>NW_027271431.1:1517500-2717500 GCF_040938485.1 Diadema antillarum
GATTATGTTGAAGATGGTGGATTATCGTTGTTTCATTAAATCTTCGTCAGATCAGCGTCCGTTGTCTACGTCACGTTCCGATTGTCACATTGCGTCTTTTCTGCATCTGCAAAGACGAAAGGTACTTTAATATCGTCGATGACGTCATATCAATGTGAATGAACAGACGAATTGGGACAACATAATATTTGCTCAAGTTGTACAAAATACAAGTTAGAAGTCTGTCTTCTGTCAAATTTGGATGACTAGGCCTACTTACTAATAGCAATGCTTCGAAGAAAGGAAAAACATGGGATAAGTGAGGATTCCTGGGGTTTTATTAGGAACGGATGTTACCTTCTTCACTGTAATTATTGCCTTTTCTAACAATTCTTTATGGACAGGAATGAAAGTATTTACCTCTAAACGTAGAGAAGTTGGTTGGGAGAGCCCGACCCAGTATCGCTGATCTTGTTATTCGATGTGCTGGACAACATGCTGCTGGTACTACCGCCGTAGAGGGCGATAGCTCCTATAAATGAATTGACAAAAGAAGGCTATTATTGGTGATACAGTGTACTTTGCTTTCCCTTTAAAGTTATGTATCCCAGCCGTGCGATATTCTTTCAGCGCGACGTAAAGAGAGAGAGAGAGAGAGGGAGAGGGAGAGAGAAAGACAAGGGGGCAAGGGGGTGGTAATAGAACAAAAATTCAAAGTATGCAGTGGACATCTATTAATCGAAGTCTCTGTTCGATTAACGACCTCAAAAAAAGTAATGTCTCGGATCATTCAGTATCAAGTGTACAGTTTGAAAACTATGCCGTGGGAAGTATAGTTATTGGTTAGGATCATTGATAATGGTTACGACGAGGAAAAGATCTTAAAGGCATTATTTACCATTTGCAGATGAAACAAAAAAAAATAAGTTTTAGTGCTTCAAAATAGTTCTAAAATGTGAGTGAGGGATAGAAACAACCAATTTACTCATTTGAACCATTATGATTAATGTTGTTAAATACACAAAATGTGAACAACAGTTATAATAAAAAGTATGAAATAGATCCACATAAAAACGACCGACAACTGAATAACTGACCGAATACCGTTAAGGATCGAGATTAAGGCCATTTTAAATAATCTTGGGCAGAGTCAACACCCTGCATCAGGGAAATTTGGTTGACTAAACTATTGATATAATATGATGAATTCACAATGAATTTAAGTTTAATCATGACGCAGAAATTGATATGTAAAGGCACAGCACAACATTGAGGCTCAGCTAAACTAAAAGTGGACTCCTCCTAACGGCTTTCTGATTATTCCTAAATAGATTTTTTTTAAAGACTCTCAAGCATACAAATGCTATGAAATTCGCTGCCATGGTCAAATTATCCATGGAAAACATCATCAGAACACAAATGCCCATGAGAATTATTGAAGGTGTCAAAGCCGTTCACTCTCAAAGTGTTCTTTGTTTCTCTTCTTTCCCTAAGTATGTCACAGTTAATCAACAGCGACGTTTTCTCATAGCGTTATGTTCACACAATGTCAGAAAAAAAAAATGCAGCATATTGGACAATCATGTAGCTCAAAAGATCAACTAAAAGCAAGTATACTTGATTTCCGATGCACTGCGTGAAGAATGGTGTAGAACACAACATTACCCCACATTTTCCTGCCAAACTGCAAGCCTTTAAAACCGCATGATGGCAGATCGTACCTGCGACGTGCGGGCAAGCCATGGAGGTTCCGCTGATAGTGCTGGTGGCCGTATTGCTGGTGTACCACAAGGAAGTAATGGAGGTGCCAGGTGCGAAGATGTCCACGCAGGAGCCGTAGTTGGAGAAGGACGAGCGATTATCGGAGCTGTCTGTAGCGCCAACGGTGATGGCCTGAAGATCACAGAAAGAAAGGGACAATGTCATGAAAAATCTGGAAACCCATAAGATATATATCGCATATAAGACGGCCCAAAAAAGGAAATGTGCAGACACTGTACACCCGTCTGCCGGTAGAATGCATTTTTTTTTTAACACCACGGGAGCCAAGTTCCTAAATCAATGTTGAGATGTGACCGTTTGAAAGCACATTGTAGTGTAAAATGCAGACTCTGAGACTTTACTTGTACCCGCTGGAATAAAGGCACAATGGAACTGACGCTATCATCCATTCTCAGCTATCTGTTGTAGGTTTTCAGCCTAGTGTTAGTGGCGAATTCTCACCGTGCTTTCGCGAGCTGGGGAATAGTTGCAAGCATTTGCATCGTCGTTGCCAGCGGCAACGGCCGTCGGGATGCCAGCTGAGACCATGTCCGCGACAGCATTGTCGAGGGAAGTTGATGTACCTCCTCCAAGAGACATGGATGCAACGTTCTTGTTGCCTGAAGCATTATCTACGACGTAGTCGCATCCTGTGGTTTATATCAGAAGAGGTGAGAGGGCACGGAATTATGATTTAAAAAAAAAAAAGATTCTTATTCACAATTGAACTTCAGCAAGATCCCGACACTACGTTCACTTGTTATCCTTACTCCAATCGTCAAAACCATCTGAATACGTACTAGTCCGTCGATTCATCTCTTGAAGAGGCATGAGTAAAGTTCATACACATGAAGATAGACAATCCAAATTTTGGAGATTTTGTAAAGGCATGAGGAAGCGATTCACCACTTCCAAAAGAGTATGATGATAAACTAAAGGTAAATAAATGACTTGATCAACAGACATGTGTGGTAAACATGTTGCATGGGTCGTTTTACTTTTAGTTTGAAATTTAGTATAGTTCATTTGTGCGCGGATATAACAGCCTTCTTGCAGCTGGACAGCTGTCTTTTTTTTTCAGCTGGGCCGTGTTTTATATTGAGTAAGGGAGACTATACACAGCAAAACTGAAAGCATACATTGATATACAATCAGATACGATAAACAACATCCACTGAACAGGTCACAGCACAAATTTCGAAATAAGTAACTGGAAATCACCGCCAGAAGAAGAAAAAGATTTTTAAAAATATCTAAAAACATAACAATTTTTCTTTTTAGTTTTCTTTGTAGTTACTCTCCCTTTTTCCAGTTTGTTTATCTTTGATGTAAACAGTGTTGTACTTTATACGAACTGAACTGTAGATAAGTATATCATTTTTCTTGTTTAGGCCATTGCCTTATGGATTTTGTGTGAATCATATCACTATTTGTCATTCTATTTTATACATTGTACAGCAGTTAGCAAACTGAATGTGCCTACCCTGTAATCATTTTGTAAAGAAAATTTGAATAAGAAATAATGAAACTACAAGGGCAATAAGAAAATAGGTTAACGCAGTTATAGACTCTTTAGGGGATTTTTGCATTCTTACGACCAGATAGAGATCATGACAACTCTAAAAGACGATGCATATAATCGTGAAAGATTTTCAAGTGTGATGGGAAGGTGAAAAAAGAAAACAGTCAAATTTTCATCTCTGGTGGTGCACGTCATGATTTTCTTGTTTACTTATTTCTAGTATAGGACGTACGATTCTTCTTTATCTTTAGTACTTGTCAACTGGGATGAGCCTCAAGGGAACGGGATTTTTCAACTGTTTCCATATAAAAAGATGGGAAATGACACTTTTGTAGAAAATGTCTTGCGTACTGCGAGTAAGTCTTTTTTTTCAGTGAAAAACAGCTGATTGAATTTGATTACACAATGAAAAAACAAAATATGCGTGAACCACGCAGATCCCAGAACTTGAAAAGCTTCAGTATATTCCTTCCGAATTTCGTGCACAATTTAGATTTCTGTTGAACTCTTTCGACAGCTTTTCTTCGCCCGTTCTGCCCAGGAAGATTGTTATGTCAAAGTGATATTTGAAGAGGAGAAACTGTACCGCTGACGATGTTACTGGTGCTGCCGGAGCCAAGGCAGTTGAGTACCTTGACACCCTTGATAGAAACCCCCGTGGCCACACCGTAGGTGTTCGATCCCACGGTACCAGCACAGTGGGTCCCATGGCCGTTGCAGTCTTCCTATGGAGTGATGATAAAAGGAGTAAAAGTGTACCTAAAACAGTTTGATGCACCAGATCGATTAAACTAAAATGTTATTGGATCATTGTAAGTCTGTATCTAAAACTCTGAAGGATGATAGTTCTTCATCTAGAAGAATACCTACATGGAATATAAAAGAAAAATGCAGCAAATGTAATTTTTCGCCGGCGAATCCACACGGACTTTGGAGAAAGGTTTATCTGTTTTGAGTCTCACAGATTGCTGTGAAATAATGCCAGGGCTTTGAAATACGGCGAATGTGCAATGTCGATGAAAGTTAATAAAATTCCGAGAAGAAAGTGTATAGAATAAGGACAAATCAATATTCAGACTCTTTCTAGGTTTTCAGTCATTGACTTCATAAATCACCTTTCATTCACATCTAATGTTTAAAGGAAATTACACAATTTCCTGCTTCTCGTTAATTTTGAACCCAAATAGACCAACCAAGAATCAGTACTAGATCGTCAGTTACGCCGTGGAAAGGAACGGAAAGGGACAAGGACTAGCAATTTTCGTTTTTTAAGATGAACTTTCAATTGATATTGGTTAAATCTTATCATTCTTATATACTTACTGTAGATGCCATTAATTTTGTTCTGCATACAATGATAGACTGGCTATTCGGAAACTTACGTTGTTACCTGTGGCATAGTTAACCACCTGGTCAGCGCGGCCTCCAAAGTTATTGTGAGTATCGAGAACTCCGGTGTCGATCACCCAGACGGTGTACCCACTTCCGGTGCCTGTTGGATCATTCCAAATCAATGTCTTGTATCATTTACTAACCGTGTCAATACTTTGTGCTATACATCCTCATGACAAGATGCAAAGAATTTATGGCGATCTTATTTAACTCCGTTTATGATTTAAAAGCGATTATGCAGTTGATGTTTTAAGATGAATGAGTAGGCCCTATACTATTCGATTTCTTGTGTGTTTTGTTTTCATAGGAATGTCTGATTTTCGTTTCTCTGCAGCTCTTTGCTATAAAAGTCTTCCTTTACCGCTCGGTGAGTAGGAGTCGTCTAGTGGTAGATCTCTCTGGTCGATACGGTCCAGACCCCAGGTCACCTGAGTGCGGTAGATACCGTCCTGTTCCACGTACTCGACGGCTGCAAGGCTGCGGACCTGTAAGGGTAATAGCAACATCGAGTCTAGAACCACTCCCTACTGATGCAAATAGTTTTTTTCTTTATGAAAAGGATCCATGGAGGAGGAACCCTACCTGTGTCATATCATTTTGAGAAATATGATTATGTAAGCCTGCTGTCCACGACCACGTATCATTCGTTTTTCTCTTCTTTTTTTTTTTTCTCTCTCTCTCTTGTAGGACATGGCAGACTATGAAAATAAACACCATTCTACTCCCGGACAAAATACAATCAGGAATATAAGAGGACCACCTCACTAATAAATGGTTAGGACATTTTATTTTTTTTTTACAAATAAAAACAATATTTCAATGCATCTTTACCTTCCCAAAGCATGGCATACAGACTATCAAACTCTTTTGCTGGCCCTCAAGTGCATCCTTACCATCAGAATAAACCTGAACCGGAATACTTTCAACAAAGAACAATCAGTGGTTATCATCTGCAAGAAAAGGTTGTAAAGCTGATAGGTACATAATGTATAGAAATCCAAGGTGTTGGTTTTCTTTTATCAGACTTACGATCTCAAGAGCCCTGTCCGAGAGCTCGGCGGCGAATCCATGCAGGACGCGACGGAACTTGTTTCCGACACGACCACCAGTGAGACTGACAGTTGTAGCGATTTCGTCGACGTCGTACTCGCCCTGTCACACAATGAAGATACACGGTTGTGATGAGTCAACAATGACTTCCTACAAAGGCTGCAGAACCGTGAGAGGGGGGTCTGAGAGTACCCATCCCCCACCCCACTAGCAATTATGGCTCCCACAAAACCCCTCCTACCAACCCTCCCCGCACACAGATGTACACACTAAAAGAAAAGACAGAAAATAGCAAACAAAATGCTAATCGCTGAGCGTGGCCTGTAAATTGCCAATCTGTTAACAGTGAGATTACTTACAAAGTAAGAATTGTTACACCACATCGCATCGATTGTCATCTCATGATTATTGAAACAGAATGCAGCAAAGGTGAATTGGGCTGACCCTTGAAGAAGATATTCAAATTTGGATAATCTTTTGATGTATGAGGCAGAAGAATAATTCTGTGCACACTGACCTTGAGTTTGATGATGTACTTGCCCGGGATGGGTTCCGAGTTCTTGAGGAGCGGGGCCAGCTCGGCTGTGGCAGCAGCCACCAGGAGGAGAGCGAGAAAAGCACGCATCTTGTCTGGGAACAGCAGGGGAAATTGAATATCATTAGCGCTTATGGACGATAGTCGATAACATCTTTACGTTCTTGTGCCCGTAATGAAATCAATCAATTCGTCTTTTCTATAACTCTATTGCTGCTAACAGGACGTTCATGCTGGCGTACACGATTTGAAGACAAAGTCTTCAACAAATGGACAATCGGTAAGGAGTGACGGCAAGACGTCAAATTTGTGACAAGAATCAGTTTGTTAGAGAGAGACAAACTGAAGAAAATTCAAACCTCAATCGACTCCCTGTTCGCCTGTGAGTTTGGAAGGCATCGCTTCTCTGCCTAAATATTTCTTTTGGTAACAAAAACAAAGTCATGTACAGTAGATAGAGATAAAAAACCTCATGAATGGAGAATGAATTTGATGGCAACGACACACCACTGCGTAGGAAACAGTATGATGCCTATACAACAATACTGCATTATGATATGATGAAACAAGCAATCTCTGAACTCACCGTTGATGTAGAGCAGAAGAAGTAGATTCTGAAGCTTGAAGACTGAAGCTGATGATGTGTGTGCAATACTCGGCCATATTTATACACTTTAAACCACACGGAATTACATCGGTGCCAGGCTGCGGCCTCACGCCCTTATCTGACATTCTGCATCAAAGGAAAGAAAAAAAAAATCAGTCTATATTTAGCAGTGGAGTCAATATCATTCAATAAGATAGAAAGAAGAAATATCCAGGTCTAGCATGGAAAAATACCAGCTTTCAATCACATGATTGGTCGGTGTGCTGCTGACACTGAACTTTTTTGATCTACTTCAACTAAACTTTTCAATTTATCAAAGTGTAAATGTGTCAAAGGTAACAATTCAAGTCACGCATGGAAATTTACATGGTTGCAACCAATAGCAGTATCGCTTTGTATTTCTGAAGTGAAAACCGTGCACGAAGGTGCATGGCACGAGGTTAAAGACCTCTTGCATCAATTTCTGGCACGGCGGCGGCGCCACCTGCTGCCTCCCAGAGCCTTCCATTCATAGAAGGCTCTGTTGCATCCCAGTGCCGTATATACGGCACTGTTGCATCCGAAGTAACAGCGCCCTCTAAAAAAGCGTATACAGGACACGCCTGACTGTACCAACAAGAGCTACTGCAGGTACAGTAACTGTATGCTGCTTGGCGGATGGAACATCACAAAGATGAAAAGGGAAGGAAAAACGGTCAAATTATTTTCAAAGATGCTTGGTTTTCTTTTTATTCTAGTGTCAAAATTGAGTTGAAATAATGATCCAAACTTCTGATAACATGGCACAATGATATTACCGTACCAGATTACTATTGTCGTGTGCACAAATTTCAGTCTCTTTCATGAGAAAAGCATGTAAGCATCAAGACAGCTTCATAATTGCCATAACATTAGATACATCTTGTCTCTCCCATGAATTACTAGTTGGAGTTTGAAGGTTACAGATGCAAAATGTCTTCTAGACACACACACCCATACACATTTACATGTATGTGTATATATTCATGAGTGTATATAGAAACACACAAACGGAAGTGCAGACACCCTCAATAGTCGTTTTTTGTGTGTGCGTGTTTTTTTTTTAATCTTTTTTTTTGGGGGGGGGATCTGTGAAACATTCTGTTTGTGGAGAATGTTTAGGGACCGCTATTATTTTATCATTCATTGTTTGATCCCTTACCATATTAACAGTATATTCTAGCCTTTTTTTCCTGCTCATCTTTAAAGCGTTTTCATTCAGCTATTTATAGGCTACAACACGTACAAAGACTCCTGCTTATGTTCACATAAAATGTGATGTTATTGTTTAGTAACAATAATTAATATAGGTTTACCGTGTGAATTCTTTCAATAAACTAAATAGATTTTGCAATTAGGAGGGTTGAACATAACCATCCCTCAAACAGTCCTCACCTAACCGAAGAGAGAAAAAAAAAACAAGGTATAAATCAAAATATAGGCCAAGGCATTGTCTTTGTTTTTGTGGATTTTTTTTTTTTTTGGGGGGGGGGGTAGAAGAGGGTAAAGAACAATAAAAAACTTATTCATTTCCTTCTTTCAAAAATACACTCATCAGGAAATCGGTAGGGCTCCTAACTCCACTGCCAGACAAAATTGAAGTCTTCTCGAAGATCTAATTAAAATACATTCGCATAATTATATCAATGCTGACAGCATAGTATTATAGACATTAATAAAAAAAAAATCTGAAATCCGTGGAGTGCCAAAAAATAAAACATTCAGACAAATATTTCTGCATTACATTCATCACATGATTATCGAATCAGAAGAAGAAATTCTAGAGTGCTCAGATTCAGAGACGGAGATGCTTGGCAGCTCTGACATTGGCGTTCCATAGACACAACAGAATTTTATTTTATTCATCCTATTTTTCGCTAAATGAACAACGGCAACGCTGATTACAAGAAACACCTATTATACATTATCATTACCTCGTGCAAGCACACACTAATATGCACAGACACTTTATTTTGATAGATGTACCTTTTCTATGACATGCATTGCTTACAAAAAGTATTCGACTTTGTTAGGAACGTTCTTGATCGTCCGTAACTTAGGCCTATTTCCATTAATATTTTACGTTGATAACCCGAACCCCACTTTTTTTTTCGTTTATCTAATTAATTGAAAGGAATTTGAAGTGAATTATAAGAAAGTTTTTTTTTTCACTCATATTTTCTGATTAAACATGTATCTCTCATCCAATACTTCTCACACCTCGCATCCAACTGGACCTAATAAAAGACCAGCTAGTGCAGCTGAACATGTTTCGAGATATCCAGTCATGATTATTCTTCTGAGCTGGAAAAATGGAACAAACAAACAAGGAAACAAACATCTCAGAACAACAACGCTGGTCATCTGTATAAGGTAAGACAAGTTTCTTATCAGTGTCACGAACAGTACTTTGCAGGGAACAGGATTCGAATGCTGTACAAATCACTGGCTTGGATCGCATCAGTATTGCTGAAAAATAT
The DNA here is from genome assembly GCF_040938485.1 of Diadema antillarum. Lineage (NCBI taxonomy): Eukaryota > Metazoa > Echinodermata > Echinoidea > Diadematoida > Diadematidae > Diadema > Diadema antillarum. Next base: position 1,526,845 of record NW_027271431.1, read on the forward strand.
AAGTTCATCGACTTAATTGCTTGCACATGAGACAAAAGCTTTCTTCATGTGGTAATTTTTCACGTTCGATGAACTTTGTCTGCTTATTCCATTAAAGATTGCTCATGCCACCTTCCAATCCAAACACTGCATGGTACTACCTGGTACTCTGTGCTAATGAGGAGTCATATCTTCCAGCCAGAAAAATACTTATCAAGATATTCAAGCTGTCGAAACTCCCAGGCCCGAGGAGTTCATCAACAATATTCCTTGCACGGAGAATGTGGCCATTTTGTTTTTGACATGGATTTTTCCACATTCGATGAACTTTGTCTGCTATTACCAAAAAGACTGCACGTAACATATTCCAAGCCTCTCCCGGCATGATACTACCCTGTACTCTATGCTAATGAGGAGTCATATCTTCCAGCCAGAAAATACTTATCAAGATATTCAAGCTGTCCAAACTCCCAGGCCCGAGTTGTTCATCAACAATATTCCTTGCGCGGAGAAAGTTACTTGCTCCACGACTATCTTGTTGCACGCTTTTCAGCCTTCTAACTACTTTTTTCTCTCTCTCTCTCTCATGCACATGATTAATATTCATTCAATGTCTGAAGGCCCTGTCACACCTTCCGGGTAAGCTATGCGGGCTTGTTGCGAGTAGGGATTTTCCAACACGCAGGAGAATTTTCTGCGGACGGACAAGGATGTTGGCGAGTTCCGAACTTTCGTCTTTACTGGTAGATGCGAGCTATTTACCTGCTACTTGCTTGTATTTCGTGTGACCTGCGTGAGAGCTTTGAAACATATCCATTTTCAGCTACGAGCGACCTACGGGGACTGTGAAGAACCTGCGTGGGAGTTACCTGCGGGGTGCTGCCGCTAAGGGCCTAATACTGGTGTTCTGCGTATACCTCATGCAGCGGGGAAACCCTCCCGACTCACCCGGAACGAGTTTTGAGCGTGCTCTATGCCTTGTCACACCGTGTCTGAGGAAGCCTTGCGGGTTGACTTGCGGGGAAAAAAATTTGCCACCCGGACCTCCCAGCAGTTGGTCCGCACCTGACAGTACCTAGCACGTATCTCGCCTGTAGTTGCTCAGAGGTGTGAACGCAAGTCCGATTTACCCACAGCCAAGTTTTGAGCATGACCAAAAACTTTTTGGGTGAGTCGCGGGATTGCCCGCAGGGGTACACGCAGAACGCCAGTAGAAGACCCTCAGCGGCAGCACCTCGCAGGCAACTCCCGCGCAGGTACTTCGCAGTCCCCGTATGCGACCAAGATAACAACATTCTGTGGGACTTCTGCCATTCCTTGGAGGGATTGCTTTACCGAGTTGCGAGGTCCAGTAGGTAAGACGCATGCGAAACTTGCCCAAATAATTCATACTTGCTCTAAACTTGGCTGCGGGTGAATAGGACTTGCGTTCACACCTCCGAGTAACTACTGTTGAGATACGTGCTAGGTACTGTCATATGAGGGGTCATCTGCGGGGACCAAATAGCAAAAGTTGTTATTCGCAAGTCGCACGCAAGGCTTGTCCGGAAAGGTGTGACTGAGCTTTGATGTTCTATACTTACCATATATTTACTCATGACAATTATAACATAAGAGTTAGTTCCCAAGTATCTGACAATGGACCACATACAAAGTAGGAGTTCTTCTGGCTACTTCAATTTAAAGAAATAAACAAGATTCATTCACTCTGTCATCATGACGGCATCTTAAGTGCTTAGGCTTTTCATGAATTATTTTAGAATTCATCGGGTTCCCATGATTGACTCAATGGTCTGAAATAACAACATTGGTTTAACTCTAGTCCATGGGTTAGGCAACTTTCACTTGCATAAAAATGTTTATGGCGCACTGAACAGGTGCACCAACAAACATTCTCCAATGAGTTGAGTTACGTTGAGTTTATTTTATTTATACACGAGTTAAAAAACTGCTTTTAGCAGGGCAGCTGTTTTTCAGCAAGACCTTGTTTTACATCGAGTACAAAACATATACACAACAAAATTGCGAACATACAATGATACACAAAAACGACAATCACTGCATATGTTACAAACAAGAGTCAATAATATATATATATATATATATATATATATATATATATATACATATATATATATATATATATATATATATATATATATATATATATATAAGAAGAAGAAAGAGTCTCAAGTACGCCATGGATCCAACGATTACAAAAATTTTTATTACAAAATTTTCGGTCTGCCTCAGACCTTCGTCAGTGCAAAGTCATTGTCTTTGCACTGACGAAGGTCTGAGGCAGACCGAAAATTTTGTAATAAATTTTTTTGTAATCGTTGGATCCATGGCGTACTTGAGACTCTTTCTTCTAATAATTACAACATTCGAAGTCCAACACGTGGAAAATTCCAAGATATATATATATATATATATATATATGTATATATACAGTCATTTACAAACATGAAGCGAAAATCGAGACATTTCTGTTGACACGTTGAGGGATTTCCGCTTATTTCATGATATCTTTCGTGAACTTTTTGATCAGTGTCACTAATTTTTCTTAAATGAACAGGAAGAGTGCTGAAAGTTTTACATGCAATATAAGAGGAACTGTTTCGGATAAAAGTTTGTAATTTTCAAAAGATCCGAATTGATAACTAGCGTGGTTAGAGTTGATGGGGCAAGGTCATTCAACAGTTTGATATAGGTTAAGGCTTGCTTTCCTCTTCATTCCTCTTCTTTCCTTCAGTTGATCAACCTGTAGGGGAAAATAAAAGAGTTACCCTTTTGTAACGGATGTCAACACCTAGCATCATTAGGCATCTCAGTTCTTAATGACTTGCAATCGATTTAGTTGACCATATTTACCAGTCCCCCAGATTACAAATAGTCTAAACGGGCTGAATTAGGGTTTTGTTAAACAACAGGGAGATATCCTTATCAATGTACTTTCTTATCCGCTTGACTTCATGAAAGACTTTGAGCGTTTTGCTTCTAACGTGTTCAATTGTGGAGTTCAATGTTGGGTTTTCATCGAGAATGACCTCAAGATGTGTGCATTCTGAAACTCTTTGCAGAGATGTATTTTGAATAACAAAATGAACATTCTTAATAAAATTTCGCAAATTCATTTCAGATCCAATCAGCCTAAACTTTGTTTACGTTTAACATTGTAAAAAGGTGGCTTTAGGTCATTATTATCTTTTAAAACAAAACGGGCTCTTTGAAGCAAAATGCAAGCATGCACTTATCATCCACAAATAGGGAAAGTACACCCTTCTTAACAGCATTTTATGACAGGTTTATGCGCAAAGTACATTTTACGCTATACAACTTGCAACTTCATTTTTTATTTCTGTAAAACATCACACTTTAGTAAAAACAAGGAGGGGCAAAGAAATCTCTTTATTACTCAGTGTTAACTTTAGAAGTGGGAAAATGGCATGTTTCTGCAGGTTAAGTGGATTTCTTTTAACGTGTTTTATGAACATATTAGCAAAGAAGAATGGACAGCATCAGAATTGGGAAAAAATGTATAAGTTCATTGACACCGGGTGCCTGGATGTTCGACCAGAGTTTTCATTACTTTGCCATTTTGCCTTTGACCTGAGTTTTTTTTTTCTCACGTTTGATGAACTTTATCTGCTTACTCTATTAAAACTGCACGTATACCATCTTCCACGCCAAACCCTGCATGGTACTGCCTGGCACTCTATGTATGCCAACGAGGAGTCCTGTCTAACAGTCAGAAAATAATACTTATCAAGATATTCAAGCTGTCGAAATTCCCACGCACGAGAAGTTCATCGCCAATATTCCACTTGCGTTCCTTGCTCTAGGACTGCGAATCCTGTTGAAACATTTTCAGTATTTTAGCTCCTTTTTTACATAATTTATGTCACACCCGTTTTGATATCCTATGATTACAGTGCATTTACTCATGCAAATAATTAGCATAATCCATAAGTCTGAATTATTTTGGAATTTATCGCATTTCCATGAATGAGCGCACGGATTCATTAGCAGGAATCATTCTACAATATTTTCAATTATTGTGTAAATGCGTGCTACACATCGAGAGCACCACGAACATCCTACGATAACCCAAGCACACATGCGCACATGCAAGGAATACCTGTTTTCGTGCTTGTTTCAGTCCACGAACAAAATATCATAACGTGAATTAAATTGAAATAACTCTTCAAATTCTTTGGTGCATTTGGGCACACCGATTAGGCTCACTGATCGAAGGTTGGTGAATAAAGTATACATTTTGTTCAGGAAACAAAATATATACCAAATTACACAATAACATGAACAGTCATAGTTATGATTTATTGTATTATGACATGTTGAACGTGTGGGGGGATTCACCCTGCAAACGCTGCTTTTTAGCATTGCTCTTCATTTCCAGCGTTTCTGTATACTTACAGTATTCTGTAATCTTTTATCATGCATTGTGATGTAATTTATGTATTCAATCTCTGTAGAATATCTATTTGTTTCTTGATGGGGAAAAATGAACGAATGAATGAATAAATGAACACTTACCCATCCACTTGAATGAAATTTGAAATCTAACAGAACCTACATCCTATGCATCTAACAATTCAGATCGTTTATACCCAAGTTTAGTGGTCTTGGTGGTTAATGACTTATCTCTCCTATTCTTCTTTTGCTTCAATGTCAAATACTAAAACTTCACTGTGTATCATTACAAAGTCATATGTGAGGGGAAATTTCCTTTTTAAAGAAATATTTACAGCTTTATAGACAATTCACCAACTTCAGGATAAGGAAGAGAACTAGGATATATGATATGAAAAATACATTGTAAGCCAAAAGCATGAATATGCGAGTCAGTATGATTTCTGTGAAATATTACACACAAGAAAACGGAGAGAGGTGACATGAATATCCCTTTACTCATAAATATTACATTGATGATATGACTCGTGTCTTCAAAATTAATGAATATAAAACAAATTCACTTTGTTTCAAGTGTATTTTGATACTTAGAATGTGGAATGGAACGCATCAATATTGCTGAAAATAAGTTCATAGACATTCAGTGCATGGGTGGCAGACCATGGCTTCTTTCATGCGGCCATTTTGTTTTTAACATGGATTTTTCCACATTCGATGAACTTTGTCTGCTAATTAATACCAAAAATACTGCAAGTAACGTATTCCACGCCAAACCCTCCATGATACTGCCTGGTACTCTATGATAATGATGAGTTATACAGCAAGAAAATACTTATCAAGATATTCAAGCTGTCAAAATTCCCACGCACGAGAAGTTCATCGCCAATATTCCACTTGCGTTCCTTGCTCCGAGACTGTGAATCCTGTTGAAACATTTTCAGTATTTTAGCTCCTTTTTTACATAATTTATGTCACACCCGTTTTGATATCCTATGATTACAGTGCATTTACTCATGCAAATAATTAGCATAATCCATAAGTCTGAATTATTTTGGAATTTATCGCATTTCCATGAATGAGCGCACGGATTCATTAGCAGGAATCATTCTACAATATTTTCAATTATTGTGTAAATGCGTGCTACACATCGAGAGCACCACGAACACCCTTCGATAATCCAAGCAGACATGCGCATGTGCAAGGAATACCTGTTTTCGCGTTTGTTTCAGTCCACGAACAAAATATCATACCGTGAATTAAATTGAAATAATTTTTCAAATTCTTTGGTGTATTTGGGGATACTTATTTGGCTCACTTATCGAAGGTTTGTGAATAAAGCATACATTTCGCTCAGGAAATAAAATCTATTCCACATTACACAATAACAGTATAACAGTATATCAATCATTTGTTGTATTACGTGTGGAGAAATGCACCCTGCAAGCGCTGCTTTTTAGCATTCCTCCCCACTTCCAGCATATCTGTATATTTACAATATTTTTTAAACTTATCTATTATTATGCATTATGATATAATTTATGTATTCAATCTCTGTAAAATATCTATATGTTTCAGTTGGATTTGGAAAAAAATGAATGAATGAATGAATGAATGAATGAATGAACACGTACCCACTTGAAAGAAATTTGAAATCTAACAGAACCAACAGCCCATGCATTAAACACTTCAAATCGTTTATACCCAAGTTGCTCCATACTCATCTCTCCTGTTCTTCTTTTGCTTTATGCTTTATGCTTATGCTTTATTGCAAATACCAAACTTTACTGTGTATTATTACAAAGCCATATGTATTATGTGAGTGGAAGATTCCCTTTTAAAGAGATATTTACAGCTTTATAGACAATTCACCAACTCCAGGATAAGGAGGAGAACTAGGATACTGTATATGATATGAAAAATACATTGCAAGCCATAAGCATGAATATGCAAGTCAGCATGATTTCTGTGAAATATTACACACAACAACACGGAGAGAGGTGACATGAATATTTCTTTACACATGAATATTACATGGATAATATGACCCGTGTCTTCAAAATTAATTAATATAAAACAAATTCACTTTGTTTCAAGTGTATTTAAATACTTTAAAAAAAGGTGGAATGGAACGCATCAATATTGCTGAAAATAAGTTCATTGACATTAGGTACATGGGTGGCAGACCATGGCTTTTTTCATGCGGCCATTTTGTTTTTAACATGGATTTTTCCACATTCGATGAACTTTGTCAGCTAATACCAAAAAATATTGCGCAACATATTCCACGCCTAACCCTGCATGATACTACCTGGCATTTGGTGATAATGATGAGTTATACAGCAAGAAAACATTTATCAAGACATTCAAGCTGTCGAAATTCCCAGGCACAAGTTCATCAGCAATATTCCACAACATTCCACTACAAATAGCAAAAATACTGCACGTAACATATTTGATGCCAAACCCTGCATGATACTACCTGGTACTTTATGCTAATGAGGAGTCATATCTTCCAGCCAGAAAATACTTATCAAGATATTCAAGCTGTCAAAACTCCCAGGCCCGATGATTTCATCAACAATATTCCTTGCACGGAGAATGTTGCTTGCTCCACGACTGTGAATCTTATTATAACGTGTTTAATCTTGTAACTACTTTTGTTTTCATAGGCCTACAACGACCAATATTCCCAACCTAATGCTACTATTTCAGTACAAATGCTCATGTGGTTATTAATCGCAGAAGACGTATAGGCCTAAAAGCAAGATCCACTCAATGCTTTAATCATGGCAGGACTGCCACTCATATTTTCATGCGGTGCCTATTATAGTTCATCATTGTTCATGGAATGACAACAGTCATCCAACATCACTTTTTTAATTAGCTGAAAGCAGACAACCATTGTGTGCTGGTTAAAGTGTACACTAAGTCTTGTATAAGTCTATGCATGACATTGGCCGAAAGACTCTGTATAAAGAGTCCACATTGGACAATCAGTGTCAGATCGAGGAGCTTCAAACAGAGCCTCCTATAAGCTTGGTAAGATTATTACACTAATAAAACTAAAGGAGGTAGCCACAGTTTCCTGGCCATGTATCATGCAAATAGATAGAAAAGTATAAAAGCCTGCGCAGGAGGAGGGTCTTTTTTAATCATTTTTACTCTTTTATCATGTTTATACGGCTTTCCTCCTATTCCGTGAAGCCACAGTCTCCGCGCAACATAATTATCCCCGCGACGACAAGATATAGAATGAAAGAGAAATAAACACAAACGGAAGTGTTACATGGAATGAGAATACTGAACAAAAGATAAAATAACGAGCTCGATAGGAATGACTCCCCCCCCCCCCCCCCCCCCGGGGGGGGGGGGGGGGGGGGGTCCGGTTAGCTCTTGCATTGATATTCAAATTACCATATCATACGTTAAAACCTGCTTAAAGCAAAGGAGCTCTCATTACCAAGGTTCGAAATTATGGAATGCCCTGCAACATGCATAAAACAGCAAACATCTTTTAGTAGATTTAAACGTAATTCAAATTTGCATTTTCACCATATACTGGTTTTGTGTTCCCCTTATTCTTAGTAACAAACTGGTTCTGAAGTTATTTTGTCTCTTATTTTCTGTGGGCCTGAATACATTTTGTGTTTGTTTGTTTGTTTGGTTGGGTTTTTTTTTTTTTTTTTTTTGCTTTGTTACATTTAATTCAGTGTTGCGTATATATTCTATACTTTTATGTACATGTATAGTTATAAGTACCTGTTTTGTAATAATTATATCATTTTATTACCTGGTGAGGCATGGACATGGAAGAACAGCCGTGTTAGCTGAATCATGTGCCGCACTGAAATGAAATGAAATGTTGGTTGTGAATCCGAGTGTGCCGCGCTGAAATGATGAAGTGAAATGAAATGAAATGGAATGGAATGAAATGAAATGAAATGAAATGAAATGAAATGAAATGAAATGAAATGAAATGAAATGAAATGAAATGAAATGAAATGAAGTGAAATGAAATGAAATGAAATGAAATGGAATGTTCATGGAAGGAAATGAAATGAAATGAACTTAAAAGAAACGAAATGAATGGTGGTGTTTGACATGCCAGTAGCCCCCTATCCGTGCAAATCGATGGAGTAAAAGAAACAATGTAAACATAAATGGAAGTGCATGGACTAAGAATATGGGAAAATGAAATAAAAAAGCTCGATATGGGATATAAAATGAAGATACTTGGTCCTACTAACTAGTACGTACTATTGTAATGACTCCTACAGTCTCCTAATACAGACTGATCTCTCTGGCCGAAGAATTCAACATAACATTATTTTTTTAAACATATATTTATTCAGGGATTATAGCCGGGAGGTCACCTCCCTGGTAGCAGCCAAGAGTAGATACTACAATAATCAGCAACAATAACAACAACACTCGCGTGAGAATCAATGCATTAGCCAAAGGGGAAAAACAATAACAACATTTGGCGATACAATAGTTTTTTTTTTTGTTTCAAACAATATTTTATTTTGATTTCATCATCCATCATTGATTACAATTCAATATTTAATTGTGTTGCTTACAGCGTGACATTTCAAACGTATATCAAAATATTACAAAATAATTCTTATGACTGTCATTGTGTAAATTTCCGATTGTTCTACTACTAGTATACAATACACAGTAACTGCTTCACAAATATAATCATCCCCGCAATAATTATAAAATCAATTGTTAATGCCTAATGGGTCAGCAAAACCGAATGTACAATACACATTACAAAATATACCCATTGACTGCGTCCGTATACTCGTCACAGCAGTGATTATACATGAGATAATGAAATCAATATTGTTATAAGGGGTCAAACACAAGGTCTGCATACCTATGCATCAGGTGTCAACAAAAAGCCTACATACCTATGTACACACAATCCAATATGCAAACATTTTACAAATCTTCATGATCAATGTCTGTACATAATTCATACCTATAAACATTACCCCTCCCCTTCATCGCTCACCCGTATAACCTCAACAACACTCCCCCCTCTAAATAGGCATACTCCAGGTATACCTCACTCCAGCACAGATACACACACATATTTGCGCGCGCGCGCGCACACACACACACACACACACGCCCACAAACATCGAAACTGTTCACCAAACACTCAACAACAAAAGGCACAAAAAAGGTATCAAATAGTAGTGCAGTAAGTATCCCGTGTCATTAATTGATTCCATTTCCTGCTGTGCAGGGCCAGCGTACCTCGTTTCATTGCTAATTTCCTTTCTTCTTCTCTACTTTCTAACATTCTTTCTCTAATTTCTCTTATCAAAGGGGGCCTGCTCTTTTCCTTCGAAAATACAAATATCATCCATTTTATCAATAATATGAAATGGTTTATGAGTTGTCCTTTTCCAATATCCTGCGTTTTAATACCAACATGAACAGATTGCCAATCTAACTTTTGCATCTGGGGTAAAACAAAAACTTCACTACACAATTTCCAAATCTGATTGACTTTCCTACAATGAAAAAACAAATGTTCATAAGTCTCAACCTCAGAATAACAAAATGTACATTGATTATCTCCTACAAAACCAAAAGAAAATAACTTAGCTTTTGTATATATTAAACCATACAACATTTTATATTGAAATTCACGCAGTTTACAATCAAGAGTAGACTTCCGAGGCCTCAGAAAAATAAATCTAATATCTATTTCCTCAAAATTATATAAACCAACTAAATTATTATATGCTGATGATGTTTCAATTCCATCCCTCATCAATGCTTTATATATACGTTTTGATGTTATATCCTGTATATGATATATTCTATTCTGCAAATATAATTCAATTTTCAGTTGAGTATCCTCCATATTCATTTCTCGCTTTAATGTACCCTTCCATGATGACGGTAAAGCTAAAAATATTTCAAACATTTTTCCAATCATTTCTTCACTAAATCCTAATCTTAAAAACTCCCTTCTCCCTTTAAAGTCCCCATTTACATCTACCAAATGATGAACTTTATATACATTCCTAAGAAATAACTCTTTATCAAATATTGTATGTCCATCAATCAAAATAAATTTATTATTAAAAATTACCTCATTCCTTTTTGAATCCTCTTTCAGAATCAAACTTCTACTTCCCATCCAAACCTGCAACATATCATTATAAAATTCTGGTAAAGTTAGCCTCAACAACCCTAAAATTGCCTTACTATAAAAAATCAAAATACCTCCCACCGATTTAGTGAAAAACTTAAAACATAACTTCCACTTCATACTATGATCCCCAGAAATCAAACGCTTAATCCACATAATTCTTTGTGCTTTAACAAACACTCGAAAATTAATGAACTTTAATCCTCCCCTATCATAATCTAAATACAAAATATTCCTTTTTATTTTATCTCTACCCCTCCAAATAAAATCAAATACCACCTTATCTAACTCCTCAAATACCCAATCAGGTGTTACCATGAGTGAAGAAATATAAATCAGCTTTGGTAAAACAAAAACCTTTACCAATTGAACTTTCCCCATCAGCGTTAAATCTCTCTGTTTCCACCATAATAATAATCTCTTTATCTTACTCAAAATCTCCTTATAATTCATAACTTCTTTAACATCAGGGTTCAAAGAAAAATATATTCCTAATATTTTTACCACCTGTTCTACTCTACCAAAAGGCAACACACAATCCTCCCTCGGAATACCTAATAACAACACATACGTTTTATCCTTATTAACTTTTAAACCCGAAATTTGATAAAATACATCAAATAATCTTTTAACCTCCTCAACAGAATATCGATCCTGAAGAAATAAAGTAACATCATCAGCATACAGAATTTGTTTAATTTCAACATTATCAACCATTAACCCATGAATATTAGAATTCTTCCTTATTGCCTGAGCCAAAATTTCAATACACATAATGAATAAATATGGGGATAAAGGATCTCCTTGCCTTACCCCCTTCTGTATTGGGAAATAACCAGTAGACTCCTTACCATTTATAACACAACTACAGCTATTCAAATACAATATTTCAACCCAATTACATAACATTGATCCAAAACCAAATATATTCAAAACTTTCTGCAAAAATGTATGACGGATCGAATCAAAAGCTTTCTCAAAATCAATAGCAAACATATAACCAGGTAAACCACAGCTCGATGTATAAAAGATCATATCATCAATCAATCGAATAGCCTCTCCAATATTTCTTCCTTCTATATATCCAACTTGATCAACATTGATTATTTCATGCAAAACATGCTTAATACGGTGAAGATGACTATCGATAGCTGTAATTGTAATCGCATATTTGAAAACCGTGGATCATCAACAAGCATTCTGCAATACCACGCCATGGCTGCGATAAGCTACTCTAACAGTTAACCATGGAGACAAAAGGTAAGCTTATCTTTATATCTCATGTAATCGACGTGTGAATGCAAAACTTTAATGTTCAGACACACGTCAACCAATTATCTAAAATCCTGGAAAACACTGTCATTAGACGATAGTATAGCGTTAGCGTCACCGGTAGTCATGGTGCCGGCAATTTTGACAGTCCCACTCATATATAATTATGTATGTGTAGTACAGGTATTACAACATGCACTGTGGCACTGCACTGCACTGGCACTGCACTGTTCCTTAATTCTTCTTCTTCTTCTTCTTCTTCTGATTAAGTCTGCCTCCTTCAATAGACTGAAGATTCTTGCAGACTGGTGCTATTTACATTATAATACAATTTATTTACAGATATTTACAAGCACATAGAAAATTTGACGAAAATACTAGCCACTGTGATCAACCGTTAGACGGTTTCGAAATGATCCCACAGATGGCGCTGAAACAATTTCTGACGACAGGGAATTCCAGTTCCTTACAGTTCTTGGGAAGAACGAATGGCGATGCGATTCAGTTCTCGAATATGGTACCTGATAGGAGTGTGGTTGCGAGGCTCTCGTTAACTGAGTAGCCTGTTTGATGATATAGTCCTGTGCTGAAAGAGGAGTGAGATTATTGTGTATTTTGTACATCATGATTAGCCTGTCATTTTCTCTGCGCTGTTCCAGAGTGGTCCAATTAAGTTCTTGTAGCATTTTGGTGACACTCGAGGTGTTATGGTAGCGATTTAAAGTGAATCGCGCAGCTCTTCTCTGGACCATTTCCACTTGGTGGATTAGGTTCTTGGTAGATGGGTCCCAAACTGTGGAAGCATACTCAACAATTGGTCGAACCAACGTTTTGTAAGCTGTGGCTTTAACATCAGAAGATTTTATGCGAAGATTGCGTTTTAGAAATGCAAGCACGTTATTGGCTTTATTGACAGTATTGTTGATGTGTTGGGTCCACTTCAAATCAGAAGTTATGTTTACACCCAAGTACTTCACGGATTCAACACTAACAGATTCAAGAGGGGCGTTATTTAGATGATACACGTGTTGCACCTTACTTCTTTTCCTGGATATTGTCAAAACCTTACAGTTATCTGTGTTCAAATCCATCATCCATTTTTTCGCCCAGTCACCAATTTTGTTTAGATCTAACACAGTTAGAGTGTTACCCTAGTGTTAAGCTGTTCATAGATGGATGCGATGGCATGCGACCAGCTAGTGCAGTAAGATTATAGTGCAGCTGATGCAGCTGTTTTGCTGGTGCTGTGACAGTGATGCAAGCCCGGTGCGGGGCGCTGTGCCTGTATCATTAACCAATTCAATACAGGGGTCGGGTCGCTGGCAGGTGCGGTTAGTGCTGTGCCTGTGGTAGTGTGGGTGATGATACTGTAAAGCATGATATATAATCGCGGCGTGAATTTTCGCGAATTGGAGCCGACGGCCTTTTTTGCGGCATGAAATTTTCACGAACTGCCACTGGCATTCAATGCATATAGCGTAGACAAGAACTTTCGCGTGCATTTTGATTTCGCGAAATTAAAATGCACGCGAAAATTCCTCGTTCTACAGTAGTATAGTACAGCCAGCCAGGTATAACTGCGAAACACAGTCCGAACGCCGACTGTTCGGGCTATTATAGTTTATTAGCTAGCTAGATTGGCATCATTGTGATATATGTAGTCCCCACCGTGCACCGCTGCGTGTCCGTACGAAATACAACCCTATCTAACCCTATACCCTAATCCTAACTCACGGGTGCATGCGCACTGCGGTGGGGAGAGCGGTGGTGACTATATCACGATTATACTGCTAGATTACATCATATTCATAAACAACTTATGTGACGGAATACTCATCAAATAGAGCTAGATACTAGTAGATTGGAAAGTTTTATACAAAGACATTTGCATTTCCAAGACGTTACAGCATTTAGCGGGTGCTAAGACAGTAAGGTAGGCAGAATTCCGCAGAAACTAACTGTTAGAAATATGTAGGTCTAGACTAAATATGCTAACTAGCCACTGCGCTGGCTAGTTCTACTACTAGTATTACTATTACACGTATAGCTCATCCATCCATTCTGGAAAGTTGAATCAATCAGCTGAGCTGTCACACTCACAGTACACACTAAATGTAGACACCAATTTGCACAGATGATTTTGTGTGTGTAATGTATACTATTACATTAGCATGATTAGACATGATTAATGTCATAATTGAGTAGGACCCCTAGCAAAATTTTATTCTGGTGCGTCATAACTGCATAAAGAGCAATGCTAAAACCAAGACAAAGCCATTATTTTGATAATGCTCAGTTGTTTTCATGCAAAAATGGAAAAGTCCTATGTCCATGCTTCTTGTAACAGTGCTGTACATGCAAGGTCACATGGGCAAATGATTAGTCATAGTAATGCATACGTCCGACATTGATTCGCACTAAAGGTGTTTTGTCATTTTATGGACACAAAAATGTTTGTGTATTTTGATTTTTGTTCACAAACATCTGTAGCACAATCTTTGTAATATCTAGATAGACAGAAGGGGGCTGAACTTCAGAATACATGCTACGGTATTAATCACAGCACCTGGTGGTATCTGAACAAAGGCACAAGCACCATGCAAACTCAAAATCTGATTTTTCAAACTAATTTTGTCTTTAATATTTCCTCAGGGAAGGTAAAGAAAAAGGCTCGGAAGCTTCCAGCTGGAGGTCAGGATGATGAAAGGGCGCTATGTAAGTAACAAGCCTATCCTATGTTTGAAAACACCCAATAGAAAGATACGCTTTTTGGGCAAGCCAACATCTCAGCAAAATTTAGAGATGAGTATCATTCTGACAAAATATGTTAAATTGAATGATTGACCTGCTAGTATATGCTTCTGCAATACAATACACTTCATCTCTTTTTAAGCATTTGGTAGATGATGAAAGTCATTAAGTTAATTTGCAGCGGGCAAGATCAATCACTTTCTGTAGGAAGCCCAATTTTTTTGCTCTCTCATTGTGAAACAGGTTTTTTTAAGATGATGTGGTGTGCCTTCATTAATTCAAGAAATTATTTTATTGAATTGCCAATGGATATCCCATCATGAGGCTTCAAGAACTCATACAATAATCTGTATGGTAGAATCTGTAAAGCCATCCTAGTACGGAAAAGATTTTGCCTTCTATAAGAAATTGTTGTTGTTCGCTTAAAAAAAAAGCCACCTCTTATACATTTTGCATTTTGTCAGCAGAGAAGATGCAATTGTAGCAGAAATTTCTATCACATCTACATAATACCCTGTAAAGATAATTCTGCCATTAATACGTTTCCAATTCTTGACTCTTGGATTGCTGAAGACCATCCATTAAAGGTCACAGAGTTAAAGTCTATTTCTTAATCACTCTTCAGTTTTAAAGCAGTATTAATTGTATATATATATGTTCAAATTGTGTCGCTGCAGACAGTGTTAAAGCTGTGTATTCATTTTGCAAATGTCATGAAATTCTGCATTGTTGAAGAATATTGTATCCCAACATCATGTTTGGAATCTTGCAGTAATGCACCTCAGGGTTTAGATAAAGACAAAAACAAAAGAAAAATTAACCCCAAATTAATCCTATTTCACTTGAGAACTCGCTTCCCTTTTGTACTGAGAATAAGATTTTTTTTGTCCGTATATAGTCGCTGGAAATCTATATAGTATTTTTCCCCTTCATCAAAAAGAAGTTTCCACTTTTATCATTATTCTGAGAAAAGGTCTGAATTACCTGCCTCTACAACATACCAGCTTATGAAAGAAATCTAATTTTGAGGGTTGCAAAAGGTACAACAACGTTTTGATAGTTCTCCTTTTTCCTTTTTTTCCCCTATTTCTTTTGAAGCCCCACACTCTGAACAGCATGAGATGCAGAGTGAAACCAGGGCCAAGTTTGATGAGCTCCTCAAGTCAGCCATGGAGCAGAGGTAAGTTTCATCTTCTGTACCATCTCTCTGTCAGAGCCTGTGATATCTTTGTTTAAACTTTGTATATTTAATGTCAGGGAGTGGAAAAGATTTTAGAGATATGTACACCCGTGTTGCTTGATGATTCTTGTCATCTGCAATATAATTATGTCATGGGATTATTCTGACATGATGTGTCATTTGCATGAGAGTACTATGAGAAGACACCTCTGAATGATATTTGAAGGAGCAAGTTTTGTCACTTGTGACAAACTAAAATGCTGTGTAACATTAAATTTGATGATTTGATTTGATTTGATTTGATGCTACTCATTGTGCAAATGATCTTTTATTTAAAATCAGTTAAATGATGGCTAATAGTTTAAAAAAGGGAGGTAGCTGTAGCTACCACAAACCTTCTTCCACAATGTCATAAATTTTGCTTTTTTATGCTTACTGTAAAAGTGGATATTTTCGTGCGACAAATTTTTTGCGCTTGGCCGGGCAAGAAGAGTTTCACATGTTTTTAATTCCGCGGAATCAAGACATCAACTACTGGAACGTATGGGCAGCAAAAATATTCACATGCTTTTATTTTCGCGCTAGTTTCTGGTTGCGTGAAATGCGCGAAAATTTCAACTTTTACAGTATTTTGAAAACCAACAGACAAGATATTGATGAAAATTAACTGATGTTCAACTTCTTTGAAGCATAACAGTTTTGTTCTCCCGCCTTCCCCTCCCCCTCCCTTTTGAAGTAAAAGTGTATATACACACAAATTAGATGATATCACTCTGACTTTACATCAATGTTCTTTTCTCTTTCTTCCAACAGTGATGTTAATAAAGGTCAGAAGAAGAAGAAAAAGGCCCGATCCCAAACAGCTGATGCCATGGTAAGATACTTATATGCCTGACTCTGGTAAGGTTGGCAAGATTCCACCCTCTGTTTAAAGGAAACCAAAACCCAAAGAGAAATGTGGATTCATAACTTTTGCATCGATTGTCCGATTTTCCTCAAACTTTCACTGATGTGTTCTACTAATGTTGCTGCTTTCACTCAATCCACATTTCTCTTTGGGTTTTGGCTTCCTTTTAACAATGAAATTATGAAGACAGGGTTAATTCATTTGAAATTGATTATAGAATCAGACTAAAAACTAAGAAGTCTTAAAGGTTTATTTAATCACCATGGATTGAATGTATAGTTTGTGTTTATTGAACCCTGCTCCTTGTGTTACTATGATATTGATGCCTCACAAAAATTTTGATCCCTAATAATGTAAGTTCATGTGCTTGCACTTCACATATTAAAATATCTTGTTATCAATCACAGAATAAAAATAATTGTTTACGCAACTGTTACATTAACAACTATTTCAAATTATATGTTGTTTGTGCGTTCTTAGCATCTTACAGCTGTTGAATGAAGGTTTGTTCTTTATCATGTTTTCTTCATTCATGACACTCTTCACTTGTGAGTTGGAGAAGGGAGATTCCGCATCATCTGAGTTTTGATATAGTGCTCTTCTCAAGTAATAAGTTTAAAGATATGTTGAGACTCTTTACTTTGAAATGCAGCTGGAGTCTTTGAGGAAGGCTGGAGACCTCCAGAAAGCAGCTGAGGATGACACAACGGCTCTGGCAAACACGTTCAACCAGGAGGACAGTCCCCGCTTCTCCAAGAACACCACAAATGCCAGGCGTAAGAAGCTGCCTCCGAAGAAGGGGCAGACCAACAAGGGCTTTGTCAATGACGATGAAGACGCTATGGAAATGGAGGATATGGGAGAAGAGGAGGATGGTGATGATGTGATGCCCAAGAAGGGGAAGAAGAAGGGAACAAAGAAGAAGATGAAGAAACCACCTGTGGATGAAGATGAGACAGCCATGGAGTAAGCAGATGCATCGATGTGTAGTATATTTTAGTTTGTTCTTTGATGGCTGTTGTAATGACATAAAGTTCAAGCATCTCTGTGCTCCGTATCTCAAATGCTATGATGGGGAATTAAAATCAACACTAGCCAGATAGCCAATGACATTTCAAATAATGTAATACACAGTAACTGGAGACTGAGTAGAATTCAGGCAGTATAATTATTATGTACTAGTAAAGTTTAATGATTCCATAGTCTGTCTGGCTTTTGTAAACATGTTTAGAGCAAGTCCCGTGTATAGAAAACGTTGAAGAATCAATCACATTCTGTGATTTTGCAGACAAATCATCCCAAGTCATTAAGTCAAGTCATTGCTTAGATTTTAAGCCTGAGTAGGTGACACTAGTTTGCAAACGCATTGCACTTATGATCAATGGTCAAGATCGCTGCAGCATAATAGATTTGTCTCCAAAGAGAGTGAATGATTGATTTGATTTAGTATTACAAGTGATTTAAATTTCATGTGAATACAACAGATGTACCCAGCCTGTGTGTTTGCACTCCAATCATAGTTCTTTATGCTCTGATATTGATATTTGGTTGTGATGGTGCTAGTGAAGATGAGATGCTCATGAAGAAAAGCAGTATGACAATTTGTTCTCTCTGAATAATACAATGCCAGTGGGCTGATGAGATGCATTCTGACTTCCAATCCCTAGTCCCACCATGACAATGGCTGAGCTGGAGGATACTCCCAAAAAGCCCAAGAAGAGGAAGAAGAAGAAGAAGACAGAGGAAGACGGGGAAGACAAAGATGAGGAGGCGGTAACCAAGGAAACGGATGAGGATCAAGTGGATGGTGATGCAGATGGAAAGAGTCAAACACCAAAGGGAAAGGGGAAGAAGAAAAAGAAGAAGAAATGTAAGTTAGAATCATTTAAGTTTTTCATGAGGATCTATGCAATCAGTCTGTTTATTTGCAGGAAAGGTTTAATCAGTTTTTGTTTCGTGGTGTATGTTGCAATGTAGGTGTTTATCGTGTTCCCAAAAAGTGATGTTTGTGTGAACTTTTGTGAGTACAATTGTATTTTGAATGTGCTTTGCAATTTCATGTTTGGAATATGAACAGAACCTTTCTGTCTGTGAGTGTCTTTGAGCCTAAAATGTGTTGAATTTTCTCATATTCTTTTCCTATTGAAAAGTAGTCTACAATTTTGTACCTACTGTGCAAAGAAAAAAAGAAACAACATGCATCAACATATTACCAGCAGAAACATTGCTCCTTGATCTTGTAATAGATTTTCTCAGTTGATCATAGGCTATACTGCAATTATTATTTTTTTTTACCTGTTTAAGCTCGAAACCTAGTGACTCTGTAATACTTGTATGAGATGTTTATCAGTATGGTTCATATGAATTTAATGTTTGCCTTCCTTATGAGTAGCTGCAAACACACCAATGCCAGCTGATGACGGTCAAGTGTTAGGGGTGACAGTCCATAGAAGTGACCGCCTGAAACCTGACCTGTACATTGCTCACCCGCTGGTCAGAGTTCATGTTGTGGATGTAAAGACGGGAACCTATGCCAAGAAATCCAGCAGGTAACTACAAAGACACAAAACAAACAATCAAATGAAATTGAATAGAATACCAATATTGAGAGAACACCAGATGAACTGTTGGCTAAAATGTTGTTATGGTTTAATAGGCATGTTTAGTATTACTGTCACAAAATCATTTCAGCACTTTGCATTTTCATTCTGGGGCACACAATGAGCATTTCCATGCATGTGAAACTGTTACATTTCTTTGTGACTGGCTACCCTTGAGGGTGCATATTGGCTCAGGTATGTTGAAAATGGTTTATAGGTGGTGGTTGGGGGGGGGGGGCATGGGGCACAGAGCCAAATAAAGATTTAAGTTGGTGAAGATGTGATGAGATGATGATGATGATGATAAGGCTTATATATCATACGTTTGTATTATTTCATCATTTTTGATAAGGATTATGGTATTAATATTGTGGAAGATAATTACACCACTGTTGTTATTGTAATGCAGAAATAGTATATGTATTGATATTTGATTGATTGATTCATATTTGACAGTTTGTATGTGATATGATATGTATATTTTGTGTTGCGGTAATGTAAACTTCAATATCGTTTTTTGTACCCCATGTACGTGTCTTAACCTGCCATTCGTTTTGAAGAAACGGTGGACCTGGTTTTTTGTATACATGTCATTCTAACACTTCCTTGAACTTGAATAAAGTCATGATTAGACTTTGTATCAGTAAGTGAAGACATACGCAACGGCTCCATAAAGGGAAAATACTTTCAGCATTCCTGTAATCTGTATTGTTCCTCTTGTATGGCATCAACTGATACAAAATTCAATGTGGCAAGAAGCATTCATGTTGTTTCTTCTCTGTTCAAACTTTCTTTTGGAGTCTCTGACAAAATGATAACTCAACATATTTCAGGCAGTTACGATATTTCTGGTAAGCTAAGCTAATTGGGCACATTGATAGCATGGTGTCAGTGGTAGTCATCCAAGCGGGAAATGCATACTATAGAATGAGGAATGTTTGCGTGCATTTTAATTTCGCGAATTTCGCGGGCGCTAAGATTCGTGCTATTAAAGTGCACGCGAAAGTTCTTGCCGACACAATATGCAATGGATGCCTGTGTCAAGCCACGAAAATTTCATGCTACGAGAAAGGCCATCGGCTCCAATTCGCGAAATTTTCATGCCGCGAACATATCATGTTTTACAGTAGATACCAAAATATACTGGAATGCCAACCTGTTCCGTGTTAGCTGAGGGAAGGGATATAGTGGTGTTTTTCTTTCAGTCTTTATGTGACATGCAGCTTTTTGCTTCACAAGGCATTCTCATTTTTTCACAGGGAGAGAGCAGTAACTTCATTCTACGAGACCAAGAATGAGAATCTTGACTATATCTTGCCAGTACTTACACAGCCTTTTGACTTCAAGAAAAGGAGGTGAGTTTGACTCACTATGTTCCTGATTTATGCAGTAAGGATTCAGCATTCTAGCATGAATTTATTGAATAGATAGATGCTACTTGAATGAAAGTGCTTATAAATCTTTGCATACTACATGGCTCCTGTATATAAGTGTTCCGTCCAAGTGTTTAAGTAATCATGAATAATAAATTGAAAATGGAAATGAGTTTTCATTTGGTTCTTGATTTGAAGATTATAAGTGAAGTAAGATTATCATAGATGCGTATATGTTTTGTTTTGATTTGTTTTTTCTTTTTGAGAGATTATACATAAGGAGGCAAATAGAATAGAATAGAATCTAAGTGGTCATTATTGTATTTTTTCACCAGTAGTATGCTTTTAAAAAATGTTGTATCTTTCCTTCATATTAATGTAAATTCTTCTCATTCATCCAGTTGAATTACAATTTCAATAATTAGTTGAATCAAAGAAATGGGAGCGTCATTTGCCGGAAGAAGCCGATTGATAATTGGCGAAATGTTGCAGCAAGTGAGTTTAATTCTAGTTTCTTGATTCAACTCTATACATTTCCTTCATATTGTTTCAAGGTCCATGATACCTACATGGGAGGACCAGATCATTCTCAATGAGAGCTTTCATTACCTGGTCCAAGACAGAGAGGACTGCCCCAAG
Organism: Diadema antillarum; assembly: GCF_040938485.1. Taxonomy (NCBI): domain Eukaryota; kingdom Metazoa; phylum Echinodermata; class Echinoidea; order Diadematoida; family Diadematidae; genus Diadema; species Diadema antillarum. Next base: position 1,548,155 of record NW_027271431.1, read on the forward strand.
GTCATTCTCTTCTTTGAAGTAAGTTTTGACACACAAAGCAATATATTGAGCAGAGCTTGTTGTTAGCAGCAAATGGAAATAAGTGAGAATGTACAGATAATGATATCATGGTATTCAAGATCTTCTGCATCAAGTTCATGTTTGTTTGTTTGTTCGTTTTTTAAACAGCTGCACAAAATCGACCAATGGTAGGTTAGATCTAGTTTTCTCAGTACAAAACACACCAGTTATAACGAACACGGTTATAATAAAATTCCGGTTACAACGTAGTAAATATCCAGGCCGCAATGTTATCCTGTCTATGTATTTTCATTGTTTATTTGTTCGGTTTTAACAAAATTTTCGTTGTAACGGGAGTCCATGGTATTAGATTTATATTTCTCGGTTGAAAGAGCAATTTTGTGATTGCTGAAAGAATTCCACCCTGAAGCAAATGTACATGATGTTAACCCAACAGGGCTTGTCAAGTGAATACTTAAAATTGCAAAGCCACTTCGCTTATTTGATTTCATAATTCACATAATGTCATTTTATTCATTTCCACTCCAAGAAAACCATTCTAATTACATTGAAATGAACAAAGACACTGCAGCGTTTTGATCATGATGTCTACTACTTTTCACACACAGCTGTGAGAGATAATCAGGATGTCCACTCACTTTGCGCTCATCCATGCTACCATTGATTACACATTTCAGATATTAGATTTTGTCAGCATGAACATTGCCAGCACAAGACCAAGGTTACTGAAGGGTCAGGGAACATGGCACCGGATAGCATGGGCATTCCTGAAGGTATGTGGCATAACCATGACGTTAAGTTAGATGTCTCCCCAGAGGCCTAGAGAAACATGTCTGGGCCTTGCTTTGCAATATCCTTGTTTTCTTTTGTCGTATTGAACTATGACCACATGTCTCTTCCTTTGCGTTGGATGCCTAGCAATTGTTGATGTACATTTAAACCAAACTTGCCAAGTTTCATGTTCATATTCGTCTAACAAGTTCCACTCCTGCAGGAACCTCCCTTAACATTACCATAGATGAGATTTCATTGACTACCATGGGTTTATAGGCAACAGCTGTTGAAAGATTATGCTGGAAAGTGGTGCCTTGAAACTGCTTTTGACTTTATGCCTGTAACCCATTATCATGTCAAACTGCGAGAACAGACATGAATTTCTTATCTAATATCAGTGATTCTGTTAATTTGAAAAATTGTCCACAGCAGAACAGAAAGGTGGTTGAATTTGCCTGTCAGAATAGTATTACGCAAGATGTCAAGAATATCTGCATTATAGCAGTACCAATAAAACCAGATATCGAATGGAATCAAAGCTGAGACAAAGATCCTTTGTAAATTGTCTTTTTTGTGATCACTAAGTGACTAGGTTTCCTACAAGAGCAAAATCCTCTAGTGAAGTTCTGCAGATAGTCATTATAGTGTTAATTGTTCCAGCTTTCTGCCCTTCCCCTTGCTATCATATCACAGATCGTTGGATCAAACGGAGCTCCAAACATAGAAAAGAAAGTGCGCCTACAACTCTTTCACCCACCTTTTGCCTACAAGGCAAAACCAACGCAGCTTGATGTGAGTTTTTTTTTTTTTTTTTCACCAAAGCCTTCATTCAGTTATTCTGCTGTGTGGCTAGGCATATCGAGGTTGTTATGTGAGAGTAGATATGATTCCAGTTTATTTGATGTTGTACCTTGTCAGAGGAAAATATTTGCTCGTTCCAGTGCTTATGCACTTGCAGGTTTTGTATGTCAAGTGGAGATTTGTGTGTGTCTAAGCATAAGCTATAAAACTCACTAGAAAGTATTCTGAATTCAGTACAGTGTTTCAACATTTCAGAATGCAATTTTTTTGTTGGAAATGCCAGATTTGGTTTAAAAAAAAAGAGACATTATTATCTTGTGATACCTGAAAATGGTAACATTGATGATGACGATGATGACGATGATGACGATGATGATGATGATGATGATGATGATGATGATGATAATGATGATGATGATTATTGTAATGAGGATAACAATGACAATTGTTGTGCTGTCAGAGTATAAGATGACAAATCTGCTTCATCAAGGCACTTAGGCAAAGTCTGCATCTTTGAAAACCAAAGAGGCAAATGTCATGAAACCCATACATCCTTTTTTCCATGCCAGGTATTCCAATGGTGGGAGAATTTCCCTCGCCAAACCTACCCAGCCACCCTCTATGTCACGGTCAAGCCTGTCAAACCACCCCAAGAAGTGGACCCCAGCACAAGGTCGCTGTTTGCAACTCAGGAGGTGAGAAAATGAAGTTTGTAGAATTCAGTGAAGATTGTATCCAATCCAAAAGTCTGAGAGTTGAATGCACCCTTTTTTTTTTTTTTTTTTACCCACTCATTTTAACAGACTTAGAAAAAGTGCCCCCCCCCCCATGATGCGAGCATCCATAACACACAGAATGCGTTTGTAGAATAACTTCAAATTGTACCAATCTCATGATGTAGGCATGCAGCACCACAAACCTACATCCCAGCAATGCAGGTCTCTTTCTTCGAACATGACCTACCAAATCACATTTTGTGAGTTGCACAAAACAGTGTGCAACTATGATCAGTTGGCAACGTAAGTGACACATTAATTCTACATATGAGAAGTAATAAGGTAATTAAGCAGCATAAAGTCACTGACGTTAATGGCCTTTTGTTTCTCAACTGACAATGTGCTGGTGTGTGTCAAAAATTCAATATTACTGATTGGTGTACTTGATTGCTTTTCAGGAGCGAGGAACCATGACTTACAAGGAACTCAAAGAAACAATGTCTCTGAGGAACAAGGATCAAACTTTGAAGTAAGTGTTGCATTCCAAAAATAGCTCTTTGAAAGGAATTTTATTTCAGAAATGTGACAGTACTTTACGTCATTAACTGCACACTCTTCAAAAGTTGACAGTACTGTTTCTGTATTTAACTTTTTGTTTAAGTTTAAGATAAATTGTTGTTATGTTCTTTTTTTATTCATATGAAATAATGTGTGGTATATTTTCTTGCTTTTACAGTAAGACCAAGATGCCGACAATCTGGAGTAAGCTGCCGGGTCAGATGTGTCGCATCCCAAACAGGGCTGCCCTCTCATTGGCCGGAGACAAGAAGGGTTGTCATGTGATCAAGTTCTCGCCCGACGGCCTGTGAGTTAACCCTTTTTGTGCCTTGAGTGCCGATTGGCACAGAAAACCTCATAGCGTTGTACACATTGTCAAAAGTCCATGGCACAGACAGGGACACCTGCAGAATCCTGTAAACTAATCAATATATCCTCGTACAATTCTTACGTACATTCCCTCGCTCCAAATGGAGGCACTTTTACATGAGGATTCAAAGGGTGTGCATGTCATCAACAGAGTTTTGTATGTCAAAGCAGTATGCAGTTCCTCATTTTGTCATTAGCTGGTCTGCTATTTTCAGGGTGTACTCACCCAATGTATTTCTTATCATCTTCGGTCAGGCTTGGCCGAAGTATACTTCAATTCAATTCAATTTAATTCAAGCATATTTGCTGCTCATGTTAGAAATTTTATGGTGGAATATAATTTTTGAAACGATAGGGAACTTAAGAAATACAACCACTATATCTTCTTGAATCATGACATTATATTAAGTGTCCTAATTTTTACCTAGTATATGTAGACACTGCTCAATTATATATAATATAATAATGATGGTTGTCTATCAAAGCTCTATGACTTCTCTGAGATTGCCTTTTTCTGTTTTACAATTGAAATCTTACATTCTGTATGTTTGTTTCAGACACTTAGCTTGTGGCTGTAAGGACAAGGATGGGTACCCTGTACTTGTGTATGAGGTAGGTTTCTTTGTTTTCTTTTGTCTGTTATTGTTTGATCCATCCTCATAAACTCATGATACATGTGAAATAAATATGATCCATACATCTGATGAATATTCATTACCATTTTTGGTTCTTAGATACCCTCTGGACGTCTGAAGGGTCAGTTTCCCGGTCACTACGGGCTGATGTATGACATCTCATGGAATCCCACGGGGAGTGCCATCCTGACCGCTTCATCCGACGGTACAGCAAAGTGAGTCAGAGAGTAGTAAGGTTGGCCCTTTTGTATCCCCAGCTACTATCTTACATTCATACAGATCTATGAGGAAGAGTGGCCCTCAGCAAACTTTATCATGCTCTTACTGTAGGCGATGATGCAAGCTGAGCTGCTGACTAGTAAAGGTTTATCCAGTTAGATATTTTCTTTCCCAATCAAATAGTATAAGGAGGTATAGTTCTGAAAGTAAAAACAAAAATACAGCGCATTCCTGTTACAACAAACACACCTTTAACGAAACTTTCATGACAACAAAATAAAACTTCAGGTCCCAGAATTATTGTCTCTATGCCATTGCATACTTCAGTATTTAGCTATACTGAAATGTTGATGATGATGATAATGATTATAATTGTGATGATGGTGATGATGATGGTGGTGATGATGGCGATGATGATCATGATGATGATCATGATGATGATCATGATGGTGATGATAATGATTGTGGTGATGGTGATGATGGTTGTGATGATGATGATCATGATGGTGATGATGATGATTTTGGTGGCGGTGATGATGGTTGTGATGATGATGGTGGTGGTGGTGGTGGTGGTGGTGGTGGTGGTGATGATGGTGATGAAGTTATAGTACATTGTTCTACAGTTGGACCAATTTTAGCACATTATGATGACAATATTTACTTTTTTGAATACCTTTTTATCCTTACTCTCCAGGATTTGGCACATTGACATGCCAAACTCTGCTGCAGTGAAGGTCTTCCCCCACCCGTCTTTCGTCTATGCTGCCCGCTTCTACTCAACCGAGGAGAAGTACATCATCACTGGAGGTTACGATAAGTTTGTCAGGGTGTGGAGCAGAGATAGCAATTCGCAAACAGGAGAGGTACCTCACTCATAATTTTGAATGGATTCAGGAATCATCTGATGACAATCTTTGTGTGGAAAAGACTTACTTGCCTCAGTTGCCCTCATATTGCTTTCTAGCTCATACCTTTAGATACTCTCTACTCACTCACACACACATACACACACACACACACACACACACACACACACACACACACACACACACACACACACACACACACACAAGTTTGTGATAATTTTGCTGGGATGTTACTCTACTGCAATACATATGAAAATATACTACCATGAAATCAGTGATTTAGAACCATAGTTGGTCAAGGCCGTTTCTCCTTAGGTGCAGTTAGTGACCAGATGCTTCACATCGGCTTTACGGTCTTTTGTGTGTCTCTAGCAATTTTTGTACTGAAGCATTCCGCAACCTCAGTATATCCATATATTGCAGACATGTGTCTGTCAACATAGCTGTTCATTGCAATATTGTTTCTTCAAAATTGATAGCTGCTGTATGAGCTGGAGGGCCACAAGGGATATGTCAACTGCATGTGCTTTTCCCTTGATGGAACCAAGATGTACTCTGGGGACAGCGAAGGTGTCATCCTGGTCTGGAAGAGCATTGGTGAGTTCAGTGTACAATACTCGGGTAAAATGGAAGCACTTTAGTTTGACAGTGTTGCAGAATGCATAAAGTGTTGTATGGTATGGTCTAGTGTAGTGTAGTGTAGTGTAGTGTAGTGTAGTGTAGTGTGGTGTGGTGTGGTGTAATGTAGTGTATTGTGATATATTGTAGTGTAGTATATTGTAGTGAAGTGTTGTGTAGTGTAGTGTAATGTAGTGCAGTGTAGTGTAGTGTAGTGTAGTATAGTATAGTATAGTGTAATGTAGTGTAATGCAGTGTAGTGAAGTGTAGTGTAGCATAGTGTTGCATAGCCAAATGAGTATTGAGTAGAGAAGAGTAGTGAAATTGGATGATCATACCACTCTGTATATGTACAGGAATGTGGCTTGGTGTATAATGAAGTGTACTGTGCTTGCAGAGTGTATTGTACATGAATATGTGATAAGTGCAGCAAAGAGCAAGACGTGTACTGGTATATCTTTCACCTTCTCCAGGCGGAGGTAACTGGATGATCCATCGGGATGCGACAGACAAGGAGTTCCAGGGGATCCCCATCAACAGTCTCCAGATCCACCCCAGTGGGAGACGCCTCCTGGTCCACTGCAGGGACAACAACATCCGAATGATGGATCTCAGATTGTAAGTCTCTTCTTTTTCTCTGTGGCATCAAAAGAATGCTGGTATAAACAATGCCACAAACAAACACCTGTACATCAAGATTGCAATGTAGCAGGGAAGTTCTTCTTCTTCTTCTTCTTCTTTGTCATGTTGCATACACACATGCTCCTGTGGTCCACAAAAGAGTTCTCCACCGAGTGCGGTCGGCTGCCATTCTAGTAGCGCCAATGATGTTTGTTCCCGTGCACTTCCTGATGTCGTCGAACCAACTTGCTGCTGGCTTACCCCTTCTTCTCTTCCTTTCGACCATCCCTTGAATGATTCTTTTCTCAAGGCATTTGTGTCTTGTGGCACAGCCAAAATAGGCTAGTTTCCTTATGATATCAGAAAACAGTGTCTTCTCAGACCCAATCTGTTCCAGGACCCATGTGTTGGTTTTACGCTCCGTCCAAGAAACTCTCAGCACTCCCCAGTACCACAGAAGCTCAAAGGAATCAATGGCCTTTTTGTCGCTTTTCTTCAGTGTCCATGACTCGCAACCATATGTTGCAAGAGCAAAAGCTGTTGACTTAAGAAGTCGAATCTTCAGTGCTGTTGGTATCTTGCTCCTCCAGATTTTTGACATGCTTTGAACCATGATTCGGGTGATTGCAGCTCTCCTCTTTATTTCTTGGATGCAGTCACCTTTGAAGTTGGTAATAGAGCCAAGGAACTCAAAGCTAGTGGTCTCCTCAATGACATTTCCATCCAACTTGAAACCTTCACCATGATCCTGCCTATCATCATCGATGAACATTTTTTTTTGTCTTCTTAATTTTCAGCAACAGTCCCCTTCTCTCACAGATATAAAATTAATGAGGAACCTGAGTATCTATGATGATCATTGAGATTTCATCTTTTAAGGGGGAATAATGAGACCCTCTGACCATGATAAATTGAACGCTTTTATTGCTAAAAATCTGATTATAAGGCTATTTATTTACACAGAGAGCAAATAAGCTTGATATCAACTCCTATGTCATAATGAATGCATTTAATCTTATGTGTATGTGTGGAGAGATGGTTTTCATCATTATTTCATGGATGTTTGGATTCCAGCTTGTTGTTAACATAAATATTTGAAAGGCATTAGTTAACTTCTTGCAATTGGTGTATAACTCTGTTGCCTGCAAATCTTTTGCCTCACTCAGCACACAGACCAGATGAGTGTGGATCTCAGGGACATACTGGCAGTACAATCATCCCATCCTTTGTTGTGATCATCAGCGCATGTGGATAATTCCCATCATCACCTCAACCATTCATCCTTCTGGTTCTACATGGCTTGAGATTTTTTCACCCATCCACTTATTTTCCTGCTACTTTGAACCTGTCTTTCTGCTGTGAAATATCGTTCAAATTATGCATTATCTCCATCCAGTGATATTGCATTAATCACTCAGAAAACTTGTTTCAGCTACGAGGGATGTACTGTGCATATGCCTGTGTATTCTTTTTTCTGATTCTTTGCATGCGACTTATCGCTATTCACCCAGATACTGTGTGATGCAGCACTACGTGGGCGTGCTGAACTTTCGGGAGCAGATCCGGAGTGCCCTCTCTCCGTGCGGGTCGTTCCTCTTCTCCGGCAGTGAGGACCGGCGGGGATATGTGTGGAACACCGACACAGGTACCATGATTCCTACACTCTGCTAGTCCTATCGCTATTTGTTACACACCTTCCTACATGTCATTCAGAGAGTCTGTGGATATGGCATCTTATTGCAATTTTGGTCACATGCTTTGTCAAATTTTCTGCAATTGCATATGTAAAAGCCAGGGCGTGAAGCATGATGTCACATCATTACTTGCTGTTGATTAAAAAGATAACAACAGTTGTTATATTATGATAGTTATAGGTCATCTTTTCTTGTTGAAACTGCAAAGTCATACTATTTTGAATTCATCACAGAGTACATTGTAGCAAACAAGATCTCATAGTGTGTTTAGACTACTCAACAGGAAACTGAAAACAACTCATTATCATAATCCAGTCATTGCTGTTAAGTACAAGCTCTGTAATTCTTTTTCTTTTCTTTTTTTTTTTGGGGGGGGGTATTCACTTTGCATAAATATGCCTACTTTTCCTATAGAATGTTGTTGTTTTTTTCAGCGCAGTTTACGGAATAGATTTTAAATATCATAGAGACTTTGCATTTCACAGTGTTCATAATTAGTGCACAGTATTACAGCAAGTTTGGATAGATGTTTTATTACTTTATTCCAGAGTGTGAGAGCCAAGATGTTATTTTGTTGTTCGTGATTCAGGTGAACAAGTTGCAGCCTACACAGAGCTTGGCTACAGGCAGCCCGTGTGTGACGTGGATTATCACCCCCATGAACACATGGTGGCCCTTTGCTCCAGGGGAGAGAGCCATCCAGTCCAGGTCTATGTGTATGATGCAAAGGGTAGGCGCACATTTTTGTCACAGTTCCATGACATTTGCTTCCCCGACAGTTGCTCCCATGAAATATCTGCACGCTATGCCAAACATAGATTCTACCCACAATTATAACTCTAACCCTAATCCTAATCCTCACATCAAACTAAACCTAAAACCCCATCACAACCCTAACCATAACCCTAAGTTCATGGAAAAAAATAAGACCAGGGCCCTGTTTTATGAAGAGTTATAGTTGATTATATAGTTGATTTCTATGGTAAGTCTATGGCAGCCTGTGTGATAAGGAAATTCATAATCAATTTTATCTTTTGATAAAACGGGGCCCAGAGCAACTGGTGGGGGGAGCAAATGTTGTGTAGCCGTTTTTCACAACGTCTCATTTCTTTTATTGCAACTGATTGACAAATTGCTCCTCTACGTAGATAAGCACCAATTATTCAGTATTTTAGTAGTAGAGATGATAAAAATAATTGGCATACATACTTGGGTTGGACTCAAACCAATGATATCCTGATTTTCAGAGTCAAGTCCAACCCGAGTATGAGTGCCACGGTTTTTTATCGTGGCTACTACTTAAACACCAAATAATTCGTGCATATTTACATCGATAAAGGGCAGTTTGCCGGTCAGTTGCAATAAAAAATATCTCGGCGCAAGACTTCACACATTTGAATCTCAGTTCTTGGCTAAAGTCATGTCACATCACTGTCAATAATCCACCAAGACCTCATCAACTGCTATGTATGCTTTTGCATTAGCGTTTTTTTTTCTGTCTTCTTTTTTTTCTTGTTTTTTCTTTTTTTGTCAGTCACATAATATCTGCATAATGAAACTGCAGTAGCTGAAAGTGGTGACATTTTTAGGCAGATATCACCAAAAATAATATGTGTGGTAATGCTGCTGAGCAAAATCCTGCCAAATTCCACATCATCAAGTCTTCATTGACACGTCTTGTAAGGAGAATACATCTTCAGCCACACACATGTATCTCCTTTTTCCCCTCTCTCTGGCATTGTGAAAATGACATGGATGTATTTTATGAGATGAGCTTTTTCACCAGAAGTGTACCTCAGTAAGGACAGCTGAGTTAGTTTACAGCTTGGGCAATGCAAAAAGATTTTTTTTTTCCTATTTAGAAGTTCAAACCTTCATGAAATGAATACCGGTAGGTGTGTTTGCTAATGAAAGGCAGCAAGGCAGCAGAAGTATGATTCAATAAGTGTAAAAATTACTATGGAGATTTTTTAACGGTATGACATATTGATGCAAAATGTGTAGCAAAAATGTTGGAATAGAAAATAAAGACATCTCTTCCCATTATGCCCCTCAGTCGCCCAGCTCTCTATGGGACTGATTCCCACCAAGTTAAGCGTGGAGGCAGGTGAGGGCGCTATAGCAGCAGCCGAGGATGAGGAGAGACTAGTGGGCACACTGAAGGCCAAGCAGGACCTGGACCAGGAACTGGACCAGAAGAAGCAGGAACGGCTGGCCAGGGTCAAAAGGAAACTCTCCACCGTCCTGGTATGTGCAAACCATGTGAGGGGGGAAGGGGCGGGGCAGGGCAGGGCGGGGCAGGGCAGGGCAGGGCGGCCCCCTAGGGTCACTAGAGACAAGGTTTGGTGGCTGAAGTGTGACTGGAACACAGAGTGGGTGCACTGGAGAATTTATCGGCTTGTTGTCATGACGATCAGATGTGCTGCTGTTCTGGGTGATTGTGGCTTGTGGCTATCAAACAAATAGCTACTGTCTGTACTGAATCTCAATACTCTCCGACCTGTGCGGCATTGTCACAATACAAATGCAGCAGTATTTACTGGAGAAACAGGTATTGAAGCAGTAGTTGTAGTTCATCTTGTTGCAGTAGAGGTAATGATAGCAGTAGTTGTGGATAAAGCAGTAGCATAAAGTAGCAGTAAAATAAGAGTGCTAGTAGTAATAGTGGTGATAGTAGTGGTAGAAACAAAATACATGATAGCAATATTGTAGAAACAGAAATAGAAGATGTAGTGCTAGTGTTGGGTGGTTATGTTAATTCTGTCATACTTGCATCAATAGTGCTTTGTAGAAACAGAAGCAGTAGTTGTAGCCATATGGGTAAGTAAGACATCTAGGACATGCCATTTGCTGAGTGTAATATTTAGCAAAATGTCAAAAAATGATGAAGACATGCTGTTATTTTCTGTACTAGCTAGTCATGCTTCTGTGTCTGTAGATGGTCATCATAAACCATGCCTGTAGTGAAATCTTGTCTACAGTATTATTACCTGCTTGCTCTCATTGCTCAATGTGCACAGGTGTCACAGGATGTAAGTTTTGTCTGCTGCTTTTGGGAAAATTCTTGTTTTTTTCTTGCCTTCACCCTTTTTATGATTGCTTGTTTTCAGATAAAGCACTCGGTTGTTATTCTTTATTTTTAAAGGAGTTATCTTCTGGAAAGTTTTGTGTTTCCACAACAACACCATACACATACACATACAATATTCACAGGGTAGTCCACTGATGGGGCTTTAGGAAAATCAATCTTATCTCTAGAGTTACAAACTGGCGTATTTTAACAATATTTAGTATGGGATTTTTTTTTCACTGTGAAAAGGCAAAAATGTATTGTTGTTGTGTTTTTTCTATTCTTAATGTGTTGTTTCTGACATTGATGTTGCACACCTGGTATGTGCAGTTTTTTGTTTTTGTTTTTTTGTTTTTTTTTTAAACCAAAATATGATTTTTGCCTTCAAACTACATTGTTTATTCAATATCAAGACATCTTTTGGTCTGCAAAGGTTGGCAACCTTGTCTTAGTATCATGACCCAAAAAAAAAAAACAACAACAACAACAACTGTCACATGACCTACAGAAAACCAACACCTAGTTCTCTGAGAGCAGAATATACTGATAGAGTATCTGAGTCAGTGAATACTGAATACTATAGGGGAGGAAGAATTGTTTTTACCTTGTTCCTTTTACATTTTATATCCCTTGACATTTTTTTTATTGGAAATTTAGAATTTGCAATTTTTGATATCAAATATGGACGGATGTGGACTGCCCTAGAATATGCATCAACCATGCATTAAAGTTTGAAGTTTTTATTGTTTTCCTATTTATACCATTCTTTTTAAATTGTTTCAAGGTATTTTCTTTCTTGTGTACAGTGGGTTTTTTTTTCAGAACTGTCAAGTTTAGTTCTACTTTTCTTGTAATCTTCACTGATTCTTTCAAGTACTTGCTCTTCTCTTCAGTTTGATTGATTCACACCTGTGCCTGGTCTGTTAACACTCGTCAGGTTGAGAACATCTTTTATTCAAAGTTTTTTTCTTCTCTTTTTTTTTTTTTTTGTTCTTTCTTTCCTAGTTGTTTTCTGTCAACAAACAGATTTTGTTTTTACTTGTTTGTGTGGCGTAGTGTCAAAGACAGTCAAACCTGACCACAGAGACCTTACGACAAGGGACAGAAAAGTTCACCATTATAGACTGGTAGTCCCTAGAGGCAAATGATCTTTATACCAAGGTGGTCACTGTAGCAGGTTCGACTGTCCCATTAAAGTGATGATGAGTTGCTTGTACTTTCCCAAAGTCAATACTCAAGCAATGTGCTCTGTAGCATTGCATGTAATGGAAATGATGTTTTGAATGTTGGCTTTGTACACATTTTCTTCCTGCTTCCCTTCTGCTGTGTGCGGTATGCAAACTCCAACTCACTTTGCTGCTGTGCCGTGCTGACTTGTGACATCCCATCCTGCCATGCTTCTCCTACATCCACCCTCCCCTCATGGCTCCCTTCACCCCATCTAGGCCATGAAGGAAATGCTACAGGTACAATACATACTAACCCTTTAGGCTGCGTTCACACCAAGTTCCCGGCTGCCACGGCAGTCCCGTTTGCCTGAGACGAAGTGTGCCGTGGATAGATGAGACATTCTCCTGTTTTCCCCACTTTGCATTCTAGTGTTGTTCATGCCAGTCCTTGCCCTGGTGATCATATAGCTATCAGATGCTGTTCTCACGGTATCTGGTCAGACTGGACTCTGAATATTTTCCATTGTGTCCTGCTACGGACCGCCTCAGATCTTTGTTACAGCCTGTTACGTGCTGTCGTGTTTTGTTGCGTTCACCCCGTTTTATCACGGCATACAAGATTCCTCGTTAGCACCGGGACTGCTGTGGCAAATTGGTTTACAGTTTAAAAATCAAACATGGCATCCACGGCAGACATGGCTTGTCACGTTTGCCTATCGTGTCTCACAGCGTTATCTCACTTCCATCCTGTTTTGTCCACAGTGGCCTGAAACCTGGCTACCATGGTTGCTGGGAACATGGTGTAAACACAGCATTAATAACAACCAAACTTGTAGGCCACTTTGGGTAATAAAGCAGACCTGTGTAAAGGTCATTTGGTTTAAAGTTATGCTGTGTACATGTCACTAATCAAGGAAGTTGAATAATTCTCCTTTGCAGACACTTCTTTAGTGGTAGTGGAAGAAAGAATTCTGAGAGATGGGGAGAATATAATGATTTATACATTACAGTATTGTATGTCATAAAGTGATTTTGAAGTAAGGAATGCAAAGGAATGTAAGCAGACGTTTTCAATTGTACTGACAAGCTTAACAACAACAGCCCACCCCCCCCCCCCAAAAAAAAGTAAAAGGTGTTAGAGATTTCTTCTGATCTAAACTATTTAAAGCTGCAAAAGAGTTCTGACAATGGGAGGGGCGAGGGGGGCATGGTGCATGTTCCTATTCTATTGTTGTTGTTTTTTGTTTGATGGTTTGTTTGTTTTTTTAATAGTAGAGCAATTGTGTAGTTTTCAAGCTATCAAAATCTGTATAACTGATCAGTTCATGTGCAGTGCGGAAATCTGAAGGAAGAGAGTCTGTGTACATTTTTGTTACCACATACCATACTTGTTTCATGTGTGTAGTGTGTCACTCATTTTATTTTCCATCTGATCTGACAGTATTCCATTTCATCTCCTGCCCACACTGTCATGGATATAATGCATAGAATAATCATGTTGTTCTTTTTAATACCCTCCATATACTGTCATCAAAACACCAGTGTTTCATGAGATTAATGAAACTCTGCACTTCTGTAAGTTTCCCATCTCTTGTCCAATTTTTTGGTAAAATTTCACTGTTCTGTCTGTTCGATTTTGTCAAACAATTCAATTCAAGTCAATTTGTACAGGGAGTGGATTTTCGCCTTTACATAATTTCAAATTGATTTGTGTCATTCTAGGAAGTGAGGTTTTGACCAGCTGTGGAATAACATGATAGTCATCTTATGCCAATTTTGTCATAACATATCTTTTTTCCTCATTGGAAGATGTCGCTTGTTTGATCAGTTATCCAAAGCGCTCAACCCAGACTGATATATTAAAGATAATATAAAGTTTTGGTACCTCAAAAGTTTTCCTGAGTTTCCTTGTCTTAGTTTGTGTTTCAGGTTAAAGTGCCTTTTATGTAACTAACACTGTGAGAATTACTTGCCCCAAAGTGCTCTCATGTCTTAGTAATCATGCAATAATGGTTTCGTACCAGAGCAGAGCGGGCTCTGAAAAATTCGAACGAGCCGTTAGTTTGACTCGACGCGGTACCGCGACAATCAATATACACGTATTGTACGAAACCATTATTGCATGATTACTAAGACATGAGAGCACTTTGGGGCGAGTAAGTCTCACAGTGTTAGTTATATAAAAGGTACTTTAACCTGAAACACAAACCAAGACAAGGAAACTCAGGGAAACTTTTGAGGTACCAAAACTTTATATTATCTTTAATGTGCGTAGAAGATCAGGCCAAGGAGTTATCAGTGATAACTCCTTTATCAGGCCTACAGTATACAGGCAAAATAGAATGCGTGAATGAAATGTTTCTTGAATGAGATTAAAATCAATTGACCAATCTCATTAACAACTCGAGATATATGCAAATTTATAAACATTTTTGTAAATCTGAAGATCAAGCAGAATTTAAATGATTTATACTTCCTGTGCCATCTTTGTATTAACAACCTGAACAATTACAAAAATGCAATCTTACCAACAAAGAGTTTAACATGTTTGTTTGTTTTACTCACTGTTTTAAACAAAACCAAAAAGTGTGAAAAAAATTAACAGGGCCTTGTTAAACTAATCGATTCATTAAGTTACCTGCTTTCTAGTTTCTTTTTTCTGACAATTGATGACTAAACATTCCCCTTTTTATTTTAGTTTTTGTTCTTACTTCTGTGTAATCACACAGCACAACCAAGCAGATACAAGACCTTGGTTTTCAGCCATGTTATGATACCATTTTTTTTCTCTCTCTCTCTGTTCTTTTTCTTTTTTTTCTTTTTTTCTTTTTTTTTTTTTTTTTTTTGGGGGGGGGGGGGGGGTTATAGTACAAGTTTCCAGTGTGAATCTGTTTTAACAAATCAATCTGTTTAGAAGACCACGGGGGAACCCTTGCTCATCCTGTAATTTCTAACTGGAGTTCCTTGATATGTAAACTTGATTCACTTATCAGGCAAATGAAAATTGTAACGAATCACTTTTAACTGCTGATTGATCTTTTCATGTGTCCATTAGAACATGGCTTTAGTTGGTGTGTGGTTTATGTGTGTGTAGATCATCTGAAAATGTTCACCTCAACTTGCTGGTTCAGTTTGGTGGATTGTATTTGTGCCCTTACTGTCCATGCTGGTTTGAAATATCTGATTGTTTTTTGGACAAAGCCTTCAAGAGCTTGAAACTGAGCAGAACAATGCACTGCTGTCTTTATGCTAGTGTGTTGAAGTCATTTTGTCTGTGTAACGTGAAAAGAGGTTACAGTCTCTCAGTCCAGTACATTGGGTTCTGTGTTACCTTCGTTCTCTGCGTGTTCCATTGTCTTCACCACTGTCTCTTCACCCCTCATTGATAGACTATTCAGAAGACGCCGCGAGACCTCAATCAAACACCTTCCATGCACTCCACCTTTGCCCCTGGTATGACCTTTAACCCCAGTGCATCTAGTATGTATGATACCTGGGGCTCAACCTTTGACTATACAAATACTGGATGGCATACCCAGGTAAGTACTCACATACATCATCTGCTTCTTCATAAATCATATTTCTGCCTGTACCATCAAATCCCTATCTATCTTGTGTTTTCAGAGGCTTTCAAACTTATCACACTGTCATCGTTGACTGTAGCTGCGGTCACACTGGCAAAATATCGCAAAGTTTGCTTTTCTGTCCACACTGCCGGCCAAACTTCTTGATCTTTAAGTTCTCAAACTTTGGGTGCACTGTTGCAAGATAGGAGAAAGAGCGTGCCCTCTGACAGCTGGTGATTGTGACGTAACAATGCACACACGTCTATCACAATGATCATGTGCTTTGGAGGCACCGCCTGCAAATAGATGGTGGACTGGTCATATGATGAACTTTGACATTTCAGTAGCTAGCATTTACACTGCCCAACGATCAAGAAGACTTGCTGGGGTCTGGGATCCCGGAAATATCCCTATTTTGAGTGGAAAGTTTCGTGGGATGTTTTGCAAGAAGTTTTAAGTCAAACTTGCAAAACTTTAAGATCTTAAAAATTGCGATCTTAAAATTTGCGATCTTATGATAGTGTGACCGTGGCTATTGTTGACACCGTATCCCTTTGAAGACAAGTCCTGAGTACTGTGAATATTGTAGAGAGGTGTCTTTGGGAAACATGTGTTCCAGCAAAATCAGCTCATCTTTGAACACACAAAAGCAGCAAAAGTCTGCATCATCTGGACATGATGATGTCACAAACACATATGCTTGTTTTTTTTGTTTTGTATTGCTTGTATGTGAGAAAGGATACATATTTGTCTTGTGCGGTTGAACAGTTCTTAAGTCAACATCCATTGTTGTAATCATTACCATTTTACCATGAGCTACCTTGTGTTATCATTTACATCTCTGTATTGAATTGTGTCACTGCTTTTGCACAACAACAACAACAACAACAACAAAAAAAAGGTAAAGGGCCTGTACTGGTGGAAATGATCTCTGGATTAAACATTCTCCATATATGAATGTGAACTGAAACAAGGAAAAAAAACACAATAATGATAGGAGTGATTCATGGAATGATGATGTGTTGTTGTTGTTGTTGTTGTTGTTGTTGTTGTTGTTGTTGTTTTCATTGCAATCATCGTGGTGTTATATGTGTGTATCCACCACTCCTCCCCCACCCCCAGCACCAGACGCCAGGCACACTCGGCTTCACAGGGCGGGGTCCAGGTTCAGGCCCAGGATGGACCAGCACTCCATACAAGAAGGGACCGATGCCTACCATCAATCTGCAGGCTGTAAGTTGGCCTTTCCTTCTACTTCTTCTTTTGATACTGACACCTTTTTTTTTCCTTCGTTTTTTTTTTTCTTCTTCTTCTTCTACCCTTACAAAAAGTTTTGTGGTAATCCTGATGTAATTACCACAAGACAGTACCACAAGACAGTACCACAGGAACTGTCCTGTGGTATTTTTGGACATTACCACACAGGACAGTACCACAGGATAGTACCACACAGCATTACCACAGGGCGGTACCACACAGCACAACAGTACTACAGGGCACCGTCCCACATGACATTACCACAGGAGAGTACCACACAGGATGGATTGGAAAAAAAAAAAATGTGGGAGAACTAATACCCACATATCCCAGAATTTACATGATAGGCAAGTGATGATTTGAAGGATTTCAGGACCAACATGGCCCTACTTAATAACTTGCCCTATACCTACAAAACCATTTGACTCCTATATACATCTAGATAATTGTCCTATTCTTTAGATAGTCATTGAGTCTATCAATACATATATATATATAGGCCAATTAGTTATAATGCATTAAGGCATGTTTACTACCTAGATAACACCTTATCATAAGATATGATATTTACTTTTTCATAACAAAGTTTACGACATTGGGAGCAACATAACATTATTAGACAATTTCTAATAAAGTTCAAAGTAACTGCCATCATACATACTTTGAATTTAGCTAGAAGTTTTTCATGTCAAGTACATAAATGTGTATGTACATTTGAATGTTTCGGTATATATCCTTTCTTTCTAACCAAGGAATCCGATGGGAAAGCAATCTTCACTTTCAAGCCCCCTGTCGTGGCCGATAAGAACAAAGAGCTCAACAAGGTTGTGGCGCTCTACGCCTACACAGCGCAACGCTCCGACGAGCTCAACCTCGCACAGGGAGACACCATCACTGTCCTCCACCGGGACAACGAGAACTGGTGGATGGGGCAACTTGCCAATGGACAACAGGGCTACTTCCCTGCCAATTATGTCAGCTATGAAGGTAGAGAAAACTGAAAATTTTCATCTGTGAAAGATCACTGTATCAAACCCTGTGTTGAACAAGTGATGGAATCTCATGAAAATTCTTCATGTAATCTTTTAAAGTTCCTGCATTATTTACATTTTAGTTTTAAGAGGACGCGAAAAAAAGAAACAGTAATACTAAGCTCTGATTTTATTTTTCAATACAGAGCATATAAACCATTATCTTACACACATCTGTAAGATAGTGACTTTCCAATACTGAGATGATGTGTATCATTGTGAAATTGAGTATCGTGTACCTGTGTACTGATATACATGTAAGTAATAATGAGTACCCAATATCTACAGCAGGACATCTCAGTTTTATTGAGTCTGCTCATCCAAGTAATCCATAACATGTTAGTCAAAACAAAAACCATAAACAAAATTTCTGGCAGTCTCATTTTTCATCTACAGCTTCTGTACCAACCTTTAGGGTGGGGTTTCATGAAGCACTCAAAATTTAGAAAAGTTTGTATGGATTATGATGTGTCACAAAATTTGAATTATAGAATCAATTCCCTGTGGAAATGATGTGAATGATATGATGTATACATTTCTCTTGATTATGATTTAAAAATTTAGACAGGTTTATCAATGAATTGGTTATCTTTCAGCAAATAATGCCAAACTCATCATAATTGATGATTTTTCACCCTGCTTGCTTGATACAATTGATGCTGCTGGCTCCACCACACTGGCTTTTATAGTTACCTTGTGTCACAGCAAATCCAAGATGTTTGATATAACTGTCTGTTTGTTTGTTTGTTTGTTTGTGTGCATGTGTTTTCATCCGTCAAGGTGAGGAGGAGGACCAGCTGATGATGGCATCCCAGTACTACCAGAGTGGGGCTGATGAAACGGATGCAGGGACACCAAGGAGAAAGGGCAAGAGTGGAGGAGGAACAACGCCCAGAAAGAAGACAAAGCAAGCGGTGAGTCCATCTTGCTTTAAAGACTCTCTTCCCTGTCTTTATACCCCTCCCCTCATCTTTATCTTTGTCCATTTAGGCCAAATTGGTTAAGTTTCTGGTTCCATTTTCATTTTCTTTTAAAATCTAGCAAAATTCATTCTTTGAAGTGTACATTTTTGTTTAATTGTTTTGTTGTCATCCTACAGCCCAAATGTATTGACAACTTTGAAATGAACTAATTTTGAAAGAGGAAGATTGCCTAACATGATATTGATGTGTAAAGGCCTTGGCTTTGCATTGTAATTTGAAATAATATGTTTTGTTTTAACATTTTGTTTCCAAAATGTTCACTGGTAAAGCAAGCTAGAGTTGAGTATTAGTGTATGGGAACAATTATATTGCAGGCATGGGTTTTCAGAATGCATAATGCTATTGCATTTTGACATCAGAGATTTTGGGATACATTATTTTCTTTTGTGTTTAAAATCAACAGTACTCAGCAGTGGTGACCAAATCTGGAGAGTTAAAGTTTCTATCAGGAGCAGAGGAGAGTGAACAGGAGCTGACATCAACAACGACCACGTGAGTCACCATCAAATATATCATCTCCCTTCCTTGTTCATATGAGTTGTAGCGTAGTGTCATGCTAATTTTTTTGTTGCTGTTCTGCTCTTGCTCAAGTTAATTCAAATCATTTTAATTTTATTGTCCATTTCTTGATCTTTTTTTTTGCATGTATACACATTACATCAGTACATACATACAATGCATACATACAAAACACAGGTATTGTTTCAAGTTGTTGCTGTAGTATGCACTTTATGTCCAGATCTCTCGGATGCAATATCTCAAGTGCTATGCTATGTTTATCCTTTCTCATTCAATCAGTGCCCAAAACAAATACTTAAAAGTAATAATGCACATTTTGTATTGTAAATGGAATGACAGTTGAAAATTCTCAATGTGCTTGATCACTTCATATCTAAAGATAAAAAACCTACTTTCTTAGCTGTTTTTGTAATTGTGCCTTGGCTAAGATCGTTCTGTGTACACCAACAATGATATTACCAATTATTTTGGAGGGTAAGATGTCATTGAACTACTGTTTTCTATTTCCTGCACTTTTAGTCAGGAATATATGGGAAAGATACTTTTATACCCACCAGCACAATATCAGTCTCTGCTTTACCCATGATTTATCTGATTTTTTCTCTCGCAACCCAGACCACGAAGGAGGAAGAAGAAGACTGTCACGCTGGCCGCCAACTTGGAGAGTGGGGACGTCACCACCGACGCAGATTCGCCCCGCCGTAAACCGCCCAAAGGTCATGCCAGGTCAAGAACTACCCCTAGTCTCTCTAGCAGTGCACAGAAAGACAGCCTCCAGAGCGCCACCACAAAGAAACCACCCAGAAAGAAGAAGCTAACCTCGGAGGACGGCTCCAACATGGATGACTCGACGGATTACGGCGAGACTCCGCGGAGTGCTCGCGTGAGGAGGCGGTCGCAGGAAAGGCTACTCCTGTCCAGCGAGCTCGGCCAATCTGGCAAGAAGGGCGGGAAGAGGAAAACCAAGACCAAACATCTTGAGGATGAAGATTACGAGAATGAGTCAAATGCTTGAGGAATCTTTGCAAAGTTCACTATGTTATTGTTTTTTTCTTTAAGGCATTGTTGTGACCTCTGACTTCTTACCATTGGACACAGACTAATCACAAAGTGTCAAACACTTAGAAAGAGTGTGATCATGAGGTCTCTGGTTCAAGCCCCACTCTGGAGTAAGCCTAAACCAAGCAAGACACCATATGTCAGAAAGGTTAGCCAGATAGTAATTCACAGTGCTCCCTGCTCTCCAAGCACCAGCAAATGAGGACCAGTTAGGGTATCACTTTGTTAAAGGAGTCTCTTAAAATGACAGATAGCAGTGAGTGTTCCTTCTTGACTGGAGAAGGTACACGTGACTGGCTTGGGCATCACACATCATGGAAAGCTGATCATGGTCGAAAAGCTTTTTGAGCTGCTAATGTTCTTTAAAATAATAATAATAATAATTAAAGTACAGACATGCTTTACATGAAAGAAACAAGAATCGCACAAATTCAGTCATCCCGAGTGTGACAGAGAACAGAAAACATGTTTTGCAGCTTGTAGGTCGCTTTGTCTTGCCAGGGGTGAAGGAACCAACATTGCTGTATCTGTATTGAGGTCCATATACCAAATACTTTGTTTTCTCCTCACCCAAAAGTGATTTGGAGTGAAAAGTGAAAACAGATCCCGAAGGCAAGGGCACAATGGTAGCACCTTAGCCATGAAAGAGCACTATGTGATATACCTTCTTTTTTTTTATGATATGGAAATGGAGTTATAACTTTAGAATGCAGTGAACCAATCTTGCATTAAAATATCAGAAATTAATAATGGGAGTAATTTATCATTATAGCATGACCACATGGGGAAAAAAAAGTTTCAGGAAATTTGACCCCAAAGAAGTGGGTGTTTGTATGTATGAGTGTGTGCATGTGTGTGTGTGTGATTTAGTACAAGGAATAGATTGATCAAAGAAAGAAAAAAAAACATACCACCGAAGTATATGAGCAAGACTGAACAATTAATCGTGTCAAACAGTCGTGACCATTTGCATGTTACTATCAGAGTCGTGTTACACAACATAGTATCCTGGTATTTACGTGAGGGTTTAATTTTTGCGAATTTCGTGAATCATAGTTGGATCGCGAATTTAACAACACGCGAAAATGTCACCCTACACTAGAGTAACAATACATGCAAGATACATGTAGCGTTGGTGTCAGTTCGCGAAATCAAAGCCTCGCGAAAATGTCTGTGACCTTTCAATTTGCGAAAATATCTGTACGCGAAAATAACAGCTTATACAGTAATTGTTTTTGTCTTTACAACATCATGGTCCATTCATATGTTGGGGGGGGGGGTGAGATATCACCAAAATTCACATTTGTAAAAGACGTCTCTTCATAGAATGGAGAGCTAGTCAGAAACAATTCTGTTATTTCTTCAGCTCACATTGAAAACCTAATTTCTTTGTTTTGTGAAGTGTCCTGTCATTGATTTGAAGGCGATTTTGAATCCATCATTGATGAGTGGTGCTACCTTCTACTTCAATTTATTAAAACTTGCATGAATTCATTCAGAGCACTCAGTATTAACTCAAGATTGGTCAATGTTCTCATACAAATTTCTTGTGAATGTTGTCGTGGGTGAAAACACTTTAAAGCACTGCAACATATTGTATCGGCAGTACTTGCGTGAAATTGTATCATGATATTGACCAACTGGTGCAAGGCCAGATGTTGTAGTTAGGTCAGTTTCTGAAGTAGGAGACTTTTAGCTTTAATGTGACATCTGACCCATTCAAAATGGATGTTCCAGACCCATCAAAATGAATGATGGGTTGATGCTAATTTTTCAGAAAAAGGGGCTTTAGCATGAAGAGTCTTTTTGAGCACACCCCTTATTTCTTTATGAAACAAAAATCGGAATTTAAATCTCCATTGCAATGATTGTGAAGGGATTGTCATACATGTATTACGTTAAGCCAAAACTGGGCTTGCTGATTAAGCATTTTCTATTGATGATCATGTCAAAGTATCAAATGGAAATACTGGGGGAGAAAATCAACATAAGAAATGCAAAAAAAAAAAAAAAAAGGTCTACAACTGCTATTAAAAAAACCAAAAAAAAAAAACCACTGCTTTTACATTTCTTTATGCTTCCACACTTTGAATTTTTATGGGCATGTATAGCTCTGTCACGAAACAACCATAACCTGAAATCAGATGAGCTGACCAAAAAATGCCCATTTTCAGGTCTACTGGATTACATCACATGTGTTTTATGATGCTGGGTAGCATATGTAGCATGTAATTCATGTTAAAGCTACAACAGCTGTTGGAAATATCAGAAAAAGTGCACAAGGGGCAGGTAGATTGTGCTGGTACCAAGGAAATTCTCTCCTTACTCAGGAGAGCACTTGCATTGCACATTATCTTTTTTTTAATGAATATGTGTTTTTATCTAACAGAGATTTGGCATGAATGTTTTTGATATAACCACATTTTATCCTGTTGGAGCACAATGTGTGTTATAACGTATCCAGTATAATATTTCACTGTATTCTATAATGACACCCAGCATTAACCAGTATAATATACTTTGTGATTGGCTCAACATTATCCCAAGGGAATATGTGTATGAGTCTTGAACAACTATTCCACAATGTTTTCCATTAAATTATGTTTGTGCATGGTGGACTTTTCCACCTTTCTTTATATTCTTCACACAGAGATTAAATGAGCAGTGATCAGAAAGACAGTGAGAGCAAAGGTTTATTGTTTTAACAGATGTAATCCGAGGAGAGGCATTGAATATGCCATATAGTTTGAGAACATAATATTTTCCACATCGGGACTTGTTAGACAAGTTTGCGAGGGGTTAAATTTGTGATTGAGAGCCACAGTCAGAAAATAAGACAAAAGTATGGACATTTTTTTTTTCCAGGAAATTAAGGTGGGGACCACTTTCGGGACTTAAAAATTCTGCATTTGTGTAATGGGAGGCAATGCTTTGGTGTGTTGCCAATTTTGCAGTTTCAGCCATATTGTGGAATACCATAAAGTGAAACCACTGTGATATTTCTGAAGAATACAGTACACCATTTGCTCAACAAGACCATTATCACCATACTCTAAGCAGTGTCAGTGTGCAGCAAAGTGCAGTTTCAAGAGTAATGAATGGATCCATGAAAATGTGGTTTCAAATTTTCGTGTGTGTGGGTTTTTTTGTTATGTTCACTTTTTACCCAGATCTTTAATATCAACATCTAGTACTCAGGGGGGTGTTTCATCAATTTAGTCAGCGCTGACAAGTTGTCAGTCTCTGACAATTTCAGCAAAATCCTTGATTTTGATTGGCTGAGATGCTCTTATCACTGACTGTTAGCATGGTGATTGTCAGAGACTGACAACTTGTCAGCGCTGACAACTTTTATGAAACGATACCCAGGTCCGTGCTTTATGTTACTCTCCTTTTTTTGACATTTTATGCGCATAATTCACCTTTACTTTGTATGTGTCATGAAGTACTTAACATAACTTTGTCCAATTTAAAAAAAAAGTACTTAATATACCTGAAATGTAGAATGTAGTGAAAGAGCAGATGATTGTTATAGTGAAGATATCGGCTGTTATTCTGTCTCGTACACAGCAAAGTAACAAAACAAGCTAATAAAATGATGTTCCTGGTTCAAGTTGCTTGGTTGCAGTGGTTGAGCTGCGTAGGCAAGGTACTTTATCCTCAAAGCTTAGTTCTTTCGAAGAGACTCAAGGCCATGGGTCCCAACTTGGTTTGCTTTATAAGTATTCAATGCTTCCTTAGCTTTCACATAAAACAAAAATGAATTCGAACATATTTACCTCATAAGTCACTGAGCAGCCCAGGAGACTATATAGAGTTTATATCCCCTTCCATTCCTGCTGAACTGCTTTGTTTTAAATATTACAGTCACATGATACACTGATCAAATGTAATCATACATTGCAGACACCACTATTTGTCGTTAAGAATATTCTGCTTCCCTGTTGTGAGGAATATAAAGCATTTTAAGTAGTCATTAATGAATGTCCTTTCATTTCAGTTGTCATTTCATTATAAATGTAAACTGCATTTCATATGCCACGTCCACTTTCGTTCTCTTAAGGAGAGTATCATTGTAGTATTGTGCAAGCATTCACTGCATGTGTTTACCCAAAGGGAGGGATGTTATGACTCAAACAGCGAGTAGATGGTTTGAAATCTATGCTGATGAAATAAAAGATGCAAGGACATATTAAATGACATAACAAGTTGGGAGTTACTATTTCCCATTCTGAAATATGGGATTGACAAAGATGGGGGAAAAATGAGGAGAGAATGTTTATCTTTTAATCAGGTACAAGTTTTCTTGGACTGGAGATTTTTTAGATTGCATATTCCTGGGTTAGTGTACAGAAGTGTCCAACACAAAGTCACAGGTTGGGAATTTTAGTTTGAGATGTGGTCACATAGTCTGCTAATAAAAACCTATCTGTGAGTTCATGTCATGTCTTCTGTATAACTCCCACTGATGAGTGGTTTTATAAGAATATGATTTCTGTGATTACATGTCAAGAAATCTTGTGTGCATGGATACAACTGTACTAAGACTATAGCCGTGGTATTCTATTTAGTGTTCAATTGCATTTTATATTTCAGACTTTTAAAAGCAATTATTTCATTGCATAATGTAATGTATTCATTTTATATTCTACTACATGCATTACCTGCCATCTGTATATATATAACTGTACAAAGTTAATTTATATGACATTTGTAGAAATGTAAAGTAAAGATGAAAATAAACATGAACATGACATGTGCAAGTGAGTTGTGATGGAATTTGCATCTTTCTTGGAAAATTTTGTTCCTATTACGTGTACATCATTTCATTTCATTTGGTTAGACACTTTTAACCCATTGAGGGCGGGCTGATTTTGCTACAACACACATTTCCCTATAGACACCTGCCCGAGTATACTTGGGACTAGTCTTCAGTGGGTTAAAGAACTCTATACAAAAGACAAGCTTCAATCAAATTCATCACTGTGATATAAACATGCATACAACTTTAGTGTACAACACACATTACATAAGTGTGTTGGGTACCAGTAGAAAGGAAGTGCCTTATTTTGTGTAAAGATGTGGTAACCGAATAAAGTGAAAATTACATCTTATAAGAGGAAAATGTTAACTATCACGATTGCGCGCATGCACACACACTCAAAACACCTCTCCTCGTAAAGTCGCATGTGACAGATAAAATGCTGTTTGTTCATTTTCCATCTGAGAAGATGGCTGGATAGCCCATATTCAGCTGTGCTAAGCCTGTCTTCCATGGGGTCTAGTTGGATGTCGGGTGGGACCACTTCACCGGGTTAAACACCCTGCTCTTTGCGATGAATGAACAAAGCCGGATCTTTTATGTGCAGGATCGGAGTTGTGACTCTCTCACACACAGGACCTCCATTCTATGTCCATTTTATGTTTTGCCCCTTGCCAGAGGGGACGGTATAATTACACACAACATTGTTCATTGGGTACATGTTGAGTGTAAACTCATCTATAGGATTTCAAATGGAGATGGATCACACTGGCTCTGACAGCAATTTGTGGCACAAGCATGGAGCAGATTTTTTCATAAATATAGGCATTTCTAAGAAAATAATCATTATCATGATAATTAAGCATATCTCAGAGGCTATTTGAAGACACCATAGCCACTCCTTGAGTCAAGAATTAGAAGAGTGTAATGTATTTACAACATCTTCCTTTCCAGTAAGGGTGGGGATGATTGACCTGCTCTAAGATTTTGTCCCTCAGTTATGACGTTAAATGAAGTTTTCCGCCGGGTTCATATTTTGTCCTTAACATGTCAACATATCTCTCATTCCCTCTCTCCTCTCCATATCTTGTCTTTCACTATCTCTTCATCTTTTTATCGATCTCTCTCTCTTTCTATGCTATTCTCTTCTCCATTTTTGATGCCTAATCTTCTGTCATGTCTGTATCTGGGTTTTGTACCTGGTGTTTTGTTGTTGTTGTTGTTGTTGGTTTTTGTTGAGGGGGATTGATCATATCTACTTTTGAAAAGAAAAATACATATGTATATATATATATATATATATATATATATATATATATATATATATATACATATATATATATATGTATATATATATATATATATATATATATATATATATATATATATATATATATATTATTATTATCATTAGTAGTAGTAGTATTTTCTTTATTATCTTTATTATATATATATATATATATATATTATTATTATTATTATTATCATTAGTAGTAGTAGTATTTTCTTTATTATCTTTATTATTATTATTATTATTATTATTATTATTTTTATTATTATCATTATTATTATTATCATTATAGACATAGGCCTACAGTGTATATACACACAAACAAACACACACACACACACACATACACATAATATATTGCACCAAAACATAGAGAAGCAAGTACACAAAAGGAAATTCATGGCAAATATGTGTTACAAACATAATATGATGTTCATATATTTACATACAACAGCTCTGCAAATGATATGCAATATCAATTTCAGATATTTATGTACAGAAGGTGACTTCCATATTAATGCAACTTGTCAGCAACTATGATAGTACATGTAATGAGCAGCATTTGAAAGCATGCGCTATGTCACTGTAGCAGCTAACTTCTAAGATATGCAATGATTGTAATTCAATATTTCAAATGCACTGACCCCGCAGGGTAAGGTGCTCAAGGTACGGCGAGAAATTATCAACATAAACAGAAAAATAAACAAGGCAGACACAAAGAGCCTGGATCTATGTAAAATGCAAGAATAAACAATTATGTACAAGGCTAGATCTTTGAAAATTCAAGAGATAAAAATGAAATTGAGTGTTGATAAGGTATGTTTAGATCCACTTTATGCATCTGTATACAAAGTTTACCAAGAACACCCGTACGAGAAGAGACACTGTTTCTTCTGATTTTGTTTTCAGTTTTCAGTTTTCAAACGATGTATTTGGGGGGGGGGGGAGAAAAGACACTAACAGCATTTGCCTCTATACAAAGTCAGGGTCCTGATATTTGTGTCATGGGTTTGAACCACTGAAACAAGTGTCTTATTCAGCCATGTACTCGCACACACAGAGTATCTGTAAAACAAATCTCAATGAGACATATGGGTTTTAAAGCCTTGGAAAACCACTGATTAGTTCAAACAATTCTTTTTTAGTTTCTGAGTGACTGTCCTCCCATTAAAAAAAAAAAACAGGCAGATCAGTTCAAAAAACATAACAGGATTCAAGGTCAATCTAAAACACAGGCAGAGACCCAACTTGCCTTACAATACCAGCACTAAACAGCCAGAAAATACTGGCTCACTTGGTTACAATTCACAGCTTTCGGTTTCACACACTAGTCTTAAACAAGTTGGGAGCACTTCTACACATGATTGGATTCAAACATTATAGGACAGTCATTGCAAGCTTACATATGAACAATATCACAGTTTTGATTGTATTTTACCTTAAAAAGGATTTTACATAGACTCACAGCCACAGTTCAAGTTATTCAAAATGCTACAATAAGGATACAATACAATAATTGGCAAAGACAATGAACAGCAAAGCAACTCCACCTTTATTTTTGTCGAGACAAAATTGTGAAAATAACAGTAAAGCAAAAGTAAAGAGTGGGAGTTATATCATTTTGATGTGCTGAACCCAAAAATGGACAATAAAACAATGCCCAAATATAGCCTATCCCTTTTGCTCCCTACCCTTTAGATGCGAGCACTTCTGTTCGTCCTTGATATGTCTGGAAATTTGATCTTTTATTGTCTGTGTGACAGACCTTTTCAATCCTGACATAAGGACACATAATATTTCATTGTGTTCGTGTAATTGTGTTCCATATTTTATTTTAAATTACTCTGGGTTGTAAAACTGGATATAAAATATGAAAATGTCTAGCGTTGAAAGATATCTATGCAAAAACATAATCATGCCAAGCTTATTTTGAGTTTGTAGGACTATGTAGTTGTTGGATACTTCCTATGAACTTGGATAAGAAAGTATTAAACTAGATTATATTGAAGAAAATAAAATCAGATCAGTGTTACATTTGTACCTATGCAAACTGTCAAGAAAGATCACAGAAATATGCTAACATTGAGAATTGTTTTTGTTCTCTTTTCTCGTACATTTTCCTATTCTTTCGCCAATCTCCATCCACAATATAATTCCTGTCAGTACATATAATATACTAATCCCCCTGCCCCGCGTTCAACCCACTCTATAAACTCATACCTCAATTACACATCCTATACACACACACACACACACACACACACACACACACACACACACACACACACACACACACACACACACACACACACAAACACACACACATACACTGTACATGCATCCATATAATTTAATGAAACACTAGACATTATGAGAGAAGCATCTATTCAGGAAGTTTTATCTTTTTAAAGGCAGTTTGGTTGAAGATTTGAAAATGAAGTATTCTAGGTTTTCTGATCACTTCAATCAATGATTCCAATGCACAGCAGCAAGTATCTTACCTTTTACTATACAGCAGGTAAACCACAGAATATGAAAAACTATAACCAAATCAGACTAAAATATCAGCTACATTGGAAAAAAAATTGCAATGGTCACACTCACAATTGAGTATATGAATATAAGAACGACCCAAGTCCATGGAAGACCATTTCGAGTAAACTAAAAAAAACTTCATATTTTTTTTTGTTTGTCCAATAATATTCTATTTAACTGTGATGGGAAGGCAACATTGTATATACAAATTAGAACATATATTATTATGACAACTAACATTAACATTAATTGTGGAGAGGCCATTTTGTATGATGGACTTGGGTCGTTCTTTGATTCATATACATGATATTCTGCTATAGAGATGAGAGAAGGACGAGAGAGGGCGCTATAATATGAATGTAAGAATGACCCAAGTCCTTCATTCTTACATTCATATAAGATTTAACTCATTTATTTCAGGCACTTCCGGGGGTAATTAGGATTTATCATTTATACACAAGGTGAGTCCATGCATAAGCTACAATTTCCCATGTCAAACTGAATTTGGCCAAAAATTGGACTTGGGTCGTTCTTATATTCATATACTCAATTATTTTCTCCAAAGTTCAAGACTGGTTTTTTCTGTCTGCAAATCGGCCTAGAAAAGTATTAATACCAATTAATGATGAACAAACTTCTTTAAAACATATAAAAGTGATGAGAATGAGTCACAAATACTGGTCATAACAGTCCTAAATACAATACTTCAATGAATGATGCTGATATCAAGCTACAATAACAAACATTTATTCGGTGCATATAGAGAAATTGTGGAGTATATGTGATGAAAAATAATGCCAAAATATAGAGGAATAACATCTTCAATTACAATATGTACAGCATAGTACATTGATGAGTAGATTTTCATTCTTATGATAGAAAGACCTACTGTGGCTGGTAAAAAAACGAAGAACAAAGACAAAAGAGCATATCAAGTTAAGACTTACAGACACATAAATTGATATGTAGAATTACATGTGACCCATCACCACAAGAACCGAGAACCTGATATAGCTACTGTGCATCCATTTCCCTATAGTATCTTTTAAATCTCAGAGCTTTCCAATGATACATAATATCTTCCCTACCTTTGTTTCAAAACATCTGCCATTCAAACTGTAAGTAGGCCAGTCATCAGATAATCACAGTTTTGATAATAATCATCTTTGAAGCTTGATGCTGTCATGCATACAGCGGCAAGTCATTATAGGGTCTGATCAAAACGCCTACTGAGCATATGTTTTTGTTTTCGGGGGGTTTTTTTCTCTTAACTTCAGTAATTTGGCGAGAAGAAGTTGAGGTATCAAAATTATCAAAATCCTTTTGAAAACAAATGTCAATTTCTTGTTTCTATGTTGCTGTTGTTTTTTCAGGAAATCACCTTTTCTAAACAGTTTTGTAAGCTTATTTCATGACTTTATCAGGGTTGGCATGGTGGTGGGCCACATGTGTGAGAGC
Source organism: Diadema antillarum (assembly GCF_040938485.1). Classification (NCBI taxonomy): domain Eukaryota; kingdom Metazoa; phylum Echinodermata; class Echinoidea; order Diadematoida; family Diadematidae; genus Diadema; species Diadema antillarum. The sequence goes on from NW_027271431.1 coordinate 1,578,747, forward strand.
AATTACTTGTGCAAAACTCGGTCCACCACTTTATGAACAGTTGGACTAAATTCATGTCTCACTACAATGCAGAAACATGCAAATACAAGTAGCAACAGCAACACAGCAACATCTTTATTTCAGATTATGGTAAATCAGGCAGCTTTCTCAAGCAGTGTACAGTACTATTCAAATGGATTCAGCTCCAGGACGCAATAGAGATTTTGACTCAAAGGCACACTGACTTCAGCCTTCAAGGCTTTAAGATTTTTCTAAGATGGATAATCAGGATTACAATCATCAAGTCCTGTGATGTCACCCATTTTGTGCTTGGAGTATGTTTTACCTATACAGCACATGTCACAAGTGATTCAGTGGTGAGCAAACTGATTTCATGTACTAACATAACTATCTTCATCATATCCAGTCTGACCACATTTATCTGGCCATGCTAGGACCGGAGGGCATCCAGATATGTGATTTGGCCCGATAAGGAGAATTATGCTAAAATATATTGATATTTTCTACCAGGTTCTGCTGGAGGTATACACATGCAATTGTCAATTCATTAAAACTATGATTACTTGCATGGTATTTTCATGTTTGATATTTTAGATGGAACAGAATTTAATGTAAATGTAACATACTGTATACGCCGTTATTTTCGCGTACAGATATTTTCGCGAATGACGAGGTCATAGACATTTTCGCGAGGTGTTGTTTTCGCGAATTGACACCGACGCTTACGTTAATGCTCTATCAACAAAGCGCATGGAGACAATTTCGCGAGTTGTTAAATTCGCGATCCAACTGCAATTCGCGAAATTCACGAAAATTAAACCCTCGCGAAAATAACGGCGTATACAGTACATTTCTTTTATATATGTGTCTATTTCAATGAGATTGTGGCCTATTCTAAACTGTCACTCTATATGGTACCACTGCGGTGCATGCCAGTTAACTGGTGCAGCATCCACAATGTGATGCGATTTCTCACAGTGAATATGACTGAACTTCATATTGTGTGCATAAATTTGTAGATTTGTAAAAGTTTCACAGACAAATCATTCACAGCAATATAAAGTTCACTACTAGAGATTTAGAACAGAAATGAAGACAATTGTATGCCAGCTAACATCCCGATGACAGACAGATTCAGCTAAGTGATAGGCGGATGAGCTCGGATTGTACTCATTTATCTCTTGACGACCAGACTGTGACAACTTTCATGCAAATGCATTCAAGGTTTTCATGATTTCAACAAGAGTTAATGTGATGCTGGGTGCATCACATATCTCTTGTAAAAAAATCACTCTACACATTAGTGTAATATTTCAATCGAGAATACCGCAAGAGGTGAGGTTGCAGTAGTTGAGGAACACACTGTGCTTGTGCAATTATAAATTACTGAGTCTGCTGGTCTCGGCTCAGCTGTGTGATGTTACAGCTTGCTAGAGCAAGACCTGGACACTAGTCAGAGGATCATGAACACCTAGAAATCCAGATCAAACAAGTTTTTGACAAATGTACCTTTTCAAGTTTTGTTCTGTATCACAAATATCCCGTGTATACGCAATGTACATAAAGTTCTTTGTTCATTTTGATGGAGGTGAAAATAAAGTTGAAAGATGAAAGATGAAATGTGAGATGTTGCTTGGACTATATGCCTGCAAGATCTGTAATGAAACCAAATTCATCACTTTAAAATGCACAGGTGGCTTTCTCACAAGACATTGAAATAGGTCACACAATATTTAAATGTCGTTCCAAAGAGTGTAGATTCACGAAGTATTCAATAGGTGTCCATGTCTCAAATCCGCATTGAAAATCTCAACACATATACTCCTCAGCATTTGAAATCTCGCAGTATTTCAGCACAAGTGTAAACAGCCCCGTTCACTCTTCATTTGAAACACACCCTACACTTTTCTCCCCCCTAAATCAAACATTTGCAGAGTGAATGACTGCATTGGTGTCGTTATGGCTGGTGGTCTCACTCTTCATCTGCAGTCCTGTGGTAAACACCATCTCCTCCTCCTCCTCCTCCTTGGTTTTCTTCTCAGTTCTCTCAGCATCCGTCCAGTTGACCGCATCAATTGGGACATCTATCCACAAAGTTTATGAAGAACAATTGAAATTTGTTTAAAGTAAAAGTAATGTATATGAATATATGTGAATATATATACAACCTGCATATATATTGGCACATCACAGCTACTGTATATGCCATATATTTAGCAAGTCTCAATTTTCGAAAATCAGGACTTCCCGATGATTTCGCAAGTGGTTAAACTTGTGATCATAGAGTACTGTATGAAAGGAGAAATACATATGTTCATGTCATTCATATCAGGATCAGAGTCATTATTTTCGCTTGTCTTTAATTTCGCGAATAGCACCTGACTCGCGAAATTCGCGGAAATAAAAACCTTGCGAAATATTCAGTGTATACAGTACTGCACAGTTATCCTTGTCAACAAACAACTTGTCATAGACACAAATTACAATTCATGTCTGCCAAAACATTTTAAAAATGTCTTCCTACATGACTGCATAGGCATGTAGTGTATATATCATACTTGATCATCTCTGCAGGCAGAAGCTTCTAATCTAAAATCCATGTGCAAATGTGATCATCACATCCCCCTTTTATGGCATATTTTATTGATAACTAACTGCCATGAAATATGACATCTTCTCAGTTCTGCCAAACTGAACATTGTGCCAACACAACTGTCATAAATGATATGTTATCCTTTCACACAAAGCTGTAAACCTGTCAGAGATCAAAGTAGAGAGGGATTGGTATATTCCAGGATGAAATATTCCAGAGATTAAGAGATTGAAATATTCTAGGCAAGATACATACAGAATAGACACAAGTACTAGTGGGAGAGTAACATACGACACAAGGATAGAAATCAAATTTAGAGACTTTATAGCCGTACACGATGAAAGCCCCTCTTCTAAGTATGGAATGAAGTTGCTTTGTGAAATCATTTGTTGTTTTGCTGTAGGTCAGTAAATTATTAGTTTATCAAAGTTATATATTTATTTTTTTGTATATCTAATGAGGCCCCAAATATTAAGTTTGGCTTACTGGGTATCCTCCTGAATATGGCAGTTTGATTTTTCCTTTTATCATATCTCTGTATCCTCTCACAATGATTTCTTTATCTCTCAAGCACAAAGTTAGGCATGATAAATGATGAATCAATGTGTATTTTTTTCTCAAGTGATATGTTGATTTGTACCATGCAGAAACAATAAATGAAAATGAAATGAAATTGTCAACCCATCACTGGTGCTCACCTTTCTTTTTCCTGTCTCTTTCTTCTCCTTCTTTTCCTCTGTCTACTTTTTCCTCATCTCCTCCTCCTCCTCCTTCTCCTCCTCCTCTCTCCAGCTCTTTGTCTTTGGATCCCACCTCCACCTCCTCCCCCACTTCCTCCTCCTCCTCCTCCTCCTCCTTCTGCGCCCCTGATCTCTTCCCTCTCAGCAAACACTGAGTGAAACTGAAGTAGATCACCAGCGCCACAATGCACATGGAGCCCACACACCGGAAGAGCACCCTGGCTCCATGCTTGTGGTAGATCATGCCTCCAATAAAGTTGCCTATGCCAGCACCTAGGACGTAGAGACAGAATCGTGTTTGTTTTTCATCAAATCTGGAGAATTCTGTTGTAGTGGCACCAGACTTTAACCATAGGCAAGTCAATAAAACAAAACAGTTTCCCCTTTTTTTTCTTCTTATCTCTTCCATTTTCTGTTCTTTCATTGAGTTCACTTTACTACAGTCTCCCCCCCCCCCTTCTCCAATGCAAGCCAGTAATTGCAACAATGATTATCAATACTCTTGTCTGCCTTGTCTTTCCAAATAGCTGTGCAGTCCTGCTACAAAGTTTATGTACAAGGTGTTGTTCAAAGTTTTTCTTTCCTTAACTTTCAATGCATTAATCAATTTTAATATTCACTACATGAACTACAGTCCTAGTTTGGGGATTTTCCAATCAAAAACATGCAGTTGATAACCAGGAATATATGGTTTATTCTGTCTTTGCACCACGATGTGAGATGTTTAAAGGTCCTGTTTACCTTTGGGATCAGTGATTTTAAAAATGTTCAAGATATCACATTTGATTCATATGTGTAGATCAGTTGTATCACAAAACATCCTACCATATAAGATTTTTGCAACAAAGCCTATATAAGGAGATATCACTATTTTTCTCATTAAACCATGACTGTAGATGGTTTGGCCTGAAAACATTTTTATTATAACTATTGTTCACATTTTGTATATTTAACAACACTCAACATCGATTATACTGGTACAAATTATTTCATTGGTTGTTTCTATCCTCAACTCAAATTTTAGAACTATTTTGAAGTACTAATGCTGGGTTTTTGTTTCATCTGCAAGTGATAAATTATGACTTTAAAATCTAGAAAGTCAAACCAGAAGAAGAAAAAAAAAACAGACTTACCAATTCCCATGAATGAACAGGCAACTATCGACTGCAGAGTGGCAGCCATGCCTTTAGGAGCCACTGTATTGGCAAAGGCAGTGAACATCGGCCAGGCCAGGCCATAGGTGACCCCATGGAGAAGCTGGACAGGAAGAATGAACCAAGGGTTGCGGACGAGGGAATAGCCGAAGTAACGGATGACGTAGGCTATCAGCGTTATGTACATCACACCTGGAATATGGGCAAGAGATTTGGTAGTAAGAAACGGCATCACGGTTTTATGCATTAGGAACATGGGAAATCACTAACACACTTGCCATTTCCACTTTAATAAAATTTGAGATGATAATGCTATTGGATTGGAAATTAATATCAGTCGTGTATATATTTTACTTAAAGCATACAAAATTACAGCTTCATCTAACAATCCCCTTATAGTTCTTGCTATTAACTTTTACATCCTATTCTTTGTCCAATTTGTCGCAGAGAGCACCACTGGTTGAGATTACACTTGAACATCTTCAACTAAAAGCCTCTTTTCACAGTAAACAATTCTTAAGTCGTGTCCTTTCTTTCCATTATTTGAATGGGTTAGGAAAGTCCATTTGTGTAGAATTATATATACAATGTGTCATGTCAACCCAATGAGGACAGGCAGATTTTGCTACAACACGCATTTTCCAAAGACACTTGCCCATGCATACTAGGGACTCATCCTCAACAGGTTATGGTTTGAGTTTTGTTCTTTCAGAATTTGCCTTTATTAAATATCTATGTCTGCCACTTTGTTTGGTAGTTCTGTAATGCAGGATCACATATATCATGGTGATGTGTTATCAGATATTACCACAAAACAATATTTTTTCTCTTCTTTACTGATGTACACTTAAGATATTGATTTCAGTCTACAGGAATAGTTTCCATACATACAAGTGCCTTTGTGCCATAACATAAAATCTAATGAGTCCTATGATAAAGTCTGTGGGCAAGAATACCAGAAGCTTGTCATGAAAATTTATGGTACGGTACATCTTGCGGAGATACACAGCATTAAAACACTGCAATTCACCTGACCAGTTAGTATTTAAGAAATGTGTGCTAACTGTTATTTGGGTATCACTTTTGATGGACAATTACCTGTTTGTTGAGGAATGAGAGGTCATAGACCTCATAAATTGTGTTTCTGATTATATCATGCACATCTACACAGAGGACTCAACATGTAACAATCCGTTCTGTCTGATATCAACCATTCGCTACTGTGGTTGTGGTTCAATTCAAATAAAATTTCATTTCCAATAACACATGTTTGTTGTTGCATAAATTCAATGAAAACAAAATGTACAATGTATTACAACAAAAAATGCATATATTATGAAACTGATTTTTCAAAATAATTGAATTAATGGAAAAGAGGGACCCACGTAAAAGACAAGCTTGTATGAATGTGGGCCACTAAATACATTGAACTTACAATACAATAAATTTAACTCGTTGAAGACTGGTCCCAAATATACTCTGGCAGGTGTTTATGGGAAATGCATGTTGTAGCAAAATCAGCCCATCCTCAATGGGTTAATATAAATTGAAAATGAGCACAGAAAATGGAATTCCATCAGGACTGGATCCAAAGACCTCCCTCACACTTATCCAAAAGTCAATATCTAGCCTTACAGTTTATGTAATTATGTAATTTTCTGAGCACACGAGCATTACGAGTTACGGAGTCTCTGGGACAAACTTCGTACTGGTATGGAGCTTTCCTTAGCTCAGTCTGTAAGAGCTTCAATCTAGCAGTCGGGTGGTCTTGGGTTTGATCCCATATGGAATCCCATTTTCCCCACACATTTCTCATTCATACTCTATGAGGTTTTGGTAAGTTTCACTTGGTCTGCATTCACTACAACTGAATATCAAGCATCAAGCATCTGAGTAATTTTGATATAGACTAAACAGGGTAGAAGAGGGCAAAATAAATTACATTTTGTATGAACAATTTCAAGATAAAACTGCAGACAAGAATCACCTGAATACCCAGCCCGCTTGATGATATTTCCTGAGAAATACATGAAGGGAATCTCAGCAATAGCGGTAAGAGTCACAGCCAAGCCAAGCAACAGGTAAGGGCTCTTCAGATCCGTCTTCATGAATATGAAAACATATGTGAATGTCATCACAAAGGACATGCCCGTTACCACGACAATGAAGAGGAAAAGGATGATCTCTCCCTTGCACAGGAGGGACTGAAGGTTCTTCTTCATGGCATCTGGCTTCCGGTGCTCCGGCAGCCTCATGTTGTAGACGATCAACCCACAGATGGTCATGCCCACGAGGTAGATGACGAAGGCCGGCTCGAAGCGGTCGGTCTTGGCCCCGGTCAGGTCGGTGTAGACGTCCACGGCCACTCCACCGAGAAATGCAAAGAGACCCCAGCTGACTGCACCCCACACTCTGTGCTTGCCGTAGTCTTTGCGACGGTCTGAGCAGAATCATTGATCTCATTTTAAGGCATCACTTTCACTACTTGTTCAAGGTGAAAATTACACGAAATATATACACTCATTAGCTATACCTGGTATAAATCAGAACTATAAACAGTTAACTTACATCTGAAATGCCAATGATGAATTGCCATTTGAAAGTAATGCGTCAGATTCACAAAATGTGCCTCGACAGTCTGATGAAAATAGGTAATCATTAAGTTTTTACTATATGCTTACATCTTGTTTGTATGGACTACACAACTTCCCGCATTAGATCTAATTTAGATTTCAATAAATTTCATGAAAACACCATTAAAATCAAATTCACTATTATGAATCATATCAACATACTATGAGAAATATTATCAATTTCATACTTCCTCTTACCTTTCAGCAGCTCCATGGTAAATGCATCAAAGAACATCAAAATGTTGCAGTTAAAGGACACAGCAAGAATGCCAAGGAAAATGCAGATGGCAAAGGTAGCCCCCTTCCTCGGGTTGGGCAGATTCTCTCTCACACATTGGCAGCACGCAAGCTGCTGGCAGGAATTACTAACATTCGTAAGAAGGTGATCAGGGACTAAGGCTGGGCTGCTAGTCCCTGTATTACTGTCCGAGAAGTTGGCGGAATAACCATCCGAATCTCTGCCGTTTCCACTAGGGCATACCACGCTGAACACAATGAGGGCACCATCAGCAGTGTCTTCGACAGATGTTCCGGCACACTTGTGACACGCCACTTCCTCATCTTGTCCGAAACAGATCACCAAATTACCATCTCTTACACTCCTCCTGGCTTCTTTACCAGCTTCACACAGCTCTGTGCACTCGGCGGTACTTGAACTGTTGGTGGTATTCCTAGCATCTCCTCTTATTGAGCGCCGGTGCATCAAGTGGTCATTGCTGAGCTCATTGGCGCACACCAATCCCTGGTCTTCTATTCCCGCTTGCAATGGGCACTCCCTAGCAACATCGGCCACCAACGAATCCGGGTGAACCCCAGTCATGGCAGGCACAAAGAGGAAGATGAAGTAGAGTATGCCGGCACCGGCAATGGCCACTGTGGTGGCCAACCTGTGCTTGCTGTACCGGTCAGCGAGGGTGCCCCACAGGGGACTGAAGATGAATGTCAGGATAGGCTCAAGTGATCGCAGGAGGCCAACCTGCCACACTGTAAGTCCGATGTGGATGAAGAATACTGAAATGAAGGGTAGCATGCAGGCGAAGGCTTTTAGAGAGAAGAGAGGGGAGAAAAAAAGAAGAAAACCATCACACAATGTACAAATGAATAAGTTTTGCATTGAATTCATTTTTAAAGCACAATTAAGAGGTGGATTTCCTTAATTCCACCTCAAGACCAATCCACAATTCTAGGATCAAAGTATCTGAATGCTGTGCGAGACAATTTGACTTGGAATATAGATATCATTGGACTGTCTTGTGGAAAAAGGGGAAAAGAGATGTAATATTTCTTTTAATGTGAGTGAGTTGGAGTAGCTACGACACTGGACATTCATTTAATGTCCTACCTGAGGGACAGCATGTTTTGCCTCATACTGGAGGTGGTGGTATGATACATGCAACAGTGCTCAGCTAGACTCCGCTATCAAACGTGGGTCCTTACGTTAATGGAGGCAGACGTGCTACCAATGCAAAGTGAGCCAAATCACCATCCCTCACAGATCATATTACCTCATTGGATAATAATCTTTGTCATTGTTATACAAACATTTTGGAAGCAGAGAAGAATGATAGGGTTATGCTACTATTTCGAAACATGGGACAAACAAGCAGAGAACTGATGAATTGTGAATTCAGAATTATGAGGGCACCCTCAGAAGAGAAAGATAATGATAAAAATGAATAGCACAGGGAAGGGGTGTCGCAGAAACGCTTTATGATTTATTAGCCATTCCTTGAACACCAGCTTCCCTATTCAATTCAATTGGAGAAAGATGAATAATGCCTTTTGCTGTGATCATTTTCTTTGTCCCTTTTTCTGTGTCTTCAGAGTGGAGCTTGAATTTTCTTTTTTATTTTCTAACTTTCTCCTTAACTCAATAATACAAAATAAGTGTGACCGACACCTTAACTGCTTAGTCAAATCTACCACTATGGGAGAAGGTTGTTCGAAAAATCTTTCTGCATACATCCATATCACAAAAGAATGGCAGGAAGTATAAAAGTATGGATTCGAAGTCGGATTGATAGCTTAAGGATTGCCCCCACCACACCCCCACCCCCATCTCTCCCACACAGATGGCATACCAGTACCTCAGACAAGAGGCAGTGGAAAAAAAAAAGCTTGTCTGCCATTACATTCACACATGGTATATTCCTATAACATGCAATATTATTTCTTTTCATCTTTATTTCAGGAAGGCATGCAATAAAATTGATGAAAAATTTATCATTATAAACACTGAAAATCAGCCAGGTGCATGTTCACTCAATCTCACTCACGTTTATGGTTTCCTATTTACACAGAATCTAATTCCCCCCCCCCCCCCCCATTTTTCAAAGATTGAGGGACCTAATATGTCCAGAGAAGTCAAGCATTTTAATCTCCTCCAATGCTGTGAAAACATACATGTGGATGGCTACAATATTCGACATTGCACCACATATTGAATGCCCCCTGACTAATGGGACCTTTCAGACTTATAAAAATCTTATGTTGTAAGTTTGACTTCAAAGTTTATCAATCCTTTCAGACCTACAAAAGGTCTTATGTTGTAAGTTTGACTTCATAAAGTTTATTAATCCTTCTACGATATGTCAAGCAAATCAAAAACACCAATTCTTTGTATGAATTAGATGTTTCTTGATCAAGTTTTGCTCCAAATTGACCAGTTTGACTTGTAACACACAATTGAGGAGATTTAGCTTTACTTAACCTTTTAATCATTCACCATTGTGATTAAAGTGAATGTTAGTGTATTGTGGAATGAAACTCAAAATGTGGATTGACTGAATGCAGCAATATTATCATAATACATCAACAAAGTTTAAAGAAAATTGGACAATCTGTTTGAGATACAATCTTTTTTTTTTTAGTTTCAGTGCAGCCATCTGGATGAGGAGACTGCTAGAGTTGGTGACATTACATACTACAATATCAAAAGGAAGTATAATAAGAATTCCACAAATCTTTATTTGTTACTGACATACGATAAGTGTAATATCATTTCCCCCAACTTTCTAAAAGAAGTTGGTTAAGCGCTCTTTCATAATGCTAGAAAAGTGAAAATAATTATGTTGAATCTTCTTGATATTTTTATAAATCATCACAATGTGTTGTAGTCTTCTCATCCATTGATGGCTGCGCAGCAAAACTTGAAAAATTCCCAGCTCTTGAATGAACTGTCAAAAATTCCTCAAATTTCACTGATGTGTTCTACTAACATTCCTGCATTCACGCAATCCACTTGTATAACTGGGTTTCATCACTCTTAATCATTCAACATATGCTGAATAAAATGCACTCTTTCATGTGAGAGTATCACAGAATGGAATTTTTTAATTGCCAGATGGAGGAGTTATAGTGACAACTAGAAATATCACTTAAGGTGATTAATACCCCCACCCCGTGACGACAGTCTTACCCAAGGAATGATCTTTCCTTGATCTTCTGCCATTTAAATGCCGTTACCATGGCAACGCAGCTTCCGACACGTCCGAAAAATATGTCTTGCACATCTTCCCACCAAGACTATTGTGTGTGCCACATTTCATAAGCTTTTGTCAAAAACTGAGGAAGTAGTTCAATCCACAAGATCTTTCCTTGATCTTCCGCCATTAATATGCCATTACCATGGCAATGCAGCTTCCGACACATCCAAAAAATATGTCTTGCACATCTTCCCACCAAGACCAATGTGTGTGCCACATTTCATGAGCTTCAGTCGAATACAGAGGAAGTAGTTCAATCCGCAAGATCTTTCCTTGATCTTCTGCCATTTATATGCCGTTACCATGGCAACGCAGCTTCCGACACGTCCGAAAAATATGTCTTCCACATCTTCCCACCAAGATCAAGGTGTGTGCCACATTTCATAAGCTTTGGTCAAAAAACTGAGGAAGTAGTTAAATCCGCAAGATCTTTCCTTGATCTTCTGCCATTAATATGCCGTTACCATGGCAACGTACTTTCGGGTACTGTCAAAAAATGCGTCTTGCACATCTACAACCAAAGGCACACATCTGTACCAAGTTTCATGGAAATTGGGCAAAAACTGAGGAAGTAGTTTGCAACACAAAATTTTCCATCATTTTGGCTCATAATATGTGAGCTGTTACCATGGCAACATACTTTTTGTCACTGTCAAGAAATGTGTCATGCTGACCTATATCCTAAGACAAACATTCAATACCTTGGTATGAATTCCATGAGAATTGGAAGAACACTGATGAAGCAGTCTTGCCATGAAGCATTTTGCCCTATATTTTACCGATAACATGCCGTTACCATGGCAACGCACTTTTTGCCACTGCAGAAATATGTGTCTTGCACATTAACATATTCAGATGAACATCTGTAGGCCCTACCTAATTTCATAAAAATTGATCAAAAACTGTGGGAGGAGTTCGCGACGCAAGATTTGTACCCATTTTTGCCCATAATATGCCGTTACCATGGCAACGTACTTTTGGGTACTGTCAAAAAATACGTCTTGCACATCTACAACCCAAGGCACACATCTGTGCCAAGTTTTATGGGAATCGGTTGAAAACTGAGGAAGTAGTTCGCGACGCAAAATTTGCAACGGACCGACCGCCTGACCGCCCGACCGCCCGACCGCCCGCTGATTCCTATATACCCCCTTCAAACTTCGTTTGGCGGGGGTATAATTAAAGTTTTAGTTACTGAATACTCTACACCTGAATTGGAGATTCATGACAAAATTTAATTTCAGATGAGAGGAAATGGGTACCGTAGTCTAAGACCACTAACTCTGTATGCTGTGTTCTTGCTCGTTTGGTTCATGTTCATGTCCCTACTTCAAGTGCACCCAATGGATTCCAGGGCAGAGTGACATGCAGCAACCATACACACAGAAAAACATCTAAATAGCCAAGTTTGCCTCCAGACTCGTATCTTATTTCACTGCCTTAGAATGAACAGCGGTGGATAAATCACATCCTCCCTGATTTCCCATGGGAGTGTTTTATCGGTGCAACTGTCTGCTATAAACAAGAGCAGCACATTTCATCTCACCTTCCGTTCCCAGTGAAAGAAAGTGTTTGCAGAATTGGACAGCTAGGGAATGTTATCCTAGCAATTCAAGATGTGGTGATTGTTCTTTTGAGAAACGATGTTCACTTACAGCCAGAGTGTGGTAACAATGTCAAATGCATGAACAAGTGAACTTGACGTAATGTTTTAACTATCACAAAGCCCATAAACATTGTCTACCTAAAAAGGTCTGCAGCTCCCCCCCCCCCCCCCCCATATTTGCTTTGAAAAAAAAAATCAACATAAATAACAAACCCACTGACACAAATAATTTTTGCCTTGGATCCCTTCCAAACCAGGAACAGTAAGACGAACCAATAACCCCCCCCCCCCCCCCACACACACACACACTTTCAGTCAGATAGCCACCTTAACAAAAACATTCTGTTTGTACGTATACAAAACAGTCTGTACTTTTACACATGCATGCACGCATATTTGTACATGTCTACTCACAAGTATGCAGGTACATAGACCCCGTTTACAGTGCGGAGCTGGACCGAGCCGCGGCCGAGCCGCGGCCGAGCCCGGCCTCAATTGTGGGGCCGAGCCCCGCAATTCTGTCCGTTTACAGTGCGGGGCTCGGCCAGGGCTTTTCATTCAAACCTTTCAATATTTTGTCGTAGTGGCACTCTGCTTGTAAACAAACGCAATTTGGTATAGTCTGGTTTTCAGACCCTTTGCCAACTGGATTCCGTGGCGACAAAGTCGCCATTCGGGCAAAGGCCTTTGCCGAAGGAAAAATCCTTTGCAGGACAAAACCATACTAGTTTTCGACGTTGAGGGGGTTGATATCCTGAATAGCAAAATAGTATGGGCAGAGGGTCTGGAAGCCAGACTAAAATTGGCCGCGCATTTGGCCTAGTTTGCGTTTACACTGAGAAAAGACCGGGACCACATCCAGAGCGTGGCCTAATGCGCGGCCAATTTTGGCCGCGCATTTGGCCTTTTGTGCGTTTACAGTGAAATGAAGGCGGGCTCGGCCGCGGCCCAGGCGCGGCCCAGCCTCGCACTGTAAACGGGGTCTAGGTCATCAAGTCTTTCCTTTCTGTTTACATTCAAAAGTTTTCTGAAGTATGTTTTCTGTTCTTTTCACACTGCCAGCTAAACTGGAAACTAATCATATTCTGGAAAAAAAAAAAGAAATAGGGTGGACAAACATTCCCATAAGTCAACCTTACACAAATTGAGCATAAACATAATGAACATGAAAGTTCATATGACATTGAAGGAAATGTCTTCCTAGAAGATAAGTTATTTTCAATGAACGAAATGAGAAATATGATGTGAAAATAAAAGACAGCAAGTGTGTGAAATCAGACTAAAAATAAAGGATGCCCATTTGTCAATCAATCTTATGAAGGGAAGTCCAGTGCGAATCTATTTAACCCGTTCCTCATAGAAACCTGGCATACCAGAATCCCAAAAGCTAGACAAGAGTGTTTGCATTTGTGGCATAAATTCACATTGATTTGTGTTATCTTGACCACAAAAATGACTTTGGTTTCAATGATTAGAGTTTCGTCTGTCAGCATTTGTTCTTTTTCTGTATAAAAACTCTATGTAAATTTTGTCTAATTTACTTTTTTTCAATGTAGTAAACACTAGTTTTGCCATAAAACACATTATGAGGACATACATAGCCATCGAGGCTGAGCTCCCTAGATTTTGACTTATTGCTGACCCCATTTGGGTGCCCTTATAGTGTACCAGGTATAGCAAAAGAGTTTGTGAGCCAATCAGTAAACACTCTATTCGTACCTCACATCTGCACCATTTCTGCATTGTTCAATGGCACGTGCTGTTGACTGTGATAAGGGGATACATGTACCGCTTGACTGCTTTTGCAGAGGCGGATGTACCAACCTGCCTGTTTTCTGTCAACGGGGAAAAAGAAATCTCAATCGGGGCAATGAAAGTTCTCAGAGAGTTGAGGGAGGAACGGTTAAAAGCCATCCCAGTCATGTTACCATGATATCAGTTAAAGGGAAATTCTGGACCAGTTATAAGAGCTAGTCTGATAATGATGCAAAACATCTAAAGTTTGATCAAAACCTGATACAAAGTTTAGCTTATCTTAACATATTGAAACATTTCTTGAATAGTTGATAGGAATATTCAGATGAGTGAATTAATGATGTCATTACCTCATGACTTGCCATATAGCTTGTATGGTGTGTAATATCTGATTTTTCATAATGACTTTGTACATGATCAATGGAAAATTATGATGTGAAGACATCATCAGCTCCCTCTTTTACATAGTCAAATCAAGTATTTGAGAATTCTTTTGCATAAATTAGGGAAACTTCACAATTTTTGAACTTTCCTAGTTGTTATCCAAATTTTTACATATATTCACAGTTGTGCTTACAAAATTTTACCCTTTCTTTTCATACTAACTTTTAACTAGCCCAGAATTCCTATTCAAGGGTCAATGGCACAAAACATCTCAAAACACATTCATGATCAAAGGGTAAGTGTAATAATATTTGAAGTGTTGTTTGCATCCAAATTTGGAAAAAGAACCACAACAAATCTCAAGCCTCTGATTAAAACCCTCAAACAAGGAAGAAGAACATCTCCCTGTGAGAGTTCTACTCCAAGTTTAGTTGGTCATTGTCAGTGATTGTTTGCTTCTAATGAGGCAATGTAGAAATCTCCAGTTAAGCCTCAGAGTGGAGTTGGGGGGGGGGGGGAGTGGAGTGGAGTGGGGGAGAGGGAGTGGAGTGGGGGAGGGGCCTGAAGCATGGTACCATCTGACTGGCAATAAATCAAGGACATCCCTCAGCACTGATGTACGCAGACGGCTTTCACACGTACCAAGAGTGCGTAAGTTGAATGACAAATGTAATGATGCACCACTAGAATCAAGATTCAAATTAAGCAATTTGGCCATGTGCCTGCAAATTGGAATCGTGGTTGGTGATTTGAATCTTAATTTCAATCATGATTCAAATGATGGTCCAAAGGTGTTTTCCACTCATGATTCTCCAAAATTATGGAATGAAAAAATTGACCTCGAAATCATGCTGGGGGGGGGGGGGGGGGGGGGGTGCAGAGCTTATGGTGACCTTTCAACCACTTCTGCATAAAAACCACGCTCCTCAAATGCTCGCAGTACAGTCAAAGCTGGCACTACTGATCACTTAAGAGTGATTAATGCAAGGGCGGATCCAGGAATTCCGTAAAGAGGGGGCGTGTTTGCAAAATTAATTTTATTTCTTTTGTTTCAACAAAAAATAAAGGGGGGCGTGCGCCGGTTGAGGTCCTCCCTGGATCCGCCCCTGATTAATGGGAGGTCTGAAGGAAGCCACACCTCCCCTCCTCGCTCCGAAAGTCAAAACTGCAGAATCTGAGAAGCCTTCCTCAGTCATGTGTAGGGCTTTTTACACTTTTGCTTAGTCCCGTACCAACGGTGGGGCTAAGGTGGGGGGGGGGGGGGGGCCTTAGCCCCACCATTGGTACCGGACTTTCTTTAGCCCACTTTCTGTTTACACTTGTTTTTGCCAAAGTGGGCTAGCCCCACCGATAATCCCGTACTATCTGGCCCTGCAAAATAGCAGGGTTAGCACCGCAATTGCAGTGCTAACCCCGCAATTGCGGTGCCAAGCAAGCGAGTGTAAACAGAACGAAAAAATAATCCGGGGCTAAGCCACAGAGACGAAGTCCGACCCCCACTGACCAATCAGAAACGAGGTAATCAAGTGCTGCCGGTGCGTGCGTGTACTTGTACAGTGCACAGCGTAATCATGAATATTCATGTGATTTGGAAAGTACCGGACTAAGAAATACGAGTGTAAAAAGGTCCATTTTCTCCTTAGCCCAGGACAAGAGCTTGGTACAGGATTTATAGGCGAGTGTAAAAAGCTGAAAAAATTGGTACGGGACTAACGATAGTCCTGGGTCAGAGAAAGTACGGGGTTAAGAAACACAAGTGTAAAAATTAAGGGCTTGTGTGGACACTAATCCAAATCATAATTGTAATTCAGCATTGCAATTACGTTTCTCGACCAATATGAAACAGCCTTAGAGATAGCTCTAATGGATGCTGTTCTCAGCAAAGGTATACAACCATGACATATTATGATCCCCCTTTACATTGACCATGGACCCTACCCATTCACTGCTCTACATTAGCAGTGGCCAATGGCCTTGGGCCACTAAAACTTGACGTTGGGCCACCAAATTTCTAAAAAGGCTACCTTTTGGTGCCCAATCAGGAAGCTAAAAAATTTACAATAGATTGTTCTATTTCTTTTTATTTTGGGCCAATCCTACATTTCTTTTTCATGCCATCTAAATTTCAAATTTAAAGCTTCTCATGATGAAAATGGGCCATCAGAAAAAAAAGTGTCAAGCCCTGCGCTTGGATAATTTCACTCATTATCATTATTATCATCATTATTAGTTGTGATGACACCTCCACCTAAATCAAAGGTGACCAAGTATCTTAAAAGTCACACATGCAAACTGCAAATCACAGATATCAACCTCTATAGCTAGCTCTGTGCGTACATCAGCTCACCTGCCTAAGCAGGGCAGTAGCCCATTTCCCACACCACTGAAAAGCTGTTGTGATTTCTGCAGTTCTGCAGAGTTTCTGGCCGAAATTTTGTCAGATCAGCACGTTATGCAGGCTTAACAAGTGGGAAACTTGTATTTGTTTTGTTTTGTTTTGTTTTTACTTTTTTGTGGGGGGGGGGGGGGGGTGGGTTATGTTGGAGTTTGAAAAGGGGGTTAATCACAGGAAACTTTTTAGATGAAAGAAATTCAGCAGGTGCAATTTGTGTGGCCCCACTAAAATTTACCCCTATTGGGAAGAGTTTGGGGAAGATAGATTGTTTTCAATATTCTTACACCTGTTACATTTTTGTAATTCATGGTCTAGTCCTTGACACAGAACTTGAGAAAAAGTCTTGGCCCCACAAACACAGCAAATCTCATTACGTTGATGTTCCCAGGGCAAGAGAAACTATGAGGATGGTAAGTATAAAGAGTTCATAATTAAAGTCAATGTATCTGTTTCATTTTTAGACATATAGGTACCACAACTTGTAAAAAAAATACACTGTCAACTTATGCGTTGTTGCCATTTTAATAGCTTTCCCTCCATTTTTCTCTCTAACCTGATATAATAATATAAATATAAGTATACTGTATATGTGCATACATATCATGCATGTATACTTTTATGCTGTCTGTTACGAGTATCTAAATAAACCCACTTGCCAATGAAATCTGGACCTTAAATATATATCAAAAAAACATGCATTACATTTGGTTGGGGTTTTTTTACCCTCATAGCTCTTTTACAGCCAAACAACTCATAAATTAAACTGCAGCTAAAACAAATTTTTCTGAAAACACAAATGCCTATATTATGTTCTCAGGGAAGAGCATTAAACAATAAAATTCTCTCTCCTTTCATTTAAGCCTGCTTGCAGCCAAAAACAAGACTCACACTAGTATACTGTTCATGTGTCATAAAAATACTGGATTTGTGCCAAACACAATAATAGAAAGTTGGCAAATCAAAAGAACTTTGGGGAGCACTTGGCTGACAGTACGTGACAGATTTTGTTGATAGCAGTATATTATCAAAAACAAGATTGTCTAAGATGTAAAGAAATCATTCATGAAATGGGCTACAATTTCTCTCTGCTATTTCTCTTCCTTAGCTTCTTCCTTTTGATTTTTTTTTCCTTTTGTAAATCTGATTCATTGACTGGCCCACATCTCCAAAAGCTTGTCTTTTACATGGGCTTCTCTTTTTTTAATACCACAATAATTTTGAATAAATAGTTTCATACAGGCTATGGAGTTGCTCATTTTCTCTTCCACTTGAAATCTGTTTATATATTTTTTATTTCATTGGTTTGTTGCAATTGTTAAATCTCAAAGAATTTGTGATATTGTAAATAAGATCTAGTGGAATCAAATGATATTGAAATTAGAAAGCATGTTGGCAAGGTACGATGACAGGATCTAGAAGTCAAGTGAAAAATCTTGTCTACATCTTAGAGTTTGCATTTCGCTTTAGAGTTCTTGGTTTGGGTTTGTTTTTGTTTTTAAGCCTGCATTTGCCTGGCATTAGACTACTGGCTCGATATGGCAAAGAGGTCATTTTGAAACAGGTTGTTTAAAGATACAATGGTGAAACACAATGCGAATGTTCTGAGAAATTTTGAGTAAATTTTTGATGCAACAGGGTTTGAAATCCTATAAGCTCGTAGTACACAAACTTAACAAACAAACAACCCATGAATCATCTCAACAGGAAGGAGTCACACCGGACAGGAGGGGAGCTGGTCAAAATCAGCTTATAGTCCTCAAGGGAGCTCTCATCTGATATTTAATTCCACAAGGCTTTATCAATGTATTCTTGGCCAATTTGTCCTTTCAAGGCCTCTGCAAAGAGCAGCAATACCTTAATGATTTTTGTTGGTCGGGTTATATCCCGACGTTGGAAACTGAATCACGTTACAAATGATTTCACATCTTAGGAAGACAGTCATCTCTTCAGGCGATTCCTCATTTGTCTTTTCAAGCTAGCGGGGCAGGGAGTGGGCGATATAATATGATACCATGCATCTGCATTGTACACTTGACTAAAAGAGGAAAAAGAGGGGGAAAAAAATCCTGTTGTCATGGTAACCTGCAGGTACATCTTTCTGACTCTTTCATTTGATTATCTTTCCCCTTAACTGAGCTGTTGTGCTCTTCATGTAGCCCAGGGAAACCACATCTCGGGCGTTTGAATGCCTCTTTTCCGGCCCATCATAGAATATTGACGCAACGCGTGGGCATGAAAGAAAAGAAGGAGATATATAGCAAGGACAGCAAAGCAGTGTCCATCCTTGCCTGATGGCGACATCAATAAAAGTAAAATTGTGATGCAAACAGGAATGCCCACTGTAGCTGTAATGACGGAAGTGCTTCGTACAAACACAAACACACACTCTATATATATTTATCATCAGTGCCTGTGATGGTGGCTTAAAGATTGAAACAAACAACCCTGTTGCACAGGAAATGATGATCATTAACATCTATGAATATCTAGTGATGGTGTTGGAGTGTGCAGATCTTGCTGGCCACGGATATGTTGCGCCTTGCGAGTGATGTTACACACACACACACACACACACACACACACACTTGCAACTATTAGCAACATGGCAATGTGATGAAACGCACTGTTCACTGCCTTGTGTGGGAAGAGAGTTCAAGACTTTGTGCACTGGTTTTGGTTTGCACTCTGCACATTGAATAATTGACTGTGAAATGAAACGTGGTAACATTCAAGTTGGGCAAAATAGAGTTTTGAGGGGAGAATCTTTAATGACAACCCACCTTGGTTACATGACTAAGCTATCCCTGATATGACCAATGTTATCTTTACAGTTAGGCTTATTTGTGATGCCTCAACATACTGTCAAGATAAAGTTACATTATATATTACAGCCAAGAATGCTGCATAATGATATGGTGTGACTGAAAAACTTATAATTGATACTAGTTAATTCAAAAGTGTGATTTCATATTTGAATAAAAAAGGACAATACCATGACATTCTGAAAGTTGTGCTTGGAAACCATAACAACATACTTCCATAAGCTTAAAATGAAATAGAAAAAAATGATCATAAGTAATAAAATGAAAGAAAATAAACAAAATGTAATGATGGTAAAATAGATTAGAACAGAAAGAAGTAGTTAACCGTCTTATGAAAATTTTGTGTTAACACATGAGCTGCCACAAACGGCTGTGAGTATGGTAATGGCATTACATCACTCCATTCACAGTGGTACAAAAACGTACTGCTCATTCACGTATCAAGCTACTACTCTATTTTTTCAATATAGTGACAAAATGGAAGATTAAACGAGAACTTACCGTTTGAAGTTTAATATTAATTTTATGAGTAATTGGAGGGTGAGATTACGTCATATATGAGAGATCCCGCTAGTGCGCGCGCCACTCAATATTAGAAGCAAGAATGTGACCACTGATGTAGGAAGATAACGAGAGATTAAGTTACCGTTTGAAATTTGGGGGAGGGTGAGGTGGGACGTAATCTCACCCTCCAATTACTCATAAAATTAATATTAAACTTCAAACGGTAAGTTCTCGTTTAATCTTCCATTTTATATCGTAATTTTGTGAGAGATTACGTCATATATGAGATTTCAAAGCCAGTGGTTACATTCTCGAGGCAACCCCCCCGAAAAGGGGTAGGAAGCATACCTTACAAGAGGTTCCATTGCAAATCTCATTCAGGTTGAATGCTGCAGAGATATTGTGTCTCCAAGAGTTCACAAGTTCAGGCAGTTCAAGACATGTCTGCCCAAATCTTAGGGCTTCACAGTCTATTTTTTGATAATTGTTTCTACAAAGGTTTTCTCAGCAGGACAGGGCTTGTTGTAGTACTTGCAAAAGGTTCTTTCGTTGGCCCAACCGGCTTGCGCAAGTATTTTAGATACTGGGAAATTTCCCTTATTGGCTGCGGAGGTAGACGCTGCCCGAGTAGAGTGCGCCTTGTAGATCTCTGTATCAATACCCGCAGCCTCCAAAACCTCCTTAATCCAGCGAGCGATTGTTTGAGATGATACCCTGTGATACGGTTTCTTGTAGCTAACAAAAAGGTACCGTTCACTAGCTCTGATTCTGCGGGTCCTGCTGATGTATTCCTGCAAGTACCTGACTACACAAAGTCTCCTGTCTGGCGGGTATGCCTGGAGCTTGACACTGTGTGAGTAATTTCCAGGCTTGCTCTGTTTTAGGAGATCATGAAGGTGAAAGGTGACTGCATTATCTCTTAACACCATACCATCCAAGCTTAGATAGTGTAATGATTGAATCCTTTGTGCTGAGATTAATGCAATAATCACACACAATTTAAGCGTCAATTTTTTCAGGTCCAAAATGTGCGCTGGGGACCAAGAACGAAGAAAATTGAAAACAAGGTTAACGTCCCACATTTCCATGTATCTAGGCTTGGGTGGGCGTAGCTGAAAGACTCCCTTCATAAACCTCTGGATAAAGGGATGGTTTCCAACTGTAAACATAGTATCTCGAAGAATCACAAATGAAGATAGAGCACTCCGTGCTAAGTTTATGACACTGTAACCTGCCCCTTTATCGAAGAAAATGTCACTCAGGAATTCCAGGATAGCTTGAACATCCGAGTACAAGTACCGGTAGTTGCTGCATTTTTTGTCACAAAATGCTTTCCATTTGTTTATGTACACTGCATACTGTTTTTTAGTCCCTTTTCTCCAAGAGGAGGCCATTACAGCAGTTATCCGTGCATTCAATCCCGCATCTCTGAAGGGCTTGCACAGAACCTGCAAGCAAGAAGATCAATCTGAGTGTTTAGTGGGTGAGGAGTGTTAGAAACTGGCAATGTTAGTAAGGATTCACTCCTATGAATAACAAGTGGTTCCTCATTCATCATCCTGTTTAGGAGAGGAAACCATGGCTGGCTTGGCCATTTTGGGACTACTAGTATCCCAGTTGCATTATCAGATTTGATTTTTTGAATGCACTTAGCAACTAAGCAGAAAGGAGGAAATGCGTAAAAGTACCACTTTCCCCAATCGAGAGTAAAGGCATCAACAGCCTTGGCATGTGGGTCGGGCAACCATATGACATAGTTCTCTACCTGCTTGTTAAGTCTGGAGGCAAATAGGTCTATTTCTGGTGTCCCAAAACGTGAAGTTATTTCTTGGAAAACTGTGCGGTCAAGCATCCATTCTGTGCGGTCATTGAAAATTCTAGACATGCGGTCTGCCTCCACATTCAGCTTTCCTGGCAAGTGTGCTGCAGTGACCCAAATTTTACGAGTTTCGCACCACTGCCAAATCTCTCGGGCTGCCCGATCACAGTCAAGGGATTTAATGCCTCCCATGTTGTTAATGTACGCAACAGCAGTACTGTTATCTAGCCGTAACAAAACATGAATGTTTTGTGAATTAGAACAGAAGGACTTGAGTCCCATGCCAGCAGCCAGGGTCTCCAGATAATTAATCTTATTCTCCCTGGCTTTTTGCAGCTCGTCTTCATTCCATCTACCCCCTGTATGGGTGGTATGATCAGATGCCCCCCAGCCTTTGCCACTGGCATCCGTGCACAATTCGAGCATAGGTTTAGGGTGTCGTAAGGGTGAGAAAGTAGACTGCACATTGTCTGTCCACCATTGCAGCTCTTGTTTTGCTTCCAAAGATAGGCTCATTTTTCTGTCAAAATGCCCCTTATTCATTTTGAGTGCTTTGATTTTGTCCCTTTCTAAAGCCCTGTAATAGAGCTGTCCATACTGGACTGCGGGAAATGATGCTACCATTTTCCCGATAATTCTAGCCACCTGCCTGATACTGGGGTTTGCCATTTGCATAAGTTCAGTGCACAAGGACTGTATTTCCTCTGATTTGTTATCAGGCAGTCGAATTGTCATGGCCTGAGTATTGAGAATGAAACCAAGAAATTGTATTTCTTGAGTGGGGCATAGTACTGATTTTTCTGGGTGTACCAAGAACCCAAGTTGTGCAAGGATGCTAGTGGTTTCAAAAACCGTTTGCAATGTTTGATTCTCACTTTCTCCAATAATGAGTACATCGTCAAGGTATCCAATTACTACATGCCCTTGCTCTCTCAGTAATGTGAATACAGGTTTCAGTAGTTTAGTGAATAACCTTGGCGCCGTGCTCAGGCCATTAGGCAGTACTTTGAATTGCCAAAGTTGATTTTTCCAGGAGAACTTTAAGAACTTCCTGTGTGTTGGGTGCACAGGTACTGTATAGTACGCGTCCCGAAGGTCGACTGAAGCTAAGAAGCTATTTTCTGAAATGAGTTCAATAGCAGTATGGATATTTTCCATCTTAAAATGCTGGTACTGGAGATATTTGTTGAGATCAGACAGGTCTAGGATAACGCGTGTACCCCCGTCTTTTCATTACAATTTCTAAAGTGACATCTTCCATACGCAGAGCGCGTTTTGAAAAAGCACTCATCTGAGTGCATAGACAGGTATAGGGCTAATGCACGCAAAGTCTAGTTCATGAGCCCAAAGCTGCGCAGTAATATCTCGGGAAGTAAAAGTAACTCATCAAAATGGAAATGTAGGTCGTACACAAGGAGTAGATGCAGAAATTTTACATTTCTGTACACATTTTACATAGGTACCTTTTGAGTTGAAAATTAGCTGTTTTTCACCTTAGGATTCAGTACTCCGCATAAGGACACACATTTTCGCGCGTTATATGAACGGCGCGGTGCGCGCGAACAGGCAGGGAGAGGTCCCATCAGAATGACCTACTTCGAGACGTAAAAGAACCACTATTCCTGTCGCACAACCAAAAAGTAACTCCTTAAAATGAATAATCATATTCTAATGAATATTCATGTGAAATATCTAGCCAATTGGAAAAACTTTCCCATAGGTACCTCTGCAATATTCATATTCCTTAGCTGCTGACGGAATCTGCCTCTGATACACTGTATTTAACGCGTGCCGCACTTTAGGATACCGCATTCTGATTGGCTAATAGGTTTTCGGGCAATCGGTCACCGCGTGATCATTTCATTAATATTCATCACTACTCACGCCACTGGATCGCTGTGATTGGCTTCATGTAAATGAACCTCAGATTCAAAAATAATGATCTCGCTGCATCGCGATCGGATACAGTGTACTTTGTGACCTCCACACTCTGTACTGTTCATGGCCGCCTTACTACATCGACACTCTTTCCTGTCCACTCATTTACACCACACACTGCACTGGCGTGCTCTGCATCTCCTGCCTTCTATAATCCCTTCCATACACTTTTTTTTTGGACGTACTACTACTACTACTACTACTACGACTCCTCCTCCTCCTCCTCCTCCTCCTCCTCCTCCTCCTCCTACTACTACTACTACTACTCGTACTACTACTCGTACTAGTAGAGTATGACAAAATCAAAATACGGTATATATGCCCATTGAATATTAAAGACAGCTCGCACAGCTAGAAAAGTATTACATCAGTAATATAAAAAAAATATCAATTTGATCATTACAGAATTGACACTTAATCATTCGGATTAGATTTTTGTGTACGGCTATGAATAAACTTCGAACTATTAATCACTTTTCAATGTCGTTGTGTGGCTGAATTGCATAATGTACTTGTATGTCACTGCGCTCTGCACTGTCGTAATTACTTTTTGATTCCGTTGAGTTCGATCCCCCGCCACCCCCCCCCCCCACTCTCTCTCTCTCTCTCTCTCTCTCTTACACACACACACACACACACACACACACACACACACACACACAGGCACACCTCTACCCAGCAAAATCGACACAAGCACATGCTGTATACACATGTCATACACTGACAAAACCTTTTGGACATAAACACAAAACAGTGTATATATGACGGTAGACCAACAGCCATTTGCTTTTATTCAGTCTTTTTTTTTTTTAGTCATCTGCAAAATTACAATACGTGCAAATTCTCTAACAAGATACAGAACTGGTACAAATGCTCTAACAAGAGACAGAATTGGTACAAATCATCTATTGTCTTTATCAATTAAATATTTAGTCCTACAAGGTAGTAGATATCTGCAAAACTATGTGACGGTTTAGAAAAGAATCCAGCGCGTGTGAAATTGAATAACAAGTCATTGTGTCAACAATGTACGGATTAATTTCATGGCAGGATTGTACCTTTGCGCGTAAAACTTGTAACAAAAAAACAGGGGTATATTTTTGCTTATACGAATATAGTGTAATGTATGTACATAATACACTGAAGTTTGGAAAAGCGCTGAACTAGGGGAGCTGTGTGTATAATTGCATTGGCTTGAATGGTTTAGCTAATGAGACGTACAGGATGTTTCACCATTAAGGCTCATCAGTGACTGACCATTTGTTTGTTTTGTTTTGCTTCTTTCATTTATGAGGGAAGAAGACGGCACGAAGGGTTGTATCGTCTTCTCTTTTGAATGCAAAAATACTGGTCAGTGCTGATGAGCTTTCGGGTGAAGCAGGCTGCATGACTCATAAGCTAAACTATTCCAGCCAATACAATTATATTTTTGATGACTTTATCTTTAGGATATTTCGATTATGAGAGAGTCAATTTATACATTTCACGGAGGTTTGGAAAGATTTAAAATGAATTACATTATAATTCACCACATTCCCTAAAAAAAAAAAATAACATTATATAAATTTCATAATCTGCAACGATAACAAGGAACATCATGAAAATTTCAGTTGCTAATATAGTACAATGTATTACCTGTTTGTATCATCATTGTATCAGAGTGCATGTATTCAGAACTACCATTTAGGAATCCATATCCAAAACTCATTTCTATTTCAGAACAACTGGGCCATGTGTTCATTGCTTCTAAGTCGTTTAACTGATATACATGGATATGATTATGAACACTTTTTTAAGTGTGCACGACACAGCACTTTAGCATGTACTGTGAAGGAATACAATAGGTCCTAACAATGATACTGCACTATCATTTGCAAAAATTCAGAACACCTTATAAAAAGTAGAATTTGACCCACAGCTGTACTCTATAAACGTGAGATATGTTTGAAAAAAAAATCAAATATAAACATTTTAAAAATTATTTCAAAATAAAGTTGAAGAAATACTAGTAGTTTGCATAGTTGCAAGCCGTTGTCATTATCATGATTATTGCGTAAAGACTTACGGCTCAATGAAGTGCACATAATGTTCAAGACATACCAGTAATTGAGACCTGCGATCATAGAAGCTAATGCATATTACATCAACGATTCTTTTACGGGCTTTTTAGATGGCATTGTATTCTTTAAATCATATACAATTGGTAGCATTTTGATTGATCCACGGACGGACGGACAACCCGAAAACTTCTCGGACCTCTTCTGGCGGAAGCATAAAAAGTTTGCCATGTACATCCATCATAGTAACATTATTAAACATGAAACGGTGACATTTGAAAATAGAACTTTATACCCTTATATTCTCAGGAAAGATACACAATTATGCAATGTTCTTCAAAGGGTAATTTTTAAGTTTCAAAAAGTTGACTTCCATCAGAACAGTACTGCTCTACTTTGGCAATTGGAAGCAAATGACATACCATCCAATCTGAGTTAGTGATATTTTCATACTCTATCTAGTGCGCTCTTAGTAGTCAATTCTTGTGCATGGACACTCATCCTACCAAGTGATGTGCTGGGCAAGACATCATGACATTACATTGGCGTCAATAAAGAATGACAGAAACATTTATCTTTTTTTTTACAATAACTGTCAGTTTTGTCAATTGCTTCCTTTACCCAAAGTAGGGCAGAGTACCCCAAAGTTTAAACACCTGCGTTTTTCTCCTTTTTTTTTTTGGACATGCATACTATCTTGAACATCAACAACATCTCTGTACTATTATACAAAACGATGAACATAAAGATCCATATTAATTTTTCATTGCTTCTGTATGGTCTGGGTGACTGGATGTGCATGAACCATTTATGATTCATTGTGACATAATTCTACATTTGACAAGTAGCACTATTATGGCCAGCATATTTGCCACACTTTCCACACTTGTAGGATTTTCGTGGAAGTTTTATGCCTTTGTGTGCACGGTAGAGGCGTCTATTGCTCCTTCGCATGATCTGGACTAGTGACTCAACTCCTCTTCGATGATTAGTACCTCTAAAGTACTCCGTTGTTGTCATGTCATTTAATTTTTCTAGTCCCTGAGCATTGAATATGTGGATAGAACCTAGCCTTTCTATGATATCAGCGGCATGTACTACAAAGAGATGCATGTAGGGGGTTGCTATCTTCGAAGTGCAAGCATCTACCAGGTTGTCATACCACTCAACCAAGTCATTTCTCAACTTTGTCAATTTGGCAGGCCTGTCAGGAGACATGGCCTCAGCCTTCTTGAATGATCGAACATCGTCATACAGAACCCTAAACCTGCGCCATGCATTTACCACTACATGTCCGTGTGCATGAGAGTCAACAAGCTTTTCTATGTCATCCAAGACTTTCTCAACTTTTTGTTTTTCTGGTCCTCTCAGATCCCGGCATTTGACCATTTTGGCATCTTTGTCATAAGCCAGAGGAGCACCACGCACACCTGCTTTCTTCAAGATGTCTTCCATCTTAGCGCATCTTTTCATTTTTTCAGGAGCATAACACCTACTCACTGATCCAATTTCTTGCAAGTCAAGCTCGTTGATCATCTGAATAATCTTCTTCAGTAACCTGTCTGTGATTCTAAGATACATGTGCAACGTATCAAAAACTACGTTCTCCGTTCCGATCGACTTGAATATAGGATCTCGTACACAGGAATATCCCTTTTCACCGATTCTCCTGGGCTGTTTTGGAGCTGTAACATGCAAATGTTGACTATCAATCAGGCAGTAGATACACGGATATTTGGAATTGGCCGCTCCCATTCCACAGATGGTTAGAAGAAACTTGTAATCTCCTGATAAATGATATCGAATAGTGTACTCCAACTCGTCAATGACAACACTTGTGAAGGAAGCTACATCCTGCACTATATCCACCAAGTGTTCTTTCAACTGACTGTATTTCTCTTCATCGCAAAGTATCGCTATGGGATGATGTACACTTGCGGAAGTTGCATTGGCTTCATCGTTTAGAATTGTACATGTGACATTCACGTAATGCCAATGGCCTACCACTGTGCCATCTCCAGTTATCTTCACATCTACGTTCTGCTTACCTTTTCCAAGTATGCCCTTGTCTACAAGACATTCAATTTCTTTTTTCAAAAGTACCTTTATATCTCTTTGAACTCCTGGGTTAGACGACTTGGTTTTGGACAAAGGGATATCCATTTCGCATTCAGTGATTGTCATGTGGCTTTTTACTTTTTTGAGATTCGGGATATTGCTGATACACGCAAGTGCATTCCAAGACTCATCTGAGATGCCATGAGCATCCTTTACTAGCACGGCGAGATTTACCCTTTGTAAAATGTCCTCTTCATTACATCCTGTCATGCTACACAACTCTTCTGTATCTTCAATCAGAGAAATATCCTTCAGTTCTCCACTGTTTGAGTCTGTTACAGTGATATGTATGACACGAACTCCCCACGAATCAAGAAATTGCAACCTGGCCCGACACTCTTCTTTGAGATGCATTGAGAGTCTCCTGGCATGTCTCCTTGAGTAATGTTCTTTTCTCATCCATGCTGATCGCTTGCCTGATTGTCTATTTCTCAGTAACATAGAGAGATGCAGAGCACGTTTCTTGTACTTTTTCCTGATCAATTCAAGGCGTTCATTCTTTTTCAAAGCTTTTTCAAGCTTCTGTTTTATGTCTGTCAACTTCTCATTTTTTCTTTTCAGTTTCTTTATGGTATCAAGCAGACTTTTTTGCGGACATTCTGACTGCAAAATTTTAAGCTGCCATGTCTTTGTCTTTTTAAGCCACTTACTGAACAGAGCTCGCTGCTTCCCTCCACGTCGTGACTGCTTTATTCGAGAAAAAAGTCCTTTAGGTCTGATTAGATACGATTTTATTGCATTCAGTAGACGAGGAGTTGAAGAAATATTCATAGAATAATGTTGACATATAGAAGAAAACACAATGTTTGAAACCTGTTGTGGACCCTTATGCATATGTAACTTTGTAACTTCAGTAACAAAAGCCAAATCTACATTTAAAAAAAAGTATGCCATAGTTCATGAATGAATCAAACTGCATAAAAAATATGGAAATGACGTGTGAGTGTAAAATGTCTAAATAACTTTGAAACTAAGAAACTGTAAAACTCTTAAACAACCCTGAAACAAAACGTTGTTGTGTCTTGACTTCATTTCTGTTGTTTCCACTCTTCTCGAGTTCCATACGACCTTATGAACCTCAACATCAGATAGTGCCCTCTCTCCAGGTGATGTTCTTGCAGGGTACCACTACGTTCCACAAATTCGGTAATTGGTCTCATTTTCCTGAGCTTTAGGTAAAGGCCCTTTTCTTTCACGTATGCGAAATCCCCTGCCATATTGGTTATTCTTACGTTCCAGTCGGGTCCGAGGATGGCATTCAGCTCATTCATTAGGTTACGGTCTTGAGTATTTTTACAAAGTGCAAATACTTCCTCGAACACCAGTGGATCTACAGGGACACGTGCCACGCACTCCGGATTCTGGTTTATGCTGATTGTAAGTTTTTCCTTTATGGCAAGCCTGAGCGCAGTCTTGACATCACTTGCTGTTCCGCAGCTGCCTGAAAAATCTTCTTTGGTGATGAGATCCGCCTGAAATTAAAAGTCAAGTTCATACAATCTCTCTGTAAATCAAAGATGATAATACTAAGCACCCATCATTTATTAGAGAAGTGGTAAGTATACACACGAAGGATAAGTAGGTAGAAAGGAATCATGTACAATGTATAACTGAATTATAACAATGGCTTTATCCCTTCGGCAGTTTAATGTTAAACATGGGTTACATGATTAGGAATATACGTTTTCCTGTTCAATTTCGTATTAGTGCATGGAAGAGTATAGAGAGTCATTCAATTTCGATATAGGGCAACAAAAAAAATTCATAATGGGCATTCAGTTTCACATTAGAGCAATCTACAGAGTAAAAACATTATTTAGATTCCATATACCATAGGGCATTCAAGTAAGCACGAAAAGACACGTGACTGAAGATTCCTGATAGATTATTTGAATTATGTTACACAATTAAGAACAAGCATCTCTACCAATTATACATGTTGATTCCTGGTGACGTGCAATACCGCATACATCTCATTTTATTGCGTTACTTGTTCATCTTCACATTGTATACAATGTATGACAAATTTTCTAACATTTTTGTCAATCATATCATTTCCTCAAATCTAAGCTTCACCCTAAAAACAAAAATATAAATATAAACAACCCTCCAGATCACACTCTATAAGGTGACATCATTTGTCAAACGCAAGTCAGCTAAACTAAATTCTACAATTGACAGTGGAATTTAACTTCCCAAGAGCTTTTGGAGCATAGGACTTTTTTAGGGACTTTGTACAACACATTCACAGTGCCTTCATTTTCCAAGAGATGGACAGCATTTCTGACATAGGAATTCTCTTCTATGCTGGTATTGTATATAATTATGAAGAAGTGATCAGCTCTGGGAAGACAACATTGCAGTATCTATTGTACGTTCCTGTTAGTTGAACTGATTTGTGTTAGGCAAATGATGTCCTCTCCAGACTGTGCTCTGGAGTATTTTTTATCTTTATTTGAGCTTAGGTTTGAGAAAATGACAAAAATGTTTGAAAATCTATTCAAGTACATGTGAAGATGAATAAGTAGCACAATAAAATGAGATGTATGCAGCATCCATGCACATCAGCAGGAGTCAACAGGCATTTGGCTTTCCATTGACCATAGTTTAAATTTTGGAAAATACATCTTACCTTTTCCAGCCACTGATCCCACTGATCCCCCCATCCGGTATAGTGAACTAAAACCCTGTGAGTGTGATCATCTTCCTCCAGAATCTTTCATGTAAAAATAAACAGAGCATCAATAATTAATTGTAAGAACTAGAGTTTCTATGATAAGTTATCAAATGAAATGATGAAAACGATTTTCTAGAATGAGATGAACAATCTAGACAATATACTTAATAAGCTATCACCTTGTGCTATAAGTATAGTATAATACTCACGGAAATAAGAAAAAAGCTACCCACGCACTACTGTCTCTAAACTGTTCGATATTATTTTTTTACTGGGACTTTTATTAAATACTGCTGTGCTTCAGTGCTTTAATATGGTTGACAGTTATTAAACACTAACGTCAGATTTACAGTCGATGAAAATGAAAATGAAATGATGAAAAAAAAAAATTCATCCAATTTTTTCCATTTTTTCCCCCGGGTCGGGGGGAGGGGGGGGGGGGGGGGGGGGGGAGACAGGAAGTAATCATGGTGTTACGATTACGTGGTCGAGGACGTGATGCGTTTCATGAAACGGTAAACTTTTTGTCAGTGATATACACTGACAACTGTTGAAAGCTACTGAAATCCTTGCGTCTGATTGGCTGATAGCAAATTTGTCGGTGAAAACCTCCGACGAACTTGTTGATGAAACGCCCCCCAGATGGGCGCTCATATCACCCGCCTTCCTGACAACATGGTCCATGTTGGGGGACCTAATTTACACCCTAAGCCTGAGGCCTGCTCCCGAGACTGTAACTTGGCTAGAACAATTGAGGGACGTTATTTAACTGCCGCTGAATACGCAAGAAAAAGGCTCATTCGTGTTAATTACCGCTCACTGACCCTGGTGGACCGGGTTACGGTTGGTGCTGTTACTACTACTAGTTACTATAGCTAGTACACTACAGACTAGAGTGTATACCTTACAGTAGATCTACACTGTTAGTGTTACTGACTGTTTTTACTAGTGACTGTTTGATGAATGCATAAATAGTTTTGACTTTTACTAGTTTAATCCCCTCTATAAATTACACTAGTTTGATTCGTTATATTCTACATCGGCGCTAACAGTTACATGAGACAATACTTAAACATGCTTCAAAATATTAGAATGATGTTTAGTAGAGTTTAACGTTAGGCCTACCTCGACATCAAATGCTGACTTTTTGTTCCACTGGCACTGCAGTTGTTTTCTCCTGGGTCTCCGCGGTAGGCCTAATTCTGGAAGTTCTTGAAGTTTTTTGAAATGTCCGATGCAATATGAAGCACATCTTCTCCTTGGTCTTTGGGTTGGGTGTTCATTCATTGGTTCCAGAATGAAGTAGTCTCGTACTTGTAGAATAGAGGTCTAGGGCCCTACTCGATGAAGTCCAAATATGAAATAAGTTCTAACACTTTCTTGTGTTGCATGCATACACTTGTATACAACTACATCTAGTCACATTAGCTATATTACTAGTATAGCTAGCTAGCTATCCCCTCAGTGCATGCATAATACAGCTAGCTGCGCGCATCGCATGCTGGTATTTCGCGGAGCGCGACCACGCTAGCCAGCCGTCCAGCGCTAGCTCGTGATTGGCTAATATCTTTGACCTGTGTTTGTATGCAAATGAGGTCAACGCGTGATCAATTAATGAATATTCATTATACACTACCAGCAACGGGTTTCAATTGGTTGTATGTTAATGAAAATATGACATCATACCTCATTAAGAGTTTGTCCGCCGACGTGTGTAGACTTTTTGTAATGTTTAGGCCGTGTAAAAATATTAGACACAAATTCTCCAGTTTCCATCTGGCACGGTTCGATTACTCCCTTGTCATGGAGTTTAGAAATTTCAAGATCAATATCAGCCTCTTCGGCTTTATCACACCGAAAAAGGTAAGGGGGTTTAGTTCTAGATGGTGCACCCATCTCTTTACTGAATTCAAGCCTGTAACCACTTACAGCATTTAGCACATGTGGGTCTGAAGTAATTTTGCGCCACTTTGGGAGGAATTGCTTCAGTCGACCTCCTACCATAGGTTCCGTAAAACGGGGTGAATAGGGACAAATTTAAAGTTCTTATGATTGTATTTTTTTTCATGCAGCCCAGAGACTCAATCTTATGTGGGGATTTTATGTCCACCTAAAATACCTTTAATTTGGTATTGTGAAAAAAAATTAATATTTGGAGGAAAAGTATGTTTTTTGATAAAATGACACTGTCCCTATTGACCCCAAATTTGGGGTCAACAGGGACAACACTATTTTTTATCCAAAAAAAGCTGTTTGGAGGCATTTTTTTTTCAATCCATCCAATGAATTGGATTAAGGGAACAACTACAGAGTTTAAAAATGATATACAAACATTTAAGAGCAATCTATTCCATTGGTAAATCAATCTTTAACAAAAATTGCAACAGCCCAACAAAAGGAGCTGATATAAAAAAATGTGACCCATTAGGTCAAAGGTCAAGATTGAAAAGTAGGTCAAAACTTTACTAATCCATTGAATTGCACTCAAATATTAACCCACTTCTTCTTCAAGAGGCAAATCATGATGTACAATCTTATTTA
Source organism: Diadema antillarum (assembly GCF_040938485.1). Taxonomy (NCBI): domain Eukaryota; kingdom Metazoa; phylum Echinodermata; class Echinoidea; order Diadematoida; family Diadematidae; genus Diadema; species Diadema antillarum. The sequence goes on from NW_027271431.1 coordinate 1,611,968, forward strand.
TACACTCTAAATTCAGTGTAACTTGACTCTTACGATGTCGGGATATTTTGGGAGTTCTTACAGCAATTATAAGCTGGCACCTATAGTATAAGTCTGACCCAAGCAGATGTGTTATTGGCATTAAAACATGCAGAAGACAGAGAAAAGGGTCATTAAATACAAGTGGAAAAGTCCTAGCCTGTCTTAGGCAGTGAAAAAAATTCCCATGAGGGTGGGTGGGGCCGGGGTTCCCAGACCCTTCCTTCTCAAGTTAGGGTTAAGACAGCAAAGTTCACTCTCATCTATGTATACAAAAGTGAAGCCACATATCCAAAGATCTTATTGCTCTCTTGTCAAGAGATTTAGAATAAAAATTCACACTTTTGGAAATGGCTGGACATAGCAGACATTTCAGAGCAATTTATGACATTATAATAGTTAATCATACAGAAAATTTAAAGGGCCAATCAAATGACACCATGGTGTCCCTATTCACCCCAGTCTAACTGATTTTTTGCCCAAGAGAAGAAAAAATGTCCTGTCACAAATTCCTGTTGGAATAATCATTTCATATTTAAAGGTGTGTTGTAGGACCTAATAGGCTAGATTCATGAACATTTTCAGCGAATTTCATTAATCAATGGCCACAGGAGCAGGAAAGTTTTGACCGCCCTGATTTTTTTGTGATTTTTTGAAAAATTTTTATTTGGACCTCCTGTACCCTTTAAAAAATTTTTCACATCAGGAGGACCACTTTCTGGACACTGTTGGATGGTCCTTCCATCCTGTGATAAAAATAAGAAAAAAAGTTCAAGCAAATATGAAACATGCACATTCAAAAAACTTTTCTCGGTTTTGTCCCTATTCACCTCGCCGTCCCTATTCACCCCGTTTTACGGTTCTACATTATTATGACATAGCTTTGCATAATCACTAGAATCAGATGTCATGTTTACCTCGTCAGTTGAACTGGAGGTTATCGTGCTCTCTTCATCCCTGAGCCCTGCTTGCTGCCGCAGTGCGGTTGGTGCTGGCTGGGATGTGTGAAGGTGTGGGGAGCCGACGGCTTCCCCCTCCCCTTGGGGCGCTGGCCTAAAAAAGCATGGCTGGTAGCTCCAGTCCACGGTCCTTTTGCACCTGTAGGCCTAATGACATCACTTGTACTTGCACGAGAAGTAGTCCAGCCCGCGTCGCGGTACTGTTGGGGCAAATTTGAGCTTCCTGATGTAATCTTGCTCCTGCCCTTGCCAGAGACTCCAACCCCAAGCACCTTCTGATCTGGAGATTCTCCCGCCTGAAACCCTTAGCAAACGGGAGACTCCAACTTGATGTGTGCGAAGCGCGAAATTCCCAGGGTTCTAGATGCTCTCTAGTGCTATCTAAGGCTTATTTTTTCAACATACGATAGAAATAAGTAAGAAATCCTTTCCAACGGGAGACAAAGAGCCAGGGCGGGAGAAATTAGATCTCAAGCGGGAGAACGGGAGATTTTGCAAAAATGAGTTTTCGGCGGGAGATCTCCCGTCGAAAACGGGAGAGTTGGAGTCTCTGCCTTGCCATATGCACTCCTGCCATAGTCATATGGGCTGAAACGCTGCTTTTTGTATTGTCTGCTATGCTCACTCCTGAGGACACCCTCAGTTGCTTTTTGTTCATCTCTTATGTCTTTCATTTGCCTTCCCAGGTCGTCACCAAAAAGGAATTTGGAGACCGGGGTAGAGGGCTTGCAGAGATGCTGGAATTGATAACCAATGTCTGGTTTCATGAATTCCTTACGCAAGGAATTTAGCTCGAAATTCGCACTGCACAGAAGTGCTAGTGCATCTTGTTGCTGTTCAGTGATATCCTGTGCCGACACTGTATGTATGTAGGCATTGATGCCTCTCGTGAGATTCTTTTGGAGTCTCTGAAATTTGAGGTCTCGTGTCTTTGAAAAGGCAGGTAGCCCATTCCAGATTCTTTGGTTGACTTTCGGCACATCCACCAGCTCACAGTTGCTGGGAATGGGGTATTTAGTGATCGTTTCATCTACCACTTTGGGCTCGAGCTGGTGGGTCAGAAGGTAGGCTGTAGACTTAGCAATTTCTGGGTCAATGGGGGGACCAACTTCCTCAGCCACAGCAAATTTGGCTGCAATGTTTGGCACTTTCTCCACTACAGAAGGGGGAACTTCGCCTTCTTCAATATCAAATTTGTCATCACGACTATCCCCTTGACCTGGTTGGATAATCACAGAGTTTTCATCCATATCTCGGCCCAGAAATGGTGCCGCATATTCATCATCATAATGGCAGTCAGTATCTGCCGAGTCTGAAGGGGAGTATTCAGAACGAGTCCTGATACTCTTTCCATTGCCACCGCCTTCACGGGCTGGTGTCTGCTTTGCCGACTGTGCCTCCACAAATTGAACAACCACAGCTAATTGGCCTTCAAGCTTGCCGAGTCTATCTTCCAAAGTTGAAACTTTAGAGGCCAGTTTGGCAGGTGGTTTCACTGTTTTGTTTGCACCGGTACTACCGCTGGGGTTAGCACTGCTTGTTGTAGTAGTACTATTACTAGTACCTGCCTTGCCGGCTCTAGTAGGCGTTTTACCTTTGGCTGTCGCAGTTTTCTGCTTGCACTCTTGTGCGTGCTGGTCTCCGCGACCCCCGCCGGTGGCTGCCGGGGACGCGACTGCTGTCAGCAGCGGTGGTGCGGCTGCGCCGCCCACGTTTGGAACGTTGGTCGAAGACATAAATTCCGTTGCTGTTCAGCTGAAGAATGATCGTTAAAACCAGAAAAAACCTGGCAAAACCTCCCGTTGAGGTAACTTTCGCTATTACGTCGATCCAACTCGAACGAAAACTTGAATATTCAAGTGCAATTCCGGCGAATTTTCCGAGCACAGAAATTCGCGTGTTAGCAAGATGGCGGCGACTAACGAATTGAGTGGCGCGCGCACTAGCGGGATCTCTCATATATGATGTAATCTCTCACGAAATTACGATATAAAATGTCTTGTTTGATTTGGTGTGTTAATTTTCATACAATATAGGGCCCATTTTTCTCAAATGGGGTGACATTACTGTCACACTAGAAACATTAGAAACATGCAACTTTCCCAATTTGAACCAACACCTTCTTTTGTGGAAAGAAACTTTCTCCAATTGCTACTGGCATTCAAGGCATTGCATAGACAAAATTTACAAAAAATTCATGCATGTGAAAATTTCTTATTTTAAAATACATTCTAATAATAATGTCTTGGACAATCCCAAAGCTTAGAGCGCTACCCCAAACACCATCACGTAGGCCTCAGCTATCTCTGAAGATAATGAGAACAAAGAAGGTGATGATGAAACACAAAAAAGTTGCAGGTACTGGGACCCCTGATAAGTTACGCGAGGTTTACTGTAAAACAAGATATTTATGCAGCATGAAATTATCACGAATTGGAGCCGACGGCCTGTTTTGCGGCATGAAATTTTCGCGAGTTGCCTCTAACATTCAATGCATGTAGTGTAGACATGAACTTTTGCATGCATTTTAATTTCACGAATTTTGGCTGTCAAGAAATTCGCCAAATTAAAATGCACGCGAACATTCCTCATTTTACAGTATTTCGTACATTATCAAAGTCATCTACACACCTGCTCATTCACCAGCAGAGCTCTGCAGTGTTTTATAATGATGCATGCATGCATCGTCAACACCTTGCTAGCAATATTATCAATGTATAGCTGGATGAACACAACTCGGTAACAGCACTGAAATGTTAGCAATGCATTATCCAGTCAAGTCTGAAGTGGTTTGAATATTTACCTCCAAGATAGCTGAAGTACACCATCTTGATCGGCAAAAATTCCCTGTTGATTCTGCAGGTCATCTTGGTCATCCTTGCCAATGTTCAACTGCTGGAGAGAACTGTTCTAGCTGACTGTTCCTGTGTCACTGCAGTCTGGTTGTAGGTGACGAAATGTAGCTGGTTGAGCAGATAGGAGGGGGAAAAAGAAGGATGTTAACATTTGCTTCATCCGTAAAATGAAGGGATACACAGGCTACCATGATCTATATGTCTTTACGAAATTTCCTCTTGACAAGATGGGATATATCTCTCACCTCATTTGGCACAGAGTCTGAAGGAAAACTATGAAAGCCTTGAGGAGCAGCCTTTAGTAAAGGTGTGACAAAATATTCCACCCACGCTTGAGATTCCGAGACATGCCTTGGAATAGATGTCTGGGGAAGACAAGGTAAATGCCAAATTAACCCTTTCCACATCACTAAGACAATAGTTGTGATGTGTGATCACATTTCCTGCAGCGCATTTTTAATGATTTTCATGGTTAGAAAGCACTCAATGAAATAAGACTCTTCAGTAACTTCTAATAGCACACATACAGCACTCTATACCATACCATGAATGCATTACAAAACCCTGTGTTCTGGTAATCAAACAAGCAGCTATTAGAACATGAATTATGTTAAATTTGAAACATTTATCTGGACTCAACAATGGTGGCTGCCCAACTAAGATGGTGTCCAGCCACCAAATTTCCAAAAAGATTTTCTTTCAGTGGGCCAAATGGCCAACTATGATTCAAATTGGACTGTAAAGTTTCCTTTTATTTATGGCCACCAAACTTTCAAAATGAAAGATTTCAGCGGCCAGAACTTGCCACCGGAGAAAAACAGTTAATGTCATGCCTTGCATATTAGACATACAAACTACAGCAGATGGGTGCAGATGGGTGCACGATTCTGAAGCTGCCATCACTATCAAGCATGTGCTTAAAGACGGCAGGCACTTGCATTTTTTTCTTCTTCTTCCTCTTTATTTAGAAACAAATGTATCATCAATTCCTTTGATCTCATTGTTATGTTTGTACTTTAAAGATTGTGATTATGATACTATGTATGTTATATTGTTTTTTTCCCTATTCTGTTGTCAGATACATGTGTGTCATTCTTCATATATGATTTCCTTGAAAAAAATGCAGAAATAAAATCGAACTGAACTCAAACTGAACGTTACGAGACAGACACCCACAAGTCATAATATTACAGCCCATGAGTTATACAGCTCACAAGTAATATAGCCCATTATAGTTTGACACTAAACTAACAAGGCCCATGATACCGACACATTAAGCCCCGTGTTGCATCTGTCGAACTCGTGAGCTGTATGACTCATGGACCTGTTTTCAATGTCCAACTCGTGGGTTGTATGACTTGTGAGCTGTATGACTCGTGGGTGTCGTTCTAATGGGATGACCCCCAGCAGATGATAATTTAAGCTCAAGCTATGCTCCACTTACTTAAAGGACAAGTTCACCTTCAGAGACATGTGGGTTGAGTGAATGCGGCAATATCAGTAGAACACATCAGTGAGAGTTTGAGAGAAATTGGACAATCCATTCAAAAGTTATGAATTTTTGAAGTTTCTGCTCACTCAAGGCTGGATGAGAAGACTACTATAGCTTGTGATGTCACATGAGTACAACGATATAAAGAAAGAATAAAGAAAATTCAACATATTTCCATTTTTCTCGCATAACAAAAGAACACTCGACTTCTCTCTTTCAGAAGGCAGGGGGAATAATATTACCCTTAACATACGTCAGTAGCAAGTCGAAGAAATGTGCACTTTATTCAAAAAGTCAAGTTTTGTGAAATTCTCTTTGTATTTTCCTTATATAGTTGTACGCATGTGATATCACACACTGTAGTAGTCTTCTCTTCCAGCAGTGACTGCGCAGATACTTTAAAAATTCATAACTTTTGAAAGGATTGTCCGATTTTCCTCAAACTTTCACTGATGTGTTCTACTAATATTGCTGCATTCTCTCAATCCTTCTGTCTATGAAGGTGCACTTGTCCTTTAATTCTTTCTGTGCCAGGGACTCAAGATAGTGTGTAAAACACTGTGTAATGCTATGGGGTTTTAGTGCAAATCAGCACTCAAACATACACAGGGATAATCACATGTCAGAGGTCAAACTGTTCAGACTGCAAACACAGAGCAACATTCAACAAAACTTGGATATCAAAAGAAAAAAAAACACTCAAATCCCAAGGGGTTGACATGAGTTTGAAACATCATTAATTCTAATTTGCTTCCAGACTTACATAAATAACTAGATTAGCAGGAAACATCATTAATTCTAATTTCCTCCCAGACTTACATAAATAACTAGATTACCAGTAAACATGATTTCAACAAACTTTTTTTTTTCAAATATACCAAATTCACCTGCAGTCTGAAAGCTCACATTGTTTCATCATAGATGTGCCCCAGCAAAATATCAACTCTGCCCTTATCACACTCCCCCACTGCCTCGCCTCTCCCTGCCTGGTGAGGACATTGCCCCTATCATGCCTTCAAGATGGAGCGGGGGAAGAAAAAAAATGAACAGCTGTGATTATCTTCTCAGAGATGGTGTTCACATATGCCACACTGGATATAACATTTCATTGTCTGAGGGTTGCCTGAGAGCTTGATGGGTTTTTAAAGAGAACTGCTTGAAATCTTTTTTCTTTTTCTTTTTTTTAGTTTGTTTTTGTTTTGTCTTTTACCCAGGGAGAAAGCAATGCAGAATGGAGCAACAGGTGTAGACATTTTATGCAAAATTGAAAAACCAGGTCTTAAAGGGATCATAGAGTTCTGGTTGAGACCTACAATGTAACTTCAGGTTTCTAACATTTTTGGTGAGATAATGAGAAACCTCTTATGAAATATGAAGGAGCATGTAATTCCAAGAAGGAATCAATGTTTATTTGATAAAAAATTGGTTTGAAATGGCTGAGATACTTAAAACACAGCAATCCTAACAAAAGGTTGGACCCACCTTTTAATAGGATCACTTTGTTCTGCATTGTTTTTGGATGTCTCAGCCATTCCAAAACCAGTTTTCATCTCATAAACTTTGAATTCCTCTTAGAATGGTATGCTCTGTATTATTTCATTAGTGATGATTTCTTGGTATCTTGCAAAAAAAGTTCAAAGTCAAATCCTCATCTCCACCAATACTATGCTATTCTTTTAGTGACCACCTCTGCTCTAAGTTGGAGCTGATTTGAAAAAAAAATGGTGTTCCATAGGAGTCTATACTAAGTCTTTTGTTATTAATTCTTTAAGTCAGTAACACTTGCATCTTGCCAAACTGTTTGAATTTGAATTTGTATGCAAATACAAGTGTGTTAATGTCCAACACTAACAATCAAAATGAATTAACATGTTTTTGATACAAACCAATTTTTTTTCTCAATTTCAATTTACTGTCATATTTCTCAATGAAAAAATACATCAAAAATAACAAAAATACATAATACATTATATCCAGCTAGGAGACATACATAGAATATTGCAAACATATAAAACATAGTGGTCAATCTATGAAAGGTGGAGTCTGAGAATGAATGCTAAAGAAATATGAAGGAACCTACTTAAAAGCAAGCTTGTCGAGCGTAGGTCCCAGTTAAAATTGAGCTACAGATTGAGAAGAGGAGCACGGGTACAACAAATGACCGAAACATAGAGAAAAAAAATATCAAAAAATACGAATATACAGGGATATAGCAAATTCTTCTCCAATGCAAGTTTGGGGGTCTGATAAGCCACATGCTGCAAGCGGGTGAGCCATTGTCATACTGGCAATAACAACAATATGAGTCAATGTATAATGACAATGGTACGGTTTAGACAGTTTTAGAAAATTATACATTTTGTGTCTTCAAAAGAGACGGGGAAGTATTGAGAAGAGACCACATGCACCTGCAAATCTGGAGGGGAAAAAAAGACATCCAACAACTAGTTGCGGTGCAGTGAGAATAAAAATACCAGCTTTTTTTGATATTTTCAAACCCTACAATAAATGTTAATTGTAATTCTATAAGAATTAAGAATGTTCCCCTTAAACAACTTTCACATGTCAAATATTTGGGTGTAATAACAGACAAATAGAATGGAACCAGCATACTGGTGTTGTCTCCAACAAGCTTTTGAAAAATATGGGTATATCATATGGATTCATTAATATCTAAAAGAAGTCTTACGATTACCATTCCATTCTCTTATAATGCCCAATTTGAACTATTGTTTACAAATTCAGGCAAACTGTAGTGAACAGAATATGTCAAGGCTTTATACATTACAAAAAGAAAATCATGAAAAAAATTCATGATTTTGAAAAAAAAAAAGATCATTTAAATGATTTCTTCAGAGTGGTTACCATGCTCATCCAAGCAATTATTTGATCATCTAAAGACTCTAACATCCATAACATGTATATCATATGCAACATTAAGGCACTCGTGTTTCCATGATTTGCTTCCCGTATCACTAACAAAATACTTTCAGCCTAATAGCTATGTGCATTCATATAAGGCAAGGAACTATCTTCCAGTAATCATTATTTGCCTTTTGTAAGATGGAGCTCATGTTAAAAACTTAATAGCTCATAGTGGAATAAAGCTACCAGATTGTATAAAAACAAACTGAACATTTCATACTTTTAAAACTCACCTCAAATATTACCCACTTCACATGCAATCCTCAGATTTTTTTTTTCACTTGTTTTAAGCCTAATAGTATATCATAGTACAATCTGTTAAAATTTCATGTTATATTCAACCAAAATTTCAAAAAGGTCTGCCACTGCTGGACTAGTCAGACTCTTTTGAATGGGCTTATTTGTTCGCTAGCTCATCTTCCCTGTAAATCATTTTCCTTCTCCTTCAGATCAGACAGGAAACTGTCCAATCACATTGCCATGATAGTGCTAAGTAGGGCAGGGTCAAAGGTCAAATCCATCACCTGCATTTCACTGCTCCCCTATCCCTGCTCCCTCATCCACCCCCATCCAACTCCCCCCCCCCCCCCCCCAACCCATGCACCTCCTAGTTTGGAATTTCATTTCAACTGGTGGTACCCACATTCTACATTTGCTTTTTAATGGATTTTCCCATCTCCATCCTTCAATTTATTTATCACAAAAACGTATATCTCTTTATCACAAAAATGTATATCTCTGCAATCCCCATCAGAGTATAATGTCCTCCTTTTTTATTATTCATGTTGACATTTCTTTACTTTCATGTACATTGTGTGTATATGTTATGGATTACATTGAGATGGAGAAAAAATAAAACAAACTTGAAACTTAATTCCTAAATGCAAATCCATACTTAGTGCTTAAATGTGACCATGCATCACAAAACCAACAAAAAGTTACATCCACTGATTTTTTCTTGAACACTTTTATCGTAGAATACTAGTGTGATAAGGAGTCTCCTTTTCTTTTCTTTAAGACCCTTCACACTCTTCACTTTCAACTCTAATAACTTTTGAAAGGATAATGCTAGACTGCTTTGAAAGTTTGTATGACATGGGCAGAAGATGTTAAATAGAGCATGCTTAGTTTCAGCTTAATCTGATAATCCCTTCATTGTTGTTGCTATGAAGTTCAACATAGTATTTTTTCCCTATTTATTGCTTAGAGTAGGTCTGTTACGATTTAGTAGCTATAATATACCTACACTTCAGGGCCTCTTTTCTCAGTACACACTTTTCCAGAAAGTGTGCTTTCTTTAGAATACTTAGATAGATCAGAAAAGTCCACTTAAATGGAGTTTTATATATCAATTATAAAGCTTAAAATCTGATCTTTAAGAATCTGTTCTTAATCAAAAATCCATGTCTGACACCTAATTGTTGGTTTCGTGATGCAGGGTCACAAATATTCTATACCTGCAGAAGGATATGACAGTTCCCTTTACAAGAAAAAAAAATCAATAAATGTAAATTCTATAAAGAATCTCATATCGATATTTGGAAGAGTGTAAATTATCACACTGAAGAAGTCATATGATTAAAATAGGTTGCAGTATTATATTGTGCAAATAACTCATGACTAAATTTTTAGTTTGGGTCATGGATTGAGCAGCTCAAATTTCACTTCTTTGGCTATCATCATTGTTGAATCATATCAACAAAAAAAGCAAGTGATACAATTCTTCTTTCGATTCAAGGTCATAATATGAAAGGGGTCATCACTGCAATTTGTGAGTCTGAGAAAAGGAAGATTTGTGCGGTGATCATGATCATCAAATTATTCATAACCCTGGGGACAAAAATCACTGTTGCCCCCCCCCCCTCCCCCCCCCCCCCCTCCCCCGAGACAGGTGAAACTCTCAGTCCGACACATTTCTTTCTATGCTGTTTCTAATTCAAACTCCACCTGTCCATTAATTCTTTCCTAGCTAGCACCAATCATACAAAACTTGAAAAATGGAAGGGGATTTCCCTTTTCTGGACAGTGCCCCCATTCATTCCCCACACGCATAGAATATTTGGGTGCTTTTATTTTTCTCAGCTTATAAAAGAAATATCGTCTCATTTCCCTTATGGAAAATAATAGCGCATTTGCAAGATATATATATACACAAATGCACCTGCTGTTAACCGGAACTGCATGGTTCACCAACATGTTAAATCCAGAGCCCTTATGTCACAAATCTTGCAACAACTAGGACACAAAACGCCTTTAAGTTATAGTTACACTGTTTATTTGAATTCACAATTTCCCTGATGACCCATTAGCCACCATTTTCAATTCACCTGTTCCTACTAAATACCTCGCAGTTGAATTGCATGCATAACCCGGTATCTGTGTTATTGTGTCAGACGCAAGCCTTTGGTAAGCTCACCAAGTTGTTGGGACTGAGTTTTCTTAAATGGGTATATATAAAATTTGTGCAAGTAAACCAGCATTTTCAGAATGATGCATGAGACTACCATAGAAATTAAAAATTAAAGAGTTTTCGCGACCATTTTTGGTTCATAGTAGCTATACATGCACTGCAAATTTTCATGAATTGGAGGCAACAGTCTTCGTCACAGCATGAAATTTTTGTGAATTCAGTGTCACTGGCATTCAATGCATATAGTGTAGAACATAACTTTTCCATACAAATTAATTTTGGGAATCTTGGCTCAAGCAAATTTGAGAAATTAAAGGACAAGTTCACCTTCATAAACATAAGGATTGAGAAAATGCAACAATATTAGTAGAACACATCAGTGAAAGTTTGAGGAAAATTGGACAATCGATGCAAAAGTTATGAATTTTTTAAATTTTTGTGTTGGAACCGCTGGATGAGGAGACTACTACAGCTTGTGAGTCATATGCGTACAACAGTATAAAGAAAATATAAAAGAAAATTCAACATATTTTCACTTTTTTCGCATAATAAAAGAGCAATTGACTTGGCTCTTTCTAAAGGCAGGGGGAATAATATTACCCATAACATTTATCGGTAACGAGTCAGGGGAATGTGTACTTTTTTCAAAATATGGAAATTTGTGAAATTTTCTTTATATTTTCCTTATATTGTTGTACGCATGTGACATCTAAGTTATTAATACACTGCAGTAGTCTTCTCATCCAGCGGGTACTGCACAAAAACTTCAAAAATTCATAACTTTTGAACGGATTGTCTGATTTTCCTCAAACTTTCAATGATGTGTTCTACTAATATTGCTACATTCTCTCAATCCTTATGTTTATGAAGGTGAACTTGTCCTTTAAAGAGCACACTAACATTCCTTGTTTTACAGTATGACATCTTGTCCCTGAAAGACACCTCATGATATAAACCCGGCCCACTTAACCTATTCATCCTCATCCCAACTAAATCTACTATAAATACCATCACAACCATCACCACTACGATCGCCACCATGCGCAACCACTACTATCACAATCAGGACATGTGATGTACGGATGTGATTTGCCATTTCTCCGCAGGCTACCATTCGGATTGATGACATGCACAATGAAATCCTGCAGCAATTTAGCGAGATCCTGCATGCATCATCTGCAGTTAAAGATCATGTGTGCGTCACCATTTACCCCAGCTTAAGAGTCTCTGCAGAAGAAAGATTAAATGAGACACTGTTTGAAGGAGGATTTTTTTTATTTATTTATTTTTTTTTGCCATGCCGGAGAGAGTTCACCATGCATACAATACCCATCTAGTTTCAGCACTGCATGTGATTATCGAAATGACCATGTCCATTGTGAACAAGCAGGTATAGCTGAACACTTCTGAATGGGAAAAATAATCAACCAATGTTAAGTGACTTTTGACCTTGAAGGATTTGGGGTTAGGGCTGTGATAGGGTTTTACATTTAGTTTGATGTGAGGATTAGGATTAGGGTTATGTTTGTGATAGAATTTTTGTTCGACTCAACTTGCAGATATTTCATATCAGTTGCAGATATTTCATATCAGTTGCAGATATTTCATATCAGTTGCAGATATTTCATTTCAATTGTTGCAGGAGCAAATGTCATGGGACTATCTGCACCACAGAAGCACTTCAGTACATCACTGTCAATAAACATTGTTCAAGGGAGGTTCTATAAGACTTCCTCCGACAGTTATGGATTATTGTTTAAACATTATGTGTCCTATCATGACACACTGGGAATCCCTTGAGCGAAGAAAAGGTCAAACAGTGTGAAAAATATGATTCGTTCAAAAAAACTTGTATCTTATCTACCTCCTGTCTATCTGCAAATTCTCATCATGGAGCTACAAGAGACAGCTCCGTGGTCTCATGTCTCATTGACATATAAACTCTGGCCCAGAACTGCTCCTGAAGTGCCTGAACTTATGCTACTTTAAGACTGTGCATACAGAGAATCACCACTCACTGAGACCACAAGCGAAGTGGCCGAGAGGGGCATAACTGTCAGGGTGATCTACGAGTGCGTGGGAACTTCTAACATACAAATTAGGTACATTCTCATTGTAAAAATGTCAAAATTAGGGTCGCGATTGGGTCATGTCTCTTTGACAGTATTGTCAATGTAAATCACTTTGAAACTTGCGATTATTTGTGAGGAGCTGATCTGCACATATACATGAAGGGTAGGCCTATGCCTACCACATCACAATGTTGATTTAAAGTGTATCTGTACACAGAAATTTAGTTTTCTGACATTGTAGGTTATTGTACTGGTAATATCCCTATGAAATATAAGAGTGCAATGCTACTCACATACAGAGATATAGCAATATATAAAGAGACATACAGCAATCTCTAAAATGCCAAAAATTACATGCGCCTTGATCTATTAAGAGTAGTCCTATGGCGTTATCGACTGCAATCGATTGCGTAGTTCAATAATTTTCTGTACGATGGGGGTACTACGATACCCTCAAAACACGTACACGCACGCAAATGTCCACGTACGCTGCTAGCTTGGTGCTGCCGCGCCGCCCCGGGCCACTGACCAGGCAGCCGCGGCAGCATCTACTCATGTGGATGCATATGGCTCGATGAGGCGATACCGATAGACAGTATTCGATATAGCTGTGTGCAGACGGAGGCGAACGAAGGAAATGTGCACACACCGATGGTCTACGCGCGGCTACTATTTTCAGAACTGCAGCGCGCACTGGTGCGTGCTGATTTATTAAAGTTAACATTTCACAGTTTGGGGCATTTTTTTTTTTTTGTGATGGGATAGAATTTTCTCAAGAGTTCTTAGGACATGCTCTCACACCTCTCAGAATTAAATTTATGGGGAAAGATTCCCTTTAATATACCACGCCGCACCACAGCTGGTAAAAATAGCAAGGAGCTACACACGAGCATACTTGCCAATATTTTCACTTGAGAAAGCAGTAGAGTTCAGGCTGTCTAGGCAAGCGTGCTAGCTTGAAATCTAGCTCTCAAAAGCAATTTGGTCTACCGCCAAAAATTGTAGAGTTGGCAAGTATGCCTGCACAGTGCATTATGGGATATAAAAATTCAAAGTTTCTTTAGGTCTTTAGGCACACAAAAAAAAGAAAAATTGCATGAAGTACTACGATTTGGATCATGACCAAAATCTTGGCATCCTGATCACCACATGAAATAATGTGTTACTTTGAATGCAAAGAGAATGACATTACTGTATGCACAGTGCCCACTACATTCCACTTCTGAAGCATTCTAAACGTTGGTGACCATTTAAACAGAGTTTAAAGAGCTTCAGGAGCCCTCCTGAGCCTAGGTTCAAGAGGGGCATAACTTTAGAGTGCTCCAGGGTCCTATTGTCTGTTCACAGAGTTAAGAGGGGTTCGGGTAGTACTCGTGGAGTGATCTCAATACCCTGTATTATAAAATGGGGTACATATGACCGTTGTCAAAAAAAAAAAAAAAATTGAAATCATGTCATGAACAGACCTCTCATGTTTGAATGGCTAATAATTTCTAGCATACTTGACTCCATGTAAACGTCAAAACTCATTTCTACACTACTGTGTTTATTTGGTGGCTGGTGCTCAAATCGTTTCTGCAAGGCTGTAGGGGGCATTTATGATGGTAGCAAAATGCCAGCATTTTTCTCACAGTCATCAGACTTTCAGTTTTAATGCAGCTGAACATCTACCCAAAGAATAACCTGATCATAGGTTTTTTGAAAGCTGAGTTGGCAAATAATACATTACTGAAGGTGCATAGTCTAGAGAACACAGAATACACCACAATGGAAATCAGTGTTCTGAAATCATGTGGGTTTGATTGTGGTCATTGGTTATATGCTAATTCCTATGACTTCTTTTCTCTCTCTCTCCTGACAAGAGCGCATTATTCTTCTGATATGCATTAAAGTTGAACTCAACACATAATTCTTGCTCAATCTCTCTCTCCCTCTCTCTCTCTCTCTCTCTCTCTCTCTCTCTCTTTCTCTCTCTTTCTTTTCCCACCGTTCATCTAATGTATCAAGGAACATTTGAATCAAAACACATCCACAATATTGTCAGATTATTTTCTGGAATCCATTAGTCCTATAATGAAGTTTTACTGTTTTCTATTTGCTGTCTCTTTTTCAGGCACAAAAATGCCATTTCTTCTTTGAAACATGGTCAAATCAGTGAGCCTAATCCCCATGATTACAACAGCAACTAATCCTGATGATCAAAATATTATAATCACATAATTACTTTTTAATAAACAATGCAATGCAGCTTTCCAAATTTGGGTATTGTTCTTGTTGTGTTTCTTCTATTTTTTTTCTTTATAAAAATTATGATCCAAGATGTAGTCAATAAATTTCAATATTCAATTTTCAATTCAATTCAAATGAATTTATTGGGAATTTTCTGCTTTCAATACAAATATCACAAATGAAATATAGTCATTTCTTTTTATTTTCAAGACAATAAAACATACAGTGTGTACATCCGAACATAACTGAGATATACGTGTACAGATTAAAAAAAAGAATAAGAGAATACGTCAATTGGGAACCACTCGGGATATAGTGAATCAAATTAATGATCTGACTGAACTATGGCACATGTATTGGTAGTGTGAATGCAGAAGACTGTCGTCAAATAAGCATATAGCTAGAAGATACGACAGCCTTAAAAGAGAAGAAAAAAAGAAAGTGGGCAAAACATACAGCATGACAGCATGACGAGCATGACAGCATGACAGCGTGACGAGCAGATGTGTAACTGAGTGAGCTCCCGAAACTCAAGGTCAGGAGTATAACTTGATATTTTCATTTTTATACAAGAGTTATGAATGGAGCGTCCATATAGCCTAAGACCTACTACAACGAAATCGTCAATGCAAAACCTGCAAAAACAGAAGAAAATGGCTTTAACTTATCATTCTACAAGATCAGCTGCTGCAGGTGGCCGCAAACCCTCCACAGTTGGCCGAGAACCTACCATGCCTACCCCGGAGACCCCGGCCCAGCCGAGAGGTAACTACCCGTCGCAGCAAAATCGGGGCCATAGCCCAAGCCAAATTCCCGGCAACGAGGATCACGTGACCCAATTACCTGCGAGTGATGATCATGTGGTGCTGCAGTCCACCAATTGCAGCTCGCCAAGCCCTTCCACTGATGCCACATCTCCCGGCATGATTAGTCATGATAGTGTCATCACCGAAATGCGCCAACTATTTTCCCAACTTTCGACGGACATGAACTCGAGATTTGACTCCATTAATCTGGATTTGAACACGATGAAGTTGGAGCTCAAAGAAACAAGAAGAGCTGTGCAGGACATGGAAACAACTGTAAGTTTCAATTCTGACAAAATTATGCTGCTAGAAAAAGAAACCCTACCTAAAATCAGAGAGGAGACTGCTCGCAAAAATGATGAATTTGAAGACAAACTTCTACAACTGGAAATGCACCACAGAAAGCAAAACCTACTGATTTATGGAGTTGGAGAAGGCGCTAAGGAAGACATCTATGCTACTGGCCCAAAACCACTATTTCGGCACAATTGGACAATCACAAAACGGGAAAATTAAAGTTGTTAGAATAGGTTTCATTTTTATACCAATCCACGAGACAAATATTCAAGTTTGTAGTTGAAAAATATGAACACATGGTTTTGCTTTATTTTAAAGGTGTGATAATTTCTTTCATGGGGCGTAAATTTCATCATGTAACATACGTTACCATGTCATTCTATTTCAAATGCATTAAGATTGTTGACTACATTCTATGATTGAGATAATTATGCGTCAGATGTGAAGTATACCATCGGCTGCCATGTTTGTAAATGCTGCCTGCAGATGGGAAGGATGGCAAATGACCTGTATGCTATACTGAACACAGCATGTCCTATTTTGTAAAACCTTAGACAGGTAATGTTAATTTGTTTTCTCGATAATTTGACGTCAGACTTTCTTAAGAAAATATTTTCAACATTTATCAGTCCCAAATTGCCAGCTAATTTTTGAGTATCATCGATGAAATATGTGAAACTATGTGCGCAAAAATATAGTCGTTAGATTCCACGTAACGTATGTTTCACGTTAATGTAACGTAAGTTACAAAGACATACTACTACATGTGCAGCAAATTTTGGAACATTTTCTTTTTGGTTTTTGTATATATTCTTACACTAGTTTCTCTTCAACTCTAAGTGAACGAATATTATAACACGATGTCGCAATATTATGGCGATACAATTCTCAAAAATAACAATTAAAATAGTTGTAAAACTGCAAGACTTTGTAACATGTCCTCGTATAAACTCTTCAGTAGAACAGTAATTCGTAACTGTTGATATTTTGAAGACAATTGGCTTCATACTTATGAATTTATGGCACTGAAACGATAAGAGTTGGGAACATGCTGTTTCGTGCCTTAACGGATGAAAATATTGTCATGATGTACGTGTAATATAAAACGAGTGGTGGGTAACGTAGGTTTCACTTTAATTTTATCATAATGAAAGTTTTTGCATGCTTGATGTCTTGTGACTTGTTATCTTTATATTGATGTCTTGTAACTTGTTATCTTCATGCTGTTGAAAGATATGTTTCGAATCCATAACTTTGCAGACTCATCAGCTGTCGCAACAGTTACTCTATGCAGGAACAGTTTGAAAATAGCAGTTGCAATAAAATAGTATTCACAAAATTTTTAACACTTGTATGAAACAAGAAACGGCAGAAACGAGATGATTACCCTGTTAAAGTGCTTCATAATGAACAATAACGCCGTATTGCTTGTATTTAAAATGTCTGAACTCGGTAAACAAGAGATAGGGAAAGAAGGAACCGAGAAATGTTAACTAATGTTAACTAAATAAATGACCACTTTACTAAGTTGACTATGGCAAAATGAGGTCCATGAAATAACGTCAAATTACACAGTTTCATTAGCACAATACTGGGTAGGATGAATGAAATTGTCATTAGTAAAATGATGTACTCGATTTTCCTTGTTATGTATGCATAAAACAGTATAATCCACAAGGATAACAAGAATAACAAGTCTTGCATTAATAATTCTTGCCGTATCTTGAAATTGTCTCCAGGAAAAATGTTTTGAATCTTTAAAAAGAAAAGTGAAAGGACAAGTTGCTATACATGCACAACAAAGGTACTGATAATGATTATAGGCATGCAGGCCCGTAAGTAGGATTTTTATGGGGTGGGGGATGGGGTCAGGAGTTAGAAAAAGTCGACCACTTCCAGTTTTAATCTCCTGACGGGCAGAAAAATAAAAAGCTCTCGTGCCATTTTTTTGTTGTTTCATTTCTTTTGCCGGGTTTCATCGACTGACAAGCAAGAAAAAAAAAGAAAAAAAAAAGAAAATTGAAGAAATATAAAAAAAGGCTTCAGCTCAATTCGATGCTGCCAGTACAAGCCCAATTTCATGTTTGTTTGTTTTTTTATTTCAAACGGGGGAGGGTGAGTCCGCGATTCATTTTTTTCTTTTTATTTCCTTTTGTTTATGTTTTGACTGCTGGCAAAGGGGCGGGGGAGCCTGAACCCCCTCCCCTATAATTACCCTGATGTGGACCATGGTAGGGTAAAAAAAAAGATGTGTAACTTTGCTTCTTTTCTTTGTTAACTATGAGACGGGCATAAGTTTTTTTTCTTGAATCTTTGCTTAGAGATATAATTTTTCGCCATTCTGATTACAGCTAACACGTTCCCTATATATGGGGTTTTAATCCTAGCACTGCTCTTCCCCATTGCAACTGTATTAACCTCAACGACAAGGAAGAACAAAAAATGTTAATGTCTTAAACATATAGCTTACTGAAACATATATTACTATAATTACTATTATCATTATCATTATTATTATCATGTAGGCCTGATCTATGATGGTAACAGTAATAGTTGAAATTACATTTCTCTAATGCACTGTATTTTTGTTGCCTTTTCTTCACTCAAAATGTGTTTTTCTTCACTTTGAGATCATCAACGACATTACGACAGAAATTTGAGTTTATTTTCTCCGTTAAAAATAGTCAGGGAGTAAGTCACCATATTGGTTTATGATAACCAATGATAAATATAATTGAAAAGACGTATTTCCCTACAGAATTCCTTCAACAATAGTTCGAGAACAATTAAATGTTATTTTTATCCACGCACATTCTCTAAAATATCCTTTTTCAATGACATGAATTGATGAAACTTACGTTACCAAAACTAGAAACTTACGTTACTACATTAATGCAGGGACCTGGTCCACTAGTTTTGAAGTAGAGATCTGTGTAATCTCTAATTTTATTAGCTATTCATTGAATTTTCTTAAAACAATGTTAAATTCATTGCTTATACCTGAAATATGACATCATTAAAGCCAAGTTGAACATCAACGCCCACCAAACGATTTTTTTTAAAGATACTATGATTATGTCCCCTTTTACTGCATCCTCCAAACAAACAAGAACATACAGCTGTAAATGAATTTGATATGTTTTGACGCAGAAATTCATCAACATCACAACTGCAACAATTAAATTGTCTCAGATTAAATGGGCTTTTCCGTAGATTGTCTGTTATTAACATGACAACATCTTGAAACTTACGTTACCAAAATTTGAAACATACGTTACTTAATAAATTGAGTGATTTATTTCAAAAGAATAAGCCTGTACAGCAAAGTAATTACTGGATTTTTACGGTGGAATATACTGACTTAATAAACACACAATAAACAGAAGTAAAGCATGATTCTATGAAAAACAACAACACATTTCCAACAATCAAATACTTACTCAGTTTTTCAACACATCATGTAAAGGTATTTTGCGCGCTGCCAATGCTCAAGATGCCAGTAAAAGAGGTTGCTGAGCTATCCCATGGCCTCAAATCGACGGCACAGATTCGAGAAATATACATTTAGGTGGTAATTAATGGTGTAATTAAGCTTTCTGTCATTTGGTGGTAACGTAAGTTACATCACGTATGTTACACTTGTGGATTAAATCGTATAAGTTAGCAACATAATAATGAATCTTTTGCCACCCATGGGTATAAGGACAATCTACTCCATAAGTCTCAACTCTAGAACAATCATTCAGAGCCATGCACCTTCATACTTTTTACAAAGATGGTAACGTATGTTACTTCTCTTAAATCTACCTTTTTAAAATCTATATTTGCGAGATTGGCAGTCGCATGTCTTTTGAAGCTGAGTGATGAAATATTTTTTAACATAAACTTAGACCCCTTTTGGTCAGAAAAACAATACAATTGTGTAGTATTCACTGTAATAGCATTACCAAGTTTGCAGTACAAAGATGGTAACGTATGTTTCAGCAGATCTGGCGACACATTTCCATCAGGTATTTTGTTGTTAAAGAATGATAAGCTTATGAAGTTGTGTTAGGTTTTCATAGAACGTTCGGCTACTTTTCTGAAACTGTGAGTAAGCTTCTTCTTTATGCTCATATTTTCCCACAAAGTTGAGAAAACATAAAAAATCATCGTTGGCGACATGCACTTTTGAGCCTGTTGGCCGAACTTAACCCTCCACCAATGGCTTAGTGGTACAATCTCGCCTTCGAAATGATTTCAGTTTTTGTCTATATGTCCCTTGGCATCACATAAAATCACAGAAGCATTTTGAAAGAGCTTTTTATCTCTCCTAGGTGAGAAGGAACATAAGCGACACGATTTTTGACCAATTGCGCCGAAATAGTGGTTTTGGGCCTACTGTGTATGAGGTTCTGGCTTACTTTCTCCAAATTCCGCTCGGCGAAGCATCCAAAATACCGCTGGTAAATGCCCACCGTCTCCCATCTCCTCAGAGAGGCATCGGCAAAGAATCAGCACCCCGACCCATCATTATACGGTTTGTCTGCATGGCAGACCGTGATCGTCTGCTTGGTGCTTTCGAGCATCCCCACCGCCGTCGTCCTCAGCAACCACCACAAGCCGAACCCGCACACCAGGTAAATGAGCCCCCGCATCGCCCCCAGCAAACCCCAGAGGAAGGTTGCTACGATCGTGTCACTATCAGGTCGGATTTGCCACCACCGATGAAACGCGAACGCGGTCGCCTAGCAACACTAGCCTACAAGATTCGCAAGGAAAAACAACTGTCCACCAGGATTCGCATTAATGGGATCAAACTCGTTCTTCAGACCCGAAAACCGGCACGAAATGGTTCCCCCCTGTCAAGCTGGATCAATTGGGAAAATTAATTCCACAACAGAGGCCTATTGCTCATGATAGTTGTTAAGCGCCCGTGCAGCACCCCCATCCACCCCCATTCAAAGGCCCACCAGTGATCGCTCTAGAGTAGAACCAAATCAGCTCCGCTCATCATTATACGATTATTTCAACTGCCTTGACCCTCCTGGTGTCCATGGAATGATGTTCACTGCTCCAGACTCCGCAACATCCACCAGCCCTGCCTCCCAGGTTTCCAGCGCCAGCTCATACAACACTTCCGGGACCGCTTTGTCGTTGGTTATCGTGAGAAATGCCAGTATCCTATTCATCTCTCCAGGGAAGCGTCAAATAAATAAATCCGGTTCTCTTTTTTTTTTCTGTTGTTGTTTTTTCCCTTTTCCCTTTTTACCGCCTGAAATCGACTACGGGTACTCTGCACAACGATGAGTGAGAGCCCCGCATGCCCCACCGATCTCCATCGCCAGAAATCTAGCAACTATGTGCCTGAGAGCCTCGGCCATACGGAGCCGTTGTAACCTAACTGCTCAGTCCCTACCTCTTATCAACCAAGATTCTTCCATATCCAGTCTACGAGTAGTACCATGACATGCGGTAATTGGAAGGCAACCGATACCTCCATCCAAGCCATCAGAATGTAAGGAACAATCAACCCTCCTTCTCATTTTGTAATGTATACATGATTTATATTACATACTTTTTACACGTATTTCCAATGACGATTGTTATTGCCTGTTGAACAACTGAATACATTCACTGATATGACTCAGATTTGTGGTAATCTAGATGTGTTTCGATTGATTGTTTGTTTGGGGTTTTTTCTCTTCTTTCAGAAACTCAATAACTCCCCACAAACTTCATTAGTGCATCTTGCTTCTCGTAACGGATGTTAGTAGTTTCTAGTTGTTCCATCACTCAATGGACCAGTGTCATATGTAATATCTTGTATAAATATATCTACATTGAATGGAACAAATAATATTATACTCAGTGCATGCCACTTTAGCGGGCCCATAGAACCCGGCATAGTGCTGTCCATAAGAAGAAATTTCTAGAAGTTTTAACCAAAAGGAAAAGATATGCAACTGCTCTTTAAGGCCTCAAAAAGAAATAGTTTGAGTGCAGATCAGAAAACACAACACATCTATCGAGTGTTTCCGGCAGTTCTAACATTTGAGATTGATTACGCAACCCTGCTTTTGGTTAACCCCTTACCAGTTTTGAGCGAATATTATCAGAGGTTTTTTTTTTTTTTTTTTTAAATCTTCTTCTTCTTTCTTTCATGTGACACTGCAGTTAATAATGGTTAGTTATTCCAGATTTGGCTTTCCCTGTAAACGATAGTGATTATTTATGTCATTAAAATGTTCAGTATCGTTTTGTGACCCAATTCATTGATATGATTTTGGTGTGATAAATACTCGGAGAAGAGCCTCAACTATAATTATTGAAACCTCATCCATGATTTGTTTTGTATAAGGTTCTGTAATTCCATACTAGAGTTTGCCGAGCCACAGTATAATTACCTGCAATATTTTACATTACTTAATGTATATAATGTTTGTTCTGAGTTATACTCATGCATGGGTTGCATGGGTACGTTTTCACCTTATAACGCACAAAACAGAAACAAAAAATACTGAAAAACCCCGATTGGTAGACATTATTCGGATTTATGCATTACTCCTCTCCTGAAGTTTTTTTTTTTTTCTTTTCCTCTTCATTTCTTTTCGTGACAACTGACATAGGGCATTACCTGGGCCTTGCTTTATGTGTCACCAACTATATGCATGCTGAATTCCGTCTCTCATTCTGAATAATAGTCTGTGCCAAATGTGTTCTTAAAGGATTTTGAGGGGTGACTGGCCACAGGTTTGGCATGTTGTTTACGAGCAGCATGCCCTCTCATTTACACCTGCACGGATATGAACTGTTGTCCCAATTTTTTAGTATCTAAGAATCTGAGTCTCTAAGTCAAATCAATGATTTTGTTTTTGTTTTTGTTTTTTTCATTGTGAAAGACACTGTATTCCCTCACGCTAATACTTTGAAATTGTTGCTGAGCAGGTGTAGTGTACTGCATGGTTCCCGGCAGTCTTATTATGTTGGTTGCTGTAACATTCTTTTACAATGAATGGGTCAAATGAATTATACTCAGTACATGCCACTTTAGTGGGCCCATAGAACAATAGAACCAAATGCTGAGTAATGCAGTCCACAAGAAGAAATATCTAGAAGTTTTAGCGAAAAGCAAAATACATGCAACTGTTATTATAGGCCTCAACAAGACATCTATCAAAACACATCTATCGAGTGTTTCCGATAGTTCAAACATTTGAGAATGATTATGCAACCCTGCTTTTGGTAAATTTTTTACTGGTTTTGTATTACCAGAGGGCTTTTCTCTTCTTTCTTTCACGCTACACTCAAGCCAATAATCGCTGGTTATCCCATATTTGACTATCGCTGCAAACGATAGTGATCATTCATGTCACTACAACGTTCAGTATCGTTTTATGACCCAATCTATTAATATGATTTTGGTGTGATAAGTATTTGGAGTTGCGTTTCAAGTAGTTTATTGGAACCCCATCTATGATTCGCTTTGTATAAGGCTCTGTAATTCCATAATAGATTTTGGCGAGCCTCAGTATAATTACCCACAATATTTTATCTTTGCTAATGTAATGCCTGTCCTGCGATATAGTCGTTCATGGGCTGGATGGGTACGTTTTATCTGGGCCTTGCCCGATATGACATCAACTATATGCATGCTGAATTCCGTCTCTCAATCTGAATAATAGTCTGAGTCAAATGCGTCTATAAAAGATTTTGAGGGGTGACTGGCCACAGATTTGGCATGTTGTTTACGAGCAGCATGCCCTCTCATTTACACCTGCACGGATATGAACTGTTGTCCCAATTTTTTAGTATCTAAGAATCTGAGTCTCTAAGTCAAATCAATGATTTTGTTTTTGTTTTTTTTTTTTCATTGTGAAAGACACTGTATTCCCTCACGCTAATACTTTGAAATTGTTGCTGAGCAGGTGTAGTGTACTGCATGGTTCCCGGCAGTCTTATTATGTTGGTTGCTGTAACATTCTTTTACAATGAATGGGTCTAATGAATTATACTCAGTGCATGCCACTTTAGTGGGCCCATAGAACCATAGAACCAAATACTGAGTAGTACAGTCCACAAGAAGAAAAATCTAGAAGTTTTAACGAAAAGCAAAATACATGCAACTGTTATTTAAGGCCTCAACAAGACATCTATCAAAACACATCTATCGAGTGTTTCTGATAGTTCAAACATTTGAGAATGATTATGCAACCCTGCTTTTGGTAAATTTTTTACTGGTTTTGTATTACCAGAGGGCTTTTCTCTTCTTTCTTTCACGCTACACTCAAGCCAATAATCGCTGGTTATCCCATATTTGACTATCCCTGCAAACGATAGTGATCATTCATGTCACTAAAACGTTCAGTATCGTTTTGTGACCCAATCTATTAATATGATTTTGGTGTGATAAGTATTTGGAGTTGCGTTTCAAGTAGTTTATTGGAACCCCATCTATGATTCGCTTTGTATATGGCTCTGTAATTCCATAATAGATTTTGGCGATGCCTCAGTATAATTACCCACAATATTTTATCCTTGTTAATGTAATGCCTGTCCTGCGATATAGTCGTTCATGGGCTGGATGGGTACATTTTACCTGGGCCTTGCCCGATATGACATCAACTATATGCATGCTGAATTCCGTCTCTCAATCTGAATAATAATCTGTGTCAAATGCGTCTATAAAAGATTTTGAGGGGTGACTGGCCACAGGTTTGGCATGTTGTTTACGAGCAGCATGCCCTCTCATTTGCACCTGCACTGATATGAACAGTTGTCTCAATTTTTTAGTATCTAAGAATCTGAATCCGCAAGTTAAATTGCTGTTTTGTTTTGTGTTTGTGTGTTTTTTTTATTTTTTATTTTGAAAGTCTCTGTATCCCCTCACGCTTATACTTTGAAATACCTTACTTAGCAGGTGTGATATACTGCATGGTTCCCGGCAGTCTGATAACGCTGGTTGCTGTAACATTCTTTTCATGTACAATTCAATTCAAGAAAAGAGTTGACACCTCAGGGCCTCATTTCAATGCGTAGCCTGTATGGTTCATCCAGGTCACGACTAACGTTATACCCATTCCTGCTCAAGCCACAGCTGCCTTGTTTTCATCTTCACTTTCATTTTTCAATTTATTTAACAAACAAAAAATATCCCTTTTCAGCTCCCCCCCCCCCCTTACATGGTTTTCTGTGATGGTGTGTTCGCCTCGTGCTGGGGGTTGCTGATGGGTATAAGAGGAGTAGTGGCAATGCCACTAGCTGTGGCGGCTGTGCTCCTATACTGTATGGAGTCCATGGGGCATACAATGATCTTTGTATTTCAACTGAATTTTAGCTAAAACATAGCACAATGTACTAGTATTCTGTGCACTCGACCCGTTGTGCGCTCTGTACGATAGGTGCACCTCCCTGGTGGGTGCGCTTCCCGCTATGGTGTCGTTTTTGTTTTTTTGCTTGTTCCCCCCCCCCCCCCCCTTCGCGACTTTGGCGAGTGGGACGTCCCAATCCTGCGGACGCTGCTTATGATGATCAATAATTGAGCAAAAAAGTCAGTACCATTTTTTGTTTCACTGATCTCATCTCGCTCTCATTCTCTCTGCAAACTTGAAATGAATATAAAAAAAAATAAACACTTATGTATATATGGAATAATCTTTTATTACGTTAAGCAGATAATTTGTTTCATTCTCTTCAATTTAACTTTAATTGATGTGTTGTAATAGTAGGGATGGGGTTGAAGAAAGCTTACGATGAGGTGATATCCGGGAAAGCTGATAGTATCAATCAGTTATACGCTTATTGTCTAAACTCTCTTATGAGATGTTCTGTATTTGTTTTTTGTTTTTCTTTGTTCTTCTCTGATTTCTTTTCCATTTTTCTCCTTCATGACATTCCCAGCGAACAAATATTCAGAATTGATTTCTACATCGTAGTTTGTCTATCATGACTTGTGAAGATATGACACTTATTGTTTTATTATGGCCAATAGGCACTTACTGTTAATATCACAAACTACAGTGTAGGTGCATACAGTAAACATCAAAGTTCTATTCATGTCTCCCTTCGTCTCTCTCCTTCTCTCCTGATCCCCAAATAACCTATAAAAATTCATATTGATAGTTTGAATTATGCACGTGAATATATCTCGTATGAAAATGATATTTTTTGAATATCAAGGGAGCCCCCTCACTCAAATGCAGTCTGTTGTTAAATCCATGCTGATATTATTGCTTATGCCTCGTTTTGTATTGGCAGAGCAGACACAGGCCACGGACGTGTGTGCCCAATTTGATATCATCGGCTATGTCTTGTCTGCGTCCTTGTTGTTTCTCGTGTCTTGTCTGTGTCTCATGTCTATGCTTCATGTGTGTGTTTCTTGTATGTGTTTCATGTTTGTGTATATGCGTTTCTCTTTCTCTTCTTCCAGGTCTGTACATTCCTACATAACTACAATCTCCAGGTCTAGGTCTAAGTGGAACTTTTGTCGATTCCGGTGTGATTTTCTTTATACTTATGGCTAATCCAACATTTGTTTTCAACTCTGTGAACGATGATGAATTTTATGATACAGTTGGGCGCTCTTTTACGTCCACGCAGGAAAACAAAACTTCCACCTTATATGAAGCATACATATCGAACAAACTTAATGCTTCAGCACAAGAATTTGAATATAATTTTGATCCTGAAGATCCTGTGCAAAGTTCATCATGTGTTTATCTGACTGTAAATCAGTATGAACAATATGTTATGAATAGTGATGATGACAATCTTTTGTTAGCTCATTTGAATATACGAAGCATAAGTAGAAATTTTGATAAGTTGCAATTATTTTTAGAAAACTCTGGTAATAACTGTTCTGTTATAGGTCTGACCGAAACATGGTTGACTCCCAATATAAGTCATTTATTTTCTATATCCGGCTTTGATTTCGTGTACAGAAATAGAAAAGAAAGAATGGGTGGTGGCGTGGGTTTATACATCCCCAACAAATTTGAATATTCTATCCACGAAGAATTGAATGTCATGACTGATGTAGTTGAATCTCTTTTTGTTGAAATGGTAAACCCGAATGGGAAAAACATACTGATTGGAGTTGTTTACAGACCCCCTGGATTGAATCCGAATGATTTTTTGTTGTATGTACAAAATTTAATGCAGAACTCTATTTTTACAAATAAACATGTATATTTAATGGGTGATTTCAATATTGATCTTATGAAATGTAACTCCCAACATATTTCGCAAGAATTTGTAGAAACCTTAATGTCTGTTTCTTTATTACCGTTAATTTCTAAGCCGACCCGTGTTACTGACCGATCTGCCACTTTGATTGATAATATTTTTTGTAATATTCTCCCAATTCCCGAGTCTGGTATTGTTTTATCTGACATCTCTGATCATTATCCAATCTTTACACAAGTGCCAATTAAGTTATCTCCTAGGCAAAATAATTATCAGAGACGTCGTAAGATTACGGCCAATAATCTTATTAATTTGCAAAATAGTTTAAAAGATATTGATTGGTTTTTTGTATACAACAATACCGATCTTGATTTGTGTTATGATTATTTTATGAAAACTATCACTTCTAAAATTGATGAACATATTCCGTTTTGCACAAGGAAAAGTTCTTATAAAAGAACTCCAAGACTCCCGTGGATAACCCAATCACTTTTAAGATCGATTAATAGAAAAAATAATTTGTTTTATAAATACAGGAGTAACCCTACGGATAAAAACAGACAAAAATATGTGACTTACAAAAACACGCTTACTAATTTATTGCGTTTACAAAAGAGAAAATTTTATGTCAACCAGATAATGAAATATAAAAATGATATAAAGAATACTTGGAAAACAATAAAAGATGTTATGAATACATCTAATGATGCATCTAGTATTTCAGAAGTACGATGGGGTAATACCTCAAGCAATGTACCTGCTGGTATGGCCGAAATTTTTAATGGTTTTTTTGCATCGATTGGGAAAAATTTATCACAAAGTATCCCTTCATCTAATAAAGTGTTTTTTGATTTTTTAGATATACCTAATCCTAAAACTATATTCTTGGACCCTACGTATAACGAAGAAGTTATTGATATTATTAATAATTTGAAAGAAGGGAAAAGCCCAGGTTGTGATGGAATCGATAATTATTTGTTGAAAAATATAATTCTTCAAATAATAGATCCTTTAGTATATATTATTAATCTATCACTTAGTACTGGGCTTGTACCAAGTCAAATGAAGACTGCCAAAGTTATACCTATATATAAGAAAAGGGAGAAAAATGATGTCAATAATTACAGACCAATATCGTTATTAACTTCAATTTCTAAAATTTTGGAAAGAATGGTATATATCCGAACTGTAAAATTTTTCAATATGAGTAATATATTTACGAATTTTCAATTTGGATTCAGAGAAAATCACAACACCACCCACGCTTTACTTACCTTTGTGGAAAAGATTACACATGCACTTGATACATTCTCGCATACAATAGGCATCTTCCTGGACTTCTCAAAGGCTTTTGATACGATTAATCACGGTATACTTCTTTCTAAGTTATCCCATTATGGTATTCGCGGAAAAGCCTTGCAATGGTTTACGAGTTATTTATCTGACAGATTTCAATATGTACATGTGAACAGTTTTGATTCTTCTATGAAGAAAATAGAATGTGGTGTTCCGCAAGGAAGTTTGTTAGGCCCACTGTTATTTATAGTTTACATTAATGATTTTTATAGATCTTCAGATAAACTCTCTTTCATATTATTCGCGGATGATTCCAATCTTTTTTATTCCCACCCTGACCCTAATACTTTGATTAGTACAGTGAATGATGAATTGAAGAATGTCTCACAATGGATATATGCAAATAAATTGTCACTGAATATTGAGAAGACAAAGTATATGTTTTTCAGTAATTCTTTAGATAGATTACCAGGTAATGTTATATTTGACACTACTCCCCTAGAAGAGGTTTCGTCTATTAAATTCTTAGGTGTTTGTGTTGATAATAAGTTATCATGGAAGTGTCACATAAACAATATTTGTAAAGTAATTGCACGTAACATAGGCATAATGAATAGATTGAAATATTATCTTCCTTCTTCGGCTTTGATTACGCTTTATTCAAGTTTGGTATTGCCGTACTTGAATTACGGAATTCTTGCTTGGGGGAATACATATTCGACATTGTTAGATAAACTTTTTCTTCTGCAAAAGATGGCGCTCAGAATCGTTTTTAACCTTCATATCCGAGCACATACTGACAAGCTTTTCCTTGAGCACAAAATTCTGAAAATAAAAGAGTTGTATTTGTTTCAACTTGGTCAATTTATGTTTAATTACAACTGCAATCATCTACCCAAAATATTTTATTCTTTATTTCACCGTAACAGCCACGTACATAACTATCCCACTAGACAATCTAAAGAATTTCATCTTCCCTTAGTTAGAACTGTACACACTCAAAATACATTTGTTTATACCGGACCCAGATTTTGGAATAGCTTAGATAATGATCTAAAAGAATCTGTGAAGTTAATTACATTTAGGTATAAACTCAAAAAATATTTGTTTTCTAAATATACCAGTTAATTCTGTTCAATGAAAAAACCCGTCATGTTTCACTTTTCCTTGAGATTTTGTAGTGTGTCCACAGACCTTTTCCATCCCTCTCCTTTTCCTTCTCTATTCTTCCCTGCTCCTTTTTCCTCGTTCTTCGTTGTCCAGTATCTGTCTGAGTGCATTTCCTCAAATTCTGTTGTTTCTGTGTATTGTGTTATTGTTGTTGTTGTTGTCGTCGTTATGTTTTTTTGTGGCCGATTGCATATCTTCCTTTCAGTTTAATTTTCCTGGCACACCTGGCCCCATAGTGTCTGTGCCACAAATGTGATATGTTATATAGTTTATACGTTTGCATCCTAAAATCCTAGTAAGTATTGTTCATAGTATCAACATCATTATATCAATGAGTAAAATGTACAATAGTATATAGAAGAATTTAAAATGAATATGTCTTATTGGTATAACAAATTGGTGCTGTTGTTGTTTTGTTCCAGTGTTCCACGTTTTACAAGCGTGGCTTTTTTAGTGGAACACTGTTTTCCATCATTGTGATTATTTACTATTTTTGTTGCCATGACAAAGTGCATTGTTTCTTTTTTACGACATCATTCGTGTATAATCTATATTGTATTGAAAAAAAAAATCCTTTATCGGACGAGTGTAAGAGAAATGAAAAAAAAAATTGTATCACTTTGGATTATGTCAACTTTTTCTTTTCTTTTCTTTGTGATGATGGAAATAAATAAACTATTGAACTATTGAACTATTGAACTATATACATCATGTATACTTATCAAAAACAAAAGAAAAAAAACAGAGTCATTCTGGCACCACAACGAAACTTGTATAGACACTATATGTACAGAGAATGAGCAATAGATAGGCCCTATCAGGGTTTTTTTCACAATTATCAGAGCTGTTTCCTTCCATCTTTTCCCCTTTTGTTTCCCCCTCAGTGATTATTGTTTTTCAATAGAGAGAGACAAGGGTACTCACTAGTAATCCTTCCTGCAAGGTTTGATATTATACTACACAGATTGATTGGGTGGATCACTTGTGCAGACTTGGAATGAGTTTGCTAAGCCCCGACATCTACAGAAAGCAAGAGCAGCAGGCAATTGCTTCTGACATTTGGAAGCATTAGGCAAAAGCAACGAATAATAAATCTTTGCTGAGGACATGTAAGAACCTTGGGAATCAATCAGCAATAACAAATATATATAGATCATTGTTGTATAAACTTCAGTTTTAAAAAAAAGAGATGACGCATGCCATCTTTTGTAAGTGTCTACCAGCATTTTGGTCATACATGTATTCTTTTTTTTTTACTTTGCATTTTTCCTTCTCTTCATCTAGGTTAAGTACAATCCATTTTAAGGCCTTTCTCTTAACCTGTTGAGGACGGGCTGATTTTGCTATAACATGCATTTCCCATAGACACTAGCCCGAGTATACTTGGGACTCGTCCTCAACAGGTTAACATCAGTCTGACTCTATATACAATGTTGTATACACGCAGGTGTCTCACTGTAGTACCTGCTTTCTCTCCTAACAATGCACTGATCTATTTTTTCATCCCTCTATTCAAGTATAAAGGGAATGTAAGAATGATCAACCACCAGCATCCATTCATCTCAGTCAAGTAGCCACATATCTTTTTATGTAACTAAACATGTCCTCATATGGTCACGTTTTCCCCCATGGGAAATGCGACGAGTTATTTCTATTCCAAAAAAAAAACCAAAGTACTTGTAATGAATTATGGCATCACAGCAGTTTTGTCTGCTTTCAGTAAATTTAACTCACGGAGTCTCTGAAAGCACATTTCCTTGGAGGTTTGGTACTTATCTTTATGTTGTAATGTTACACTCTTCTAATTTCTGTCTGTGTTAGTATATCATAAGGTACAGTTAAAAATTTGTCTTTCATTAAATTTTGTATCCCTTGTTGTTTGCTTTCTGTTGCAGAATTTTAAAGGCCTCTTAATTGCTCAATTTACAAGTGACTGTAAACTTGGAAACACATTTTAGAACATCAAAGTTCTAGTTGCTTCCTCAAATTGGCAATTCTCTTGAATCGTTTTTTCCCCCTCTGATTTCAAGTAGAAGTAATTAACTTGTCCATTTCTGTCTGATCTCCCTTTATGATACAAAAATATAAAATAAAATTGAGAGTTGCCAATTTAATGATTAAAAGCTAGCTGACAATTCCTGCAGGACAATTCCTTTGGACTTCATGGGTTGATGGTACATAACCTCAGCATTATGAAATCAAATGATACTCGTAATGGCTTGATAGTGTACAACTTCATCACTATGCAAGGAAAGGTGAGATGGATTGAATAAAAGTGGGATTCAATTCTTTTACTTCACCCAGTCTGAAAACAAGACTATCCAGAGGACATTGACCGTGGGGGATTAGATCCATGCTTTGAACCCCTGTCAGGCTAAACCTGAGGGGTCTCCTTCATTCATTTGGATTTTTTCCCCTTTTTTATCCCTCAAACTTCTCAATCTAACCACCAATCCGCTCTACCAGTTATATACCACAGGGCACATTCTTATCTTTACCTTTCCTGCTTATAAAAAAAAAGCAGCAGAATACACAAAAATAAGCTGTATAGAGAATCACATTTCTAATTCCATCAGCATGCTTACCCACAATGCATTACCACAGAGGCACTCAACATGTGAGGAAAAAATAATGTTGTGCTCATTCTGGTAAGTAATATTTCATTGGATGTTGTTCAGGCAAGAATGAATGAGTCACTGGCGAGACTGAGGCAAGAATTTAAGTCTTCTGCCAGCAATTATTTGTTTGTTTGTTTGTCTGTCTGTCTGTCTGTATGTATGTATGTATGTCTATCTGTTTCAGTTTGTTTGTTTGTTTGTTTGAACTCCTCTACATCAAATACACCACCTATTCTTGTAGATCTTTACTACCCCATCTAAGATTTGTCTTCTTTTACACTGCATGGCTTCTGATGCTAATAAAATTAAGTTCATCTCGAATAGGTGCAAAAAGTCACACTGTTTGAGGCCAGCACTACTCTCATTGCTGTGTGTCACTGGATATGCACAAACGGCACCAAAATAATACCACAAGTCCCAAAATGGATGTATTTGTGAAATGGTGGCATTCCATGGAAGAAATCTAAAACTGACAGTAAGCCCGACCATGAAGAGTATTAGGTATCACTTGAATGCTGGAGCAGAAAAACAAAGTACTTGATATCTTCAGCGCACTCACACTGTCTTGGGTGCATTAACTGCACATTGTCTTTGGACACGTGTTGCCCATTGCATCCACTGCAGTGCTGTAGAACTGCCTTAAAGCTGCAGCTAATTTTACGATGTGCTGAAAAGGAGGTGACACTATTGCCCCCTACCAATATTTATGACAGTTATTCAGAGTGATAAATTAAATTTGCGTATCTTGAACCATTGGGTTCTTCCTCAAATACTCATTATCTAAGAATATTTTATATGTTCCAATTTGAGCATTCAAACATGTTTCTGACTTAAAGGACAAGTTCACCTTCACAGACATGTGGGTTGAGTGAATGCAGCAATATTAGTAGAACACATCAGTGAGAGTTTGAGCAAAATCAGACAATTTGTTAAAAAGTTATGAATTTTTGAAGTTTCTGCTCACGGCTGGATGAAAAGACTACTATAGCTTGTGATGTCACATGAGTACAACGATATAACGAAAGAATAAAGAAAATTCAACACATTTCCATTTTTTCGCATAACAAAAGAACACTCAACTTCTCTCTTTCAGAAGGCAGGGGAAATATAATATTACCCTTAACATACGTCAGTAGCAAGTCGAAGAAATGTGCACTTTATTCAAAAAGTAAAGTTTTGTGAAATTCTCTTTTTATTTTCCTTATATAGTTGTACGCATGTGACATCATACACTGTGGTAGTCTTCTCTTCCAGCAGTGACTGCGCAGATACTTGAAATATTCGTAACTTTTGAACGGATTGTCCAATTTTCCTCAAACTTTCGCTGATGTGTTCTACTAACATTGCTGCATTCTCGCAATCCTTATGTATATGAAGGTGGACTTGTCCTTTAAATAAAATGGTTACAAGGCACACATCAATTTGAAATGAGCATAAGGAGCAGCAACGACCGGTGTTACTTTTTTATTATTCTTATGGCTTGAACTCTTGTCAGTTAGATGCTTATGTCTGGAGATTGAGTATACAGTTGTGTCTTGTTCGCAGGTGAGCACATGTGCATGAGTGCATATATCTGGGACGTGTATGCATTGATTAACCCTTTGAGGATGGGCTGATTTTGCTGTAACACACACTTCCTGTAGACAAAAACCTGAGTATACTCGGGACTAGTCTTCAACGGGTTAACTCTGTCGTAATGGCAATTGTATAATCAGATGAAAGCATTATGATAATCTATTTTCAATTTACGTCCTCACTTTTAAAAAATGATGTTTGTAGGACAATACTTTCCACAAGCAAGCTACCCAAAGAGACAGGCTAATTCCAGTATGATATATGCATCTAGTCTGAGAACTACCATACTTACTGGCACTTGACTTTACATCAACCTGTCAGGATACATCATTCTGCATAAATGAAAACATGATAGAAGTTGCTGTTGTCTATTTACTTCACTGTAAAGGAAGACATTTTTGAAGCATCAGATATTTGTGAATTGGAGCCACAGCATTTTTGCCGGATTAAATTTCATGAATTGCCACTGGCATTCAATGCATATAATGTAAACAAGAACTTTAACTTATAGACTCCCCCCCCCCCTTTTTTTATTTCATGAATCTTGGCTCTCGTAAAATTAAAATGCACATGAAAATTTCTGGTTTTACAGTATGCAATGCCTGGATCTACTACTTAGGCCTGTCATCTACTTCTGTACAGTCTCCCATCCTTAGAGGATTCGTGTTCACATCACTGTGAATTCATGAATACACATTATGATGGAGGCATAACTTAAGTACTTGCAGTGGCGGATCCAGAGGGGGGCGCAACCGGCGCACGCCCCCCCCCCCTTTATTTTCCGTTAAAAACAAAGAAATAAAAAGAAAAAAAAATGAAATGAAACCCGGAAGTGGCACCAGAAATATTAGTCACGCCCCCCCCTTTACAAAATTCCTGGATCCGCCCCTGACTTGTATGTCCCACTCCTGACCAAATGTGGGACTCAATCTTCAGACACAGTAGCTCTTTGGGTCTTTTGAGGTGGCTTGTACATTTCTGAACTATTTCCTTTCACTGTTACTACATGTAATATCAATGCCACACAAAGTTCCATGAATACGTACATGCCTTCCATTTAAGAAATACCAGAATTAGAAGGACAAGCACAATGATACTGATGCATGACTATGATTATAATGACAATAATGATAACCATCATTATTAACATAATTATTGTCATTATTTTTACTACCACTATCATTACTATCATCATCATCGTCAAAATCTCATTATCATTATTGTTATCATCATTATCATCCCCCCCCCCTGTGCAATATCTTTTGTTAATCAAATCAGTAACATGGACATATGCAAGTTATGCTCAGTCTAGGGTAAGGTGCATTCCAATGTCTTTCGTTAAAGGAAACCCAAACCCAAAGAGCAATGTGGATTGAGTGAAAGCAGCAACATTAGTACAACACATCAGTGAAAATTTGAGGAAAATCGGACAATCGATGCAAAAGTTATGAATTTTTAAAGTTTTGGTGTTGGAACTGCTGGATGGGGAGACTACTAGAGGTTACAATGTCATGTGTGGACAACAATATAAAGAAAATATAAAGGGAATTCCACAAAAATTCACTTTTCTAGCATACGGAAAGAGCACTTGACTCCAACCACTTTCAGAAAGCAGAGGAAATAATTGCTACTCTCAACATACATGTATATATGTCAGTATCAAATTGATGGAATGTGTAATTTTCATGAAAAATGAATAACATACATTGCATATATTCAGATATTCTTTTGGTACCATGAAGGGATGTTGAAGGTATCATGAATTAACACAAGCCAACATACATTTGCACTGCACAGTTCCTTTAACTCATTGAGTGCCAGAAACCATATTTTTGTTATTTAGTGCAGCATCTGGCTTTTTAGCACTTTTATTACAATTGTAGGCATTGTGTTTCATACGGTACAGTAGAGGCAAGACTGTCTTTTGTATGGGCCCTCCATTCTTAAGATATGATTTTTTTATTGCAACTGCAGGATTTCAAAAAAAAGAATTATCTATAAAGAAATCTAATACAGTGGGTATATTGCATTCGTCTTGTATAGTAATAGTATGCGGTAAAAGTGGATATTTTCGCGCGACTAATTTTTCGCGCTTGGCCAGGTAAGAAGAGTTTCGCGTGTTGTTAATTGCGCAAAATGCATGAAAATTTCCACTTTTACAGTGGTCTTTGCAAAATTTTATTGCACATCAATTTTGAGGGAATTTCCCATTGTAGAAAATGCAGGCAATGTAAAGCCCTTTTTACACTTGTGTTTCTTAACCCCGTACTTTCTCTGACCCAGGACTATCGTTACTCCCGTAGCAATTTTTTCAGCTTTTTACACTCGCCAATAAGTCCCGTACTAAGCTCTCGTCCTGGGCTAAGGAGAAAATGGACCTTTTTACACTCGTATTTCTTAGTCCCGTACTTTCCAAACCACATGAATATTCATGATTACGCTGTGCACTATACAAGTACACACACACACCAGCAACACTTGATTACCTCGTTTCTGATTGGTCAGTGGGGGGTCGGACTTCGTCTCCGTCGCTTAGCCCCGGATTATTTTTTCATTCTGTTTACACTCGCTTGCTTGGCACTGCAATTGTGGTGCTAACACTGCTATTTTGCAGGGCCAGATAGTACGGGATTATCGGTGGGGCTAGCCCACTTTGGCAAAAACGAGTGTAAACAGAAAGTGGGCTAAGGAAAGTCCGGTACCAACGGTGGGGCTAAGCCCCCCCCCCCCCCCCCCTAGCCCCACCGTTGGTATGGGACTAAGCAAAAATTTGCAAGTGTAAAAAGCCCTTACGTGTTATTTTCTGAGAACTTTGCACAAAGGGTTTCACAAAAGCTTAGGTATCTTGCTACAATATCTGTTTCCCAAGATGCGATTTTATTCCTTCGGTGGCAGTTCATCTGTATCATTCATTAACCATAGAGTGAAAAGTAAGACGGAAGCACAGAACTAGTCACGCAATGCTGAAAATTTAAAGATAAATTGATCCCCAATAATCATAATGCATTAAATGGCATTGAATATGATACTATCAGTGCCAGATCCAGGCGGGGGTGCACCAGGCGCGCGCCCCCTCTTTATTTTTTGTTAAAACAAAAGAAACTAGAAATGTCGCTACAGCAACTGGTTATACCCCCGCCAAACAACATTTCATAAGCTTTGGTCAAAACAACATTTCATAAGCTTTGGTCAAAAAACTGAGGAAGTAGTTAAATCCGCAAGATCTTTCCTTGATCTTCTGCCATTAATATGCCGTTACCATGGCAACGTACTTTCAGGTACTGTCGAAAAATGCGTCTTGCACATCTACAACCAAAGGCACACATCTGTACCAAGTTTCATGGAAATTGGGCAAAAACTGAGGAAGTAGTTTGCAACACAAAATTTTCCATCATTTTGGCTCATAATATGTGAGCTGTTACCATGGCAACATACTTTTTGTCACTGTCAAGAAATGTGTCATGCTGACCTATATCCTAAGACAAACATTCAATATGAATTCCATGAGAATTGGAAGAACACTGATGAAGCAGTTTTGCCATGAAGCATTTTGCCCTATATTTTACCAATAACATGCCGTTACCATGGCAACGCACTTTTTGCCACTGCGGAAATATGTGTCTTGCGCATTAACATATTCAGATGAACATCTGTACCTAATTTCATAAAAATTGATCAAAAACTGTGGGAGGAGTTTGCGACGCAAGATTTGTACCCATTTTTGCCCATAATATGCCGTTACCATGGCAACGTACTTTTGGGTACTGTCAAAAAATATGTCTTGCACATCTACAACCCAAGGCACACATCTGTGCCAAGTTTTATGGGAATCGGTTGAAAACTGAGGAAGTAGTTCGCGACGCAAGATTTGCAACGGACCGACCGCCCGACCGCCCGACCGCCCGACCGCCCGACCGCCCGACCGTCCGACCGTCCGCTGATTCCTATATACCCCCTTCAAACTTCGTTTGGCGGGGGTATAATAAAAAGATAAAATGGGGGGAGCGCATGCGCCCCCGCTCTATGGAATTCCTGGATCCGCCCCTGACTATACATGGGTATATGTATGTTTCTCTTGGATGTAGACATAAAAGCACATTGTTTCATAGAATTGGGAGACTATTCCACATTCTTGGGCCAAAATAGCTTTAAATTTGTGCATTGCAAAAACTCATAATTGAAGGTGGTTGGTTTATAATTCTTGACCTGTCTTGTGCAGTAGGCATTTACCTCATTGTTTTTTTTACAAAATTAAAATAAAGAAAGCATGGTATCTTAATACTTCTAAACAAATGCATAACATATCAGCTGAATAAAACCTAGATATTTGACAAAGCCATAAAAATTATGAAAATCACATATAAATTTCAACCGAACATCTTCAAAATTAATAAAATCTCAATTTAGTTTAATTCTCGTATTATGAAAGCAAAGTCATTTCCTAAGGTACAGTATATATAACTCAAAAATTCCAAAAGTAATAGTGCACAACTTTTATACCTTTTGCACTTTAGTATAGATCTACCACAGTCCAAGTTGACTTTGATGGAAAGGATAAAACCAAACAAACAACAGTTTATTCTCCCCTCATTTCTCAGTCCCTAATATACTTCATCAGAAAGAGATAAAAATGAATAATATAAAGGATAAAACTGGCTTTAATGATGTATTTCACCTTGATGTGCAGCAGAACAAAGTAAAATGTTGAGATCGATATAAATGATATCTAAGTAGGGTGCCAGCATGTCCTTTTAAGTACAGTCATTATTTTCTACTACCAGTGATGTGTACTTCTTGATGGGAAAATTTTATCTCTCCTCCATATGATCTTTAGCAAAACAAAAATGAAAGTATCACGGCATAGAAATAAAAAAGAAAGAAAGCTGAAGCAATTAATATTTATAATACATTAAGAACTAAAATGTAATGGACTCTTGGATCCATCAGTCTAAAATGATATGATTGAAATGAAGAGGACTGTTCTAGTGTCAGACTGTTATTTTGTCATTGTTTACTTTTTTGTATATCTTGTTTGTTGTCTGTCTAGACCATGTATTAATATGCATTAATTTGCTTTTCAGTACCGTCTTGCAGTCTTTCATTAATTCGGTTAAGTTCATGATATCACGTTGTTACCGCTATCATCACCCGCATCATCACATACTGTAAAAGTGGAAATTTTCGCGGTGTTGAAATTTTTGCGCATTTCAGAAACTAGCGTGAAAATAAAAGCACACGAATATTTT
Source organism: Diadema antillarum (assembly GCF_040938485.1). Taxonomy (NCBI): domain Eukaryota; kingdom Metazoa; phylum Echinodermata; class Echinoidea; order Diadematoida; family Diadematidae; genus Diadema; species Diadema antillarum. Next base: position 1,651,099 of record NW_027271431.1, read on the forward strand.
TGCCTGCCATATGTTCCAGTAATTGAGATCTTGATTCCGCGGAATTAAAAACACGCGAAACTCTTCTTACCCCGCTGAGCGTGAAAAATTAGTCGCGCGAAAATATAGACTTTTACAGTATGTATACCATTCATCATGGTTTATGCTCAGTGTCAGTCCAAAGCACAAAATCATACATACTTGCTGTGAGGGAGTTTGCAGGGCTTCAGGATGCATGCAACAAGCTTGCACCAAGCACAGAGCTCCATGCAACAAGTGTGCCAGGCTTGAGATTGCACACTGAAAGTTTTAAACAAGCTGAATTTATGTTTTCCTGCAAGTTGGAGCAACAGGCTGTGGGCTGATCCTAGCTTGCCTGCATTTAAGAGAACCCTGGAATTTGGAATTCATGGGCATAAGTTGGGAAATGTAAAGAAAAAACATTATTTGAAAAGCCCACAGTTCTTTGCCCTTTTTTTCAAAGTAGGGATCGCCTTTGGTGCCAAGTCATGAAGATTTATCAAGAGTGCAATTCCATGTCAACACTTCTCAATTCCTGCAACCCAACTCTGCGGGAGATTTTCCCTGAAAATCGTGGTTCCTAGGGGAGCTGTCCCCCAAAAACTTGAAGAAAACTGTAGATTTTTTTGAAAGGCAAAGGCATGCTGGTCTGATTAACGGGAAGCTTCAGTTCATGTCCACACTGACATGAACGACTGCAGTAAAATCAAATAATGATGGGGGCGGATCCAGGAATTCCATAAAGGGGAGGCACCTTTAAAAACTTATAGGGGGGCACTTCCCCTCCATTTTTTTTTTCTTTTTATTTTTGTTTTAACAAAAAAAATTAAGAGGGGGTGCACCCCCGGTGCGCCCCTCTCTGGATGCGTCACTGTAATGAGGAATATTCACAGTATCATCGGAGCCAAATAACAAATGAAATGATCAGAAAATTGAAAGTTTTGCTCACTTTCAGAGAGCAATTACATTGGTTACAGTCATGTAGACACTGTTACATGAGAAAATGTAATTCCCTCACACAAACTTCCCATTTTCATCTATCCACATCTTTTCATTTTGCCTCTGACGAAGATTCTGCTAGGATCGAAAGCTCAGGCCCCTTTTGACTCCATTTTTATCCATATCTTTATTAGATTTCCTTTTTAAAATAGACTTTCAAAAAAAAAGGGAATAACTGTGTATCTTGCATCATATCATTCTAGGGTTACAATAACTTAGCAATGTTTATTTCTATAGAAGGGAGCCTTGTTGTGGTGCACTGATTAAAAAACAGTAAGAATGCTTTTCATTTCACATATAAATGAGCAAAACTATGAGAGAATTATGATGTACGAGACACAGTGCGTCATTCAAATTGCAAATATATTATAGACATATAGATTTGACACACAACAACAAACAATGATATTTATTCACACAAAACATCTGTTGTCTACCTAAAGTCCCTCTGACATTGAACCAGGCTTCACCATCTTCCTGTACATCATTTTATGCATCCTGCCTATTCAGTCCCCTCTACTTCACCCCTCCCCCACATCTTCTCTCTCCCTCTTTCTCTTTGAGCAGTATACACAATATGAATCAGAGCATCACCGTGTAATTTTTTAGTCCTTTCAGCTGTTGATAAGACAGACTGCATACCAAGACTTCTCTCCCAATGAAATTTATTGCTGCTTCCAGATTATTTTTGTTATTCTATTCCCCTTATAAAGATTGGGTTGAGAGTTTTACTAGGATAAGCCATAGATGAAAAGGTATAAATAATACAGATCAGAATACCACAAAAATAAACAGTAGCATAAAGTGTCATCTGATGGATGGTTATGCCATTGGCCTTGAGATGGCAAAACAACGTATCTACATCCATCCTCATTTCCAGTAAATCAAGCTTGAAGTTTCACAAACCTACAGCTCTTTTTCTGTTTTCATTCAACACTTCATGTCTTACCCTAGAAGAACCAACTGTATCAGTAATACAGTGCGTGCAAATTGATTTCACTTGACTCTTTATTTTGAGAATAATTTGCATTTAATAAAAACATATGTTGTTCTGCCGTCTCAACATAACTACACTATTGCCATTGATATGGCAAAACAATGTAAGTCTCGATCACTGGCACGCGTATAACATATTACAACGTCAATATGTGCACGCTTCTGCAGCCGCACACGGCGCGCAGCCTACTACTGCGTAAACATGTAGATGGCAAAACAACGTATCACATGTAGATACACTGTTTTGCCAAGTCCATGCCCGACGATGTGTGTTGAGCAGGGGCAAGCGTATCGCCGCTTACATTGTTTTGCCAACAAAATTTGAACAATTCCCACTGGGAGGGAGCGTCATATCTCAGTAACGGAATGGGTTCTGATTTCAAGATTTGGTGAAGAGTTAGATTATACTAAAATAAGCTGAAATATGTGACTAAGTAAATTTTCATGAATTTTCGACATACATTGTTTTGCCATCTCAAGGCCACCATCGCATTCTCCTTATCAATACGATGTTGAAAGTTTACTGGATCGGGCCATAGATTGAGTAAGATTGATAGATACATGTGGCACATGTAGCATGACAACAAATACAAACACATAGTGGCATCCAGATGAACTTTTGCTTGCTGACTTTACTTCACAAAGCACAAGTACCTACTCAAACTCCGTTTTTAGTGAGGTTCACACATCGTTTGTAATCTTTAAACTTTTTAACTTCAGTGATTAGATTGTATAGTTTAATTTAAACCATGATGCACATCCACATGACATCTAATCTAGAGTCCCACTCAATGATTAAACCACAAAGTGGAAGGAATAATTACAAGCAGTGCTGGCAATAAAGTCAATAATGTATGACAATACAGTAACATACAATTTGCACTGGAGGTTGACCCAGACACGCAAAGGGGAATGGGGTTTACAGAGAGGTCTCAGTAACTTCTGGGGTCGTTGATGGTAAATTACATCCACATAATTATTCAACTATGAGTGGGGACCCCATGTGGCTTGTGGAAAGAGTGTAAATTCTAAGAAATCTTACAATTCTAAAACTTTCAATTGCATCAACACAGGGCTAAATGACAGGCTAATCATCGACGCTTAAAACTTCAAGCTAACCTGTAAGATCAGGGGCCCATTTCATAAAAGATGTTAGGATGGCAACTCTTGCTGGCTTTAGTGGAATGGCAACTTTCCATAGCAACAGCCAATCAGGAAGCTGCATTCTTGTCGTTACTATGACAATTGCCATTCCAGCAAGAGTTGTTATCATATCAACTTTTTATGAAATGGGGCCCAGGAAAACCATGTGAACATGACTTTTGCCTGAACTGAGCTGCTAAATGGGACTTTATGGACATCATTGGGAGACCACCCAATATACTGCATCAACAGAACAAAGCCAACTGTGCCTTCTGAAACTCTTCTGAAACATGAAGGGGAACAGTATGTAACTCAGAGCGACCCCTCCCAAATTCTTTTAAAAACTTTTGTCTGTCAATGCCATGCAGTGTCAGACTTATTGGCTCTCAGCCTCAGACAATAACTTTTGACCTGCTTGGCAGTAAGACATGAAAGAAACATTTTCTTTCACCTTTACTCATTTTCCATCAAAGGCCTAGGGACCTCTCCATTTACCGATGGCAACAGATGGTTGATTCATAGCGCTGTTTTCTAATTCTACCCCATGAGTTGTTATGTAAAGGAACATAGTGCTATCATTCTTTGTTCTTTATTCCATTAAATTGTTTGTTCGTCTGTTTGGTTTTCTTTTCTTTTTCAGGTTCAGGACCACTGATGGAATCTTACATAGTGGGGATGACAATAAATATGATTTTAATCAGTCAACACTGATAAAAGATATATATCGTCGCTGGGGTGATAAGACCTTGTATCTGCAATTTTGGTGAAAATGAGTTTTTTGGATTAATGGTCAAATAATGGGTTAAGTGATGTCCTGTCCAAATCCCAACTGTCTTACTCCGAAAATGAAGCCAACACGGCATGTCAAAGGAAAGGCTATCCCATTCGCCACAGTGCTTTGGCCGCCATGTTTTTTGGCTCTCCTTAACATTTGACATTTTGTAGATACGAGGTCTTATCGCCCCAGCGATGATATCTTTATTCACTGATGGGCATAAATTCAAAATCCATCCCATTCTCAGGTAAATCACAAATACTACTCATAAGGGGACACAAACCTGATGGAAATTAGCCTAGAAAAAAAGAAAGGTACAGACTTGTTGTTCCATTATCGCTTGTGAAACATTAAATTGATTATGAAGGTTGCATGCAAATTTCCATGTCACTACCCCACAACTCACCCTTTTGATTTTTTGTAAAATTATAGCTTCAGCTTTGAGAATGTTAAACATGACATTCCCTCTTCCAATCTAAATACGTTACATGGAGAATAGTTGACACTGAAACAACTCATGACACAAAATGACAGATTTCTATGTGAATGTAATGTATATCTTTGAATACATACAATGAACATGATGAGGTTTTAACACAACTGAAACATTAATTTCCATTCAGCATACATGATCTTTATCATGGTTTGACAAATTTTTCAAGAATCTTCATGATATAGGCCCTAGTCCAATTACTTCCTCATTTCTTCTGATTTAAATCATTTATATATCCTTCTTTCATTTCTTTTCAATTAACTTGCATCATCTAAAAATCCCATTAAAAATATGATCCTGAACATGACCGTGGCAATAGCCTTGAATTTCAATCTGAAAGATTTCTCTCTCTCTTTTTTTTTTTTGGTCATTTTTGGACAATAATTAGGATGAGATAGAAAAGTCACACAGTTACAAGGGCTTATCCCTTGTTTGGGTAGTGCTCTTGACCACTACGACATATTTTCTCCACTCAATTCACTCAACAACTCAAGTGCCCTCATACCTTTTGAGCACTTAACATACCTCAAGGTTTTTCCGGTAAATCAATTATAATAATATGAGAAATAATCTGTATGGTTGTGGGGGGGGGGGGGGGGGGAGAGTTGAATGCTCTCATCTTTCCCTGCTATTCAATTCTTTTAGAAAGTCATCCTGCAATATTGATGAAAGATTACTTTCAGCTACAAAAAACAAAACAAAACAAAACAAAACAAAAACAAACAAAATCACCACAGACTCCACAAATATTCTGTAACCATCTTTCAAACACTAATTGAGCCTGGACGAGAGATGGATTAATTATTCCACCAGGCAGATGATATCCATTATACCAATTTACCCATGCTTGAAACCGTAACATAGGAAAAAATGCTGCCCACAGAGCGAACGTGACCAAATGCTGCAATAGGGCTTCAAAGCTTGCAAAAATAAGCAGCCAATTTCACTCTCTGATCCCCTAAACAGGTCACGGGAATTGGGTCAAAAAACAGGTCGTACTTTCTCTGGTCCTCCCCTGTCTGCAGCGTCTAGTGACCTAGACTGGGCTGAACCCAACTATGCCTGATAGTCTTTCATCTTCAGACCCTGTGATACATATTTGCAAGACCCACAATTAAACTTTCGATTTTTTTTTTTTGCTTTCTTTTTTCCATCCCTGCTCTTTATGTTTGGAGGAGGTTGGAAGAAGTGACCACAACTGTGTGAACCACATAATGCTCACTATAATATATACCTTCAAACCCTAAAAGCTCATCATTTGAAAGTCACACAAACAACTTTGAATCATGTCTTCTATTTATGCCTAATTATCATAAATTTGTAAGAGGGAGAAAGAAATTTGGTGTACCAAATTCGGTGAGCAATCAGATAAGTCAACTTGTAGCCACTTTAAACTGCAAATATTGAAAGGATTTACTGTTCTTGTCACTACAAAATACAAAAAGTATGTTAATACTACAGTATAAAATAAAAACTAAATCTGCTTTCCTACCCAAAGTAAAATATAAAGAGGCAAATATGTGGATTTGTTTTGATGGGAAATTGTTTTAATGTGTCAACTGTAGCCTTCCAGTCAACAAGATACTTATCATATTCATGCACAATTCTATAATGACTGGCTGACTGCATTAAATCACTGATAAACAGCATAGGCCTAAATAGATAGGGCTGATCTCAATATGATCTTAGAAACAATTTGACTAATTCTATTTATTACAAAGAGATATAATTTTCACTTAAAAAAAGTTTGAACAAAGCCTAAATAGGGGCAGTTTATCAAATGCTTATGGCATAAGTTGCCAACCAAGATAAAACATTCCCTTCACCCTCTGTGCACTATCAGATTAAAAGAAAAACAACAACAACATCATTGAAATACTTCACAGTACAGTTGATAGTGGGAATAACAGCTTAAAGGGATGATACAGTTTTGGTTTAGATGGGGCTGCAGGTTTCTAACTTTTGTGTGTGTGTTTGTGAGATAATGGGAAACCTCCTATGAAATATGAAAGAAAATGTAATTCTTAGAGGAATTCACAGTTTATTTGATGAAAATTGGTCTTGAAATGGCCGAGATAGAGTATCCAAAAACGTGATCCTAATAAAATGTGACAGGCCACAACTGTTATTAGGATCTCTTTGTTTCGCATTGTTTTAGATATATATCTTAGTCATTTCAAAACTGATTTTCATTTTCAAGTAAACTTTCAATACCCCCTAGAATTGTATAATGAGCTCTAAAATTTCATAGAGTGGTTTCTCACAAAACATTAAAAGCGGAATCTTCACCTCAACCAATACTATACCATACCCTGAGCAAAAGAGGAAAAAAAATATGGTGACCTGATAGCACTTACTAGTTCAGTATTTATCAACAAATGCTGATATATAGCCTCTATGATAGAGTAGAAATGGCAATACACAAGTGCAGATTGTTTACAACCCTAGAATTGTGTTTTAGCCTCTGGACAAAGGCTCTGGAAACGACATGTTATGCTTAAATCTTGAATTGTTTGCTGTTTTTCTCTTCAGAGATTTTAATATCAAAAAGGTCATTTATTGGAATAAGTCCCCCTTGAAATATGATTTCTAACTTGAGCGAATAACATGTGAGGGCAGTTTTAGTAAGGCTAATCAATCATAATCATCATCATCATCACTATTACTGCTACTACCTCCATCATCAACATCATAATAATAGTAATAATGATAATACATACAATTTCTCTAGCGCCATTCTCCACTTTGATTAAATGCTCAAGGCGCTTTACATCAAAGCAAAAAGACTGAAGATACAAGTACATCACCGTAATAGAAGAAGATGAAGAAGCAGAAGAAAAAAAGTCTGTCTTCAAAAGGCACTGGTCACAAAGCATAATTAATCATAATCATCCCGATAACTAACAATATCACAAAAGGCACCATAATCATTATTCTTGACATGAGTAAACACCATCAACTCACACCAACATCATCTTAATCATCACCCTCATCCTCCCCATCATTACCCACATCATCACTGTCATCACTATAACCATCAACATCACCTGGGCCCTGTTTTATGAAGAGTTGAAATTGATTATAAAGTTGATTTCAACTGCAAGTCTATGGCAGCCTGTGTGGTAAGGAATTTTAAATTGATTTTCTCTTTAGATAAAACAGGGCCCTGACCTACCACTAATTATATCATCATCATCATCATATTGTGAATCCATATCTGATATCATCATCAACAGTCTCAGTATTAACATCCTGTTCAAGCACATTACCATGATACTTTTCTATGCAAATAGTTCTCATTCCTTTGCTATCATTCACCATCATCAGCATTACCAATACTCTATCATCATCATAGCCCGACCAGACACTGTTACGCTATGCGAAAGCGACGTACCATGTACAGCGACTGGGCTGTGTATAGTTATCATCATCACTGATTGAACTATAAAAACCATTCAACAAGTAATGATGATTAATAATAATGATGACCCTTCTCCTTGGAGATTACTACGAAGACCTTAAGGGAAATAAGCTGCATATCATTCATGCTGCCAACATTGGGAAACTCCCGCCAGTTCTTTCACTTATTTGTATACATACTCTCTGTTTACCCTCTAGATATCTATTCATTTCATATAACTGATGTCATTCAGCCAAACATTAGCATCATTTGGGTCTTCAAATATTCATTATTGCTACGTTAATATGTTCAGCAGCACCAGTCATTTGATTACAGTTTCATTGCAGCCATGCATTTTTTCAATAATCTCATCTTCATCTTCTGCATCATTTCGTCACGCAAGGCCATCTTTCACACATTGAAGCCAGCAGTATAGATGGAATTTTCTTCAACATGACTGACATTAGGGATCATTGCATCCCCCTTTCATCATACCAGCTCTCCCTAATTTTCCTGCAGACCATTTCGTTACAATCCAAGCTTCATTCTCTAAGGTGCCTCCGATGATGCATCATCACCCATTATCATCCTCACCCACTATCATCATCATCACCCATCAGGGGCAGATCTAGAGGGGGGCGCACCGGGCTCACGCCCCCTCTTTATTTTTCAATAAAACAAAAGAAATTTTTTTTTTAAATTGGGGTGCCCCCTTTAATTTTGTAAAGGCGCCTCCCCTTTATGGAATTCCTGGATCCGCCCCTGCCCGCTATCATCATCACCCACTATCATCATCACCAACCATCATCATCACCCACTATCATCATAACCAACCATCATCATCACCATATCAGCATCATTATGCCATCACTTTCACAACCCTGTCTCATGTTAAATGTTCTTGCCGATACTTTATAAACCCAGGCCCATCTCACCAGACGTTTAATACAGAATTGGTAGGCATGCCTGGCAAAAGATAACTTGCTAGATCCCTGTTTTTAATACCTCTCCATCTATCAATCTCTCCCTCCTCCTTCCCCCCCCCCCCCCACCTCCACCCTCTCTCTCCCTCCATCTCATATTGGTATTGCTCTAAATAGAAAAACACTTCATGTTCCCTATAGTATAACTATTATTCACACTGCCAATGACCCATGATGCCTTATGCTAATGTCCACTGCATTCATAGATTCTTCATGGCAACAAAAAGGTAGAATCAATTAAGCAACAACTAAGGAACACAACAGGTGTGGACAGAATTCCTCTTTGTAAAATACCTGTCAAATCAAACACCGACACTGAAAATACTCACAGTAATAGATGACCAAAAGCTGGAAACAATTCAAGTGAGTGGACTCTGCCAGATAGCTGCGGAGAGTGTGATGATGGCGGAGCTGGTTAGAGCAGGATGCTGGAATAGAGCAACGAGGGACTAACTAGTACCTCCTTCGGCAGAACAATGGTCAATGGCAGAGTAACGGTCGTTGGTCGATCTCTTCTCGCCAAAATTAAAGGGCAGTCCGTCGCAAGTTTGTCAAACCATGGTCACAGGCAGCTAGTTGTGTCATCTATCACAATCTTATGCCGACTGACCTCAGGAGAAGGAGTCCTTTAGTCTGTGATGAAAAGCCCGCAATAAAAGGACAATCACCACTTCTCGCTCACGCCAGTATTAATGGGAGAAAATGAAGAAACCGCAGCTGGAACAAGCAAGTTTATTATTCTGTCATCAGTGTTCTGCATCCGTCGCTCACGACGCTTCAGCTCGCGTGCGTAACGCTACGATACCCGCAGAATTATGGCCAACAGTTGGGTAGCTGACGAGGTCGTTGAGGGAGGTACCCGGGAGTTGGGCTGAAAAATTAAACTTCAGGGTATAGAGGGTCTTGCGCACACATGAAAGAAATAACAGAAAAGGAAAAAGAAACTCCGTCACTTCATTGGAAAGTTGTGCACACTACATACATCATGTCGGATTCATTTCCCAGAGATACAATTGCATTAATTATGAAATAAAATATAATTCAGCAGCTACATCCTACCAGGTTTTTTATTACAAGATACAACCACACTTGGAAGTTTGGACTAAAAGGGAACATCATAATCCTTTTTATTTCATATCAATTCTTAACATTTTTATTTTCACGTAATATGGAAAAGAATTATTATATATCCAGTTATATCATGTATACTAATACTCATTCATATGCCGGAGGTTACTCGCTGAGATGTTGCAAAGTCAAACTTTCATTTATCGCTTTAACCTATAGAAAAGCAATTTTTCATCTCCGTTGACTCGTAACATCGTCGTAAATATAGAAATTTGTTATCAGGTTAATTCAATCCACTCAGTCGTATGAAAGAGTGTGCCAAAAACCATAACACCCTATTATTAACTCACCCTATCATTTGTATATCCATAAACTTCATTTATCATATTTTGTAATGTTGACAAATATGTACTTATCTTATGTGGCAAAATTGTATTTACAAATTCTGTTGGAGATGGAAAATATAAATGAATGAAAAGCATATCTTCACTATGGTATAAGAACAATTTCATGTCACTAGAGACCAATTTCACAGACCCCCCCCCCCCCCTTTTCGGGGTTATCAGGATTGATAATCTTGTATAAATCCCTGTACGACTATTCTTGATCCTGTCATTACTTCTGGGTGACAGTTTTATATGCAATGTCTTCAATATTTTGAGATGTTGTTCCTTATGAGGGTTAATTCATAAAGCTATAATTCAACGATGAATGAAAACCCGAATCAATTCCTTGATAACATTTAGAGGATTGTGTCTAAATATGGAGTGGTTTGTTGTTGGGTTGTTTGTTTTTTTCACTCCATTACCACCCCGTTACGGCACATTTTGGTAAATTACCAAAATGTGCAGTTACCAAAATGTGCCGTAACTATGCCGATAGTGCACGTAATACCTGACGGGATCAACTGTTACCAAATTGTGCAGTTAAAAGTGGATTTGCCTGCACATTTTGGACAATCTGCACATTTTGGTAACTGAACTAAACACCCATGGATGGGCTTGAGATTCATAATACGGTCAAGGAGTTAAGGTGATATGGTCCTGCAGTAAAGACAGGCAAGACACTTACTTATTTAGCTCACCCGAGCTGAAGGCTCGAGTAAGCTATTGCGTTGCTTTTCGTGCGGGTATGCTGTGTGACCTGCGTGCCAGGTGCGTGGGGCTGACAACTCAGTGAAGGAATTCCTCTGAAGGAATGGCAGAAGTATCACAGAATGTCATTAATTTGGCCGCATACGGAGACTGCGAAATACCTGCGTTGGAGCTGCCTGCGAGGTGCTGCCGCTAAGGGCCTCCTACTGGTGGTCTGCGTGTACCTCTGCGGGCAATTCCCACGACTCTCCCGAGAAAAACAGTTTTGGTCATGCTGTAAACTTAGCTGCGGGTAAATCGGACTTGCGTGCGCACCTCCGGGCAAATACGGGCGAGATACGCGCTAGGTACTGTCAAGTGCGGACCAACTGCGGAGAGCTCCAGGTAGCAAATTTGCTTCCCCGCAAGTCAAACTTCCCCAGATACGGTATGACAAGGCCTTGAGCATGTTCAAAATATGTTCCGAGTGAATCGCGGGGGTACACGCAGAACACCAGTAGAAGACCCTTACCGGCAGCACCTTGCAGACAACTCCAACGCAGGTACTTTGCAGTTGTACCCGTAAGTCGCTCGTAACAGAGAACGGACCGGGCAATTTCTGAGGGCGGACAAGGATTTGGGAGAGTTGTGCATATGTCTTACTTGCTGGATGCGTGCTACTTATGCTCTTCTTGCGGGTATTCTGTGATGACCTGCGTACCAGGCGCGTGGGGGCCGACAACTCAGAAATTCATCTGAAGGAATGGCAGAAGTCCAACAGAAATGACAGAATGTCATTATCTTGGCCGCGCTGGCCGCATACGGGGACTGCGAAGTGCCTGCGAGGTGCCGCTCAAAACTTGGCTGCGGGTAAATCGGACTTGCGTGCGCAGCTCCGGGCAACTACGAGCGAGATAATTTTCCTGCGTGCTGGAAAAACCTTACTCGCAACAAGCCCGCGTAGCTTGCCCGGAAAGGTGTGACACGGTCTTTAGGCTACCGAACTCATTTGGTGGGGATGTGCAGTTACCAAAACATGCCGTAACATAGTTACGGCACATTTTGGTAATTTACCAAAATGTGCAATTTACCAAAATGTGCCGTAACACACCCTGTCCTATTCCCTTCCCCTTCAACAATAGCAACATCTGACGTTATGGTTTCAAATACATAGATAATGAATAAACTAGTGGAATCTAAAGTGATATACTCGGCGAACTGTGTTAGGTAATTGAGGCAAATATAAGCAAATTTTACTGCATTTCATGCGTATTATCATCAACTTGGGTACGGGCCAAATCTATTATACTTAATACTTTATAATGGATTCTCCTCGTGCATAGTCCAAGGAATTCGTGCAAACCATGCAGTCTCCGCCGATCGACTGGATTCCCCGAAAACCAGGGTAAGTACGAGTAAGTGTGTTCATTGTTTTCACTACACAACTGCTGGATAATTTTTCGATTTTCCTGTATAATAAATGTTGATACCCAGCACGTGATTATGGGAGGTTTATTTATACTGACTCTTCGTGCGTCACGGTATCAAAACTTGTATTCATTGTGTGGCACATTGCATGCTCAAAATTTATTGCGATATTACGATAAAAGCTTTGTTGCTTTTTAAAACACATCTCGTTTTTTGTTCTCTTAAAGACTCTAAAGGATAGTTTGAGAGAGAAAAAAAGGAAGTAGAAGGCAATATTTTATACAGAAAGCAACAGGGACATTAAAGTGGGAGAAATCCCATAAACATTTTGACGCACAAACAGCAACAGTATAGTCTGAGAGTATAATATTGCATGCTTAAAGGGTCTGTATGCAATGCAAATGATAATTATGACTTGTGTTGATTTATGATACAATGTACCCTGATCATTATTTCAAAAAGGCCGAATGAATATCTGATTACGTCAGAACATAATTCTGAAAATTCAGAATTGTGAAAATTCAGACCTATTTCATTATAATCTCGGAATTTGTATGTATAGACTAACAACCAATGAATTACCACGTGTTTTTATCCACATGTTCAGAAGAAATCGCTCCATTCACTGTTATCCCACTCGCCAGGGTGACGCCTTTCACCTTCCCCGTACTCGCACTATTTTTGCAAAGAAAACAATTATGTTTACTGGACCCAGTTATACTGGAGTGACCTCCCTCAAGATATTACTTCTTCCTTATCCCTATTCACCTTCAAATGCAAATTAAAACAGATATTTCTCAGTGGATACACCCTACCAGGCTTTTAGCAATTTTTTTTTTAATACTCCCAGTCTTTTGTCGTTATCCGCAGCACCAAGTTATTTAATGGTGACGATACATGCATATAGCATTCTTTTTCAAACATGGCGAGATCCGTAGAGTCTGGTTTGAGCAATATCCATGTGGTCTATTAGTTCATTCTTTATATTGATTTTTATACTGGTATAATTTTAGTTGGTCAAGATAAACATAAATAATTATCTGTTCTCCGTATAATTCCCCGCCCGAGAATTCGGGAACCTACAGTTTTACAAGCGTTATAGCTTTTATGGCTATAGGCCCCATCTTATTTCTGTTATTTCCTTGTGGCATCCTCACATCATGATATGACCATACATTTTTGTGTACAGTGTATGTTTTGTTTTTCTTCAATCAATAGACATGGTTGTATATATTTTGTATTCTTACTTGTTGTTTTACTGCCAATCATTTGAAATTTCATCGAGAAAGTGGACATTAATAAATTTGAACTGAACTGAACTGAACGTCTCACATATTTCATCATTTTTTTCTATTTTTCTTCAGATATCTTTGATAAAAAGAAAACAAACAAACTTTCAAACCAAGATTCTGTCTATGACATCGTCTGTCAATCACTGCTAATGTACTAATGATTATGATTGATAAAAGATATGGGAATACATCTTCACCTAAACCGAGCTTAACCTGCATACTTTCAAATTCTGGTATGGTTGACAAAGGACCTTGTAGATCCTTCTTAAATGAACTGTCAATGTTCTTGAGAGGAACTGCTTTCAAACTCCTCTCAAATGGATCAAAGACATGTTGTTCTTACTTCGGAGACAGACACGACTTTCACACAAGTCTCACCAAAAGACAAAATATGACGGCTACAGTTTATCATTCCGAAGGTTCGTTAATCCGAGAATGAAATAAGGTTCGTAATTCCGAAAGTTTGTTTGTACGCACTTTTTCCCCATTTTTTGGATTGTCGAACCTTCGGCATTGGGAACCTTATCTAATTTTCGGATAAACTTCGGAATAACGAACATCACCCAATATGACAATGATCAATCTTTTAGTCTTAAATCATGCTTTTAAAAGAATACGGAGAGACGCACATCCTACTCGAACCACGGCCGTAAGAAAACCACGAGTCATCCAGGAATATGGAATTTGTTTGACCATTTTTCTCACGGCGGTAAAACTACCTTCTCTCAATAATATCTTACGATGCATGATGCTCATTGCGGTTTTGATATGTAAGTTACAGTCTCCATTTGAGACTTATTCTCCTCTAAAGGTCGTCATATGAAAATTCGCATTACATGCGCACGTTTTGTATCCTCGTGCGTAAAAAAGAATAATAAATAGAATAAATTCATACCTCGCAATCACGTGATAATTTTACGTTTTGTTTCATGTATGACTTTATTTTGATGATACAGAAATCAAAGATAATCAACACGTTTTTCTTTTACGAAATTTGTGTGATTTGAAATTCTTTATTCATGTAAGCTTTATGAGTATTACCTTGTATTACTTTATATTGATATCGAAATAAAATCATTTGAATATTTCAGCTTGAAAAAAAAAGAAGAAGAGGGAGATTAGTTTGGGAAAAGAAAACTGACAAAGTGCTGGAAGACGAGAGAAATGTTTCAAAAAGAAAGAAAGAAAGAAAGAGGCTTATTGACGAATCAAGAGAAACAATATTCGACATTGGATCATTTATGTATCAATTGCATAAAGGTAACCTTCAAAATGTGTTTTCCTCGATGCGTGTTCGTCAAGAATATAGTGAAGTACATTTTTATCCTACATGACAAAGAGATTTGTGATTTCATCTCTCTCCCTTACGAGTATCTGTCCTGAAAACAATAACTTCAACAGGAGACAATTTTCGGAATGATCTGCACAGAAGAATGATTCAATCATTTTATTCCTTTAAGCATAAACTCAAATTCGCTCTTCCAAAACCAACAATGTCTGTAGCACTTTTTTGTTCTGTCTTGCTCTGCACTCTAGGTTCAAGCTTCACGTTTCTTCAATTATTGTATCGGGCTCCAGTCTCTCTAGGCTGATCACGCCGCTCTTTTCATAGAAATGTAACGGATATTCATATTGTTACATCCTTCCGCATTCATTTTCCAACTTCCTAATTTGTCATTTTTTACAACTACAAATAATAATGATTCATCATAAGAATTCACTTTATATCATAGCTTCTGGCATTCAGTGCCTCCCATTAAGTAACGCTTCTATTCAGATTCTTCATATTTGTGCTCTTACTTGTTATATTATACAAGACATTTAGTTGCATATTCAATTCATTGATGTGTTTATGATTTACTTGTAAAATATGGAGTATTGAACCTAATAACAAACAAACAAACAAATGAGAAGCATCTTTTGCACTGATTTTGTTTGGATCAATGTATTTCCTTACACTGTCGTTTTAGCAGCTGAAATTATCTAAGGTTCATTAATTTATGGCCCTTTATTTGTTTCTTTCTCTGTGCGTTTACGTGTGCGTGTGCGCGTTAAAACATCTTGGTATAATGAGGAAATTGTGTGCTTTGAAATATTGAATCTGCATGCGGAATAACGAGCATCCCCCGATTTTACATGCATTCACGAAGTGGTGGAGGTCGCAGTCAATTTGGATTAGATAAAATGAAGACTCATATAAATTGCCGCTTTCTCTGACATGAAGTCAAGAAAAACAGATTAAATCCTTTCCAATCGAGAGTTTAACCCTATTAAGCCCAAGCTATTTTGACCCCTCGCAGGCCCAAGGGGGGGCACATTGTGCCCCCCCTATATAACTTTTTTAGTATTTGATGTATCATCGTCATATTTGGCACGTGGGTAGAGTAACTCATACTCTACATGACCGTACATTTGAATTTTCACAAGGTCACCCATGGAGGGCGCTATTTACAAAAAATATAAAGAAATACATAGGAAATATGCTGAAAACATGATTTTTCGGTATAATTTCTTTATCCCCATTATATATGTCTTATTATAGACCAATCATTTTCATATTTGCCACAAATGATAAGCAAGTGGAATTTTATTATTTGTTATGTTTGAAATTTCTCAAGGTCACCACATGGGGGCGCTATTCATATCAACATAGTGATACATTATGAGACCTGAGATGAAATGTTTGGGATGGGTACATGTATAGTTATGACATGTCATATTTGCGTAATAGTGGAATTTTGAGATTGCAAATTGATAATATGATAAACTAATGATATTAGAGGCATAACTTGGGTGAAGAAATCAAAATAACTCAAAATATAGGGGCAATCTGTAGAAAATATTATTGTTTTCAATTATCTCTATTATATCTATTGTTTTATGCCTTTGTCACATAAAAACAAAGGAAATAATAAGAAAAACTTTCCAGGACCATAATTACTTCAAATGTTGCTTCTTCAACAAATTTCAGCCAAGAAACACCCATTTCATACACTGTAATGCTGTTAAACGAAATGGGAACAGAAAAAAGATGCAAAATCTCACTGACATGGTTGTCAGTTTATGGTTGCCATGGCAACCAGCAACATCAAATATAGCTAAATTATATATCAAAATGTTCGCAATAAGATTTTAGGAAAAGTCACCAAATTTGGTTGAAATCGGATTAAGGACGAAGGAGTGGCAAACGAAAATCTGGTAGGGGGGGCACAATGTGCCCCCCCTTGGGCTTTATAGGGTTAACAAAGACCGCTTTATCTTCAGAGAATTTTCACTAGACGGAGTTTGTTCCATGACATTTGCTCCTGCGACGATAATGCTCCCATGAAATATCTGCAAGCGAAGCCAAACATAAGTTTCATCCACAAACACAACAATAACCCTAATCCTAGTCCTCACACCAAAATATCCGAACTTAAATCCATATTACAATCTCAATATAGTATATGTTAAGTTATATACAGATTTGATACTGCAAACTTGATGTTGGTGTTGTATTATCATTATGTGTTTATTTTTGTATGTATGTGTTCATGCAGGGCCTCCAAGAACAACAGTGTTTAACCCACTGACGAAGCCACCCTGTGAAAATAAAACATATAAATAAATAAATAAATGAATAAATAAAAAACCCTAACAGACGTGCTTGAAGAAAGTAAGACTGTAGCAATTGTCGCAAGAGCAAATGTCGTGTCACCAACGGGATTACGATTTTATCAGCAAACTTATGGCGGAAACAAGAAGAGTGAGGAAGAGAGAGACACAAAAAGGAGAAAAGGAAAAAGAGATACGAAGGAAGAAAAAGAAAGAAAGAAACTATAATCTACGTAAAGGCGATGAAGGAAAGGCGGAGCAAGTCTCGTCAACGCGACAAAGTGAACAAACCATCGTAGATGGCGTTGTAGAGCTTTGCCGAAATACGGTGATTAGCTGTTACAACACGGCTGAAAACCACTATTCTTTTTGGAATCCGTTTCTCTGCTTACTTACTTTATTCTTATTACTATTATCGTTATTAACATAATTAACATGCATTGTGTATTATGTACTTGTAATTATAATAAGCATTTTTGAAGACATTTTTGAGTGGTCCACAATTCACAAGCGATGCTTTTTAGTAGACCTCTCAGTTCTTTACCCTCCAAACATAACTTTGTAATTTCAGTATGTGTGCATATCTTTGTTAGCTTGTTGATTACCGTTGATTGTCATACTTTGTAATGTGTATCATATATGCTTATGATTGAATTTTTGATTTACTTTGTGTTATGTTTTGTTAGAAGAAAAATGAGATTGAAATAAATGAAATGAAATGAAATGAAATGAAATGAAATCATCATCACCATAATCCCTTAGCATCATTGTTATTACTATTTGCTCATTTTTACTTCCGAGTTTGGCCTGTGTGGAACCTTGAATCATACTTGTGTGGTAATTAAAATTGGTCAGATAATGGCAATTTTGACTGAATGCCCATAGTTACTGTATATCTTTTTAGTGCAGTGAAAAACTGGTAAATGTTAGAAGACAGAAACAAAACATAATCTTCCATACATTACAGTGATGCTCCTACCTATACTTGCAAGATAAAATTTCTTGTCTGTTCTGCATCACGTCTTTGTATAATTCTTTTCGTCTATGCAGGGTTCCATCTGTTTTTGGTTTGTTTGTTTGTTTGTTTGGGGTGTGTGTGTGTTGTTGTTTTTTTTTTTTTGGGGGGGGGGGGGGGAGGGGGTATTCATCAAAGTACGGGCCATACAGTCTGGACATCGTGGAAGTCTTGGGAATTCTCATATCAACTTACGAATCACAAGGACATTGAATTCATCACTACATCAAGCAAGAATGAAAGAGTTTGTACAAACTTTATCAGAGCTCAAATATCAATACATTGACCTCCAGCAGGAAGCAGTCAGATGATATTGTGACAGTCAGTAAGTAACCAGAGGGCCGCAACTTGTGCTAAAGATTTGTAAACAACAGAATAGATGTATGAATCAAGTTACAATTACCCTGTTATTCTTATTTATTCATTTCATGCATGTTTTGTAGTTATTCAATTCTATTATCCGAATATGTCTTTTCACCTGCTTGTACACGATCATTGTTACTTTGTAGTAAGTTTCTATTACATTGTATTTGAGATATGGAAAATATCGAAATGAAATGAAATGAAATGAAATGAAATTAATTTCTGATATGTATAGGAATTATCTCAGGAGGGATAAGATGAAGATATTTTGTTACCCTTTGACCTGCCATCATATAGAATTTATTTGAAGTAAAACCTGCCATAACACCCCCACGCCTTTTTTAAAAACATTATTTCGAATTATTGCTTTATGCAAAGGTTAACTTGGGTATATTATAATGTTAAGAAGGGACTTTTAAGAAGCAATATACGATATTGTATCCGCATGGTGACATCACAGGGCAGCTTTCGCTCAGTTGTGGTCATTGACTTGCAATCTTTTATCAAAGTCTAAAATTGAAGAGCGCCACCTTTTGGTAGTGCGTTTGCAGTCGAGAAGTTGTGTCAACAAGGCGGCTCAGCATAACGTTATTGTTTATCTCGTTTCGAGGTTAGGTGGTGTTATAAATATAAATAAATAAATAAATAAATAAATAAATATATATATATATATATATATATATATATATATTTACACATTCTATGCAAAAATGATCGTGTTTCTGGTGAGCGGATGTTGAGAGAGTAAGTTGAAGATTCTGTTGTTTCTTTTTTTTTCATAAAAATTTGGGCCATTTTAGGCCATTGCTGATTAGAATCGCTACTTCCCTTCCATGTTAACCGCTGAAGGGTGTGGCTGACATGAATCCTTTTGGTACTGGTGTAGAGAGGACTTTGTCATCCCAACATTGCTGTTGTCATTAATAGAGATCACTACGATTGCTACCAAGACCACCACCATCATCACCCCACCACCACCACCATCAGCGCACTTCCCACTCTCTTCATCTCCTTGCAGATTGTCGCAAATTATGGAAACTTACATTTACAACAGTATCTACAAAACAGATGTAGATCTTGCTCAAGTGGTAGTTGTGTATGCATGTTTATCATTATGTAGACATATAAAGAGTTCAAATGCAAAAACAGATATATCCATTCTTATGCATCTGAAATATTTGAGGTTAAAGCTGCTGAAAAACAAAAGTAACAATTGAAATATGTGACAATTTTAATGTCTTCAAAAATATTTCTTGTTGGGTAACAAGTGCAGTCTCATTGCAAAGATTTTATTTTTGTTTGATGACCTCACTTTAAAAATATCTGTTTTGTATTCAAACACTTCAATTTATATATTTAAGTATATATGCATGTATGTATGTATGCATGCACTTTGTATAAATGTTTTTTTTTTTCAAATGTGAAATGTCATTCATAAAAATAAAAAACCCACAAACCTGGGTTCTCAGCATGTTAGCCAAGACATTTAGGGTGTTTATTTTCTTTAGGTCACATTTGAATACATGGCACTACCACTTTATGTCCCCATCATCATAACACTCAAACAATAAACAAATGTCACGATTCTGTAACACATGTGCTGTAAAAAAGAAAATATGTTGAATTCTCTTCTTTTTTGTCTTTTTATCGTTGTCTTGCAGTGATGCCATCTCCTGTTGTTGACTTTTCATCTCACGATGGTGGCACCGACTCTCTGAAAATTCATAACTTTTGAACAGATTGTCCAACTTTCGTCAAACTTCGCTGATGTGTTCAACTAATTTTGCTGCATTCACTCAATCCACATATAATTGGGTATTACTCCCTTGTAAGTTTATCTATACATCACACACTGTGATCAGCAGACACATACAAAAACACACATAAAGCATACAAACACACAATGTACCAAAAGAAACACACAAATACCAGTACACACAAAGAAAGGAGTAGCCAGTTCAACATTGATTTCCACATCTCTTAAGATATATTTATCACATGAAACAAAATCAGAAACATCCAACCCCACTTTGTCTTTTCTTTCTGATAGAGTAAAATCACACAAGAACAAGACAGAAAATAGATTTTACACAAGACTTTTTTTCTTCTTAATTATCTGTTATAGTTTACAATAAAGTTTTTATCTTTGTAACATATGATACAATAGTTTTATCTGCTCACACTAGGCCATTATTCCTACACCACTAGCCTGTCCTGTTATAACTTTGGGTTTTTCTTAAAAGAGCAAGATAGTCCTTTCTGCTATGACATGGATGATTCCACAAGGCAACGTACTGTATGTGGAACTCTCACACTACACTGATGGCTTGTTTACTTTTAGCACCCACAAATCCTTGTCTCCTTGGCTACGAGAATCTGGCTCGTCTCTGTGCATGGCAACTTGCCCTTCATAATTACACAGGAAATGGTCAATGCTGTCTTGACCATCAATATTTGGACACATTGCAAATGGCTTATTTAGGAGGTGGTCCCTGGAGGGATAAACTGACCACTTGTTTTTTGATGTATTTGGTTTGGTGTCATCTCTGACAAATAACACCAGGTCACTGATCTCCTCCAACCCTCGGTAACCATCAAGACAAGTCTTTATAGATGAGTTTGTCCATGCATCTTGACAAGCGAAAATAGTGAGTTATATGGTAGACAGCCAGGTGTACTATTTACTACCTTCATCCATACCTGAAGCTGTGAGAAAAATGTAGATTAGGATTCCCTACACTTCATCATTTAGAGCTTCAAGTAGTGTGTTTACTCTCGCTATGAAATACACCAATATCACAAAATTTCGTGATAACATGGTGTTCCTTGTCCTCACTGTTCAACTGTTCAGTTTACAATTGTGATATAACAATGTGATATCACTGGTCCCATGGGGTTTGTTACTAGGAGACTTCACAATTTCTCTATTCACTCCTATTATATTTTCTTGTCCTTGATTTAGGTTGTCATAATTCACAAAGCAGTTTGAAAGAGTTGAAGATGACCTCTCAAATGTCCAAGCTTAGTGTAGACAGAAAAACCACAAGAATATTATTTTGCTTAGTAAATATCCACTTCTTCTCATAGGCACCAATGCTCTGAGAACTTGCACATCTAGATACTTTCATAGCATACAAATACTGAACATTTCCACCTTAACTCTTACCAAAAGACAACTTTCTTCTCTTATTTGAATACATTATTGGTAACTTACAAAAACGATACAAAATCTGTGTGATTACTTACAAGTTGATATGCTGTCGAATACAAGTCTATCGCTGTAACCTCGCAAACAAAAACATGTTCACATAGAAAAGTACACACGACAGCTTGAAAGATAATACGCTAACTTGGGGGGAAGAGTCTTTCGAAGACAAAATAAATACTTATGAATTTGTACAAACTTGGGACACATACCTTTCAGACCTGTGATTAACCAAATCACCTCACTGAAAGACTAATTGCACATCAACAGCTCAAACAAAGGAATATACAGTCTTTACAGCAATTATCCACCGAAGTCAAATCCCATAATGTCTAGTCTCAGCTCAAGACTTTATGCAAGAGTATAGCTTACCACACATCTGATATTTTCGATATCAATGAGTATAGACACACACATATACATATATACCCCCTAATGAGATGAAAAAACAAGAGACCCGCGGGTCTAGCGCTCACCTGAGTATCGCAAGTTCACCTTTCACGCAGTCACTAATCTAAATTATTCACAGCTCTACCAAAATTTGACGAGGCATTCTCAAGTGGAAGATGAAAATGTACAATAAGGGCCCAATTTTTTCAAGATTCCTTAATTTGGGGGAATTGGGGCCCCCTGGGGCCCTCTGGGTGGGGCATGGTGCCCAGTTTGACAAATTGAGATCCTGACCACCTAGGGATGCTACCTGCCAAGTTTGACAAAAATCCATCATGAGGTTTTCAGGAAGAAGATGAAAATGTACAATTCAGGCCCCCATTTGGACCCTTCCAACCACCCCCCTCCCCCTACCCCCAAGAGGGGCACCCCTGGATCTCCTATGAACAAACTTGAAACTACAGTCATTAATGTACTCACTCATAGTATTATCTCAGCTCTATAACTTCTGATTCTAGAGAAGATTTTTAAAGATTCCTTCATTTGGGGGGTTTGGGCCCCCTGGGGGCCCCCTGGGCAGGGCATGGTGCCCATTTTAGCAAATTGAGATCCTAACCCCCTAGGAATGCTACCTGCCAAGTTTGGTGAAAATGGGTCATGGGGTTCTCAAGAAGAAGATAAAAATGTACAATTTAGGCCCCATTAGGACCCCTCCTCACCCCCCCCCCCCCCCCCTGGGTCCCAAGGGGGGCACCCCTGATTCTGCCATGAACAAACTTGAAACTACAGTCATCAATGTGCTAACTCATAGTATTAACCTAGCTCTATCACTTCTGGTTCTAGAGAAGAAGGTTTTTGCGGATTCCTTAATTTTGGGGGGTTTGGGCCCCCTGGGGCCCCCTGGGTGGGTCATGGTGCCCATTTTAACAAATGGAGTTCCTAACCCCCTAGGGATGCTACCTGCCAAGTTTGGTGAAAATGGGTCATGGAGTTCTCAAGAAGAAGATGAAAATGTACAATTTAGGCCCCATTAGAACCCTTCCCCACCCCCCTCCCCTGGGTCCCAAGGGGGGCACCCCTGATTCTGCCATGAACAAACTTGAAACTACAGTCATCAATGTACTAACTCATAGTATTAACTTCGCTCTATCACTTCTGGTTCTAGAGAAGAAGATTTTTACAGATTCCTTAATTTTGGGGGGTTTGGGCCCCCCTGGGGGCCCCCTGGGTGGGGCATGGTGCCCATTTTAACAAATTGAGTTCCTAACCCCCTAGGGATGCTACCTGCCAAGTTTGATGAAAATCGGTCATGGGGTTTTCAAGAAGAAGATGAAAATGTAAAAAGTTTACGCACGACGCACGACGGACGACGCACGACGGACGACGGACGACGGACGACGGACGACGCACGACGCACGACGCACGACGGACGCCGGACGCCGGACGAAGGGCGATCGCAATAGCTCACTTGAGCCTTTGGCTCAGGTGAGCTAAAAAGCACATCATAAATGATATGAGCACTGAATTTTAGGAGATAAGGTAGCATTTATGTGTAGCTTCACATTCACCTGCAGCAAAAAGAAACCCAAACAAGCAAAGTGTCTAAATATAACATCTCATATCTTTCCTCCCATGCCCGCACTACCTCCCCCCCCCTGTAAAAATCCACCTAAAGAGAGAAACAGAAAAAGGGAAGTAACTGATATTAATATGCATAGAGATTGAATGATCAGAATTTTGCAACAAACAGGCATCTACATGATGACAATCACAAAATGAGACCAGCTACTGCTGTCTTTTAAATCAATGAAAAAAAAAATCCGCATAGAATCACAGAGAAAATAATGCAAATAAACTGTATCTCTCCTTCATTAATACACTTCTATCACTCAGTAGCAAATAAAATCTCTCTTTCATCTCTTATATCATCTCTCTGTGTAGATGAATAAAGCACGAAGGCATGTGCAATTTCATGTCAACAATGAAAAAAGAGGATTTCTCCAAGGATGCACCACCTTAAGTTCCATTATTGACACATGCACCATGAAATTGAATCAGTCAAACAAAAAAATATGCATGGTAGATCCAACAGAACTTCAATCAAAGGATTTATCCTAAACAAGATGAATGCTGACATTTGCATCCATACAGCACTTTGGAAATACCTGCGACAGAGCGTAAAATCTTTGATCTGATCTTTTCTCTTTTCTTTTTTATTGTTGTTGTTGCTCTGAATACTGCAATTTCTCTGGTTGTGAACTATCATACAAGACAAGCATAAAATAAATGTCAAAAATTCCAAGAAAACTAGAATTCACAATGAGTTGAGGAGAGGTGATTCTTTGGTATATATAAAAACAATCAAATGGTTCTGCTGAAAGAAAGTTACAATGTCCACATCTGACAATTCTTCTGCACCTTCAGAACTACATCACAGCTATGTTCTCCTTTAACATCAAAAAGCAAAACAAATCAACCCCCCCCCCCAAAAAAAAAAAAAAATATCTAAACAGTTAACCAATTTCAACACTTCCAACAATAAAGACTGCACATCTGAAAATCTTATAGTTTGATATCTTGCATACAAAGAGACACTAACATCCTGCTGGTGTCACTGCCTACCATTATTACACCAGACAGCAACAAAACACGTAATTAAAGCCAAATTAGAGCATTTTGATGTAAAACACGCTGGCAGACGGCAAGAGAGCGAGACCAAATTAAAATGCCAGCGATAGGTGTGATGTCGCTACTCACTAATAAAACCTGACAAGAACTGGTTTTCTCGTTAAAGTAAGAGGAGGGGAAAACATCCCAGCAGAGAACTAGGCAAAATTATGAAGACACCATAAATACTGGCCAAGTCCTTGAGGCAAATACAAGCAAGCCATATCTAAACCACTTACACAGTATTAACAACTTGTACCGGTAATTTATAATTCGGGTGATTATCAATTAACGCTTTCACTTAGCTTTTGATTGTAAATTAACAAGAAAGGTTTTAGTTCAAGAAACACCCCCAAAAAACCCACAAAAAACACAAAATTAAACAATGTCAGTGGTTTTGAAAGAAAACACAATTACAGCATCCAAGTCAATTCTTGCATATAACTAACTTGACTCTTAACTTGACTACCACTACCTCACTGTATGACTGATCCATAATTTATCATGAAGTATGTTCCCAGACACTGTCAATTTCTTTGTATCAACCTCCACCAGCACTCTGTCCTGTTCTCTATTGCTGTAAAGCACAATTGAGCGTGACAGTTGACTCATGATGGATGATGATGTGATGGAGAAATGGTAATTCATCATATCACAATGTCAATAAATGAGGTGCAAGACTTAGGGTGAAGTCAAATGTATGACAAGGTTTTGAAAAATAAACCACAAATAATAAAGAAAAACATGAATTACCATACTGGCAAGTGTTGGGTTTTTGACTAAAAAAACATTGATTGTACACATTCAAATAAAATACCATGATAAAAGAAGATGATAATCTGCTACAAATTTCAGTTAGGACAGTTCACAAAGTTCATATTAATTGAATAATAATGTTTTGGGAGTAATTTTAAAATTATTGACCAATGACACTTCTTCCTGTGAACTCATTTTACTGTGTTGATTTAAGGCCTGTGTACACAAATGTTAATCTTCAAGTAGACCTACAAGCCACCTGCTATAAGTTTTCACCACAAAGGACAGAAATATCAAAGTCAAGACAAAGATTTCTATAAACAAGACTGTCTCCAGTGGGTACTTAAAAACACCTGCACTCGGCAGGAGACCTCATGCATTTGACCTGACCCTATTACAGCGATGACCAGATACAACCATGGCTGCTTTTACGGGGAACAAACCCAACCTTATCTCTTTGATTCAGGTAGAGCAAGTTCAGATCACACCCATAAAAATGTCTACAAATTCATTTGTCTTTTTACTAGTGACACAGAAAAAATAGAAATTAAAATGGAGATATTTTCTTTTTCAGAGTTGCACACTTTCATATCATATCTATATAGCAGGAAAATATGCTACAACCACTAGCTTTAATTACTTCATAGGCAAGTTTAACATCAATTGTTATCACATTTACAATAATGCCAAATACAAAGAAAGATCCTGTCATTTGAAACTGAGCCAGGTGCAGTCTTTACACCAAGTACTGACACTCTGGAACAGTTCTTTGGAATTTCTGTGAAAACTGGGCCTTGCCCTCCACGAGGTCAATTATATGCCAGAAACCCCAGACACTGCATCTATCGACCTGTTGGAGGAGCTAGGTCACTCTCATCCCAGCTAGCCTATCCTCCACAATTGGTGGTCAGTCCAACCTTGTTTTGTTTGTAGCCTGTTCTCAGCATGTGAGTGCATCAACTGCTCTGGTTTGTATTCAAGTTTATAGAAATGGGATGTAATATGGACGACAGCAAGGATAAAGACCAGGGTGACTCTCCTAAAAAAAAACCTGACCTCATTACAGCTAATCTTCTTTGGGTCATGAGTCACTGTAAACACCTTATTAGTTTGGCAGTTAACACCTCTGTATCCACTTGAACTACAGCTCTCAATTAAACAGTATGCTGCCTTTTCATATTTTATTTCCCAACATTTTCTTTACAGATAGGTTCAGTTGCCATGACCATGACTGTAGCCTTACATCAAAGCTGCATAGATTTATTTGAGCGGGTTCTAACATGTGGAAAGAATTTGCTTTGTTTGCTAGAAAAATGAAAGGTTCTCCACGTTCATTTTGCAGTGAGACCGCCTGTAAGAAAATGCTCTTGAACAGCTATTGCTCAACTTACAGACTTCTTATGGGCATACACATCAAACGTGGACAGAATACTATCCACTTTAGTGCTACAGGAATAGATTTTGTTTGGTTCTTTTTCTTTCTTTTTTCCTTTTTTGGTGGAGGGTCTTGACTTTGTAACTACCTGAAGGAATATTTGAACACCATGTCTCTGTCAAAATATGGATTCCACATCGTGTGACTAAAGTTTTCTTCTACTTTATTTGTTAGGTCAGTCAAGGAATGACCAATTTCTAAAAATAAGTAGCTAACTTCTCGATAAAATCTGCTTGCTATCTATTTACTGTAAAGACTGGCGACAACAGGACTGAGGGAAAGGGGCCTAAATATATTATCAATGTATTTTGCTTAGTGTTCTAGCAGGACTGAAACATTGCTGTATTAAGAATTACTGATGCATAAAGAAAAACAAAGAAAGAAAGCATACTCATATTATGTTCATGAGCTTCCATCAGAATAGTCCTATATGGGCACCCATGTACAACTTCTTATACATATTGAATGAATTCATATATAAACACAAGCATTCACAAATAAGGATAATTTATCTCTTTTCTTTTTACAGAATATTTCAGAACATTTGGGCAAATCATTCATGTCTTTAACCCACTGTCTAGAGGAACTTGCAGGGTTACATAAGTCTATGGGGATTTTAGAATCTTCCACAGAGCAGGCTATGGAATGGACACTCTACACTTTGAAAAACAGGACGATTAAAGGTGCACTACGACGATATCAAAATATTTTGGGCGTGACCTCAATTACATTTACAGGCCTGCTGCGGGAGAAAATACGGAACTTCCTGATTACTTCCTGCCTTCAAGCCCCTTCCTCTCAAAGATGCGGGGGACAAGTCGTTCAAGTCGTTTTACCAGCTGTTGTCTGGCAAACTAGGGAACGAAAGCATGTACACATAAAAACAGAAAAAAAAAAATCTGCATACAATTCAAAAGACATGATATGGTATAACGCAGGAAGCATGTTTTGAAGCAAATTCCTAAAGCCAATCAAAAAACGCTGCATCAGGAAAATGCTGATGCCACACATGTGCAACATATTAATGAACTGAATGCAATATGGGACTTGTATACAATGGTGGCAAAAGCAAAAACAACAAAACAAACCCAGATGCCATCATGAGCAAATTACCCCTTCCTTTCTTTCTGATTGTTAGACTTGCATTTCTAGCAACATTTTTTGTGTGCAGTTTGCACGAAAGACGCTCTCTGTGCTTTTGCTGTTGTTACATGCAAAATGCATACACTTCATTGAATTGCATACCACATGAGATGAAGCAAAAGATAGTGAAAACTACCAGACTACAAATTCTTTTATCTTTAAATGAGAAAATATGCATTTCTTCACCATGATATCATACAATTTATGTGTTCTGTATGTTATGCAGCTTTCACACTATACACTGGTAACGATTTGGATTAGTGTATGATCATAATTATTTCATATAGTGTAATCCAAACTGAAGGATATGTCCCACATCATGTCTTGTCCAACAACAGACGTTACTATCTTTGCCTAAAGTTGGCACCGTACATCTAAAAGCAAATGGCAGAACCACTCCAGGTTATCAGGAGCTGTTTTTTCCATCCACATGAAGTGACCGTGCGACTCTCCTCCTGCCTCCGCTGAATCACCATGAAGTTTGCGTTGAAAGCGTGGAGGAGGGAGAAAAAATTGTACAGACGCCTGGGAAGAATTTCTCGTCAGGTTGGTGTTTGCTGTGACAGGCTTCCGAGCTGCTGACATTTTGTCTCTCGGTATTCTGGCATCTGGTCCGTGAGAAAAAAACACAGAAGTTCGTAGACCGGCGAGGCGAGGCCGCATTTGGCAGCTTGGTATGTTGACAGTGTGAAGCTCATTCCCCCGGTGAGAATTCTATGCTGGTAGGTCACACTGAAGCAGGTGTGTGGGACTAAAGGAAGAATGGCCTGCAGTAGGTCCGTGCAAGTGCTGCGGCTGGAACACCATGGAGCCGTCCTGCAGTTAAAACAGAGGAGAGAATAGAGACAATTTATTCAGATGAGGCTGGTTGATAATAAATATCAATTCAAAGACTCTGCATTGCTACTTTAATATGCAAAAAACATGATGACAAAATACAGATTATATTAATGAGATATCATGCCCTACTTAGGCAGTAAGAAGTAGGGTACAATATGGGGCATACACACAAAAAACCTATACCACAGTACTCCATCCCCCCCCCCCCCCTCCAAAAAAAAAGAGAAAATGGAAAAAAAAAGCGGTTTGTGGATTAGGCATCTATAGGCAGCACTTACTGCACAATTTCTTGAAGAATAAAGGGGGATATGGACCAAACGAAATGAGATGAAAAAAAAAAAATGAATAGGAAATCTGCTCTATAAAACCTTAGCCTACATTATGTGTATTTATAACAAGGTCATCCACTAATGGACAACAGGAACGGGAGCAAATGGGCTGCAAAGAAAGGTGTACAAATTGGAATCGGAATACGACAAGAATGAGAACGTACAGTTCATTCTGATAGTGAGCAATTTGTTCCCATCACCATGGGCAATCAAATAATTATCCAAAGAATAAATAGGTCTATTTTGATAGGTCGGCATGAGAGAGAGAAAAGCCTTTCCTCTCTGGAAAGCATCTGAACTACTGATTGTCGGTGTTACAGCTCTCATGGGATAGTTTGGGGGGGGGGGGGGGGAAGAGACAAGTTGCCAAGAGGACCTCCTGTAAGGGTTTGCTGGCCAAGATAGGTCATTACCCTCTGTCAGGTCACTTGGGGTCATTTTGGTCAATATGAATAAATATACAATCCAATCGCCAGCAAGAATTTGGGTGACTCTTTTCTAAGAGTAAATCATATTTTGAGCAGCCTTCATGTTATATTTGCTTGTTTTTTTAATCAGTCATACTTATGTCAATGTAATAAGTGTGAGGACACTGAAAGTAGTTGCCATGACAACAAAGTGTCAGGGATGCATTGGTCTCAACATTGGGTACGCAGCACGACAAACAGACTTCAACCATGACTGAGATAAAGTGCCAACTGAAGTACAGCTGTACCTGCACCTACATTTGACACCACGATTGACTTTCTCCACAAATATGTACTGACAGCCATTTTGTTTTTTTAGTATCCGTAAAGACTTTTACTCTGACAAGAGAAATCATGTAGGATCATTTCTCTCCTTGCATGCATTCAATAATGGAGCACAGTCCATTCACAATACACCACATTAAAGAAATCACTCGTATATCTCTGATGCAGATTTGATATGACAAGCTCAATATGATATCTCAAAGTAAAACAAATCCATATCTGTCTCTACTAGTTATATGATTTTTGTGATATAATGATAAAATGACAAAAAAACAAACACTACCTTGAGTTCAAAGATTTAAAAAACACTGCTTGGGAATTATAGGCTTTGATGAGACTAATTTTTAGTCTACTCCCTCAAATGTTTATTTTTTCCTTTTAATTCCCCACTTTGTACTTTATGTGCAATTGCCATGTTCTGTTTATACTTGTGTATTACTTCCAAATTCACAGCAAGTGAAATAAAATGAGAGAGAGACTTTCATAAGATAGATTTGAGTGTGAACACATCCTTTACAAAAGGTGAGGAGGGGGGTTCAATGAACAGGGGTCACACCACATGCTCAATAACCAGGGCTGTGGTTTTCTCCGTCCGTCAACAGAAAAGATGAAAAGAGAATTATACCAATTAACAGGATGGCCTCATTGTTGGCAACAAGAAAAGGGAGTCCAAAAGAGAGAGAGAGAATTGAGAAAAGATCGATGGAAAATAGGAGTGGTGGACGGGGAAGAATTCATGCCTGCAGCAACTGGTATTTTGTGTTTCATATGTTCACACGGGAAGCACAAACAGAA
Organism: Diadema antillarum; assembly: GCF_040938485.1. Taxonomy (NCBI): domain Eukaryota; kingdom Metazoa; phylum Echinodermata; class Echinoidea; order Diadematoida; family Diadematidae; genus Diadema; species Diadema antillarum. The sequence continues at coordinate 1,682,033 of NW_027271431.1, forward strand.
ATTGATAGCTCAGACAAATTGATCTGAAAATATTGTGGGAATTCTCTGGAAGTGAGGAAAGAAAGGAAAAGTACACAGAACACCGACACCGACAAAATGGATGTGGGGACGAAGAGAAAGAGATTGCGAATGGGCTCATGAACTGTGGAACTTTCAATGTCCATGAACAGCGCCCATCAATTTCTGTCTTCAGAATTACAGCTGGAACAAACTTCATTTTAGTAATATCTGCAAGCATTGGAGACTAAGAATAGTATTGAAAATTGTGAAAATACATGTAGCTGTGGTTCTGGAAGCATTGCCTGTGTACTTTTAAGCCGTTGAGGACGAGTCCCGAGTATACTTGGGCAGGTGTCTATGGGAAATGCATGTTGTAGCAAAATCAGTCCTTCCTCAACGGGTTAAGATAAAAGTTGATATCCCATAGGGAACGCCACTGCATTCAACATTTCAAGCAATTCAACAGTTTGAATAACAACATGGCAGAATATAAGAAAATGTGGTATGTGATACATTCAAAAAAATGTAGTGGTAACACGAAACCCTCCCCATCCCAGCATCTTTACTGTGGGAAGCACACATGTCGTAGCTCTCACATATGCAAACATCATTATCATTGCCGGCTCTCTCAAAATATACACAGCGGCATCAGTCAGCGCGAAACGCCAAACGCGGCTGCCATTTATAATGGAGTCCTCGTACATCGGTTATTGGAAAATTGGACAGCCCTGAATGGGGTTCTGAAATTGGCAGCTTAAAGGTGCATGTCACTCAGCATTTCCCCCCACAGAAAACCATCCCTCTTTACAACAGCCGAAATATGCGTGATGGTTAACTGAGGACAGTCAAATGTTACATCCACAGCTGGCAGAAGATTACATGCTGACTTGATTTGCAAATATATATATTTGATACATATATATAAATTGATCTGGTTGTACAAGGAAATATCTAAGGACATGGGGATACAATGGGAGTGGGAAGGTTGGCCCGACTCAAATATACTCAGGAATTCCCGTAACAAATTGTGTATACCTATATCATTGATCTCTATGTAAATACACACATAGTCAAAGAAGCTTGTCTGGAGTTGAACACTACTGATGAGTGTTTGCTTCGATACACATATTCGCTGATGGCGCAATTCTATTCCAGTTCTATTCAGGACTGCCTATTTGTTGCTTTCAAATGTAGTTTGGTGGGTAGCGAATGAGGACCAATTCGATCGAGCCACCCATCTCTCTACACGCTACCGCATCTTTAACCCATTGAGGACGAGTCCCGAGTATACTAGGGCAAGTGTCTATGAGAAATGTGTGGTGTAGCACAATCAGCCCATCCTCAACGGGTTAAGATAAGTCATTAAAAATCAAACTATGAAGGTAGTGTAAAAAAGAGAAAAGTCTTCGACAAGTGAGTGGGCTGTGATTTGTGTATTTTAACACCGTGACTAATATTAGAAGAACAAACCTTGATCTTTATCTATCCTCCCTGTGAATCACTCAATTAAAAAAACAAAAACAAAACACCCCTAAAAATAAAAACACTAACATACTCTGCTTTCTGAAGACGGAGGGTTTCCCTTAAACATCTCTTTTTATATCACAGCATCTGCTGCTAATACTTCAACGTAACTCCAACTCTGAAATGTCAAGGCAAATTTTTCCGCTTTTGTTCCTAATGCTCATAAAGGAGATATTCTTATAATTCAAGTATTAATAAAGCTGAGGAAATAACAAAAGTGCTACATATCTGAAAGGAAAAAAATAGGCCACATCACTGACACACCACATGTTGTGTCTCAATTTGCATATTGAGTATGTGGTCTCAAACAGATTTCAGTAATTTTGAGCATTTGCACCTTTTAACCAATTGAAGACTAGTCCCAAGTATACTCTATGAAGACAGGTATCTTTGGAAATGCTTGATAAAGCAAAATTAGTTCGTCTTCAATGGGTTAATCCGTTTTATCAAAATCCCAATAAATTATGATCAACATTTTTCTGCTTATTCATCCACTACAAACACATTTAGAAGCAAAAAGTCAGTTTCCTTCTTCCAAACACTGAGCGAGGCAAGCTGCAACATACATATGTACTGCTCTTTCAAATAGCATCCAACCTTCACCAAGAGTTGTTTCAAATCTACCAGTTTACCATCCACAGAAGATCAATTGAACACCATTGATGTTTAAGAATTTAACCCTTCCACTTTATTTGACAGTTCGCCTGCTTTCAGTGAGAGATGTCCAGCTTTGAGGCCAATTTCTCAAAATCTCCCGCTTGAGTTTAAATTTTTCCCACTCTGGCTGTGTGTCTCCTGCTTAAGAGGCATTTTCCCACACTTCGAATTTAACCTTCTCCCATCCAACTTCAGTTCTGTCACATTATTTAAAAAAAAATAAATATAAGGCTAGGATAGGACTAGAGTATATAAACCTACAGTTGTGGTACCCTTAACCCATTGAGGACGGGCTGATTTTGCTACAACATGCATTTCCCACAGACACTTGTCCGAGTATACTCGAGACTCGTCCTCAACGGGTTAAGGGACCCTGGACCAATCTCCCCCATCCTGCATTTCGGGCAAGTGATTCTGCGCACATGCCTGCGAGATCAGAGGCTCTAGTTTGCTATGTGTCTAAGTGGGAGAATCTCCCTTTTAAGAGATTCTTGGGGTTAGAATCTCTGAAGATACGGCATCAAAACCACACAAAAAGTGGTCACAGGGACCTTACGGGTTAAAGAGCGAGCGACCTAGATAATTGACAATGTACAGCTGGTCTAATTAGGGATGCGGGGGTTGCTAGGATCCGTCACATACAACCTTCGGATTCACCGTCATCTCTACAACTTGCAGCACGAGATTCTGTCTTTCTGGTCTAATGACGTCAACGCAGCAATGTTTGGTTGCAGCTAGTGACGCTCAGACGATATATTATGATCCAGGCTATTTACTCAGGAGGTTGTTAAAATTGTACATCCTGATTTTGATACTTGAGGTAAACCACTACTTTGTTTTATTTCAGTTTCCCTGTAGCAGTGATAATTCATGCAGAACCAGTCATACCCAACCCACTTTGCAGGTACAATATTTCATTTCCACTTAATCTATTGTTTCTGCATGGTACAAATTAACATATCACTTTTGAATAAGAAAACATACAAATTAATTTGAGATGGCTGCATCACGCATGCATTTCTCCAGTCTTTGTTTTGTTTTTTGTTTTTTTCACCGAGAAGTGAAGGAAAGGTAAACTGCTTTTTTTCCCCTCTACTCACAGTGCAAAAACTGCTATCTTTACAACCTGTTTTATTTGATCAAATCTCTTCTAACTCACTTTTTTTTCTGTTCACAAAGAAATCACAAAATCTAGGTGCTTTCATTTCGTTGTAAGCCTTGGCCATGCCACAGAAAAAAAAAAATTAACAGGGAGATTCTATGACAGTCTTTCGGCATCCTGGCTTATATGAGAGCGGGATCCTAATTGTATGCCACCTTAGAAAAATCTCCATTCACTGAGAGGGAACGCCATGGTTACTAACTTTGCAGAATGACTGCCTGTTAAAGGCACTGTTTACCATTGGGAGCAGTGATTTAAAAAATGTTCGAGTTTGAATATCACATTTGATGCATATGTATAGGTTCGTTGTATCACAAAACATCCTACCATATAAACAATTTTCCATGAAGCCCAAAATATAAGGAGATATCACTATTTTTTCTAAATAAACCATACCTGTATATGGTTTAGTCCAGAATCAATTTTAATATAACTGTTGTTCACATTCTGTATATCTAACAATACTTAATGATTATACTGATTAATATTTTTACATAGGTCGTTCCTTTCCCTAACTCACATTCTAGAACTATTTTGAAGCACTAAAGCTGGGGTTTTGTTTCATCTGCAAATAGTAAATAATGCCTTTAAATTCTCCTTTTTTTTGTCAACCATGGTCTGATTATAATAAGACTACATCTTGGCAGGAAGCTCCAAGAAGCCTGCTCATTAGTGCAGCGGCGACGGCCATGGAATGTTCTTTGTGCCAGAATTTCATTGCAGTTTTCTTTTTTCACTTCAATCACTCTTTCCCCTCACTTTAATAGCGAGTCCAGCGATCCAGCTGCGGCAGATCTCAATCACATGTAGCGGGGCTCATCCCTCATTCACTGCTATCTACTGCTGTCTTTACACAGCAGACAGTGGAGATGAATCATCGTTCAGGACACGTTAATGCAGCATTTAAGGAGAGGACTTCATGAAAGTAGTGAATAAAACGACAAAAATCTCCTAAAATCTTGAGATCTGCAATTACATGCACACACAGGTGCAGTAATCTGCAAATGTTGGAGTAAATAAAATCACAGCTTCTCTTAAACATTTTTTTTTCAAGTAATGAAATGGTCTGTGTAAAGTTGCCAAGGGGTAGCTTGATTGATATCTTTTTATTCATGCACTACTTCTTTGTTAACAAATGGTAGGATGATGTTATGATCTCTACAGTCTACTTTTCCCAAACCCTTCTCCCCACACTTCTCTTTCATCAGTATGATGATTTTTATTTTGCTAACACACCCTGCTGGTTACTAATGCTGAATTGAATATGTAGAGCTGTGTATCTACTGGAGACATATCATTTTCATCCTCATACATCTGTAGTTTATCTAGGCATTCATTTTATAATCACAATTCTCACAGTTGGCACAATTATCTACTAAAATACTACTACCGGTATATCACTACTCCCCATGTGTGTCTTTTCATGTATGCTGCTCATGTTGTCTCTCAGTGTGTGGTTCTTACTCCCTGCTCTGATCACCAAATTTCTTCCTACCATATACCAAGCTACTCTCCTCATCTGTAATAATGCTCCATCTTCCGCCTCCCTTCCTCTGCCCCCCCCCCCCTTCTCTCTCTCCACTCTCTTCTCTCTTTCTCCCTCCATCTTTATCACACATATATATTCCTCCTCCTCCTTCTTCGGACCACATAGCATCTCATCTCCCCAAGGCTATGTCACATTCAAATCAGGCGGAGTGGATGGCAAATATGAATTTGGCTGTTCCGAGATGTACTTGGAGCGCATAATTCGTATGCGTGAATGTGTGCGAGTGTGTGTAAGTGCGTGCCAGTGTGCGTGTCGGTGTGTGTGTACCAGTGAGTGTGCGTACAGGATAGGAGGGTGTTGTATGGTATTCGATCACAAGCTCACAATGTAGGACATATATGCATCACCCCCTTACAGCTCAAGCCGCTGTCCGCTGCGCTGCTGTCATGTCATCCTGACAGTCACAAACCCCGCCATGTTCCCTCTCTAAGATCGATGAGAGTGGGAAGTTCCAGCTGGAATAGAATAAGCACCTTTTATCGACAGTATCGGAAACAGCCGTATAACACCGCAGGCTCACAGACCAGCAATACACATGGATGAAGCAAGAATGGAAGTGTGAGATACAGATAAAATAACATACAGAGATGGGAGAGATAAATGATGGATTTTGACTACTCCTGCATCTCTTCACAATAGTGGCATTGAAGGTGGTATACCCCCTTTTGCAAACATCACAAAATTTTTGCATCGTTGAAGAATGATGTCTCCCAACATCGTGAATGAAATCTTAATATGATAATACACCTCATTTTTTTGAAGAAGAAATGAAAATCTAACCCTATGCTACTTGAAAATATGCATCCCTTTTGCACCGATAAGAACGATTGCATTTTTTTTTTTGTATGAATGAATATACTGGAGATCTATAATGTTGTTTCCCCTCCATCATAAAGAAGTTTCTTGTTTTCATTTCATTTTATCTAATTTACTTTATTTCCACACAGTCACTTATTTCATCCACAGGCTGTTCTTCCACAAGTCTGTGCACAAGTCTGAGGAAAGGTCTGAACGACCTACCTCTACAATACCAGCCTATGAAATGAATCTAATTTACAGGGTTGCAATAGATTTAGGAACACACAAACTTTGCAGACCTGGATGCATGGGGATACCATGGCGCTATTTGTGGTTTTCGAATGTACCCTGGTGGGCAGCGAATGAAGGTTGATTCAATTGGACCGCCCATGTTTCCCAATGCTACAAGATCTTTAGCGGAAAGTCATACGAGTATAACTTACACAGGTGCATCTTTAAAGTGTATGGATGGATAAAATGAAGGCTTACTGATTAATTACAATGGAGAAACAATCACTGTCTTAAAATCACCCTTCTTGTTGTACATGGCCATTTTCAAATATCATTCTATAGTTGCTCATATGCTTGATAAATTTCCAGGAAGGGGTAACAATTGTATCAAACACAACTTTGAGAATACTCAAAAAAAAAGTTGCAAAAAAAAAACCCAACCGATGCAGGAGGATTACCAAAAGAAATCTAGATTTTTAAATGAAGTTTTTCCTTCTAACATGGATATAAGCAATGTGCAATGATATACATGACAATAATACTACTTAAAGGTACCTACAAATCCTGACAAGGCTGAGCTATTTGGGCAATATGACTCAAATGTCCTTGTTAGGACAGAGTAAAGGAGGAAAGAATCACAAATTACTTAACTTTACTTTACTATATTTTACTTTATTTTTACACGCACTGTTTCTCTATCCATATGTTAAATTCATCCCTCGTTAAATTTCTTCAGGAATGTACAGATTATAGTTTCAGCCTATGAATAATTGAAATCTGCTACTTACAAAGGCAGTATATATTATATGGAGGAAATGGGTCAGAAGCATCCTAATTTCTCATCTCTCTTTGTGAACGCTGCCTAACTCATCTGTTTTGGCCATCTGGCAGGCTCAACCGAATCTGGGCACTGCTCAGACAGACGACATGAGAAAGCCCGTCAAGTTTATCTGACCTCAAATCAAAATTTCATACTTGAGTCAACACTGCCGAACTGATGACTGAAGCATGAAGGGAGAAAAAAGCAAAACAGCACAGTGCTTTCATATCGCCTTTGATGTAGAATACAATATTCTTTTCTCAACAATTTTCCATGGATGGATGGTTACAGGCTTGCGGAGACAGCCTCCTTGCATCCCCCTTTATTGGCATGTTTACATTTCTCATCGCATTTTCTTCTCCTCTCTTTCTTGACCACTGTGAAGCAAGACAAATATTATTCCTGCTCATCTACCAAATTCAGTGATTCTGCAGTGCCTCCCGCAGTCTGCCGACTAGGTGATGAATTTTTCATTTTCTGACTGCAAGATGTTTGGGGCTGCCCCCCCCCCCACATAATCAAATTGCCGCTTTTCATGCCCAATAGTTGAAGCCCAAATCAAGTTTTGATGAATCAAGGCACTCCGAGCAATATTGCAGAATCAAATATTTGATAGCCAATTCTGACAAAACTTGGCACACGATACACTTCCAAACATAGAAGAGGAATACACAAGGCAACCAATATCTGTATTTTAGGTTTTCTCCCCATCCCCCCTCTAAAATCTATTTCATAGTCTCTCTCAATACCCTTTCTCTAACATGTCCCACAGCTATGAATTTTTGCAGCTGTATGTCATTTGTTTGATCTGAATCAATACTCATCAGTTATCCCTTCTTATGCTCTCATGATGTACGATTTTTATGCATACAAAACAGACACATCATCCCCCCCCCTTGAAAATGGATTCTGCCACACGGCTTAATATTGCTTTCTTAAAATTGTAAATCTCCTAAAAACCACTGCACACAATCCACTTTAGATTCACACACCTTGTTTACTCCCAGCGCTGACATGCAGTTAGGGAATTTTGACACAAATTCCTCATCTTCAGTCTACTGTTCAGTCTGTTTGGATTTCACGCCACATTGTTTCTGCTCGAATAATCTCATTCCGACTTTCCGATGATGATTCATCGGGCCCCAGATCCACTGTAGAGGGCCGTGCGTCATCGTCATGCGCCGCCCAGATAGACACAAACCTAATGTCATTATACCACTATCTGCGAGCTCACATGTCTCCAACATTTGCGGCTGAATTTGCGAGTAAATCTGCCAAAATGGCAGCAGCAGACGAGGATTAGTAGAGGAGCTTGGACTAATTAATGAGAGGGGAAAAAATGCATTGTCTTCGAATGACGATTTTCTTCTCGTGCATTTAATGCATTTGAAATGCTCCAAAACCTTTTGATATTTGGTTTTGTCTAAAATGCTATCTTGGCAGGACATAAATGCATAATGCTGAAGTAGCACAAGCTATAAACTTGCTTAAATCTTTCTCTCTCTCTCTCTTTTTTAAAACAAAAATGATGTGCTTTTGCATGTCTTCTACCCAAACTTCACTGATGTGTTGTATTAATATTACTGTAAACTCAATCCTCATTTGTATTTGAGTAAATCTTCCCTTTAAGATTAAAATATTGATAATCCTGTATCAATATGAAAATGATCAACAAATATAACATCAATGTTATTCCCACATTACCATACACATTTCTGTATATTACTGGCACTTTATAGTATACACAGCATTCTTCCAATTTTGTCGCTGTTGTTATTGTGCACTGGTCGAAGTTTTTGATTGCCAACCGTAGAGAATCCATGACAGTAAGTGCAAGCCACTACAAAGAACAACATTTACAATGTACATCAGGTTTCTCTAGAATCGCTACTACAAAGAACAACATTTACAATGTACATCAGGTTTCTCTAGAATCGCTACTACAAAGAACAACATTTACAATGTACATCAGGTTTCTCTAGAATCGCTACTACAAAGAACAACATTTACAATGTACATCAGGTTTCTCTAGAATCGCTACTACAAAGAACAACATTTACAATGTACATCAGGTTTCTCTAGAATCGCTCATTCAAAAAAATAAATAAATAAATAAAAAAATAAAAATGTACAGGCATATACTCTGAATGAGACTGTGGTATGTCTCTTGTTTCACCTGCATTCTATCATACTGAAATATACAGTATCTTGGATGACCTCTCATGGAAATTTGTGTAAACTGTCAATAAACATATATTTCTACTCCAGCCGTAGCTCAAAGAAATGCTTCAAACAGAAATATTTTCCTTCAAATGAGCATTTAGAATTTTAATTCAACATTTTAAGTGTCAATCTGTCTGATTTTCTGGCGCACTGTGTAGTTTGAACCTTCACTGTCAGAGGCACAGCGCCAATCCTATTTATCTTGACAGTTGAACCATGATAATCCTTTCCATAAATTCCTCTTCTGTCAAACGGCGGCTTGTAGGATATTCTTCCATTCTGATGATATATTTACATTGCTGGCCAGACTGTATATACATGTATACAGGGAATTTTTGTGACTCACATAATAAGGCATGTTTCATCCATGCGATGCTTCATAAGCTGCCGGGATTTAGAAAGGATTTCACTTACATTCCACACACAATATTCATCATAATATAACAAACAACATACTTGTCATTTTGGCTTGCACTATTTCCATGCTGTAATGCTAATATTTTCCATGCTTCTCTCCTGAAATTATCATCTATGCATGTATTGCTATACATTTCAATCCAGATTCAATGAGTAACTTTCCTTTAAAGAAAAGCCTATTAGGCTTGCTGCTTGAATGTGAGAAATGTGTTAATCATGGACTGTTGAAGTTTAGTAAGAGTAGTCTAAACTTGTTTATCATAGTACAATGGATGATGCTATAATAATTGTCTTCATAATCAGCAATATGACTAACTTTTTCAGTGGTTGTAAATGACCATTCTCCTCTACAGCTGTATATCTGCAGTTTGGTTCTATGCATGCATCATGCATTTCTTTCTGTCTCAAGAAATTTAAAAAAAACCCAGGATAATCTAAATCAGTATACAGTATATCGATTATAAAATGTACAACATCAGCATTGAATATTGCATTACATATGGAGGCTGTCACTGACAGTTCTGGACAAAACTATGTATCATAAGGGCAAAAGACATGTGCACCATGAACTACTGATGACCCCCCCCCCCCATACATACATTAAATGTACATGTATAGATATTATTAAAACATACACCAATCTTATAACCGGTAAGAAAGAAAAGGAAGCCAAACAGATTTTAATTAGCAAGGGTTTTACAAGTATCAGTACAGTGTCAATGTCTCACAAATGCAGAATAAGTTACATAAATTTTCCAACCATTCCAAATTCTAAGAATTCATGGGAACACACACAAACACACAAACAAACACATTTATACTTTACTGCCACTACAGTTCTGAAGAGATATTAAAGTTACACAAACTAGGCAAGTGCTGCATCGCTACACTGCTGGTTATCATTTGTGGGGCCAATAGCCATGCCCATAGTATATGCCCCATCAATAATTAATGGCAACTGACAATATCTCTGTGTTTTATCACCACTGAAAGTGCACTCAGGCAAGTACTATCAATTTTCATCTTAACACAACACTGACACAGACGAGGGCGCCATAGCACTCACTTGTAGGCCATTAGCTAATTTGTTTCCTCTTTTCAATCTAACTGCTCTGAAACCCACTTTTTGTGCTATTGAGTTCTGACGACATGGAAAGAGAGGTTTTTGGGTGAAATTTTCCCTTTATATCAAGCCCTGGTTGCTTGCAACAGCAAATTCTAATAAAGCAGAACGAACGAAAACTGCCACAACAACTACAGAATGTAACTGTAGACCCAGGATTTCATTGACTTACTGTTTTTCCTGCATTCTTTTTTTTCTCTTAAAAACTTTTGGGGTGTAATTCTTGTCTACAGATGGCCTAATCACACCACAAGAGAGAGTAAGTGAATGCTTTGAAACATTGTTAAGTGAAGTACTTAATCAGAAATCCATCTATAACAAATAAAGGTATAAAAATTGCATTTGTGATGCAACACTATAATATAATATAAATTATTTCAAGTTCTTCCACAAAAAGCAGCCGGCATGTTCACATCTCTAACATTGAAGCAGGTAAACAGGCTGACTCAGGACAGAGGGGAAAATAAATGAACTCAACTGGTTTGTTTTACACAGATCCACACATGGCTGTGGCATTTCTGAGCTCAAAATAGCTCCATCCTCGATTGAAGATGACAGAGCATCCAGAAAGGGGGAATTGAGAAGGATACAAGATTATGACGGGGCTCCTGAAAATTGCTTGTATCCATGGGTAGTGATGGTGATGGGTGGGGGGGGGGGGGTTGGGGTTGTCAGCCCACCTTAAAGGTCACACGCACTCTAGCTGCTGCCTATATCTATGCCATGGACGGACAAGTTAATCAGTGGACATGCCTCAGCTGATGGAGAATCGACATTCAGTGGCTTAATGAGGCATATCTAGTGATTATAGGTCAGTGATACACCAGGTAAACCTTGACAAGTGCAACTGTCATTGGTGTCTTCTTATTCAAAGTGTGAAAGCAAATCAGAGTGGTGTTGGTGGCTGTATCTCTCTCCTACCCTAACTCAACATGCTCACGCCTCTTGAAGGTACTGGCAATTATTTGATGTAAATGAAATCAACCTGTTACCTCTGTCAACATGTTGGTGTGTTATTGTACTTTGCAAGACTTAATTAGTGCTACATTTACTGGGAAATAGTGACAATATGAACTTTCCTTCTTGGAATGATAAATTGAAACAAATTATCAATTAGCAAAAACCAATAAAAAAATCTGGCAGTACATTTCAAGAATTTGAAAAAAAAATAGCAACCATGAGAAACATTCCAGATTTTGAACACACAGATTAAAAATTCGCCTTGCCATGAGTAGCAATGTAATTTTCAAAATTGCATTTTCAACAAAGATACGTTGAAGCTTATTCTTCACATGATGGACAATTTTTAGTTGTTTAGTTCACCTGCCTGCCAGCTAAAATTGACCGAAACCAGAGAAGTGCAGCTACAGCATCAACTGCATGAGACCAAACATACTGAAATCCTATGATATCAAGACATTGCTTTCTACACGCAATGGTTATGGAAGAACGAAAACAGAGATCTAAAAGCAAGAAAAGATGACAAGGGAAGAGATGAGAAGGAACGGGATGAAATGAGATGAAAAGAAGAGAGTGAAATATAAGAGAAAAGAGAAGAAAGGAAGAGAGAAGAGAGAGAGGGAATAGACCACTTCTATCTTCTATCTCCATACGGGAGGAGTCTAACATGGTGCTATAAGAAGAAGCAATGACTCATCCGCCTCTATGCCCTCAACTCCTTGGATGACACTCATGCACAAAGAGGGTGTGAATCTCAAGCTTGACTGGCGTCAAATGGGTCGGTCCTCTGAATGCACAATGCACAGATTAACTCTCTCGTTACCAGTGGCTTCTGCTGACAAATATACTAGATGGCAGCAGTGGAATCTCAGAGTAGACCAAGGGTTAAAGAAGTAAGATTCACAATCCCATCTAAGGGTGTGGTAACTTTCTCTTCGCTAACTTACATCTTACCTCCCCCTTTCCATTGAAAGTGAAAGTGACAGACTGAAACACATTTCATACAGCCTACCGGTTGGAATGCTAAATATTCACAGCAACCAATAACAAATGTCTTTATTACACACATTTCTGTTCATGGACATACTATTACTAATAGAACTATCACTTCATAATCCCCAAAACAGAAGTAAAAAACAAAAATCCTTGTTGAATGTTTCATAAATGTTATATAATATCAATCTATATGCCACTCAAATGGCCATGTTAGTAATAATTACTCCTTTTCACACCTCTGAAATATCTAAGCAACAAAGATGCTGATCCTTGTATTTCCATGACAACAACACAACCATCACTTGTTTTTCTACACATAGTGCATTTACTAAATGCCATTGTAATTGAAATTCCTATATAATTAACTGGAGACAGCCCCTTGACTCTTTATCCTAAAAAAAATATTCTGTTTTCAAGAATGGACAGCAGAAAAAGGGGCTTGATAGGGTCAATAATTGCCTTTGAATTTGCAGCTCTTAGGTAAACATTCCAGTAGTCTCAGTTCCAGCCATGGGGTATTGTATTTCTTTACCTTTCAGTTAAAATGCATTATTCCAACCATAGCAACATCTTGAACATTTCTGAAGGTAGAATGAATCTGACAATGCCTAAAAAGGAGGGGGTATTTTTGAGCGAGCGAAAAATTACTCGCACAAAAATATCTACCTTTACAGTATAGTATACATTTTGTACATCAGGCTCAGATTTTGGTCTAACTAAACAAAGTCTATGATTTAGAAACTAGATCAAATCTGTGTCCATTACCACAAGGCATTATGCCTTCAGTTGTTCGACTTTGTAGTCTCCTTGACATTTCACAAACAAGACCCAAATCTCTAATCCTTTGTATCACAACCCACGTGTCTGTTTGCAAAAGTCTTCATTACATACGCTTGTCCAAGAATTGTTCACAGGATAAAAACTTTGTACATCTTTGGCGATACCCCAGGTGGTGCTATCAGTTTGTGGTAGTACTAGGTCCTGAACATCCTTAGGAACTAACAGGGACTCTGTACTGAGTTGTCTGCCCTTCTGCACCTGCTCATAATATATACACACACACATATACAGACCTCCATTGATATGCGCCATCCAGCTTCAATTCTGCCAATTCTCTTCAAATCAGACAAGGGGACAGTCAGGGCCTTTTTTTGCCCACTTTTTGCAGATTGGGATACCTGGAATGTACAGAGGAAATTATGCCAACACATGTGGCGACTGATCCCTGAACCCCACAGTGGCCTACTTTTCACTATGTCCACTCTTTCTCTTTCAGAAACCCGAGATGAAAATAGTGACAGGAAGTCCTTACTGGATGCCTGGATGTTGGGATTGCCTTACCTGGCCACATGTGGGGGCAAGTGGGGGGTATCAGACTGCACTGTGCAGTTGCTATGGCAACCAGAAGAGTGTCCCTTTTTAAAGCTGCAAATGCTCTCTCCTCCTGGGTCAAGTGGAAGAGCTCAGCATGAGGTTTGCATCTTGATTGACAGTGACACTGAATACGAGCTATTGTGGGTGCCATAAGCCACAATCTACAAACTCCTAGCATGGCCTAAGATCCAATGTCAAAGGTCAATTAGTACACTAAAGTGAACTGCACAATGATATACAGTGTCAATACTAGAGCACTAGTGTTGGGACAACCATGACAAAAACAAAACAAAAAGAGAATGAAATTCCAACCACAACAGACATACATATTAAAAAAGATGAATGGTTATACAGTTGTAACATGCATTCAATGCAAAGTGGCATTGAATGATGTGTCTGTGCAAATCTGAGGCACACACCATTGCAAAGACTGTAAGCTGCCATGGCGGCTGCATTATTTAGTTTTTAAATGAATGCTAATCCAAGCTTATCATGCAAGACGCTTCGCACAATCTTTTTGGCAGGACACCAAGTTTATGAGCTAAAAAAGGGGGAAGAAACTTGTGTCTGGCACATATCAATGACTTTGTGAGTGTGTCATGGATGTTTATATAAATACATGAAATCAGCAGCCATAGCTAGCCACACACACTTCTCATGGATATGTGTTTGCTGCAGAAAAAATGCACAGGGGTTCATTACACCTCCATGATTCCATATTCATTCATTTCAAATACGTGCATGAAAATTGTAAAATGAATTTGAGGGTCGGCATTAACTTTTTTCCCTGGTGGCCTGTTCAGGCCACTAATATCTTTAAATCTGAAATTTTTGGTGGCCCCAAAAAAGAAATTTAGTAGCCCATAATAGAGGAAAATATTACAGTTCATTTTCAATTTCAGTTGCCTGATTGGGCCACCAAATGATTTAACCTTTTTGAAAATTTGGTGGCCAAACATCAATTTAAGTAGCCCTGGGCTGCCACTAATGTCGAAACCTGCTGTAGTTTCTCATTATAAACACAAATGATGGAAGTTATCACTCATATTCACTTCAACAAAATAGAAATATTGGTGCTGAAAAATTGAAATGTCAAACAGAGTGAATAACTGCATGCACAGCTTGTTTTCTTTGCTAAGCAGCATTTACATTGTATAGGCCTACAGATCCAATATACCATAATTTTATTGAGGCATCCACCTAATTCTGGTCACAGTGCACTAGAGATTCTTATTCCGAACACAGATCTATAGTTGACGTTGTAAGGATAGTAAGAATCTAATTGTGACTATGCTTCACTGGGTACCACGTAACAATATCTGCATCCTCATTAACTGAATGACATCTTATATTCATATGTCTAATGAGCTATTTCCCTTTCAGCCTCGTAAAGCACGGAGCAAAGTATTGGAAGACACAGTGGAAGATGAGACATGGTTATCAAACTAGGGTGCTATTAGCGATGATCAAATCCACAGAGGACTCGTTCAAACTCCTCTCCTTCCAACCACTCAAAATTGACTCCTGGAGCCATATTGGATTATACATGCGCCACTACTACTCAATATCACACACACACACAAAATTAAAAAACTTAACAGACGATAACATTACAAACTTGGGAGGCGACATGTAGAACCTCTAATGGCTGAGGCTTAGTCTTGTTATAAGAACAGTATTGTATGCTTGCTGAATTATTGATGTAATGATACAAGTCCTCAGTTTTTGTAAACAAAGAAAACATTATAAACACTAGAGAAGTACTCTGAGAGCACAGACCTCCGCCAAGCATACAGCTCATTTCCACCACTGATCTTGTTCTTCCATAGAGATATCAGTGATTTCCACCCATACGTACTTATAGCATTGTGTGCTGAAAGTCGCCCAATTTCCCAATATAGTTACGTCATAAACCCTCAGCTGCAGGGCGCCCCTCGCCCTAGCAGAAACTACAAATGTAGAGCACGCGCTTTAGTGCGCGCATGCAAACCTCAAATACGCGCAGCCTGAACTCCCAAGTTCATTGACCCTACCTGCCAAAATATATAAAATCCTTCATAAATTCTCCAAAATTCTCGGATCACTACCAAAGGTTAATCGATCGTTACTTGTGTCATTCTCAACCTTTCCTGCAAGTTTCATCCCAATCCGTTAACTACTTTTCGAGTTATTTTGCACAGGGACGAACAAACAAACAAACGAACAAACGGTAACAAAAACATAACCTCCTCCCTTGGTGGAGGTAAAAATATGTACCATTGCTATTATCTACTTCAGTTGCCCATGGTAACCAATATAAGATATTCTTTGTGGATAACACAAATTCATCATAATTTAGTTAAATAATTATTTTCACATGATCACTTTTGTCATTCCATTATAAGCAGTACCTAAATTTCCTATATTGCAATGATGCTTACATTTTCATTAGCACAAACTGTTTAACTTTTTGATATAACTTGTGCAAGCACTATGTCATATTATGACTCAAGACTATGATGGATTTTTTTTTTTCATGTTCTTCAATACATTTGACATGTAATGCAAAAAAAAAAAAATATATATATATATATAAAACCAAAACACACACACACACACACCTGTATGTAAATCAGATGTGCCTCACAGTATTCTGCCGAACTCCATACTGTGCAGGGAAAAGCTTTGGCCTATGAAATGCCTCGCATAATTCATCTTCTAGTTCTACCAGACCAGAGAAATGTGAAATGCCCTCCAATGAGCCCCCACCATCCATATTGTATGCAGCTTGAGTGTATCAGCTCCCCTATCCAATTAGCAGTCTTGTTGGTTACCTCACTAATGGCCTGTAATTACCACTAATCAGCCCGCTGCACATCAACATCATATATGGCGGGCATCTGCCTAGAATAGAAATGAATGTAGGGGTGGGTGGACGAATGGCATGCAAGCTCTTTGGCCAGCCAGAGGTACACATTGGCGTCAACATTGCATGAAAGTTACCACCGAAACAACAACAACAACAACAAACTCTTCAGTTCAGTTTGGGGGTGATTTATGAATACTCTCTCACACACATGTTTGCCATGTGCATATTCCGGCAAGTCCTCAGTTTTTTCATTTTTTTTTTTAAAGTTGAACTGTTACTGCAACAAATATGTGCTCCTCTGGAGTACAAGTACGTAAATTCTTTAATAGGATGGAGTACATACCTTCATACAAGATGTCAACTAAAAGAGAAAAAAAAATTGACTAGTTAAATTTCAACATGTCTTCTTTTTTTTATGTGTGTAGGACTTTCTATGGGGGATTCCTCATTACTTGATGCTGCGAAGAAAAAAGGAAGTGAAAAAACTACTAAGATGTAGCACAGTGGATAAATGGAAGGTAGGCAGAAGGACATGTGTAGACTATGAACATATACTACACAAAAACAGTATTCTTACTGCCCTGAAAATTTGTAAACTCTCAGGCCTTAAACATGCAGGAATGGAACATTACATGATTCAAGAATCTTGCATGCCGATATGTAGGCCTACAATTGTACATCAAAGTTCACAATGGTACTTTACCAAGACCTTATGACATTATAGATAAACAGATAAACTTTTCAACTTTGCTTCTTTCAGCAGTTTTTTTTTCCTCTCTCTCTTTTTCCCCCTCAAGGTGCTGGGACAATGGGCAGATCCTTCATTACCTTCCCATATGAAAGCCTTGGAAGATGGTTCTTTGTACACCTATAGCCACGCAGACCACAGACTAACAATAGAATCGAGTGGGGCTCCAACCCTTGGTGAACACAATGCATGCCATGTCTGCAGTAATCATGAGTAAACATGTTCATTATTTGAGTAGACAAGCCATTTATCAGCCACCCCATGAGTGATACAGTCTAAAAGGCATGTTGCAGTCACTACTTGTGTGGACGTTAAGTTTTTGGCACAGGTAGTCATTTGGTAGCTGCATCAGTGACTGATCAATGCGCCCTACAGTCCAACTGCAAGAGTTACAGATTTTCTAAATACACACAATCTGACGGCACATTACTCCTACTGCACATAATGGACTGTGACACACTGAGTAAAATATACAAACAAATGTTTGAGGAGGGAGGCGGAAGAAAGGGGAGGGGTGCACATCAAGATAAATAGACTGGCAGAGTGTTGGAGTAAGGGGGCAAGAAGGGAACTGTGTTTACCAAGGAGTCACTCACTATGAGCAAATAAAACTGGCTTAGGGTGACCAACCTCTTTCCTTCGTCCAATAGATAACAACGGCAGACATCTTCAACTGACAAACTACTTTTCAATTGAACTGTCAACTGATGCATCTATATCCATTTTACTGTCATGCTAAGCTCTCATCAAAAGTACTGTACTTGCATGATATGTGTTGCTCTCTATGTAGCAACTATTAGTGAAAAGATGCCTGTGCAAAAATAAAGTGCAGTTAGGTCCCATCAAAGCAATACGCATTTGGTTCTTGCTGCAAATAATGAGTGTATTTCTCAGGAAAACAGTCAACAGGATTCTCCCACATCAACATTTATTCAGTGACTCACAGGAATAACATTTTAAGCCTCTGTGTGGGTGTGATTTGACTTTGGAGAGCATTCCACATAAAATGAAAAAGCTGCCATTAAAATAAGAATGCTTTACTTTTATCTGCCCACATTTGTACATTTAGCCAATATAATTTACCTTGTGTCACTTTGTATCCTTTGTACTTACAAATACTGTACAAAACAAGCACATATCACGTAAAAATCATAAGCCCATAGTTTCTACCTTGACAGCTTGATAAAGTGGGAGCATGTCTGCCCAAGTGAGCAGTTTCCCCCATTGTTTTAAGTCATAATGTAACTGAGATGTGAGACTAAAAAAATCACTATTTAAACTCAACACACCACACAGTTTGGTGGCATTTTTTCTTCCATCTACTGTAAAAGTGGTTTCTTTCGCGTACAGAAACTTTCGCGGTTTCCATCGGTGCCAACTTTTTCGCGTGTGTTTAAATTCGCGGTCGGTAATGACAGCGTTGTAACAAGCGACGAGTTCAAAACATTTTCGCGTGATGTTAAATTCGCGGTTCAACCTCAAAGCGCGAAAATAAAACCACCGCGAAAGAAACCACTTTTACAGTATCATGATGTCACACAGAGGCCTTCCATTCCCAGGCAAAGTACAGGTTACTTTTGAAAGATAACATTGAACATTACAAATGTTTCGATTACCTTGGCAAATAATTCTCTCCACTATGACTGTACCAGGCTGGGTCATGTGATCACATGAGTAAACGAAATGAAATGTTTGCTCTCCTTAACTCAAGAGGCTAAATCAAACAAAGTCCCATAAATTGGGAAATTGTTGATTAAATGTAATTTTTGCTGTGTAAGTAGTGTTAGAACTAAATACCAAAGATCTGCAGGTTAAAGAGGGAAGGGGTCAAATATGAACAAATAAGGGGGCATGACTGCCTAAACAAGTAGAATGTTTAAAAAAGCCAAAATTCACCACAGGCCAAAACTGTTTGCTATGAAGCTGGGACTTTCCATACACACAAACAACAAAAACAGAAAATCAACAGTGCAATGAATGCACTACTGATGCAGGGTACAAATTGGATTTATAAGCTACATGTATGCATGCTTGACAAATGAATCTAATGAATATTCGTCATGATTTTCCAACAAACAGAATCATGGCCTATACACTGCATCATGGTTGGAGGGGTAATTTTTGAAGGCTGTGCATTTTATAAGCTTTGACTCTACAGGTGAAAAATCATGGTTGGATGGGACATTTTGTGCCTCGATGACATGATTTGATATCTAGTGATTTTTTTCAATGTATCTAGCAATAATGCATAATGAGATTCTATAAATCTTAGAATCTGGACAGGATCCACCAGATAAGGCACACATGAAACCCTAACAAACACAGAGTATCGATCAAAACTGGAGTAACACCTCCATTGGCATTTGATGGGGTGGATTAATAATTTAATTCCTTCCACTATCATCATTTTGGTATGTTTCATCAGAAAAAAAGGACAATTATGTAAGATTTGAAATGTGAACTACAATCACTGGATATCCAGTGTGTAATTTGTGAAGGGTTCATGAATATATCTGATATCAATACGGTCTGTATATAAATAAATCCATATGATTTATTGTAAAGAATGTAACAATAAACACACATATTTTCCTAACCACATGTTTTATCTTCTTTGATTTGTAGTCACTGCAACTTATGTCAGAAATATATGTCTGATGGATTGAGAACACATTTGAAACCAAGAAAGTTGAGTAATTTCTGTGATGCTTTCACATGTTGAGACCAGCATGCACTACAAACACTTATATTGCATCATCACTTGTTTCAATAGGGTTTTATTGTTCACAAAACCATGCACTATAAACGTGCAATGTTTATTCATATTGCATTGTATGACACACTTCATTTTCCTATGAACTCCTTTAAACTATGCATTTTTCATAAGATTTTCTTTCATGGTTCCTATCAAAATCATATGCTGGATTTTAACCAGTAAAGTTTAACCAAGGACAACACATATCAAAATAGGATCAGAAATCTATAATTACCCCCATCCTTACCGCACAATCTCCTGTTGCCATGGATTTAAAAGACATATGGCGCACAATATACACAACAGCCCATGCCTTATGTAATACCTGGCCTCCCGTACATTCACTGTCACACTAGTATGGGCACATTGTCTTGCATTTCTAGCACACGCATCAAACAGTACTCGGTCCCTAATTAGTATGCCGGGCAAGGACCCGCCATTCTGTGCACTGTGAGTGGCGGTGTTGATCGCACTGCTAATGCTCGTAATGGGGAGGGGGAATTTCATTAAATCGTGGTTGGCTATCGATTGATCGTGGGCCCCCTCGTAGGAGATTAAAGGAAATGGAGAATTAATATTTTCTTTTGTCTGCAGGCTTGTGGCAAAGAAAAGGCTCTGATTTGGTTTAAATCAGGTGCAGTGGCTACATGTTTTGTCGACTCATAGTCTGTGCACCAGTACATTTAAATCCCATCTGTTTATGTTTCCCCAATTAATGTTGCAATCTTTGCAAGTCATCCAGACACGGGAAATATAAAACCCAAAATAACATACCAGGTAAGTGGTTTCGAAATGGGCTGTACTAAATATAGTTGGTAATTCCTGGGTATAGTGAAATCTTTCGGGGATGCATTACTTAAATGCTGGAATTTTCATGTCAATATGTACTGAAGCTCAAACATTTTAATTCAATAGTCATATGCCACCTGCAACATACAAACTAAATGTGACTAAACATACAGTATTTACCTATATGTGCACGGTGAAACTGACATTAAATTTCTAAACTTTTTCCTTTTTTTCAGGGAGCACATTGTAATAGACTTTATTCTCACCATAATGTTCATGAAATCAGACGAATTCATTCATAACCAGCCGTAAAATGATAAATTGTGCAGAGCATCTGTTTCATTCCTTCCACATACATGTACATGTACTATACTAGTATAAGGTTTAAAGGGGATGGCTAGTAACTGATCAGTGGGAATCAGTGGGAATGCTGGGGGATGATTGTTCCAATCCTTTACATTACATGTACATACCATATCTATTGTTGTGTGAAAATTATTTGCTTCAGAATGGTTTCACATTCAAGTAATGTGCAGTTTAATGTCTCCAGGGTAGCATGCCTGTACAGTGACGGGGCAATCCTTAATGGCCCGTTATTATACGATCGTCCCGTCACTGTACAGGCATGCTAACCTGGAAACATTAAATTGCACATTACTTGAATATGAGACCATTCTGAAGCAAATAATTTTCACACAAAAATAGATGTATAATGTAAATGAATCCCACAAGGATTAAAACAATCATCCCCCAGCATTTCCACTGATTCCCACTGATCAGGTACTAGCCATCCCCTTTAAAGGGGTGTGAAAGGCTACCTAGAACTTGCAGATGGCCAAACGGGTCTAATGGCAGAGGGGAGGGGGTAATTTGGATCAATTTTTCCATTACAGTGTCTGCGGACCCTAGGGGTGGCTGAAATCAAATTTGCAGGGAAAATAGGGACTGGGTAAACAGTGAACTAGTGAATGAAAGATGGTTGTACAAATACCCCAAGTAGTTTGGCTCCTATAACACACTCTATCAACTCCACCTCCACAACTTGAAATGCTTCTTATGATTAACTCATTCATACCAAACTGGAGCTATGGTGGACCTATATCACTGCAGCCACAGTGGGCTTCCCTTTTGTATTTATTTATGATATAATGTCCATTTTTAGACCCTCTGACATAATCTGCCTGTTGCCTCTTTTGAAGAGTTTAAAATAAAAGGCAGGAAAAGAGAACAGCCTGTGCTCCACCATCCACTGTTGTAAAAACATAACCTTTACCCTACCCCCCCCCAAAAAAAAAATAAAATAAAACAACCGACAACTACAGAACAAGCAGTGGATGAATATTCTTTGCACAAAAACTTTATACTATGGCATCAATACAAAACAAAAGAAATTACGAGAAAAAAAAATATATATGGTGTATTAGAAAATGAATGAATACACTTGCAGTCTGACCTTCCTACATTGTAAATATTGGTATGGAATCTACAAGGGGCAAAAACTAGTGACTTTAAAATATCAGGGCTGATGGTAAAGCTAAACAACCTTGAATTTATTGCCATTCACAAGACAAATTTGTTGATTTCCCATTTCTAGCATATATATCAGCAACAGAAGAGATTCACAAAAAAAGTGTGAAATACGTAGGGCAAACATGCCAAGGCTGACAGAGCGAAGGCATCCAGGAGAGGAGACGGCCACTCCCCCACACTGATAGGCTAATCTATTTTTATCTCATACCATTAAAAAACAAAGAAAGATAGCTGCAGAGCCAGGCCAAAGCATTTCATTTCACTAACCACACCATTTGTGAAAAATATCCAGTTGTGGATAGAAATTCACCCATACAAATGCATAATAGAATACAAACACACATTTAAGAACAAACTGGCTTCCACAGAAATGTACAGAAATTATCTTTATACCACTTTCAAGCTGTAGATAATGAAAAGATTTATCATGTCTGTGGGATAACATTCTGCAGTCTTTCCTGAACGGGGATATTAGGCCTACATTGTACATAGAAAATTTAATGTCAGTGCACATATTCCATAACTTTGAAAGTTAAGCTTTATTTAGGCAGATATTTAGATATGATATGCCACTGTCATCTGAAAATGATTATTCCGAAATAGTGGGACAGATCCTTTCTGCCAAGTCTGATAACTAGTGATAGTGACTAGAATTGAGACTAACACCCAGTGTAGGAGAGGCAGTAGATCAAATTATACCTGAGACTGATGGAAAGCTGTGGATGCACTGGGCATGCTCGAAATTCCATCTGTGGGAGTGAGTTGGTGGTGCTGTATGCATGTACATGTATGTCCAAAGGGTTAGTTGAGGACAGCAATATCACTTTCAAGGGACTGTACAGTAGTGGTTGGGGTGGGGATTCATCTTTTGAACATTCCTAAGTGAGATAATGAGAAACCTCTTATCAAATATGAAAGAGCATGTGATTTTAAGAAGGATTCAACGTTTATTTCATGAAAATTGGTTTTCAAATGGCTGAGATATCAAAAAAAGTGATAATAATAAAAGGCGACATGCCCCACCTTTATTGGGATCTCTTTGTTTCACGTTGTTTTTTAATATCTCAGACATTTCAAAACCGATTTTCATCGAATAAACTTTTGATACCCCTCAGAATTGCATGCTCTTTGACATCTCATAGAGTGGTTTCCGAATATCTCACAAAACGTTAAAAGCTAAATCCTCACCCCGACCAGAACTGTACACACCCTTTAAAGGGATACTTAACTAGAATCATTTTGCTGAATAAATTTCAAGACAAAATATCAATAAATCTTACAAGTGCATGTTTATGTCTACGCATAGTTCAAGCAAATCTGCATCAATTCCTACCCCCCCCCCCATTTTTTCCTTTTTTTTTTCATCTAAAAATAACTGGAATTCTGATGCACTCTAATACTGTTTATTCCCATTTCTACTCTCAAAAAGGACACATCACAAAGATACCCTTTCAGGTGCTCTTACAGCAAAAACGCACCATACCAAAAAAAAAAACACAACAAAACAATCTTCATGTATATGAAGGTGGTGGACTTGTCCTTTAAATAATTTACATATTCTCCACTACAGAATTCAGAACCCAACATCATCATGTTCATTCCTGTCTGACAGACTTCAATGCATAACATGTCTGAAATCTTACCACATCCTGAACATAACTTTTTTATTTATTTATTTTTTTTTTTTGGGGGGGGGGGGTAGTATTTGCAAATTTATGATAAAAAAATCTTTCTGTAGATGTGAAACATGAATTTTAAATTGCATTCCTTTACAATGTGATGTAAGAGAGTCTTGGATTTTTGAAAAAAAAAAACAAACAAATCTGAGATATACCAACATGTATTCTCCCTAACAATACCTATCAAATGAAATTCATCTTCTCAGTATAAAGGCAATGTAACAGAACCTTGAAAAGCATACCAGGTATACAAAATCTGAACTTTGCTTCCAGGCAAAAAATCAACGAAGATATGCTATTGTGTGTATTTTAGAAGTAACATAATGGCAAACTATTTGTAGCAAAGCTCACTTACAAATAGGATTCTTTCTTTGAGATATTAATCTCGGAATTATCATTCTTCAGTGCAATGACAATAGGTCTTCCATCAGCAAAAGATAAATGTGTAAAAGTCAAAGGGAGATATGTGAATACCATCAGTTCATTTTCTGGTACAAAGGGTATAGCCTGCAGATGCTATTCCATACTGTCACACTCACAGATGCTACAAGGGTCAAGAGTACAACCTCTTCAGTTGCGTGGGAATGGGCACAGAGCTACTGGAGAATATGATACTACCCAAATGATATGTGCTAACAGGCAGGAAATGGAGAAAATATTCAGTTTCTGCGCAAAAAAAAAAAGAAGAGGAAAACAACTACAGCAAAGATATTTCTGTCTGTCCATTGGGCACAGCAGTGCATCCACCTCAACTGTCCTGATTTAGTATGGCACTTTCCTGTATACAATCTGTTGTTACCACAATTCTCCAGTTTCCACTTTGTGTCAGCCATGTCAACCATGATTGGCTACGGCAGAGGGCACGCCACGCCCTATACCAGAGTGTATATAGGTGATGAGGACACTGGGGCAGGTGGTATCCACATATCCCAAACTGAGTAATGCTATTCCACTTCACAAGATCACAGTTCATCACCTACATATCACTTACACACCCAGAAGAGTTGGTAGCTATCAAGGGAAAACTGACTATTCTCTTTTTGCTATGAGCGATATATATAGTTGTGGGAACAGCTTAGCTTTACATTAAATTACGAAAACAAGCTGAAGATAACATTAACAACAAAAAGTGCTAGATTTGATGTGAGCATGTACAACAAGAATTTTCTTTTCATTTCAAAAAACAAACTATAGGTCAGTCATTGATCTGATTAAGAAACTTCACTTTAAGGGTGATGTATCTTTATTGAACCTTCCCTGAACACTTGCAGAATTTCCTCTTGTATATAATGCCCAAAATTTGTATACAAGTATGATTTGCTTAAGTTCATGTTGCTACAAATATGTTTCCAAAACTTGTGTAGGGAAGCAGGAATGCATTCTACTGATTCAAAATGGCCTTCCATGGAACAGGCTCAGTTAAAATATGCATTCCATACACATTTTTTAAAATACCTCAGATTATAATCATCAATAAATGCTACCAAACATTTCAAGGAATCATGACATTCTATTTCTAAAATCATTCTAGGATTTTCCCTTTAGATCGTATGCCAATAAGTCAAAAGATCAGTGTCATACATAATTCTTCACAGTCATGCAAGAAACTTGATACATTTCTTTCTCTTCTTATGCCACAGTCATGTGAAGGCATGTTTCTTAATGTTCAGGTCATGTTAGAAACTTGTCTTTTATCTTAGAAAGTGACGAGTTAAGTATTTTAGAACGCAGATCATGAAATAGTTGTATCTAAATGCAAAGGCTTTTATGGTGTCAGAGCACAAACATGACATTTTAGCATTTTAATGAGTTAGCTTTTACACTCTTTTCTTCACCTAACATTCATTCTCTATGTATCTTTAGAAACAAACTTGTTTTTCAGGTCTAATTTTGATAAAACTTTTACAGCTCTGTTCAGATAATACTCTTGAAGGCAATGTGAACATGGCATACCACTGCAGTTTAAACACATGATATGTGAAGAGTCAAGTACAAACCTGATGTTTTGGCATTTAACGGAGTTGTCTGCATAATATGAACTCACCGTTACAAAGGTGTCTCCTTCTTGTAGCCATTTCTGGATGAACCCTCAAAGCCAACTTTGACTGCTTGCTTCATCTCCAGGTGTGATAATCCATTTCCATTGCTAATAATCTCAGGCTGGTTGAGCATCCCCTGGCTGCTGTGTAATCCAGTATTTCCATGGACATGGTTGGCCTTACGCTGATACTTTGGGTTGGTACATATTCCATTGCGCTTGGTGCGTGGCTCGGGGGAACCTGGCATACGTCCATTCTGTGCTCCCATCAAGCGCTGGATGTTGATCTGGTTGAAGGAGCCAGGTAGTGATGCTTTGCGAGCAAACACCTGCATCTGGTCAGGAGTCATGCTGACAGGCTGAGAACTGGAACGGTGGTGAACAGGCGACGGTTTCATGGCATTCTGCTGCATGATCATGGACTGCTGGAAGGAATGCTTTGTGGCATGTGTCGGTGATGGCTGCGTCTGGCCACAGAGCTGACAGGAAGAACCACTGTTGGCATTCCCATTCAACTGCTTGCGGGACATGCGAGGAGAGCGGTCCACTGGGAGATAGTGAGCTGGAGAGCCACTGGTGTTGTGGACAGAGGTATTCAGGTCTTGGCTGTTCAGGCTTCCCAAAGAGCTTGCTCTATGGAGAGACTGCTGGGAAAGCTCCTGGTGCTGCTGAATGAGGTGCATGTGGGTCTGATGTTTGTGCCATGGAGATGGCACATTTTGCTGGTCTTGGACATATCCGTTTCCAATCTTAGGAGACAGCTGTTGGCTATTTGTCCTTGGCACAGGACGCCTTGTTGGAGATGGTGATGCAGACTGGACATTGTGTACCACCACATGCTGCACAGATCCATTTGGTAGGGGATTTGATGATTTTCGAACACGTTGAGGGGTTGGGGGTGGCTTGGGCTCATTTGAATTAGTTGGTGAGCTGGGGGCACTGGAGGAACTCTGTCTCCTGGGAGAGTGCCTCGGGGATGGAAGTGGGGATGCTTCACTTGGAGTTGCTGATAACTGATCAGCCCTTGGTTGATGGACAGAGGGAGAGGATGACCTCGAAGACATGTGTGCTGGTGATGTTGATCTTCTTGATGCACCAGGTGGGTTAGACTGGTGTCTTCTTGCACTTTGCCTGGGAGTCCCTTGGAGCTGTTCAGAGCTGTGAGCTGTTGTGATATTTTCTGGTATCGTTTGAAATGAGCTGGTAGGTGTGATTTTGGTGGGGGTACCATTCCTGCCAACATTTGCATCAGGGGGGCATGTTCTTGGTGATGGCGCCCGTTTGTGTGAGACCATATGCTGCTGGAGCTGCTCTGTGAAAGATGTCATTTTGCTCTGCTCCCGTAGTGCACTTAGATGTAGGCATGAGTTGTTGGTGGAGTTAGTAAGATTTGACGATGACTTGGTTGAAGGGTTTGAATTACATGACTTCCTTTTGTCATATGTGGAGTCTGGAGAATTTGAAGGAGAACTACCTTGAAGTAAGGCACCATTAGTCAGCATTGATGGCTTATTGTCACTGTTACTCGAGGACAATGAACTTCCACTTCTCTTTGAAGATGCTCTGCTTGAAGGTGGTGAGAGTGGGTTATGGACTCCATATTCTTCCAAGAGTTTGCTTACTTCATCATGCCCACCCTTCAAGGCAACTTTCATGGGAGTTCGTCCATGTTCATCAGCATGATTTGGATTTGCTCCAAAGTGCAGGAGAGCCTTCACAATGTCTACATGACCCTCCTGGGCAGCTATGCAAAGAGCAGAAGCTCCTTGGTTGCATGTGTGATTGATATCGGCCCCTTTCTGCAGCAGTACCTGGGCAACAGATACATGGCCCTGCCAAGCAGCTGATTGCAGTACAGACCTGCGCTCCCTGTCTACAGCATTTGGATTTGCATTGTGATCTAGGATGAGGCTGACCATCTCTGAATGACCCTGCCATGAAGCCACATGTAGAGCTGTTCTGCCTTCAGTATCAGCTAACTCAGTATCAGCCCCATTCTCCAGGAAAAATTGTGCCATGGAAAGCTTATTCTCCAAGGCCAGCATGTACAAGCTGGACCTGCCCTCTGCATCTCTGTAGTTGATCTCAGCACCTTGTTGCAAGAAAAGGAGCACAAGATCCTGGTGGCCCTCGGATGCAGCTGCTCTTAGGGCTGTTCGACCATCATGAGAACAATGCGTTACACTTGCACCATGGACAAGGAGAATTTTTACACAATCCATGTGGCCTTCTTGAGCAGCTAGAATCATAGGAGTGCGACCATCACGATCTGCAATATCAACTGTGACATGGGGTCCTTGCTCAAGAATTGCTAGGCAGACATCTTGATGACCTTCATAGGCACACATGTGTAGGGGTGTCCAGCCATGGTTATCTTTGTGCATCTCATCCAAGCCTCTTTCCAGTAACATGCGGACAATATCACAATTGCCCTGTGATGCTGCAATAGACAAAACTGTTCTGCCTTCCCCATCTATTGTATCCACAGCAGCTCCCCAGTACAGTAATGTTCTCACAATAGTGGGATGGCCCATCGATGCTGCAACAATCAGCGCAGTTCTGTTATTGTTGTCCGTGTGATCAACATCTGCTCCACCTTCAAGCAACAGCTCAACAACAGTCTGATGACCTTCATAGGCAGCTACCAGGAGTGGTGACATTCCTTCATGATCCCTGTGATCCACAGCAGCACCCTTCTCTATCAGAAGGGTAACAACATCCGTGTGTCCCTGATTCACAGCAATTGACATAGCAGCGACAGATAGGGCTGTGCGGCCATCAAAGTCTTCGTGGTTGATTTCTGCCCCACTGGTCACAAGATACTCAACGATTTCACTATGTCCCATGTAGGCAGCAGCAATGAGAGCTGTTCTTCCCTCGTGGTCTGCCTGATTCACATTTGCTCCATGGTCTACGAGAGTGTGAACAATATCTGCATGGCCACCCCATGCAGCTGCTCGTAATGCAGTCCTCTTTTCATTGTGGTCACTACAATCCACTATTGCACCTTTGTTGAGAAGTGTTGTGACAACATCTGTATGTCCTGCCCATGCAGCTGACCGAAGTGGTGTCCATCCATCATGATCTACATGGTCCACTTCTGCATCATGACTCAACAGAAGTGCAACTACTTCAACATGTCCATGTCGCGCTGCTAAGCCAAGGGCTGTCTGGCCTGTGCGATCAGTCACACTGACGTCAGCACCGTATATGAGCAAGGACTGGACACTTTCCAAGTTACCACTGTAGGCAGCATTGGCAAGGAGAGAGCGACCATTGCTATCAACTTGATTGATGGAGGCACCACTGTTAATCAGGGAATGCAAGGACTCCTGCTTCTCCAAGGCATCTTGCAGAATCAGTGAATTCCTGTCTATGTCAACGACTCTGGCTCCAGCACTAACCAGTAGCTGTGTGACTTGCTGGTCCTTGGGGGCTTGTGAAGCCAGGCAGTCATAGAGAGGAGTCCCTGCCCAAATAAGCCAAAGGGCAAGATGACTGCAGTCCAGGGGCGGTGAAAGACCAGCTTGGAGAAGATTCCTGGCAAAATCTTGCACTTGTGAGGGGGTCAGATCAGGAGCACTGCATGTGTATCTCAACGCAAGCATTGTGTGACCTTCTTGAAGGCTACACATGTATTTCTGGGTACAGTACTTGACATCCAGTAACCATTCTGCAAAACTGTGATGAAACAGCATGATCTTGTTGTCCCTACTCCTAACCAAAATCTTGCACATCATTTTCAGTCTGTCCTGGAATTCCTCACGTGTAAGTGCAAAATTGCGTGTCTTTGCACATGCATACAATTCACTTTCAGTCAGTGGGCACTGGGCAGCAAGCATAACACTCAAAACAGGCCTAACTTTTGCAAATTGCTTCCTCAAGAAGAGTCTTTGGCATAACCACAAGTACAGTCCATTCAGAGTTCCTGGAATTTCTGTGATGTCCTGCAGTGAGATGAAACCATCAGCTACACCATCCAGAACCTTCTCCAGATACATGATGCAACCATTGCTCTTTATGTGAAGTTGGTTTAGCATTTCTGCAGTGTCTCTGCTCAGCTGAATACGAATTGCCTCCTCGTGGTCCAGCCTCCTAAGGATGTACTGCTGCACATCTCGGACGACGTGAGATTTGCGGAGATCATCCAGACTCAGCTTGCGAAAACCTGTGAACATGCGAGTCACTGTTTTGCTCTGTCGTCGTGCACTACACAAGAGACACAGCCAAGGCGGAAAGAGTTCATGATGATTTGCAAGAAGCTCTGCAATGGTTCTGCTACCAGATGGGCTATCACCTTCAAGCACAGGGTATGACTCATCCAGCGAATCAACCAGAATGAAGCAATTGCGTGTTGGAGGATTCAGTGTACATAGAGGAACAAGGACACCATTCTTGAATGCCTCATCTGGATTGCGCTCACAAGCCGCAGGCTCAAGGATGGCTTGGACACTGGGGTCCCTCAGCTTTTCCTCATAGCCATGGATGAGAGTCGAGCGCGTGATCATATTCACAAGTCCTAGGATGAACTTGGAAACAGACAGGGTCTCCCGGTTACGTGACTGGCAGAAGTGGTAGGCCAGCATACGCTTGTTTAGACTTCTCTGCTTTCCTGTGCTTGTAGGCCAGACAATTTCCGTACACAGAGCAGTCTTCCCACTGCCTGGCCCTCCCATTATCAATGTTCCGCATGTTCTGGATGCCTGCCGATTGTCCAATCCATGAACAAGTTTTTGGAAAGCCCACTCCCTGCAGAAGAAGCGCTTCCCTTGCAGCATGCAGGTCGTCATCCTGATGGTCCAAGTAGTGTCCTCAATGAACAAATATATCCAGATATTCCTTCCTGGTGTGGGTCAGTGTTTGCCACTCTCTTTTAATTGATGCATCCACCGCAAGATGTGGCTAATCATCTTTCCTTCAACACAGGTGAGGCAGTCTCTGGACAGTCCTGTATGCAAGATAAATGGAAAAGAAGACCTGCACTGATGATTTCAAAATCTATATTTCTTTAACATCAGTACACTTTTAGATGAATCCACAATCATTATAAATGACACATACACGATTATATGTGACATGCACTGCATTACCATGACTCTTCACAGCTAAGAAAGATAGATTAAGGTAGAAAGAACATACCAGTACCTTCTTTTGAAAATTTGAGGAAAATACAAAAATAGGAAAATTATAACAATAATTGAATGCATTTGCACCTATATACTTGACTAATAACACAAGCAATTAAAAAAAAAATCTTGCTGCATGTACCAAAATAACTTACATGGCTACATGATCTTTCTTGACAAGAGCCCTGCATTGTCACAATTTTTCATGACATCATTACATCATGATCATGATTGAGTTAGCAATTCAAGGTTCACATAGGAAAACCTCAAGCTTGTGACACGACATGTATTACCATGATGGGATGATTCACCGGGCAAAGAAAGTCATACTTGACTGTGTTTCTAACCACAGAAAAACACTGTGCACAGCATTCTGCTTGCAAGAACATAACAAACATATAACTTTTCATGTTCTAGACAGAATATGACAAGGCCCAAGCTGTTGGCATCTACAGTATGTTCTCTTTTGTTCCATTAGTGAGTGATACATAATTTGCCCATTAGATACATGTCTACGAGGAGACTTTTTCTTCATCTGCTTCTTTCAATTAACGTTGTGTTTCTGACTGTGTAGCTAGGTGTGACAGACAGCACAAGCTATGCTCTGTATGTCACGGATCACCTAGCCTTTTGTTTTGAGCAAACATACCATGAAAGGAAATCCACCTGGAGTTTAGGTTAAAGGTAACAGGATGTAATAACAAAGATATCTAGTCAATCAGGTATTCCTTTTAACTCCTTATGATACATTTGGAATGAGAAACCAAATTAAACTTGTTTCCTGAACAGAGATTCTGAAATGGACTTTTCACAGCATGCACCAGGAGCAAATAGGCAATGGCTGAACTACCTATCTTGGTTTAACAGAATTAAGTGACGCAACCTAACTTCTTTCACTCTTGTTTCATCTTTTATAAAGACATAGATCTGTTTATCAAGCATTTGAGTGCAAGACACAACTCTCTTCCCCCTCTCTGTCATGGTGCATTTACCCCATTCTCCCCTTTGCCTACCCCCCCCCCCCCACCACCTTCAAATGCCTCCAGACACAATGATGTATTAATAGAAATAGATAAATTCTGGTAATGTGAAGGTACTCTGTTTCATATACATGTCATGGAATATAAAACAATAGAAACAAAACCATCCCTTGAATGTCCTTGTTTACTCTTTGAATACAGCAAATGGTTTCCTAATTGCTGCATGAATGCAACAGTTATTATTTTTAAAGGAACATTCCACACGGTTTATAATTTCCCATCATGTAGTACGTAAATGGACAGTGCCATTTACAGATTTGTTGATTGTATTGTGTCCTTGATCAGATAAACCAATACTCTGCAAAACCTTTTAAAAACATGACACACTGAACAAGGATGATGACATAGGAGGCTCACATATTCAATTAGTGCAGCAATGCCATTCCATTCCATGTAACAACTGTTTGGAACAGTTTACCTAGGTGTAGAATTTATGCATACTTTCTTCTTTCATTCTACTTTTATTATGCAATTATGCATTCTTATGTGGAGCTATGTCACCATCCTCATTCATTGTGATTTATTATGACTTTTGAAAATATTCTTACTCATCTCAATCATGATAAATTCTGAAACTCTGTATCCAGTATAACCAATTTGTAAAGGCTCAGATGCAAGTCTAACAAAAATATCAGGTGTCCTGTAGGTGCATAGGGCCTACTTGTGACCTTTTTGTCATGAAATTTATCTTATATCAACTTCACAAATGATAAGCTTCAATGAATCCACCTGTTTCACACTCTAAATTATATTGACAAATGGGGAATCAGCACTAATTTTATGACCAGTAGGGCCTATATTCATGAACCAAATAAATAGCCACAGTATATTAACTGTTATAAAGGGATAGAGCCTGGAGGATATTAAACCATTCATTAAAAAAAAGAAGCTTGCTTGCAGAACCAAGCTACATGTAGTACCTTTGGAACTCAAAGTCAACAACAAAAACTTGGGGATTGTCCGATTTCTCATAGCCTATTGAGGATGACATAAGTACATTAGGAAAAAAAAAATGTTTTTGAGTGATTAGCTTATATTTTTATTCTTCCTGACACATACAGAGCTTTCTAGACAATTGTCAAATGCTTAAAATGTTTGAAACTTTTTCTTCACAGTAAAAAAAAAAAAATAACACAAACACACACACACACACACACACACATATCATTAACACAACTGAATAGAATACCCATGCTATTACAAAAAGCAATACCAACACAATTATCAAGATGCAATATTGAGAATCCTATCAGTACATTGTACTAGTATATGGGAGGCCTACAAGGTAAAATATAAAGTTTGTTTCTACATTAATCAGAACGTAGGCCTATAAAGCAAATTTTCAGTTCATATTTACACTAGCCATGTGTACATGTGTGCGCAAACCTGTAAAAGTGGACCTTGGAATTTGAAATATCATGCAATTAGACGTCGTAACATCCCAAACACGTGCATGCATTGAATAATAATGCAGAGATATATGCATTGATTACATGATGCAATACGACAAATGCAGCCTCGTATCGAGGGTGGGCGGAGAAGGTGAGGAGACAAGTGCATCTTACTTTGTGGAGTCACAATTCAAGGAGCCCGTACACGTTTGATAGCTAGGGCATCTTCTAAGGACAAACCACTAGAGGTATAACCGGTATGGGAGAAGAATGAATCATCTCGTGTCAGACACACAGACACTATCCCATTACATGCACATGCCACATGTGTCGTGACAAATGATACAAGCTAGAACTGAACATTTGTACACTCAAGATAGAAAAAGGCTTTTTAACAACTGGTCGACTGAGAGTATTCTTAAGATCTGACGGCGGTTTTCTTTATACTAGGACACTCAAATATTAATCCTCTGCTTTCAAAAGTGCATGGTTAGACTAATTCCAACAAAACCCTTCCTTCAGCTTGGGGCAGGAATTTGATGTGAACACATGATGTGTTGCACATTAATTTTGATCAAAGTGTCGGTGTGTGTCCTATAATCAATAATTATCGAAAGAATACAAACAACCCAATCCCAGCCCCACATCATCCCAACGATACCAAAGGAGTGAATATATGTACCCATGAAACACTAGCGGCGCTTTACTGCAATGAACGAAAAACCCTCACTCACACGGCTCATTCAAAACAGCCGAATGGGGCACCGGTGCGAAGGCCGCTTTCTCGCCATACAAGACTGTTGCAGTAGACGTACAAAGAATGTTTGATATCGAAATATGTCCGACCTAGAACACCTCTAGCCCATTAAACACATTTTCCAACATATTACTTACAGCGTATTTGTTGAGTAACTGTCTAGATGGACGATATCCCCAATAATCATTTCGAGTAAATGTAGTAAAATACCACGAGTACAAGATATCCACGATAAATGTCCATAGGATTCCGTTAGAAATAGATGTGGTTGCGGAGCACAGCCAGTAGTGCGTGCATATCGGCGTTTACGATCCGTGTGTGCATCTTATCCAAAGAATTCAGTCGTCTGCTGGCAATGCAGACGGCCGCAAGTTGTATGTGCAGGTCTCGTGTTGCTGTAGACCGACGAACCAATCGCATTGCGTTTGGCTTCGGTGGGCGTGGCGTCTCCGTACTGCATGAGCTGAACAACGAATGAAATCTCAAGCTGATTGACATACAGCACATACTTAGTAGTAAAAAGCCACACTGCGCCAGTTCATTTGAGGCGTCGTGTGCTCATTGCCTTTCAACAAAACCCCGATTTGAACGTGCGCATTTTATCATGAGGAATTGATTCAAAAGGCCTGTTTGTTAGGCTTGCCGTTCCTTTCTTACAATGCAAACTGTAATGAATAGAGTGAAGTGGTAGAAAGGAGAAGAAATACGAGAGAGTACTTTATATCGCCACTAGAATGAATATATAGAACAAAATGCAATGCCTGGCTGCGCTTGGAACTGCTCAATGTATGGGTTGCGGTAGGGCTGCCGTGTTCTAACAAGTTCCTGCCAATGAAAAGCTTCCTGGAGGTGAAACCGAGTCAACCGTGTTTCTCCAGACTGAAGCGGAGAAAAAAAATAGAAGAAATGAAAAGAAAAGAAAAAAAGCAGAAAGAGAACGACTTAAATAAACCCCTATTACACATCTCATACACAATTTACCTGCTTCATGCTCATCCTGCCCAATCAATATACAATCAATACTTCGACTAGTCGGCAGCAAAAGAATACACTAAAAGTAATATCCAAGGGTTATGGCAATCGTTGAAGGGGGAAGGGAGGGGGTATGTACAATCATACACACACAAAAAAAAACCACACATCTTGGGCTTTTCTACGTCTGTTCTTTTTTTTCCGATGAAACTCAACGTCATTTAAGGAGGAAAGAAAACCCGACATAATTTTACTCACTTTATAACTCACTCACTTTCAATAGGGCAATCATGCCAAGGAGGTACTCTAGGCTAGCTCGCCTAGTACGCTGTATACCTCCTTGGTTATTCTGCCTTTGACTTTTCTTCATAGGATGGAAGAAGACAGAAACCTCGATTATGGTGATAATCACGTAAAACATGGATTTGCTATGCAAATACAACATAAATCTTGTTTGTATATATAGGCCTATATATATATATATATATCGTTAACATTTTTTGCAACGAATTCACGATGCTCCTTTTAGGCAACTTGAAGATGTTACATACTTTTGTTCCAAAATATAATTTTTAGCTCGCTTCGAAGAATGATACATTCTGCAGATTATACACTCTAAGCTATCCTCTTTGATATTACGCCATGACATTTAATGTACATGATATTATTTCCGAATGCTATTTAAACTCCCTCTGTCACAAGTATACTCATTTCAGTTCTTATCTGATCGTAAACAGTGGTATCATGAAGGACATACAGCTCTTGAGGGGCTAACCATTCACTGTTTGCTTGCTTTCATTTGGAATATGAAGGCAAAAACTGTGTATCAATAGCCTAGTTATACTTTGTATGCTATAGAGGTGGGAAAAACAAAGTATCATCATAAGGTCCTCCGTAGCAAGCCACAACATAGGGCGAGATTGTCGACAGCAAAGAGTTGAGGGAGCACTGTTTCAGTCTATAAAACTCTAGCGAATACATAAACGTCATGATAAAAAAATACAAACATAAAACAGACCAATGCAGGACGTGCTCTCCTGCTGACAAGATGGATATGAAAAACCTGGGTCAACGGAAATTTGTCGTTTCGCATCAACGCTCGTGCAGAAACCAGTCAAAAACAGTCCCTCTCTTTTTCCTTTTTTTTTTCTCCCGAGGTGAAGAAACCATTAAAAGAGTGAGGGATTGTTTAGTGTAACATCGGATGCATGTTGCGTTGTTATTTCGCACATTTCAGTGTCAAATCCAGGTGAAAACAGACCGTCTCCTTTCTACCTTTATTACGTCTGCCAGGTTTGAGGACAATTTAATGTATCACCACGACAAGGCCTAAACGTTTCTCGCCCAGCAGGAACTCGCCCACATTATTTGATATCCTCGCCCTCGAGAACCCAAATAAACTATGTATTATAATAATAATGAGCGAATATAGAGAGATGCAGAATTCAGTTGGATCATTATGTGTTTGCTACTTTTTTCATTATGTGTTCATTTTTTTCTCGTTATTTTGTTTGCTACTTTGTTCCCCATTGTGTATCCACTGTGGTAAAGACTGCCAGTGCGTCACACAATTAAGACTATAGTATTCACTATATATGTATATTATATTCATTGTCATGTGTGAATTAAATGTTTTATGAGAAAGCCGATTCCTGATGGGGTAGAACTTAACATCGTTGGCACCACATATTTTAAGACAATGAGCTATAAGATAATGGTAATGGGGGTTAGCGTACACGAAAACAAACAAAATGAACAAACTAAAGCAATGACAAATCATGATTGAAAAACAACGGTGCACTTTGTTTATTTCTATACATACAGAAAGAGAAAACAGGCAAAATGTAACAAAATGTCAGATGGAATTAAGATAAGACAGGGGTTTTTTTAAGGGATGATAGGCAGTGAGGTTAATCACAAAATTGGATTGTTGTCGCTTTGGGTTTACAAAGATCGATTGGAGAATACCAAGTTTATCGCACTAATTCGGACGAATGATTCATTTCGTTAGTAACCCGACCTGCTATCATAATAACATGTCCACCCTGGTTTGTCCTCAGGGAGCCTTGTGCTATACTGTCGCATGTCCCTTCCGCACGAATGAATAGATATTCTGAAAAGATTACCTGCTTGCTCGCGATCAAAGAGACACCGGCCGTCAATTCTCTCGCCCCGCGGTGGACGGGCCAGACACGTTCCCCCGCCTTCGATACCACCTCCTCCTCCTCCTCTTCAATTTTTGTGTTTACGCAGGGTCAAGGCTAGTCTTGGCTCAAGTCCACAGGGAACGCCTACACTATTCAGATGTAAAACGTCGGTAGCTAATTATGTGGTTACTCGTAGATTTTTTTTTTAATGAAAACACATGCAGCGCAAACGCGACATTTTGATTATTTTGATGCGTCTTACAAACCACTTCTCTCAGCAGGAGGAAGATCTTATTCAACTTGATGTGAAATGATACCCAAGGAAACAACTATTGCTTTCTTCATCTCTTGCAATGGTCATTGAATCATACCTAGTTCTCTCGATCATCTGTCACATTGTTTAGTTAATCGTGTGTCACGTTTAATAGTTTAGTGTTAGCTAATGAGTATCTGTCTGAAAGGCGCATTGAGGGAAATGGACTCTCGAAACGGTCACAGATCAATCGCAAAGGCAGAGTTCACCAAGGTACGTCGAGAAAAGGGACGTTGTCTGACTGCTGTAAATAGAGGCAGAGTTACTGTGAAGATTATGTTATTTGCTTTGTCTGATAACTGTCTGTAACATTGCCGCAATAGTAATCCTGAACCAGTGTCACGAAGTGACTCGACTGACGTCACAATTAGGTAGATGGTTCTCTACATCAACAACAACAACAAAATAAGGTAACGATAAAACCGCAAGAAATTGAAATAAGTGGATGAACACCAGCAGCTCTCAAACAATGATTTATCAGTCTCTTGTATTTTCTTTTATTCAGGACAGACAGCAATCACGTGAAATCAAATGAAAACCTATACAATAAAATGCTTTCTATCGTTTGCACAATTTTCTTGTGGTACTGATGTCTATACGCATGCATGTTTTATTTGCACGGCGTTTTGTTTTCTCTGTTGAACGACAGTCTCGATTTCAAAATGAACATGAACCCTTTTTTTCTCTGTGCTTGCCGTTTGCTTTCTGTGTGTGCGTGTGTGCGTGCGTGCGTGTGTTTGTATGTGTATTTGTAGCCCATTTTAGCTGTCGTGCATTTCCTTTGTTTCTGCCTTATCGTATCGACATCAAATTTCTTTATTACAACCTGCACGGACTATCGGTCGAGCGATACCAAGGCAAAAGATGGGTTTCTATCATTCTCCTGCACTGTAAGTCTGTGGTGTTGACTCTATTAGTCAGAGATCGTGAGTGCGGCCCCGATGGTATTGACACTCGCACCTTCCCCTTGTTTTGACTCCAGGACAGTCGTGTCCTTTTTCTTGTCTTCTTCTTGTTCTTTGCCTATTTTTTCCCCACTGGATTCGTCTGGAACAGAGCTAGTTAGTTCCTCGACGAATTTTCGCGCTCACCTGTG
Organism: Diadema antillarum; assembly: GCF_040938485.1. Classification (NCBI taxonomy): domain Eukaryota; kingdom Metazoa; phylum Echinodermata; class Echinoidea; order Diadematoida; family Diadematidae; genus Diadema; species Diadema antillarum. The sequence continues at coordinate 1,721,096 of NW_027271431.1, forward strand.
TCATAAAGACACGTCATGATGAACGAACTGCAAACTTTGGCGCGCGATCTCTCTCACAGTCCTCATCTTCCTGTCGTTTTCTTTCTTTCTCTCCCCAGTCTCTTCCAAATATTGATGTTGTCCATTTTAAATGGCACTGGTTACTACTTTCAGGTATTGATGTAACCATCTTCCAATAATCGATAAATCAATTACCGCAGCCATTCGTCGAAAATCATGGGGAGAGACGATATAACTGCTGATCTAGAGGCGAGTTTCTCGATAATATCAGCACCTCTTGCCCCTGGGGAGATATGCGAAATCAAATTAATCAGTATGAGGTCGAATGTTGCGGGTATTTTCAAACGTTGTTCCACAGAACTGTCAAGAATATTTCATCTACCTCGGCTCACTGATGCGGTTATTCAAAAGAAACTGAGTTTCGTTGAGAAGACTACGACGTGAACAGAGTTGATTTTCGCAAAACATGATCACAACTGTGTATAATATTCTTTTTTATGTGGTTTAGCCTTAACTATGATATTACGCGATGGTAACACGACCCAAGGGTGTTGATTGTGCCACCCCAGAGCGGGAGGAGGGGGGCAATCAGAACCCCCACTGTCTCTTTTTGTAGGCCAAAATGATGCCTGTTGGTGTCGTTCCCACGATAGCCGGTGGGATTTGTAAATTCGAATTGCGAGTATCTGTTTTATTTCTATAATGTCGTTTACATTTTCGGAAAATTGACTGCATTGTGGTTCCCCAGTTTGTAGTCTGATATGAACGATATGATACAAATTACCACACAAAGACTGCATGATTTGTTTGATTGCAAACTTTGGCGAGTGCATAACTGTATCACCATGCAGTGATCGCCACGACTGCAGAATCATAGTCTTGAACCGAGACTCAAAGTAGGCTAAATCCATCTTCTTCGTTTCCGTCTTCTCCGTTCTCGTAGTAGTTTTCTTCTTCTTCTTTTTCTTCTTCTTCTTCTTCTTCTTTTTCCTTTTCTTCTGCTCTTCTTATTTTCTCTTTTTCTTGCTTCTTCTAATTCTCTTTCCTCCTCCTTCTCCTTCGCTTCCACCTCCTTCTGCTTTATTCAATCTTACACGTAATTCTGGAATCTCATGAGCAACTTTTCACGCACCATACACTCTGTACCTTAAAGAAAGACGATCGTTGATCCGTAGAACAAAAGTGTTTTTGAGTTTTATAGGCTTAATGAAAACCACGGAGATTGTAATCCGTGACTGCGTATCATCCATATTATTCAACAAACCCGTGTGAAATGTTCCATTACATGATGTCTGATGTCGCGGGGGGGGGGGGGGGGGGGGGGGGGCAATCGTACCAAAGACGGCAACTTGTTAATTTTCAGCAACTGATTGACTCTGTGTGACTATACCAGAAAGGTGTTTGCTTTTTCTTCTGCTCAGACTTTCAGTTGATTGCTCAAGCACGTTAAGCAATGGCATCATATTATGCATGCGAATTTTAAAAAAAAAAAGTAAATGAAGTAATGATAAAACATGTTTCCGCAGTGTGCAACAACTTAATGCCCTGTGATTATCGATCGCGCCTTCCTGTTTTCGAAGGGCCATAATTTTTTTTTTCATCATGATTATAATGGTTTCAATCAGATCGTTTCAATAGTAGGCCTAATATAAATAAGTTTGGCATTGAGGCAGAATCTATCCGCGTTTTGGGCAGAACTCTTGTATTGGTGACACAAAAATTATACACAAACATATATTCCAAACACTTAACACAAAAATACTGACGGTATATATAATTATAGATACAACGATGAAAACATACAAAGTATAGGCCTATACGTTAGGATACTTTGATAATCATAATACAAAAAAAAAAAACCTGCTTCGCATTAATCGGAAAATTTGTTATTGTTGGCATATAATGATGTTGGTTTGAATATGTTTGCTCCGAAATGTTGAGGTGTGACTAAATATGAAAAACGCCTTCCTGCCTACATTCAGTCTCTACATATATCGCGTAGTATACTACAGATGAAGTCATACCTGCCTTGCATTCGTACTTCAACGCTAATGACTTTATCCTCTCCTCTCGCTGGAGTGAACAGTGTCGGGTAATTCACAGTTCTATATTGCCAGCTTAATCCAGGTGAGATGATACATCAACAACCCGCTTTTAGCTGTAGAGACACCGCCGCAAACTCTATTTTTAGGCAAAAGACCCGGTTTAGTCAGCAGCGATACACAAAAAAAGGAGAAAAATCCCCTGTCAATCCCCTAAACTCTCTGTAAAGTATGCATTGACAACACAACCGTGGCCGACGGTTAATCGCTACGTCCTAACTCAATCGACACAATCAAAGCGTGCCAACGGGATACCTCGATCAGACCGATTTGACTCTATTAAAGGACAAGTTCACCTTCATAAACATAAGGATTGCGAGAATGCAACAATATTAGTAGAACACATCAGTGAAAGTTTGAGGAAAATTGGACAATTGATGCAAAAGTTATGAATTTTTAAAATTTTTGTGTTGGAACCGCTGGATGAGGAGACTACTACAGCTTGTGAGTCATTTGCGTACAACAGTATAAAGAAAATGTATAAGAAAATTCAACATATTTTCACTTTTTTCGCATAATAAAAGAGCACTTCACTTGCCTCTTTCTAAAGGCAGGGGGAATAATATTACCCATAACATTTGTCGGTAACGAGTCAGGGGAATGTGTACTTTTTTCAAAAAATGGAATTTTGTGAAATTCTCTTTATATTTTCCTTACATTGTTGTACGCATGTGACATCGTACACTGCAGTAGTCTTCTCATCCAACGGTTACTGCACAAAAACTTCAAAAATTCATAACTTTTGAACGGATTGTCTGATTTTCCTCAAACTTTCAATGATGTGTTCTACTAATATTGCTACTTTCTCTCAAACCTTATGTTTATTAAGGTGAACTTGTCCTTTAAAGGAAAGGTGCTGTACAAAATGTATAGTGTTAATATCCTACCACAGAAAGGAATTGCTCTGTTTGACCAAGGGCTCTCCAACATGATCGGTGTGGGTAAGCTTTTGCTGCAAACGGGTTTACTAATAACCTATTGCCAAAGCATGTAAACTCACAGAGAGACAGTATAGAGACTGCCACGACACAAAAAGTGCAACGATGTATGTAAATAGTGCATTTGCGGCCAAAAAAAGACGTTACGTGACGTACTTTCAAGGTAATACAGTAACACCCTGCGTTATTCAAGTGAAATACATCAAATATGGCGGTTTGGGCAATTATGTGCTGTATAGGGTGATTGGCGCGGGGTGTTGGTGAAGTGTTGTAGGCTTATTTTCCATACGATATACTACTTATGGGCCTATATTATAGTACCAGGAACGTTGCTGCTGAGGATGTAATACTTTATGAACTGTATACGTGCAATTGTCTCTCTCATAGTGAAGAAAATGCCTCGTTCGTGAATGATGAAGTTAATATTATTCACCTCAAAGTGTGGTGTTGCATTTCGGGTGGAATTTATGTTTCATTGGGAGATACACACCCCGCAATCAACTGCTATACGATGTCGCCATGTATATGATTTGAGTTCACACCTTTAAAGGTTTACATTGAATCTTGTGCGTATTAATCAAACCATCCCTCATGATATGGGTAAATGTATACCGTGAATTTAAACATTATGTTACCTGTGGAGCACTGTTAGCTTGCTTCAACTATGAAGCTTCAACAGGTTGTAGTTTTTATCACAGTGAAATGTATGGCAGGATTTTCGCATACACAAGAATTTTAGCTGGAACCACATTTACTCTTTTGTGGGGATATCTAAAACTTCCCAAGTCAAACCTGCCGATAATTCATTTTCGGCTGTACAAAAGGCCTACTTAATCCTATAGCTAAGAGCAGACGGAGGATTTTACATTTTAGGCGTGACCAGATTGTATCAATGTGTGTCTGTTTACACACAAGTCAATACCTTAATCAATGATTACCTCGTTTAGCGTTAAGTAAATCACTGAGACGGAAAAAAGTGCGGGGGCTCTAAACACTACTGCCGCGACTTGGCAAACACGTCGGAGCTCATTTCTGGCATCCTATCGAAGATGGATAAGCCTGGCATCCAAAACTCATTAGAACGCAATTAACTTCACATATAGGCAGCTTCCTGGCCAATATGCAGCTTGTCAGACACAGTGGAATCATCTCTTATGTATAGTCGAACACCGATAAACAATACTTCTTCACAAATTTTTCAGAACATTTCATAACCATGGTTACTAGTTGTTAAGCTAGATGCCTTTTATATCAAGGCAGATAAATTCTTTATGGATTTGATGTCTGTCCTGATCTTTTTTATAAATGAGAATTTGGCATGTTTAAGCGTTGCATTGCCAAGAGAGTGAGAGAGAGAGAAGGGGGTAATAAGAATACATTGCACGCACTTCACATTCAAGACATGGTACTTATACTATCGGTTTCAACGTTCTTTTACATTGCAAAAAATGCGAATAATCTCAATCAAGAAAAAAATATATTGAATTAAAATCAAAGAAATGCCTAATGACAGTTCATTTCGATTAGCTAATCAGAAAGATAAACACAATTTCACCGAATCCCATTCTTTCTCTCTCTCTTCCTCTCTTGCCCGAAACAAGCAATTTATTTTCGGTTGTGTGCAACAAGTTAGAGGAAGTTGAAGTACGTACAAGGCATCATTCACACTTAAAATAAGACTTAACGGGCACGCCCACCGTCATCGTGTAAATATTCGGTCTGAATGAGAACGCCATCGATTTAAAACATCGACAACAACAACAACCACCACGACAACTATATCGGTCGGACGACAGGGGAGAGAAATCTGACCAGTCAATATTGGGAGTGTAGGATGGCCGGCCATCCGCTCCGACAGGAAACTCGCTTCGAGCTGGAAGTGACCGTGATGAATCGAGTATTTGACAAATAGAGAAATGGATAGACTTTGGGGGGTTCTCTTCCACCAAACTATACGCCACTTCACTCCTCCCCCCCCCCCCCCCTTCCCTCCAAAAATCGATTCAGGGATGATAAATTGCGAGCGAGAGTAGTTTTTGATTTCTGGGGGATAAACACCATCGCGTGCCACTTTTGGCCCAAGACTGGATCTATCATGCTATCATTGTGTCCTGGCCTATATCTAAGCAACAAAAAGATGTCTTTGAATGCTATTGGCATAAAGATATATTGATACAACCAAAACCCATGCAAGCTGTAGCTTCGAACACTTATGCTTCATATTTTTAGTTTGTTGCATTTGCTATACTTTGTCAGTCTGCCTGAAACCGCCGGTAGCAGGCAAGGCACCAAAGCACAGGTACGCATTATATATACCAAAACGCAGAATTTCTGTTTCTTTCTGCAATGCCTATATATATTACACTGCGTTATTGGTAAATAAGGTAGACAAGTAGACACACACACACACACACACACACACACACACACACACACACAGAAAAAAACTATCTTCTGACAGCTTAATATCTTGAAAGCAAAATGTTATTAAAGCAATGGGGAGAAGATGTGCTATATGAAAGATTTTTATCACTATCTTGTCTCCCTCTGTACGAATGAAATTGCAAGATCGCAACTGCTGGTCTATTATTTTAACGAATATTTCGGAAAATGGAACTAGCAGGAATCGAACCGGCTCATCTACTGTTTTTTTTTTGTTTTTTTTTTGTTTTTGTTTTTTTTTTTTTGCAGCGACACTACCACCAGGTTATCCCTGGTTGCCGGTAGTGACAAAACAATGTCGGCATTTCAGAGCCTGGGCTTTTGTTCCAAATTCATCGTGTCACTATAGCGGAATTCAAAAGACAAGGAAATAATACAAGTAGTTAATCCAATATTCATCAAGCTACATATATACTTACTTTTTTGAGGGAATTTGGATGACCAAGTGTGAGAAAATTCCACAGCGACTGTTAGTCAGACTACCATCATGTTGATGTTTCTGATACCCTAAAACAATAGATTATCTTGGAACGGTTGAATTGTTCCTGGGGTGCATCGTTAACATGATCAAAAGACCCGCGGTGATAGCGTGAGGCAACATGACGTTCATGGTCCATTCGCTTTGCGTATATCATACACCACAATACATTATACATGCAGATATACGGAGCATTATAGTTTTTGGCGTCAACTCAGAGCATAAAGTCAGAACCGTGTTATGAACAGCGCTTTTGTCCTGAAATGGGATATTATTTCTTCAGACGTCACAACCATGCGCCCGAGAGAAAAACTACAACTTCCCTCTTTCAGTCTTCTTTGTTGGAAAGTGTGACGTAATGTCAACATAGATCTAAAAATTCTGTATCTTTTTTTTTCTAAGTCCTAAGTCTTCAGTATTTTTAGAGCCACACTGCATGTTTCAACATCTAGGGTAGATAAATCCAAATGGCATATATTCATTACAAATCCCATTCTTTAAAACTCATGTACAATGGATTACTTGCTGATGTACGGTAAAATGATTATAGTTATTGTGATCTGCGATATTCTGTATTGTCTTTATTTTGTTTATTTCTGCATCCCCCCCCCAAAAAAAAGGCACTTATAACAACAATGACATACAGATTCGGAGTCCAATATTTAATATCAGTATAAATAAAAGCCTTGATGTTATTGTTAGAAAAAAAAAAGTTGTTTGTATGGTCTATGTTGTTGACAAAAACTATAATTGAGTACTTAAGTTCTGGAGTTAGCTCGCTTTGACACATTCATCGAGAAATAGAAACGGATTTGTATTCATTTCCATAATTATACTTGCAAGACAACGCGTTTCTGCATTACGTACCTTTGCATAGTGGAAGACAGTATGGTGTGGTAATGGAACACACTGCATTAGCACAATTCAGTAGAGGTAGGCCCCTACTACTATATAGTATCTGAAATTTCCTCCTCAACTCAATGGCTGCTGATGGGACTACTTTAGAACCTGATTCTGTGGATTACGACGTTTGCGACCATAAACCGCTATTCATTCTCAGAGATTAGCTTCCCTACTTTCATCCGCTGATTGATTTTAGACTTAATTTGATTTGATTATTATTATACCGATTCATTCACGCGTTCATTTATTCATCATTTACAGACCTATACTATAGTATTCATTATACGTTAACTGTACTGTACTTGCATTTTAAAATACATTTTCTTTTTAACGTATAAGATAGGGCCCATGTCAGGTTGTATAGTATACACGTATAGAAATCTCATGTAGTAAATGATTCTGAAATAAATTTGTCAGTGTTAATCAAACCAATGCAAGATACGGCAGCAAGTATTGGATATGTGGGATGCACTATTCATGAGAGAGGGGGATGGGGTTCATGGGAACGATACCAGTGCTAGAATCTTTTTGTTTAAATTCATTACACAAAAAGAAGACGATGGGAATCGGAAGGGACACTGGAAATTCACCCTTTCATCTCCTTTGATGATGAAGTACTTGTCATGCCTGTACGATGGCCGCGGTAATGAATAATACTAAGCGTGTCTTCCATCCTGTCGGGACATTGTGACGTCATTAATTTTCCAAGCCTCGTCTTCCCCGTCATGTCACTCCGCTCATCTCGATCTTCGTCACGTGACAGTGGCGCCGCCAAACCAAGTCAGCGGGGATAAAGGGCGACTGAAAATGCAGGCTATAGCGATTGACAAATCACGGTGAATATAGCATGATGGGGGATTTCGCGGGAGGGTTTTTGTTGGTGCCTTTTTTTGCCTTTTCTTTTAAGTGAGTGCGTGAGTGTATGTTTGGTTTTGTTTGCATCATTTCTTCTTCCTTTCTGCACCATAAGTCATTTTATTTTGCTTGAGCAGGACAACAACATATCAAACCAATTGACTGTCCCATTAAGAGGTATTACTGCATGTGTCACGCAGAACTGAATTCCAGGAAATTTGTTTTCCTTGTTTTATCAGCTATTTATATAGCAACATTAATGACGTATACAGTTGGATCCTATAGTATACGAAAACATAAGCAGACGTAGAAATACTATGGAGGTTAGTTTTCTCTCACCTCCCTGGAAATACTGGCGGTGTTGAATAAGAGCTTGTTTAAATGATATGCATAACAAAAAAATAATAATCATGTCTATTAAAGGAAATGAATGTGTCGACGCTACTTAGGCACTAAATGATTACATCATACAGATGCCAAATTACATGCATCGAATCCAATCAATTCTAACTCCAATTCGCATCACACTCCATAGACAATGAAAATACGGCAGATTCTATATGCCACGGGTTTGAAGCAAATCTTTAATTGCTCGTTCGTATACGTAAATAGGAAAGACACCTCTCATACAGACTGTTGTTTAGCATGAGACAGCTGAAATTGCGAAAAGCGGAATCGCTGATAATTATACTAGAATGGTACGGACGGTTTGAATGTCAGAGGGTCAAATAAATATGGCGTCCATTTAGGGACTTTGATAGTCTTCCTGGTCATGTGACCATGGTCACGTGACCATTGCGTCACTTGCGTTGCACTGACAGAAAGATGAAAATATCACATCTAGAAAGGATTTAGTTTTGATATCTTAACTGATTGGGAACTCCGAATATATTGCAGTGTCTTGAGCAAAGGTATGGATGAAAAAAAAAATGTTATTCGAACAAAGTTTGCTTTGTAGGTCAAAATAGAGAGGTGCTGGACTGGTGACGTCAGACACAACACCCGAACGATTCATTTAAAGTGTCAGTGGATCGTAAGAAGATTGTTACCGACAGTCAGGGGGCCATGGATTTTTGGGGATATTATATCCGATTTCACATAATTAAATGCATTCGTTCCTCGAAAACAACAATTAAAGGGCGACGCTTGTCCACAGATCTGCATTAATCTCACAGGTTTTGAGATCTCCTGACGAAAGCTTAAAAAGCTACCTCATACATGCACACAATGAAAGCGAACTAAAACTTACAAAACACACATACACATTGAAGAACACAAGATCCGGGAGAATTCGTCCAGAGCGAATCTACGGTACAATTGCTGATGCCTCACACGACTAAACAAACCCACTCGTCTTCTAGCAAACACGCTTCAAGAGAGGACAAAAGGTAAGAAAACATCAAAGAGGTTTCCCTTGTATGCCGAACTGTCACAGCTTTAGGGTGAGACGGCCGAACGCTTTCATTCAGAGTTTCGTTTCGTCTCTCCTTCTTTCCCTCTCTCTCTCGTTTACTCCGTGAATGGCGATGGCTTCAGCTCAATTCTGAAATCAATATCAAGCTCTTCAATCGGTCCTCGTGGCTAAAACCCCTATTTTAGGCTTCTTTCCTCCTTTTCTTTTTCTCTCCGTTTTATCCCGTGTTGGCGGTGGCGTGTAGTTGTACTTCCTTTTCAGTACTTGACCACACACATTGCGGCGCCGTTAGCTGTCATGGTAACGTTGACTATCATCGGATGCGCAAAGGGTATTGTGACGAGCAAGTTACTTTGCATCCTTATTATGCTTATACATAATTATTACGATTCCGACTCTGACCATTCCGGTGACGACTCCCACTGTTTCTGGGCGCATTTTATCGCATCAGGCCGATATGCATCAGTGTCAGCAAGGTGCAACAGCAAGACTCTAAGTTTATGTTAGAAAGCCTACAAATCTCTATTCTCCCTGATCATAGCATAGACCAAACATTACGAACTGTTACAGTAAGGAAGGGCGCACTGGACAACAAAGGCAAAATTCGGGCGATTAGCGAGACAACGCAAAATCAATACTTTCGAGGTTAAATATTTCAGGCTTGTCGGGAATTTGAGGCATCTTTGTCAGGCCACCCTAGGGGTGTTATGTTCGAGCAAGATAGTTGGAAAATAGAGGTACGTGGATATGTCATTACAAACCTTCAAAATATTTATGATAGTGATTTGAAACACATCTGTTGCATATATCCTAACGACGAAGAAGTATGTCAATAAAGCTAGTTTATACTTTTCTTATAGCTTTTATCAAACAAATAAATCGCCAAACTCTACAAGCGAACATAATCCAATCACCACTTTCTAAATGACTTTCAAATGACTTTGACAGATATATATATATATATATATATATATATATATATATATATATATACATATATAATCTCATTCATGCCTCGAAATAATCGCAAGATGATTCATTGTAATGCATGATTGATGCATGCAACCAAAAACAAAAGCTGAAATGATTGTTATTTACGAAGCTGGAGGTGGAGTTGTATTGGCGGACGTGTGATAAATACCACAACCATGGTATCTTATGCGGTGTGAATGAGATAGCAAATAACATGGGTAAACTCCTTTTCAAAGTTATTGATGACTTCAGGACAAGCGTCGAACTGTGACCATATTTGTAAATACAACTTACATTGCTTTTACTTCATTTTTTTCAGTCCTGCCTTGAACTTAAAGTAACCCTTCGAAGGAGCCCACACACGATCTCATAAAAGCGCAGTCGGCAGCTAGATCCTTTATTGTGTGAGCTGAACATGCGAAACGACACGGGACTGTATATGCCAGTCGATCGCTGGAGCAAATCGCTATTGTAATCGTGTGCGTGAAGATCGGATTATCGATCAGGGAATACCGGAATCGGAATGCCCGGCAAATCGATCGAATCCCTTTCTTCAGGTTTTTGGAAGCACGGCGAAGTGGGGAAGACACCTTGCAAGAAAGAACTGAGGAAAGTTGTTGCTGAACAAAACCATGAACATTCCAATCAGCTGACTGCATGCATACGTCGCACTTTGCGGTGTTTGATACATACGACCTTTTGTGAGGGCGAGACCTCACGATGAATTCACAAATGACAATTCGCGAGGAATTTTCATCCGGTATTCAACAAATTCGCTGTATACTTCATAGAATCATGACGTACAAGGCGAAATGCATCCCTTGAGAATGTCTTATTACTGATTGACGGAAGAGAGTATTGATAGAAACCTAATCGAGTACGAAGACTTTCTGTGGAAAAGATATATCTTGTGATGGGCAATTGTTCATGCGGCAAAACTAATCTTACCGGAAGTACAGGAATTAATTTATGTATAGGCTTACAAATGACAGTGAGGTATTGGATATAATTATGTACTCAATTCAATTCAATTCATTTCAATTCGATTCAATTCAATATATTTGTTTTCATTCTCATTTTTCTTCCAACAGAACATAAACAGAATAAATCGGGAATTATATCATAAGCATAATATATACATTAAAGTACTCATTCGTACTTGGTGAATACTTCGGTACTGTCGAAAAAAAAAGAAAGAGAGATCCTCAAAAACACTTGGTTTTAATGCGGCAATACAGGTATTTGCGTGTAACTGCGATCGTCGATGTGAATTTTGAAGAGCAGTGCTATTAATGCCAAGTTCTGATCTACGTAAGATGTCAGCATAACCGCATTGCATGATGAAAACGCATACGACATGGAGTATGTTGGATGGTGAAAAGTGCGCGATGGTATAAAAAATACAACCGTTTACTTATCGAATGGTCGTGTTGGTTGGCAAGTCCATAAATGTTAAAGGCCTAATAACCCCCCTCTAAGTTAAGAGTACTATACCGTTGTTGTAGGTACTTTTACAATAGGCCGCGAATGTATTATCCAACTGTAGAGAGGAAAATTGGAAAAAGAGTTGCTGATAACTTTATAAACCACTTATGCTCTACAACTGCCTAGGTTCATTGTAGACATTATATACCTAAGGTCTGGTAATGTTTTCATAATTTATGCCTTGGACCTTGTGGGTTTGAAAAAAAAAAACGTATCACAATAAATACATATGATGTGAATGCTCGAATAAACTGTCTGCTTTCTTGTATAGAATCAGTGTCATGGAATAAAGCAAAAAAAATTGCAGTGATTTTTATTTGTGCAATCTTACTGTTACAGATTTCACATTGCCCTTGAAAACTCGCACACACACAGACACACACGTACATACATGTACACACAGAAAGGGGACGGAAGCAGAAACGAACTCGAAATCGACTCGACTCAAGATAAGACCGGGACGCGTGTTTTTTTAGACGGCACAGATTGGGGAAACTAAAAATCTATCGGGGACCCTATCCCTAAACCTAACCCTAATCCTAATCCTAACCCTAACCATCAAACCCTAACCCTAACCCTAACCCTAACCCTAACCCCAACCCTAACCCTAACCCTAACCATAACCATAACCAAAAACCCTAACCCAACGTTTTTCCCATAGGTTTAACACGCGCCATGCCCCAATCTGTGCCGTCTTAAAAAAAAAACGCGACCGGGACCCCCGAAGAACGATCGATCGAACGATACTGCGAAGACAGAGACGGTTGTGAAGCTGAGATAAGGCGGATTAGCTGTCTGAAGTTCTCCCTGCGGCATAATCCCAACATAGTCCTGGGAAGAGAATCCCATGTATGGGTTCAGTACTAAAGAGATCATGATTGTATAGGAGTGTATTGATAACAGAAAAGAAAGAACACACACAGATAATGTTATCACATACCAAGTGGTCTTAACGAAGTGGGTTTTGTGATTTAACGAGAACGAGACGGGGATGCTAGATTAATGCTGCAACAGCATGAACAGTATCGATGGTCTTTATTCGCTATCGGTATGTTGTGTTCCCTTGTGATTAATGACGAATGCTAAACATCACCCTATCATTAATCAAACAATTCTGTTATCGGTATGCTCTTGTCAGGAAAGAGAAAGAGAAAGAGAGGAAGACAGGGGGGTAAACTCAACAAAAATTAACGCAAGAGTTCATATCAATGTACCACAATTTATGACGTTGACACATCGTTCGTGAGAGCGCCATTCCAATTGCAGCTATGTTATATACATGCCGCCAATGCTATGGGTAATAATCACATTTATTTTCTTATTCTGGCCCTTGTAAAATATTATCAACTTCCTTTTTAGTCCGCGAAGATGAAACTAATTGCCTACAGAACGTGACGAAAGGTTTTCATCCTTTATCAGAAAGTTGTAAATAATGAATATTTGAGAAACGGGAAAAAAACCCACACACACCATAACTTTGCTATATAATGGGACTTGAGCGCTGTAGCGGCCGCTGATGACACCTGTCATTTCACTATATGAGAGAGAATTTGAGAAGTATCACAAATCGTCCAGATTAACAATAGGCGACATCAACTGTAACCCAATGGGTGAACTGAATGTACACAAGTGCCTTGAGAGCGAACATTATCATTATCATGTCTGACGTCACAAATTACGTCGTAAGAGGATTTTTCACTTGAATTGGAGGCGACATCGGCCTCTTTCATCGATGAACTGGTGGCGGGGAGAAAAAAGGTGACGGGGCTGGTCCCAAAACGGCTCACCGAGACGGTATTAGACAGTAGAGCTCCCAGAAATTGCCACACGTCAGTCTGTGTTTGAAGTCGTGAGACGCCAAATGATGTGTGTGTGTGGGGGGGGGGGGGTGTTAGGAGACTTATAGAGAAACAGCGACAAAGCGAACCGAAAGAGATTAAAGTTGTTATCTTTTTAAGTCATGGAGGAGAAAAAATTGTCTGTCAGAGGTAGAGCGAAGGAGTTGGGAACGGAGGACATTGAGAGATAGTCTATCATGTTCGAAAACAATGTGTCAAGATGACTATGCAATGGATTGTGTATATGGATATCATGCATTTGAGTATGTTTGGAACGTTTGTATGAACAGAGTGAAACAGAAAGGAGAGATGGAGGGAACTTTGACACAATTTTTCGACAGATATATAGCTCATAAGTTATTCACATCAAGTTAGGGAACATGACATGAAGTTTGAATTGAATGCTATTTCCGACTGTAAAGTTGCGGAATGCAGAATAATTATTCACTGTCTGGGAGGAGATTTAAATCTGAAATAAAGAAGAAAAACGACCCATAATACCAGGATGGAGCGAAAACTTGAGGCATTATCTCTGCACGAATCGTAGGCCTATTGATATCCAACCCACTTGTCATGGCGACCGCGCCCACAGCGTCACTGCTCTGTCTGAATTAAGTATTACGCACTGGTTTTAAGGTGGGCTAAGGAATGTGATAAATCGCTGGCCCATTGTGGGCAAGAGGACTCACAAGTGAACGACACAAGTGCAAAGTTTACCCAAGTCATCGAGAGGGAGGGAGATATTGAGGGTTCTGCATGTATAAGTTCACCGGAAAGCAGGGAATTCGGCATCGTGTTTTTTTTTTTTTTGTTGTTGTTATGTTTTCCTATAAAGCCACTCATTGGGAGTGTTGGTAAACTCACCTGGGGTCAAGTAAGATGCAATGGTTGTCGACCCTGTGATCATTGTTACATACCTTCCAGGGAGTGGCTGGTTATCTTAGGGCGACGACTGCTATATTTCAGAGCATGGTGTGCAGCAGCCTTTGCTTCTTCACTGACGAAACCTATATGTAGAAGAAATTCAATTTTCTCCACATGAAAATATGAGTGTTGTTTTTCCAACTAGCGGTATCGCATTTAAACAAAAATAAACTCTACATGCATTATTGCGCAAATAATGGGAATTCCACTCAACACGAACTGTGACAGAGGCTGTATATAGGCCCTGATACTTGTTTTTTTCGTAAACCCAACGTTCACGATGAAGCACCACTCAGTTTATCTTCTTTCTCCTGTTTTATTGCTAGTTATGTTATTAATTTTCAACAGTGAATGTTGCATGATGCTGCATGTTGCATAAGTTTCCAATGGTGCAGATAATGTTAAATGGTCGACCATTGTAGACGGGTCGGAAGTGCAGGAATTCAATATCGCATAATTTATCAAATTAGCCTAATGATGATTGGTGTTATTGTTTATATCCCTGTCTATTATCTGTCGTTCCATTGACTTGGTTTTATCTCGCAACGAAGCTAACTCTCTTCAAACAAAAAAGATGTCATTCAAAACTTTTCACGTTTCAGCACCCACGACCACTGAACACCCACACAACTAAACCCATATCTGCATTACACACACTAATTATCATGCACCATACCATGCATTAGTTTTGTATACAGTATTCACACACTCAAGACGCAATCAACCGTAATCATAAAGTATATATGCACCAACTGATTCGTTAAGGTTAAAGTCTTTTAACGTTTTCCAGCGGAAACAAAAGCTCTGCTCCTGACGGCGGGATCAAGGTGAACAATTGAGTTTTGGGTATGATTGATGGTGGAAAACGCATCGATCAATAGACATCACAGCGTTTGGGCAACCGACTCGAACTGTGCTATACATCGCAATTGTAAATAATTCTTTCTCCCATGCACCTATTATCCGTCAACTCAATGTCAATTTGTTGGATACAGAAGAGGTACCTATTTGTTTGATACAGAAGAGGTACCTATAGTAATCTAGGCCAAACACGAGGAGGTGTAGTGAAGCTTAGATGGCAAGCGTGTCGCTGACACCATTAAAATTTCTATATTTAGGGCGCCGTAAGCAGAAACAATCAATAACGCCCACAGTTAGAAGTATAGGTCTATTGCGATTAATTAATACTAGAGTGAGTATATCAATTACGTTTCAAATTTACACTCTGCCTTTGACGGAATGATGATTACGTCATTTATAGTCAAATGGCACTCCATATTCAACTTGACTTCGATAACTAGAACTAATCTCAACATACAACTTGGAAGAACTCTAATTTAAATCATAAAACTGATGTTATTTATATTTCAGAGATGCTTTGTTTTCACGAAGCAATTGCAAGCACATGATGCAAAATTGTGATTTCAGTTGGTATTACTTTTTCCTGGAAGTATGTAATCCTTTCCAGTTCCACAACTTTTTGAAACCTAGTTTTTATCAGATTTTACTGAATTTTTTAACGATCTGTTTATTTGATTATATAGGCCTACTCACACAATCACATACAGTATACACTTCCGTTATAGCGAACACGGTTATAACGAAATTCCGGTTACAATGAAGTAAAAATTCAGGCCCCAACATTATCTGCTTTATATCTTTTATTGTTTATTTGTTTGGTTATAATGGAATTTCGATATAACGACAGAAAACTGCAGGTCCCGAGGACTTCGTTATAACGGGAGTCTACTGTATTTATAGTGACTTGAATGTAGAGTGGATTTTAACTGCAATTTACGCCCCAAACGTAACATACGGGCCTTCCGCCACGAAGCCGTGCTGAATAAAAAACAAAACAAAACAAAACGAAACGAAAAAAACACCGCAACTTATTATCGTCAATGCGTTTATGTTGTGGGTATACATTGCGCAATCAGCAAGCTACGCAACACATAATGCAGAGAATATTCCACGTATTATATCGGGATGTTTTGTTAAACATGTGACGTGTGACACAAAACCACATTTTAGCGCAGAACTATATAGTAAACGCGTGTACACCAAGAAAAAAACAAAAACAAAAACGATCATCAGTGAACGAAGAAGTTGAATGAAATCAACGTGGTCCGGGACCACATCCCTCTTGTATGCTATTCAGATACATGGATCATTCTAGAATGGCTTTTCTCCTTTTATTTATCTGATATCGGGCCCACGTGTATTATAATGTCAGATTGTCATTATGGTTGCGGGGAGGAGGGAAGGGAGGGTCTAATTACTTGATACACAGACAGACAGACAGACACACACACACACACAAACCAAGAGGTAGAAAAAACATCATCAATCCCGTAACAATTATTATGCACTTCCTTGACAGCGCATTTCTCTCTCTCTTTCATGTTCAATGATGCGGGAACAAAGAAACGGACGTTGTCTTCAATTGCTGGGAAGGATACTCATTCATCAAAGTAGATTTAATTTTTATCTGATCATATCATCAGAACTCCATATACTGTAGCCGTTTGTTCTAATAATAGCAGTTATCTCTAGCTGGTCACTGCAAATGCAGAAAGAATGAAAAACGCATTTGCCCACGACCGTGAGTTATCATAAAGCTCATCATTTCGATTGGAAACTACTCGAGTTAAGTAGATCAAAGTCGACGAACGGATAGTGCAATGCTCTTTACGGAATTTATCACATCATGTTATGAGCTCCCGGAGACCGAACTTTGCCCTACTTTATAATGTCTGGTCTATAACTATAATAATAACCGTCAATTACCGGTAATCTTAATCGCGCTGTTCGTAGACCGAAGCTTGATAAGTATCGAGTAGATTCAATATGATTCACTATCGATAGGAACATACATAAAAAGTGTGCAAACTATCATGTACTGTTCTTGTATCTTTAATACGCGCGTGGTGTGTGACTATATGAGCGAAGGTTTCAGAATGATGATCCCTGATAGAATATCAGACAACCATGGAATCATGAGGGGAATCTATCTTATCAATAATAAGACAACGTATAGAAAATGTTCTCTAAAATGTGCAATCAGTTTTTATTTCTGTTGTGTGTGTGCGTGTGTGTGTGTGTTTGCTTTCTCTCTCTCTTTTTTTTTTCCAGTCACAAGGAGCATTTAACTCAAACACTCCAAAGATGTATTAACTAATCTTTGGAAGTATATAATATGATAGCATATAGTATGTAGTTAGGCGTAGTTCTAGTTCTAGGATACAAATCGGATTATTTTTTTTTTCTGGTCTGCCGCTTTTACATTATCCGTTTTAAATGCAAATCTCTTTCTCTCCAACTTTGGAATCGATTTTCCTTTGAATGGCACGGCATTTAACCTGTTGTATACGGAAACTGTGTGTGCCAAGTATTAAAACTATGGAAAAATTACGAAACTTATCGAAAAACAGTTAAAAGAGTCTAAATTTATAAATTTGGATGTATCTCTTTTTTTTTATCATTGATCCGTGGTAACGGGCACAGGTATTCCATGAGATGCATTCATTTACCAAACTATACCGCTGGTTCTGCTCTGGTTAGGACCACTTCACACACTCACTCTTAGCGGGCACATAGTATAGAATATTATACCCAAGAGTCATCGTGTGGATACAAGCGCAATAATAGGCACATCAAATTTCATTTTGACGAGCAGTGAAGGCATCAAGCCATGATAGGCCGCCTCGTTCCCCATCAGCACGCCGCCAAACGCAGAAAACGTTACCGAGCAGGCCAGTGTTTTGGTGACACCACGCGGAGAACATCCCCTTTAATGGCTTTGTCGGAGGAGTCCCCTCCGTACAAAGGTTGGTTGATACGCGACAATATAGACACTCGATAAACATAGGATGTGTATTTACATTTCTCTTTCTAAAAACCCGTCGGCGAAACCCTTTGAGGGTGTGACCGGAATATTGTTTGATTTACGGGGTAAAAAAAAAAATGATGACGAAATCAATTTTGTCGTCTGAACTTCTTTACACCTTTCGGTACTACATATAGCTCTAGAAACACGTCTGAACATGATTTCCGTTGATTTAACAGTACCGTCAAGTAAAGAAAGAGAGATAGGGAAAGAAAGAGGGAGGGGGGGGGGGTGAGGAGGAGAGGGGAAAAGATCCCCATGTGGCTTACACGCATTGTTTGGATCCGCCATTATTATACATACAAGCAGTATTGTTATAGTTCAAGCAAAGAAGCGAATCGCTATAAATCATCCACTCATTTTGATGACAAAAAGGCTTATCAAACGTATTATACTGCACAAAGTCGGTGTCTTTGGATTCTCAACGGGCGATATGAATGATGTACTCCTTAGGGAGTACATTGCCATCCGTTCCAGTATATCGCCGTTTGTATTGAATAGATGACCGGAAGTTTACATCAACTGGACATGTGAGGACATAGTCTGAAGCTGCTGGCCATGCCCTGGCGCCAGTGTTGTGGTCGAGACCTCGGATTATCAGTCTGGTATTACACAGTCTGTGTGTTTGTGTATGGATAGCGACTATGATTCCACAAGAAGCTTCAGGAATGTTTCAGTACTGGTTGGCCCAGTTGGTTAAAACCATAGTCCGCTATATCGCCACATAGCTTATGTTTCTGTTCCGGAGTAGGCTTTCTTTTGGGGACATACAAGCACAGACACGTGGGTAATACAACGAAAATGTAGAGTTGTTTCAAGAAGGTAGAGCGAGGTGGAAAGAGAGAGGAGGAGAGATGTAACAAGAAAGACTTAATGATTATGAATGTATAAGGTAGAGTGTGTGTATGAGAGAGAGGCATATATACACTGTATTTGTGTATATACAATATACATATTCTATTCATAAAACATGAAACATATTCTGTATGTCATAATATATGTCTGTATGGGTGAGCGGATGTGTGTGTGTGTGTGTGCAAGAGAGAGGAAGAGCTTAAAATACAGTCAGAGAGGTAAGATATGGTAAAATCATCCTCGTTGAATGCAGTGATTTTCCTGTCATTTCTTCACTCGAAATCTCTCACATCAGCGTTCCCTCTCCAAAACTTTGATCGCAATGTCATTTCCAACACTTGGGTTCAAAAGGTAATCGCGCCCAATAGTTCGAAGTAGGGCCTACGACACACGTGTGTGCTCGAGCTTCCTTCCACCTATTCAGTGTTTACAGAGTTCAATGTGCGCGCTCCCATGCCTGTAATTCAATCAATCATTCCGCGCCAAAAATCAAACAAAAAATTAATCTTCTCGAAATTCCGTTCTGCAATTGAATTCCTTGAAAATAGAGCCACTGAATCGGAAATCCGGTGGTGACGCAGATAATGACCCATTTCTTTCTTTCTTTCTTCTTCTTTTCCGTTACGAAAAAAAAGTCCACAAGTTTTTCTATTTCACATTTTAGGAAGGATCTTCCACAGAGCATCGTTCAATGGCATGATTCAAAAGAGATGCACAAAAAAAGGGAAGTATTATGTCCCATTCAAGGGATTCATGACATGACACAAATATGCTTACATCCTCTTCTATTGAATTAATAAATGAATTTGAAGTCTGCGGTTTCCATTATCGTTCGCGGACGAATTGATGATGATGGAATCTGTATATGACATTCATATACGAAATTATGAATACATCACCGGTTATCAAATGATAGACGAACCGTCTAAGAAAGAAAAAAAAAAGAAATCTCGTTGGTGACGTTTTAAAGTGATATCCATTTTTTTCTTTCCAGCTGGCCTTTAACCTGTAAAATCAGATAATTACAATGAAAGTGTCATTAGAATCAGCGAAAAAGTAGGAAGTTATACGGAGTTAAAAAGTTCCACATGTTTCTAAAGAGAATGTTAGCAATAATCGGTTACAGTCACACATGCAAATTTGATTACCACGTATAGCTGATGATGTCGTGACATCACAAGTTTCCAACAGAATGCACACAAAACATCACTATTTTGTTTTAGACATTCGAGGAGAATTTATATCTCTTGAATCACCCTGCGCATTGACACCGGACAATTATGAATTTGTAAAGTCAAAAGATGCCATCGCTGCTGAATTACTGACAAAAGAACATGATGACACGAATACGTCTATTTTCAAAATCTATGGTGGAGTTGTTAGCCAAAATAGCATGCATCCACACCTTTTCTAATTTGCACAATGAATGACATCGCGACCGATATCACTGTTTCGCGGAAACAAGTTTAACTTTGAAATGCTATCTACATGTACCTCTCTTTTCATATGACAATTAGTATGACCTGATTTTTCTGTGACGTCTCTTGTTCTGTTTCTTTGACTTCATTTTTTCTGATCACAGTCAACATGAGAATGGAGTCAAGTTTCCCCTTTAAGACATCGACCTGATATGACCAGGTGAGGCGTGGGCGAGCAGCGTGTTTGGATTGGTGCATAGAGCGTGACATCAAGCGCTTTCTTGCTCGGGTTCTTTGCATTTTCAGTCACTGTTTACCAACGAATCTTTCCCCCCTCCCCCCCCCCCCCCCCCCCCCCCCCTCGTCTGGGCCGATCTCGGCAGAACTCCATCTGACTAATGAGAATAAAACGTAATACACGAAATAAGATTGTGAATATTTCCATCTTAAAAACAAAGACAACAACAACAACAACACTCCTTCCATTGTTTGATTGTGTATTTATGCATGAAATTTAGTCTCCCTGTGTTCACAAGTCCTATAATATTTTGAAAAGGCTACGTCTCGCCTTCTCGCCCTTCTCAAGTTGAAGCTGGCATCGTTGAGGCGGACTGTGAGAGTCGGGGCGTCTTTGTCTTGGTGAGTAAATGATCAATCTCTTTCCTATCCTGAAAAACACTGAGATAGAGGAAAAAACAACAAAGAAGCGAGGAGAATAGACGAAAAACACAGAGAGACAGACAGTCAGGAAAGACAATACACGAATATCTAAAGTTCCTTTGCAGGGATGCCAAGTGAAGAAAAAAATTATGAGTGAGATTTTCATGACTCAGCATCTCGGCGAGCAAATGTGTGCGCGAGCTAGGGTGTGGGAGGGGTTTTTCCCCCCTGTGGCTTCCCATGGTAGGGAGCTTATTCATTTTTAGCTCTTAATGGTGCAATCAGGTGCATACTTAAGTGACTATTTTTTACTTATTTTGAAAGACAAAAGGAAAATATACCTTCAATTGCAACTATTACTTTGATCCTTTGAGCTATGCTCCTTATTATAGGTTCAAGTTGCAGACTTCGCCCGATGCGTGAGAAAAATGGGTGCCATGCGTGAGATCGTGAGACGGACCCTAAATGTTTGAGTCTAACACAGAATGCGTGAGACTTGGTAGCTCTGCCTTTGATTTGCCTTCGGGATGATGGGCCATGTACAAGGTCTATGAATATTAGAAAATGAGTGAAGATAATATTATGAACGGCAATTATGACCCAGTGATTAGTCTTTCTCACGGCTGGTTGGCAAAGATCACGTAATGGAAAACTTCCTACCACATAAAACAATGTTTGATCACCATGGCAACAGCATCCTGGGTCCGCCCTGGATGTTCACGTCATACCAAAGGTTGCCCACAAAGAGAAGGCACGACTGAAGGAGGATATACACACCCTATAATACTAGTCGTGCTATAGTAGTGTGTCCACGCAAAGTGCGATTATTGGCAATGCGAGACGATGATCAAAACTTCGGACCAATCAAGAAGGTCAGCGGGTTGGTGTAAGATTACGAGATGAGATGACAAGCTTGTCTCAGCGTAGTCTACCTTTCCATACCTTGTTATTGTCACCCGTGAATGGGACTTGCACTGAAACTTATAACAACATATAGACATATATTTTAAACCCCTATTACTGTCTTTTCTCAGTGGCTATTTGTTTTTCGGTAAGTCGCCTTCTAACGTCCTTAAAGGGATGGTACAGTAGTGGTGGAGGTGAGAATTTGGCTTTTAACTTTTTGCGAGATACCAAGAAAACATTTATGAAATAGTACAGAGCATACCATTTTAAGAGGAATTCAAAGTTTATTTGATGAAAATCGGGTATAGAATGACTGAAACATCCAAAAACAAAGTAAAACTAAGCGATCGTAATAAAATGTGGGTCCCACACTTTATTAGAATCACTCTGTTTTGGATATCTCAGCCATTTCAAAACCAATCTTCATGAAATAAACGTTGAATTCTTCATGGAATTACATGCTCTTTCATATTTCATAAGAAGTTTCTCATTATCTCACCAAAAAATGTGAGAAACCTGAAATTAGGTCTCAACCTAAACTATACGATCCCTTTAATATCAGTGAAGAAAATGTGTTTATCATTCCATTTTAACTTTTGAAGCATTTGAACGAAAACATAAGACAGGAATTAAGTTACCATCCATCACTTAATGTGACATTCACGAGTGATATTGTTTTTGGTATTGATCCGAAAATGTCTACAATGGCAAATTTAATGCAAATAACACATGAATCGGGTGCATTGACTTCTGACTTCATCACCCGTCAGGAAAACGGACAAAGATCTGCGGTTATAATTTGATATTAGACATAGGCCTACTTTGTTGCGTTGGCTTCCTTTTGCATGCTTTTACGAGATAACGGCGTCCCCCTACCAAAGAACAAGTTTAGTCGGAGACAATGAAATGCTATAAAAAGTTTGTCCTTCTTATTCCTTTCCCAGTGTTTTCTGTTTATTTTCAGTATATGGCAATAAATCATCCAATTTGATGTGATTCAGTATGCCTGTCACAATGTAACTAATGTAGGCATACGCCTTATTTTGGTTGCGTTCGGTGGGTTGGAAGTTTGGGATCCCGTCGCTATTACAGTTGGCTTTATATCAACGGACCTGTATTGCTTTCGGGGACTTACAGAAAGTCTATGGGAATCTATAGTGAACGGGTTAGTTGCAAAACACTGCACTCATTTTCATAGATGGCCAAATGGACAACAAAACACGGTGACGCACAACGATTGTCAATGAGATAGTCGTGGCTTGTTTGTTTATTCTATTTGTTTTTATCTGTGAATAATACAGTGTGAGATTCTGGGGCATCCAAAGGCGAATGAGGGTGATCATTTTTGTTTTGAAGGCGCGTCAAAATACGCTGGAGCACTAGGCCTATATGGTCTACTCAATGTCCGAATTATCGTCAGTAGTTTAATGGAAGTTTTTCTTCACGCGGCAGGTGTACCACATACAGGACTCTCGTCATCATATAAATACTGTACATGGCGCCAAGTGACATTGCGCTGTTCCGGTGTGATACGGATGATCACCGAGCGCAAATGCAAATGACTGTCACGTGGTGATGCATGTGTGATGGTAAAGAAGAAATGGTTTCTTCTCCTCTTTTTCACTTCTTGATTCGCAGCCGCACTCTCACCTGGCCTTATATAGTTATCATCTCCCAAGGTCGTCGACGCAAGTAACGCGACAACGAAGTCCTCACTCTCAGCGCTGCACGTGTAGAGCACCTTCAGGGGAAACCTCGGCATCATCAAATCGACGAGTGCTCGCAGCGTGGGCATGATTATAATACCAGAGAACAAAACATAAACAAAAAGAACACACACTATGTCACACATACATAGACAAACCGGTGCTGAATATTAGCATACACGCTGCAGACACTCTGTAATGTTATTAAGTGTTGCTCCGCTGGCCACGAATGGTTCGATTCAGTACTTATGTGGGGCTTTTATCGCACATATCCATACATCGATTACGTCTGGCGCACTCGGAGGTCTATTTATAAACGAGACGAAGATGTTTTGACGGGAATTGCCGTCGGGTTGAACTACAGGTCAACTATAAGCCTTATTCGCGGTTCCCGCTGTATCGCCGTGAGTATAATGGGGTGGGGGGGGGGGGGGGGGGTCGGTACACGGGTCCGGAACACGAAAACTTCAGTGGTACGTATCAATCAAAAGGCGAATGTTGATCTATGTGCGAGCTCGTTACTTTTCTCTGTTGGTAATGCTTCTGTAATCATTCCAGTTTGTGTTCTGCCTTTTTCATATTTCTGTACCCTCACGTATAAAGCGCTGATATGAAACTGATTTCACTGGAATGGAATGATCGATTCGAAAGTTCATTTGGACTCCGCCATTCTTTGAATATTTTCAAATTGGTATATAGAAGAATGCTAATCATTAAGATTTGTGGCTTGTGAAACCTGTGGCGTTACGAGGTCAAAAATCTGCATTTTGATTATCAGTTCAGGTGTTCTATTGATATACGTTCTGTAGAAATTTAGATTTGAAAAGTAATATATTTTAAAATCTTTTTTGTTTTATTTGTTCATTTATATATACATGCATTTATATATCGTGTGGAACACCTCCCTGCTACATCACACTCTTGTGTTGTGTGAGCTCGTGTGGCGTCGGTCGAAACCGCACAGGAAAGAGCCATATTTTACACAATTCGTATAATAGAATAATGTTTTCTTCGCGCCATAATAATTTACGTTCTTAAAGTTTTATGTGTGTATGCAACTGTCCCTTTGTATTGCAATCAATATATTGCTATAGGCAAAGCTGACATAAACGCATGTGTGCCGCGGAAGTGAAAATCGTTGAAAATTGCGGGAAAGGAAGTAGAGTTGTCCAGTTTTACGATTCGCCATCGTGTCAGCTCGGAGGCTTGTGATATTGCCTCCATTCGAACACGTGAAGGGTAGGTCATTAGGGCTTTCTTTTTATTTCTTTTCTACTTCTTTTTCTTTTGTATGTGCGTACGATTAAGTTAGTATGTAAATTTAAGATGTATGACATGATTCTTGAATTATGTACTGATTATTTTTCGTTTTCTTAATAATTGCTGATTGAATACTGTTCCATACATTCAAGCTAAATGCGGTTATGTTACATTATAGAAATCAAATAGATATTACTGAAAAACAAAGAGAGAGAGAGAGAGAGAGAGAGAGAGAGTGTGTGTGTGTGTGTGTGTGTGTGTGTGAGGGATGTGCGTGTCATTTGAGACATCTGTTTTCAAAGTTTCTGGATAGTAACACCATAATCCATACACTGCCAAAAATTAAAACTTTCTTAGCAAGTC
Organism: Diadema antillarum; assembly: GCF_040938485.1. NCBI lineage: Eukaryota > Metazoa > Echinodermata > Echinoidea > Diadematoida > Diadematidae > Diadema > Diadema antillarum. Next base: position 1,746,501 of record NW_027271431.1, read on the forward strand.
ACGTAAGGGATGCCAATGGGCATCAAGCAGCTTTTCATATCTCACTGCGATATAAAGATGTTCTTAATGGCGTTGTGCACTTATCTTTAGTCACTAATTACAGGATATAAAACTTAAAACCTAAATAATTTTAGATGCTTAGAGAAATCATGCCCAACAGCTTCAAAATACGCCAACGCTTAATGAATTGCAGATTGATTAATCTCTTGGGACATGATCGCAGTAGGCAATACATACACCACCAACCTGTATGCCAGCATCAAGCCCCCTCCACCCTAATCCCATTTCATTTCGTATCCCATTCAGATCTGTGGACAAAATATTTGTTAAATGATAGACCTCTGTTAAATAGAAATGGTTTCTTCCTCGGATCTGGTTTATTTTCTGCTTCTTCTTTTCGTTTTTCCCCTAAGGTTTGTCTATTTTCTTATCTCTGTCTCTTTGCTCTCAGAGAACCACCATCTCAAATCCATTCGACACAGTGACTATATGTATACATGTACAGGCCTGCCGATGATAATGTCAGATTTAATGAAATCTGAATTCTGCCCCCCCCCCCCCCCATCCCCCTGTACAGAGGAAATGTCAAGTGTTTGCCACACATCGTTCCCTGAAGGACCTGGGGACGCCACAATGTTTGTTCTCTCTCGCTGACCAACACGAGACCGCTCGTCAAAGTCAAGCTTAGGGAGAGAGTACTTAGCAAAGAAAGCATCGATGCAAAGAGTTAGAGGCATTAAAGAGAGAAAGAGAGACGAGAGAGACAGATAGAGCGTGGGAGAGAGAAATATTGAAGAGCACCAATCGTCAAGGATGACTTTGGCAGTCCAACGTATTGTTCTCGTTATTTGCCCGCCATTGAAAACGCAAGGGCCAATGGCTTGGCAAATACTATATAAGGGTCTATATTAGGAGGGGACCTGTCCAGCTATATATCACTTGCATTATTGGGGTTTGGCAGTGCCCATGAATTTTAGAGATCATTGTGTTTTGGGGCAATTCATGAATGACAAATACTGAAAGACACACACAAAAAAACCCACAAAAACAGACAAACAAACAAACAAACTAAAGAACCCACATTATTTAATTCACATCGCATTATATACCTATACAATACTTGAGTATTGCATCTGTTGGGGCAATATTTAGAAACTATTATTTACAAGCTCTATTTCCATATACTAGTACTTTATGATCTATAAAATCTAAATAGTAGAAACATTTTGCCTGTACACAGGGCATACATATCTAAACACGGGAAAAAGTGGAAATTAACTCCCGATTACAAGCCAAGCGCATAATAATTTCAAAACAAACCAACAACATCCATAATAGGTTTATGTCTATTTACACATGTTCTTTAAAACGCAAGTTCTACGTCGCTTCGCTGATACCATAACAGTATTTGCGCCACTCCAATAATCTTGAAATTGGTTGCTGCCATCGTAATTAAGCCATCATCCTAATAACAACATGGCGCCGTTGTACAGGAACAAAAAAGCTCCCAAATTACTCTGACAGTAACATCAGAATATTGTAGCAACCGTTTCTTGATAGTAAATTGACTGATTGTAATTTATTCACTTCAAATTTTCTTTCTGCGATGAGAAGGTCCAGATAGGGTGGAAATTGAGCTCACTCAGCAAGCCATCTCTGCTTTTAGTTTGTCGACATCATCGAGACAACGCAGTGGGATAAACAATAGGGTTGACATCTGCCTTCACTGGTTATGTATCATGTAAGTCTACATCTATCTATCTATCTATCTATCTTTCTATCTATCTATCTATCTATCTATCCATCCATATCTATATCTGTCTATCTTTCTATCTATGTATATCTGTAGGCCATATATGTATCTTTTTTTTTGAGGGGGGGGGGGGAATGCATTCTCCTATCACACCTGTGCACAGCAGCTTCATAGCGGTCGACCGAATGCACGATGCCCGTATTGTGACTAACAGGTCCCCTTAGCTCCCCCTGTGATCATTGATTCTCTCGTGAGTTACTCTTCGTTACAATGGTGATCTACTTCATTTCGTCCAAATTGCCTGGGAGGATGGGCTGCAAGGAAACCCCGTTAACTTGATCATGCCACATAATGGTCCCGTTATAGTAAGGTCTCTCGTCACTGCATCAACGCCCACTCGTGTCTTCGTTTCAAAGGATTACAGGAACTGAGTTCAGTGCTCCTTACAGCTGCATCACTTCACGTATATACCTGTAAACATCACCGGGAGCATTGCTCAGTGTTTGAAGCCTGTCCCCTACCAGCCTACATCTGCACTTTTAACCGAGTTGAGCCTACAAAAAGGACATAATGAAGATCACCATAAAATCTGAGCAAATTTCGATAGATAATGCAAGCAAAGACTATTGGCAAACAGGGAGAATGAACACTGAAGTATAACAGCGTTATTATTAGGTTCATGCATAATGATATAGGGATCGTGACTACATATTTTGAAGAATTTGTAATTAATTTTCGTAATATTGCAATTTTCTCTCCCGTCGGCAAAGCATCAGTCACTTTTTTTTTTGCAGCGAACTTCGCTCTGCAGAGGAAGACAAGACAAAGCAAAATGATATTGTATTTCAAATCGGAGAAATGCACAATCATAAACTGAATCCTTTTTTCAAGAAGCGACAAAACTCCTGATGAAAGACGTGTGCATTATCAATATGGCACAAAATGTTGTAATTGCTTCTAAGAAACATTTGATATTAGAATACAATACATGTAATATAATTATACACGATTCCCTAGTGATGTGTCGTCTCATGCATTGAGCTTGCGATCTCGTTATTGCATTTTATATTCTTTATATTTGTGTGTGTGTGTGTTTTTTTAGGAGATTCACGTTGGAATAACAGATAAGAGTCCAAAATTACCAACCATAAATCACAACTACATTATGAAAAATCAACCTCTCTAGCCCGACACATGGTATTTGAGGTAGCGATTGTAGGCAAAAATGTCATAAATATCGACCAACGTCTGTTTGGGGGCCAACAGAAGATGTTTATGATGACAAGTGCATGCAAGATTTGCCCTCCACAGAAAATTGAATGTATGATATCAGGCAATATATAAAATGTATGTATGTCTGTGAAAATATTTGACAGGTCATAATCAACGTGATGTAAACAAGAAGAATAACTAAGTATATATGCGCGTAACCTTTAAATTGCGGGATGTGGAGAGGAACAAATTTTGTTTTACACGTTTAATTCTATAGATGCTGATCATGATTGTGTCAACAGTTATAGCTTTACCGTGTAATGATAGTAAAGTCACTTATTCAATTCAATTCAATTCAAAGGTTTTATTTTCAACTCTTTCAACAGAATGTACAAAAAGTATAAATTCGACATGCATTTGAAGGAATGATACATAGATAGCAAAGAATAACATATAATTTGTCAGTACTCATTACAGAGTGAGGCTTAGACTTCTTCTGTTTTAATAAAAGTGATACAATCTTGGCATTTTATTAATTTCTCACCCTAAAACAATCCTTTCGACGAAATCGCTTGCTTTCATGTATAAAGTAGGCCTACTTTGAAAAAATGCTTGTAATCACGCCGGTCAACCGATGTTTTCAATTTGGTGGAATACCTTTTTTCCAGAAGACATTGTAACAAGCACTTCACTTTATATTTTCTTGTTGAATACGCTTCGTATAATGGTACGTATGCTTGGAAACCAGTTGCCATACAGTAGTATGTTTTTGATATCATCCGAACCTTTTGAAGGAATATTACTTTGTCACGAACATCCTTCGTTCACATTGGCAGATATAAAATTATGATAAGATTTGAACAGTGACACGCGGCGGTATATTGCTGCCTACCATAGCATGCATGTACACATCTGTATATTGAACTTTCTAATGAAATGGTTTCCAGGTATAATTAAAGCGGAGGGGGAAATTTGTAAGCAACACATCCTACCTATTCTGACCCCGTGGAGGCAGCTTGGGTTTGGAATTTAATTGACTCATCACATATACTAGTCGCACCACGTTCTACCATCACAGTGACGTACCGAAATATACCAGCTAACACAGAGGAAGCTTATGGCGGCGGACCATCTTTTGATACTGAAGCGCCACGTGATAACTGATAACCTGTGTAGAAACGTAACAAGTCCAGGTTCTAGTGCACCAAGATCCGACAGAGATCGATTTCTTTTCAGACGGGTCTCCTATAGGCAATGCCCTGTCGTTTCCGGTCCGATACATGCGACTGAACAAAGGGAGCTCGTCTTCTATTCCTATAGTTATATTGCCTTTTATTCGGCGGGAGTCGACCTGTGGAATATTATTTTGCAGTGAGCCATGAAGCCGCGGAGAAAAAAGGGGGTCTGCGATGAATTGGAAGGGGGGGGGGGGTTCCCTCATTCCATTGGGAGGTAGGAAGCTGGGATACAACAAACTTTATGAGAGCGTTGTAAAATTGTGTTGGATGTGAAGAGAAATAATCCCCCTTTGATATATCTAACTCATTATGGACCATTTTGTGACTCTTTTTAGTGTCTATCAAAACGAACAGCTGCTCTACTGGGCACTGTTTCTTTTTCTTCCCCACAATGATAAATGAATGAGATTGTGGGGAATATATACGGTGACCTGCTGTGTTTGTGGAATGGCTGCATGGCTTCGATGCATAATCCCAATTCTGACTTCAACACGTGTTCTTCGGCAAAGTTTCTGTGCAAAAATGTGGCGAGGCGGTCACGTACGGTGAACGGTACATTAGGTATATATTTCAGCCTAATGAGGCTTTGGACGGAGAGAGGATGGAGATTGGTGGGAAGAGAACGGCGGGTGGAATTGCAAATGTTAAGAGGGAAGATGGGAGAGGAAACAAAGGGAAGGTAATAGGCGCTCTGCAATGGTGTGCATGCATCGGATGATGGCAATGGATGGAGGAGGGGAGGGTGCCTTCCAGCATCATTGGTCGCTGGGGTCCTATCAGCACCAACAAATCCACTTCGCGATAGCACAAGCTATCATCATAAGATAGTAAAATGCAACTGCTCAATCGAAAATGCCTTCTCGTCTCTCTCACACACGATGATACTCACGCTAATGATCATAATTTTGATGATGAAAATAATGTTCGTGATGATGATTATGCTATCTTTATCGTCATCATCATTATCATTGCTAATACCATCATCACCATCATGAGGATTGTTATATAGTATTATGAACATTACTGCAGCTATCATTGCAACCTAAATGCATACAGTTTGACTAGAGAGATTTGGGGAGACAAGTCCATAACGTTACATCCCTAGCCCTTGCAGATGGAAACTTGCGGATGGACAATTCAGAAAGGTCGCCGACTCCTATAGCCTTGTTACCAGGCCTCGAGGTTCAGGTTTATATCTCAAGCGAGTTTTTGGGACACTGCGATAAAGATTGTGACGAAAGACGTTTGTCAGTATTCGCTCGCGCATTCATTTTGCCCCGCCGCCGCGCGACGTTAGTTTTCAAAGAGACGTGCGCTTTGGAAAATTTGAAAGCCTGAGCCACGAGGTCTTTGTGAAAGGCTAGTCAAGACTGAACGTCACAGTTGCACTCTGGTTCAAGATGTGATAAGCATAATACGGAGGGAAATTTATGGTGGGGCCTGCTTTCCGGCGCCATTCGCTACCATCTCCGCCCTGCTGTTTGCATCGTTTCATGTAGGCCTGCCATCATTCGTAATGGCGGTGGATACCACGGGCAGCAATCAAAGCAAGGTCACCATGGTAACGCATCCAATTAGTCCCGATTTAGCCATGCACCGTCATTACAATTTGATCAATTATTACTACCGTTACTATTGGTTTTGGTCGTAAACCATGCTCAAGATGAATAGTCAAGTGAAACTGTAAAAGGTTTCCACAGAGATTTGCCTAACTCTAAGTTATTGAACCTACCACTAAACATCGGGGAAGCGATTCTGCACAATATTGCCACCTGCTACAATGACTGAAGTCTTATGCATGATGACGATGCCTATCACGTCTTTTTCCCACTTTATCTATGAGATAGTTTGATTTTCGGTAATCGATCTGACTGGACTGTCGATTTGACAGCTTAGTCCTGCGCAGTCCGTGAAAAGGAAATATGGGAGGAGTATTAATGCCATAATCCAGCTCTGGAACGACACGAAAAGTCACGTAAGGCAAACAGATCAGGCTCTTGTCCATAGTGCTCCACTATCCCCCCAACCCCCCCCCCCCCCCCGACACACACACACGGACACACACACGGACACACACACACCTCCCCCTCTCTCTCTACCATTCTCTTTCATTCAATTCGCGCTGCCTCCATGGTGCAGAGTCTATAGAGGTTGCGAGGAACAAATATTAGCACACGGCCTGGGCATCCTCGGGGAAAATGTAGGACGACATGAACTCACGCGAGATTGAAATATAAAGTGATTATAATTCCATATAAAATGCCACTGATAAAAAGAATGGACACCAAATCCGTCACTCTATCATGCACCGACTGCAGAAATATATTTCAGATAGGTGGAGGGAGGGGGGGGGGGGGGTAAAAGTACGTGCAATGGTTCGAGAAATGGAAAGACAAAAATCGATGACAAAAAGATTGACCGGTACGGAACTCCTCGCGCGAATACGGGCAGTCTTTCAATACCTGTGAACATCATCTTTCATGGACCTCCATGGCTGACTTGAAGAGCAGTATCACCATGGAGATAGCTCCATGGTATCACGCTGAAATTCTCTTTCCGGCCAGGAAAGTGGGACCCCTCCCTGGAGTCGCTGAGGATCCATCACGCATTATACAGCGTACGATCAGGGTACGATCTATATATTCCAAACGCAAACCTCTAACGTGATACGTTTTCTGGATCTAAACGGAAGTCAATGTCCGAGGAAAGGGAGCCCTACATCTTCATCTGATGACGCACTGGTCAATGCCTTCCTTAATTCTTCAACAGAACTCGAGTGGAACACCCATCACTTTGACTGAATAGATTGATATTTGGCAGTTTCTCCCAGAATAATAATAATAATAATAATAATAATAAAATGGGTTATCGTTACCAAAATTACAGTTAGGCCCGTGCACGGTACGATTCTGCTGGGCCTCGACATTCTAAAGACGACACTATCGACACAGTTGTAATTTCATTGCTAACGTCATGGCAACCTGCACACGTTGAGTGATACTCACCATGCCGTGAACGTAGATAATTACCGTAATTGAAAATCCATCAACCTTCATCCTTTTATTGGGTGTATTTAAAACTGTATAATGGGACCGTTTTTGTGCACCACTCAACTAAATCGGGCTGGTGTTATGTGCGGGGTTTGGGGTTGCGGTCGACGGGGGCTGAAAAGCACCGATCAAAGGTCAGCGATCGTGGTCGGCAACGATCTCCCCGCTCGACTCTCTGTAATCACGGTCTTTCATCACTCGACATCGGGCGACCTTTCGTCTTTCTCAGCCCCGACAGTGGAACGGTTGATAATCCACAATATGGATACTTCCGCTCCAACTTTCCGACAGATTTTCTCCGAGTCACACGGGAGAATTGCGACATGATTATTGATACAAAAAAGGAGCGTTAATGTGCTGAAAAGAGAAGTCTGAGTGATGAAAATCATTGAGGCGAAGTGTTGCGACATCTACACCAGATGGCCTTGTCAAGTGGGCCATATTTTGACATTCACAAAAAAAAAAAACCTTTTGTTTCTAGTCGGATGTTACTTCTTAGTGCATTGTAAAAGAGGGTGATGAAGCATAAAACACACTCACGTACATTGGTTGCTACACAAGATATTATGATGGACGTTACGGAAAATTCTCCTACGTGGAGTTGACACCACACGACCGCAGACGATCGTGCGGTCGCCTCCTCCAAGGAAACTTTTGGTCGTCTGTGTACACCATGGCGTGTCACGTTTACTCAGGTGCATTTTGATATGTCAAATAATGGTTGTATCACCAGACTTTATACTCAAAGGTCTTCGTGACAATCGCGGTACACTTATGATTATTTGGAGCACGTTTCCTACACATGTTGGACTTCTTTTCAAGTAGTCTGCGTTTTGACCCACACCCCACCCCTAGTAGGCCATCTTCGCTGTAATCTTCCCACTGTCGTCACTTTCGGGGCGACATCTGTCCACTGCTGTCAGAAAGCTTGGCAGGGCGGCAGAGGACTGTAAGACTAGCCTTAAAAATGGAAAACGAAACTAAATATTTTCATTTCTTTTTAAATCTTGTGGTTTGGAAAGAAAACATGAGGTGGATACCAGTGTGCTGGTATGAATACAAAATCGTTAAAGGGAGATAGATAGGCAGAGAGGTATATAGATATGTAAATAGATAAACAGATGATAGACTAAAGGAAAAGTACATACACATGAATACACAAAGAGAGACAGATGACTCTGTATAGTAGAGACGAATGAGAAATACATAGAGAAGCGGAAGTAGTAAGAAACTGTCTTCATGGTCATATTTTCCTATTGTCTTCAAGCAACAGAATATGATATTACTTTGTTCTCCAACTAATACATATAATGAATTATGGAATATGATATAGATGTGAAAAATAAGATGAATATCCATATATTCATGGATCTCATATCTCAGTACACATGCATGTATTCATGAATATATGGATATATATATATGCCTATATATAGGAACTTTCCACGTGTTGGACTTTGAATGTTGTAATTATAAGAAGAAAGAGTCTCAAGTACGCCATAGATCCAACGAGAAGTTTTTTATTACAAAATTTTTGGTCTGCCTCAGACCTTCGTCAGTGTAAAGACAATGATTGTCTATCATTGTCTTTACACTGACGAAGGTCTGAGGCAGACCACAAATTTTGTAATAAAAAACTTCTCGTTGGATCCATGGCGTACTTGAGACTCTTTCTTCTTATAATTGCCTATATATATATATATATATATATATATATGGATTTGATATCTAAAAATTCATAAATACATGGGTATTCATATCAATTTTTCTAAGTACAAAATCCACAAAGCATAATATTATATGGATATTCATATTCTATTTAGATTTATAGAAAGAGACCCACCTTTCAGAGATGTACTGCCACTTGCTGGACTCTGTGTGGTCTAAATACCATCTACATACCATATCCTGTAAATGTCAATTTCCTCCACTTTACACTTACCTCTAATCCGATTGCTATACACAATCTTTGCCCCATCCCCCTCCCTCCAAACTCGATGATCCTAAACCACTGAATCTTGCCCACTGCTATAGCTGTTGAATGGAATAGGGAGAATGCAAAATGAGATTGGGCCGAGTGGTAATTTGCCTCCCATGAAAGAGAGAAGGAATGACGGAAAGACAGACAGACAAATGGACTGAAAAGAGGAGAGAGAAAAATGAGAAAAAATGAAAAGGAGTGTGGGGAATTAAGGTAGGGAGAGAGAGAGAGAGAGAGAAAGAGAAAGGGGAGAAGCAGTCAATATTGAGGGTAAATAGTTTAAAGAATGGATCCAATTTTCTGAGAATCGGTGTTGATCATTAAGTCAAACATGACGGAAGGGTGAGTGACAAACATGGCTGATTTGGCCTAATGAAGACCGACAGGCCAGGGATGCTATCATGTGGGTCGTACCACACACTCAATCTCTTCTGCGGAGGATGCCAGCGGAGATTCACCAATGTAAACATGCCTTATTAACTTGTGCGTGGGTTAAATCCACACAATCACCCTCTCTAATGTTATGCTAAATTAATGTGTTTCACTGATGAACAGAATTCATGACATAAAGTACGGAAAAGGGAGTATTCCATCCAGTAGCTGTAGAGTCACATGCACAAGCACACTACGACACTCATTATGATAAATCACACACACACACACACACACACACGCACACATGCGTGCACACACCTACAAACAAACACACACATATATGATACAATGCTCCTTGTTTATGTTATTATTGATAATCCAACATACCTACTTGAACATGCTTCAAATGTCATTAGTCATGTAATATTTCACACACACCCTTTTTTCTCTCCTTGATCTTTATTGACTTCATTCAAGTCATACATAAATAAGTAATCCATTCTGGATAGGGCCTACATAATAAAACATAGTCAAAATACAGTTGAAAACAAAATAAATATTATTTTGCAGCATCATCTCCCCCACACACTCACACAAACATTCTCTCAAACACGTTTCCAAAATCATTAATTGTGAAAATGAATTAATAATTATCAATTATGATAATGAGATGCATGCTTGATAATGAAAATCATGATCCTGCATGATTGTATCTATAGGCACACAGCCATGACAGGTGTTCCTACCTTGTAACACAAAAAGATCCAACCATGCAGACATGGTATACACATGTCCTCCTTATTGCGGTAAAATATGCTCAAATGCCTTCTCAAGAATCAGAAAATACCCATCCAGAAGTAATCCACTCTACATTTATTGATTATCTTGATTACTAAAACATCTCTGAAATGTGGAACTAGTGATGGCTGGCTTGTAATTCAGAGACCGTATACACATCGATTTAAAAACTCAAAGCAGCGACTAAAACTTCACCTTGAAGACAAAATGATCCCTGAACATAAAAGGGCAGCATACAAGTAGTCTTCATGATATAAACTGTTATTCCAAAATGCTGGAAAAAGAATGTCTGCAGTCCCAGAGTTTATTACAACATTTAACTAATCTAGAAGGAGAGAATTTGCTTGATTTTGTTCCAAACATCCTAATATGCATATTATGTAAACTGATATTGAAATGGATAACTATGTGGCAACCATGCAGGTGTTTTATATTTCAGCAAATGAAATATGTGTAGGCCTATATCAGTTATTTGACTGCTGTGGTTTAGATATGCCTACTGTAAATTTATTGTGAGAGAAATGTATAAAATTTCAGCATTAGGCCTACATAGTATGTATCACTGTAGTAAAACTCTACTTTCTTTATCTTGTGGCATCCAAAGTCTACACTTGATTTTTTATTTACATGTGGCATATCCAATGACTTTTGTAGAAGTTTCACCAAACTTCTTCATGGCTGTTAATAGGCAAACTGTCTATACAACTGTTCTGATGATCTCTGCCCACCTCCCTGATCATTCACAACCTTTTTTTTTCCTACAAGTCTGGACAGCAAGACTAGCAAAGTGAAGTTTTCTGCAAGGGTGATGATGATATTACAATCATTTTCAAACATCTCTTATACCAGCAAGCCATCAAAACACCGCAACCACCGACTGCCTAGACCACCATCAATATTCCTCAAACCATGAAATTCCTCCTCACATTCCCTTCTGTATAAAATGAGGTAAGATAAAGAGAAAGAGAGGGAGAGATAGAGAAGGGGGGGAGGTAGAAGGGGATGGATGAGAAGTAGCCGCTGACTGTTATAAATCAACACATTTTCATCATAGAATGGATAACTTTGACTCCGATTACACCCATCAAAGAGAATTGCCCTCCCAGTCACATGAGACCCCTTGCTCTGGGAGAAGACAGGACAAAGGTAGAGAAAGAAAGAGAAGAGGAGAGAAATATAGGGAGAGAGATGGAGATAGACATATGGAGGAGAAGAAGAGAAAAACCAGTGAGATATGTCATGTGACGAAAGTGACAATGAAAGAGATAGAGATGAAGAGAGATATATGGAAATATAGAAATATAGAAATATAGAAATATAGAAATATAGACATCTGAACATGCTGCTAAGAAAGGGCATGACAGCTAAAGAGAGGGTCATGCAAAGAGATAGACAGATATAGAAAAGATGAATTGAAAGATGGATTTATTGGTTCATAGATACTTTAATGTGTAGATGTACAAATAGATGGATGGATAGATGGAGGGATAGAGAAATGAATTGGACATCTATAAACAGAAAAAGGAGGAAGAGTGAAGAGGAGTGGGAGATATTACACCGACTGCCTGTGGGAATATTGTCCCGGTAGCTGTGACTGTGAATGCCTCTGCTGACATTCTCAGGACTTTTTTTTTTGGTCGGGATCTAATGGGACGTGACGAGTTCAACCTCAGGACGAGAGGGGAATTGTGATATGACAAATAACATAGAGCAGAGCATATTTCTACCGGCCAGACCCCTTGCACTACTAATGGAATTATGAGTGTGCAGAGCAAGTCTCTATCAACACTCAAAGAGAGATTGATAGAGAGAAAGGAAGAGAGTGTCTCTTAAAATTTGTCATATTAGCTGCTCTCACTTTATGATTTTAATAGTTCTTCTTCTCTATGTTTATAATATTTCAATCAGTTCATGGTAACATTTCCCAGAAAGAAAGTTTCTGCTGTTAGAGTACATATTGGCCATTCGTTTAGAAGACATGAATTAGTACATTTTTTTTCTCTAAAGCCTCTAATGAGAACAAATTTAAAGGCTTCTATTGTTTAGAGTGGAGGGTAAAGTTTGAGAATATGATTCCAGAATTTCTTTCAGAAACAAACTGCAGAACAAGACATGCAAGTTAGCAAAAGTCAACTTGTTTAAAAAGCCATTAAAACATGTTTGCTCAAAGGCAAAATGAAGAGGCTGCACACATACAAACTCAACATTCACAATATTCTGGAGCCTCCCTGTCTATTCCTCAATAATGTAGGTCTTGAATCAATCTGGCAAATGATACTACATCAATGCACTGTTTAAATACACTTATGAACAATGAGGCACTCTGTTCACTGGATAATCATATCATCATAATATATGATTCTAATGACCTAATCAAACCTGAAATAAAAAGAGATGGAATTGAAAGATTTATTTATATATTTTGCTTAATTCATTTTTTACTGCAGTGTTGGCCTGTTCAGTTTTGTAAAACTGCTTTCCAGAAGGCACCCGGCAGTAATAACAAACATCATTCTACATGAAAATACAAAATGCCAAACAGCTATAGATCAATAGAATATGCTTTGTAAAGGAAACCAAAATATGCTATTGGAGTCAGAGTGGCTCATCATGTTGGGTTGAGTTGATTTTCAATCTTCACTTCATGTTGTTCATTTGGTGAGTGAGAATCAGCTTGATAATCCCCAGGCCATACAACTACCAGTATCTCCCTTATCAAATTTCCAAAGGTGTACAAACAGTATCGTGTTCATTTGGAGTGCCCATCAAAGTGCTTGGCAACTTTCAAGTATAAATCCCTCTTTTTTTTACATCACCTGTAATACAAGCCGATACCACCATATATCTTTAAGATGTGAAATGGGCATGTGCAGCAATTATCATTTGAAGAACCTATCAAGGTATAACAGATTGCACCCTGTGCTTTGTTTGTTCTCAGTCTTTTCATGTGGATCTTTTTCCCCCTCCGGCTCCTGCCAACTACCTTCACAAATACTGAAGTGTTGCTTCAGCGAAGGTCATCGCAAGTTCATGTACACCTGCTGAAACAAGCTTGATCAGGCAGTTCACAATGCCCAAGAGATAGATGGTCTCGTTACTGCGATTCTATTCCGAATGGACACGTAGAGGCGACGGGCACCATGTGGGGTAGATTAGAATTTGCCAATCTAAATTCTGTGCATTATTACTGGCATCATGCACCATCACTCCTGTTTTGTTTTGTTTTTTTTGTTTTTTGTTTTTGTTTTTGTTTTTTGTTTCGGTTTTTTTTATGGGTTCCTTTGATACTTAGCCCATTGCATGCTTTGAGTGCTGATTGGCACAGTAAACCCCATAGCATTGTACACTGTCCAAAGTCCCTGGCATGTACACAATGGGTTAATCCACTTCACCGAAGCTGACCTTGAAGGTGACCTTGTTTATCATTCATCAATCATGGCACAGTTGACATGATAATCAGCAGGAATAATCAGGAGAAGAGCACTGAAAACTGACTTGAATGAAGAAACTCAGAATCCATGAACATTGTCCTGAATTTGTACATCTATCAATTCACTCCCAAATGAAGACAACTGAGTATGCTATGCATGTGTTGGTGTAAAAAAAAAACCCACCAGCCCTGCATCTCTTCATTTCTCACTATGGTTTTCAGTTTTCACATTCAATTCTATGAGAAGTATGTACTCAAATGAGACTGATAATCATCATCACTGATAGAAGCAGGTCTGTACATCCAATTCTGGAGCACTTACATTCAATACAATGGAGTGTGAATGTGAGCAAAATGAGAGCATTTTCTCCAGGTGCTCTTCAAACCATATTGTAGCCTGATGCTGCAATGGCAATAGAGAGAGAGACTCCACAGATTAACCATAATGGCTGCTTGAAATTTTCTGTGTATTCTAGATTATAGTAAGACTGCTTAACAAAATAACCCCCCCCCAAAAAAAAAACAATAAAAAAAAAAACAACAACAACTATGAGCACAAGCTATGAATATGTGTGTTGGTGGGACAGCTAGATATATGAGTGTGCATTTCTTTTCCACAGAAAGGAGAGCAAATATTAGCATTATAGAGTATAAGGGCTGATTAAATTTTCAGTTGGTATTAGAGGGCACTTAATAACTTATTATCATCCCAACAGAGGAGACAAATTACGAGGTAGCAAAACAATCAATTTTATGAGCCTTGCCTTTTATTTCTTTTTCATCTTCCACAAGAAGCATATCATAGAGCACACATTAAATACAATGAAGTCAAAGTAGGTAAGCAGGTAAAAGTGAATGAAATTTATTCAGGTTAATTCTCCCCACAATAGTAACAGGGTAAAAGTGAATGAAATTTATCCAGGTTAATTCTGCCCACAATAGTAACAGAATAAAATTCCATGAGGTCAGTGTGATAAGTCACAGTAAAAAAAAAGATAAGAAGAATAAAATTAATGGCATTTGAAAATACAGTTACACAAGAAAAAGGCAACTATATTTCTTCACCATTTGATATCATTATCAAATTATACCATCCCCTAAAAAAAACCCAACATACATTGTATATGATATAATTCCATTAAATAAAACCTGAGCATGAGACCTCCAACTGTTATGGTTTTACCATCTCAGCCATAACAATGTATCCATATCTTACGACCTCTCTTGACCTTATTTCAAGCAGCCGGAAACACATAGGGTACACAATGCCTTTTGAAGCAAAATATTACGAAATAATACTGACTCCTGGGGACTATGTTACAAATAAGATGGGTTCTTGTGTCAAAGCATATCATTAACATTGACAACCTGTTTTGGCTCTATGATGTTGGCGGCATTTTGATGTGACAGTCTGGAGGGGTTTTAAGATAAAGCCTCAGTGGGAGGTATCACACAAATAATGTTAATCTCATTGTAGGCATGGTCCAGTAGCTTGCTGTCAGATCCCCAGGTTTGCTTCAGGATTCCTCTAGAAGAAGATTTGAGGTCAAAAGCCTCGTCACCAGGACTGCTGTAAGGTTTGCTATGTCACCATACTTCCCAATGTTTAAGTCCAACTTTATCAGAGACAAATGTAACAAGTATGTGTAGTGGCAACACATTGTTTAAAATAATGATTTTTTCTTTTGAGGTTTACAATACCTGTGAAGCATTTTACAGAATACCCTGCAATTAACTAATTTTGGGTAAATTGTTACAAAAGACATCATGATGCCATACATTGTACCTGTCTAATATACTTGAATGAAATCAAGAAAAGCTTAGCCAGGAATTACCTCTTAACCCGTTGAGGACGGTCTGATTTTGCTACAACACGCATTTAACATAGATACTTGCCCGAGTATACTCGGGACTCGTCCTCAATGGGTTACAGGACAAGTTCACCTTCATAGACATGTGAATTGAGTGAATGCAGCAATATCAGTAGAACACATCAGTGAGGGTTTGAGGAAAATTGGACAACCCGTTCAAAAGTTATGAATTTTGTAAGTTTCTGCTCAGTCACTGCTGGATGAGAAGACTACTACAGCTTGTGATGTCACATGTGTACAACAATATAAAGAAAACAAAGACAATTCAACATATTTTCACTTTTCTCGCATAACAAAAAAACAAAACACTTGTCTTGCCTCTTTCAGAAGGCAGGGGGAATAATATTACCCTTAACATACATCAGGGACAAGTTGAGGAAATGTGCATTTTTTTCAAAAAATAAAAACTTGTGAAATTCTCTTTATATTTTCCTTATATCGTTGTACGCATGTGACATCATACACTCTAGTAGTCTTCTCATCCAGCAGTGACTGCGAAGATGCTTTAACAAATTGATAACTTTTGAATGGATTGTTCGATTTTCCCCAAACTTTCACTTATGTGTTCTAATAATATTGCGGCATTCACTCATTCCACATGTATGTGAAAGTGAACTTGTCCTTTAAATGAAATGAGTCACAGTCAGGCAGATTGTCACCTTTAATTCATGTCTATAACAGAAATATTTTGAAGGGAGTATGATCATGATGATAAAGAGCTAGAAACTCTGGCAGAAAGAACAAGAGACTGTGACATGAAAGAGAGAGAGAGAGATGGGGGGGGGGGGTCAAGGCTTACAAGTAGAGGCAGAAGATCAAAATAATAATAGAAGAAGACTAAATCCTGAGCTGAGGGGAAATTCACATTGCACAAATGCATTGGAAGATAGCAATGACAGCTCGGAGAAAATCTGGGCAAAATTGGGCAAAAATGAAGGAACTTCTGCAGTCCCTATTAAATGCTGGTGAGTCAGTGAACATGCTGTCCAATAAGTGACCCCCCCCCCCCCTTGATGTTTTTGATATTTGTGTGTGGAGAGTGTGACGTAATTTGAAGCTTTCTCCCCATATTTCTTGTGTGTGTCTGTGTGTGTGAAATGGCATTAATTTCACATTTTGAGATACCCTTGGGACACAATATATTTGATGACTCACCAACAAAGAGATTATCAGGTACCTTTCTCAGCACTGCTCATATTTCCACTAATGTATGGCTTTGATTTCACTGCATTAATTTCACAACAACCACCCCCCCCCCCCCACCAAAAAAAAGAAAGAAAAAAGTTTCATAATTTAGAGAAAACATAGACTTAAAGAAATTCTGTTGATATCATTTTCAGAAGATCTATAACACACAAACACACATGGATATTTATCTGTTCAGAACAAAGAAATGTGATGAATCTCATACAATGTCTAATGCAGAATGAAAATTCCTATGACTCGTATGCCATATTAAGAGGTTCATGTTGGGGTCTATGACATTCAGGGGATTATTATGGTAAAAAGTACCAATCATTGCAGTTGAGTTCAGTTTTGCTTCAACTCTTTCATGACCAGAACCTTTTAAATGCCATTGACATTGTACATGAGCAAATTGCCATCAGCAGTGAAAGTGACAACAAGAGTCTTTTTTTTCTTTTATTCTTCTGCAATTTTAAGATATTGTAAAGCTATGAGAGACAACGAGTAGAATGTGATAGACAAAGGAAAATGCTTGGGGAATTTCCCTTCTTCCATCTAAGCATACACTCTTAATAGATTCATTAGTTTTGTTTCAGATAATATGGCTTTGTCAAGATGACAGGTATACATTGAATATATGCCAGCAGTTTCTATGAGTGGCTTACCTGTAAAAGGCAATGTGACCTTCAGTCAAATCTGGGCTAGCAGCTCCGAAGCTTCATTTTAACTGTGTGAAAGAACTGTTGAAGGTAAGAAGGGGAAAAAAAAGCAGGAGTTGAATGAACTGGAATCCCATAATGCACTCAACATGTCCAGGGACACCGCGCAGTGTGCATTATGAAAAGCGGGGAAATGAAAAGAAGAGTGGAGCATTATTTTTTTTTTTTGTGGAGAAGTTTGGAATGTTCTGTATCGCTAATTCGATTAGGTAGAATGGGGTGGGCGGTTAGACATCACACAATGGTATTATTGTTGTTGTTTGTTAAAATATTCGGTGACATTTAGGAAGTGTGACAGGTAAGTATGACTGAAAGCAATTCATCTGGGAGCTTGTGGTATCTGCCTGCAGATATTTGCCACACTAAACTAACCAAATCTTGTCTACAAAGGATTCACAAAATAGCAAATAGAGTACAGTATGGCTGTTCAATTTCATTCAGTGAAAAGATGAATCTCTATAAGAGGTTGATATTATTGTTGCTATTTTAATCACAAAATGTCTATAACATTTTGTTCTATTCTTCTTGTATGAAGCTGTACAATGGTAGGCCCCTTTAGGTCCTCTTTTTCATATCATATTACCGATACCTTTGTTTGAGAGGGCTTTGTCTGGGGAGGGGGAGGGGTGGGCCCCCAAATGCTGGCAGCTTCATTTCAGCTGGTATTTGGGGTTTGAATGTAATGAGAATAAAGCATATTTGAAACAAAATTGGTAAAGATTTAATAAACTACTGGGAGAAAATTTTGGCAAGTTTTTGTTCAGTAGAGATAAATATCACAATTTTGAAAGCATGTGAAGTTTAAAATTTGATGTTTCTCATCTAAAATATCATTTTAATGAAACATCTACCAATTTGTATATCTGATATTATCCCATTTATTTACTACAGATAACTTGATCATGTTGTATAAAGTATTTGCACTCTAATTCTAATTTTCAGATGCATTGAATACATTGCACATAACAGTAACTACACCATTCATTGAATGCAAGAATTGCTCACAAAAAAAGAAGAGGAAGAAGAAGAAGAAGAAATATATAGATTTGAAAAGTGCTGAAAAACTTTACAACTTTTTGCTTGCCCAATTCGGGCAAGCAATAATTCTTTTTGTTCCAAACACTTACCCAACTTTGATTTTGAATTGCCCCCTGGCAATCAGGCAAACGCCCATGTAGCACCCTGTATTTGGATTTCAGAATCTTGTAGAGAACAGGGTAACTCATCACACGTATGAACAACTAGGTGTGATCTGTGTTCAGTGCATGAAAAATCGCCATATCTATGAGGCAAGGTTTAAAAAATATCCCTACAGTATGTAAATATGGATACCTTATCAGTTATGAGTACATATTATCAGAGGTATCCAAAGAGCGGCAAGACTTTGCCCATCCACATTCATTCATCGCCCCCACTTTCAAATCATGAAATCTAACCTACAAACAGCGCTCCATCAGATTAAAGACAACAGCACTTGTCAGTTGTGTGCTCAAAGTGATAAGAGTTCCATGCAGATCTCACTTTAATGGCTCTAATCACCCCTTCAAGTGGTCTTGTTATATTCCCTTTGCATTAAAGGCATAATTTACCATTTGCAGATGAAACAAAAACCCAGCACTAGTGCTTCAAAATAGTTCTAAAATGTGAGTTAGAGATAGAAACATCCAATTTGAAAATTTGAACCAGTATAATGGATGTTAAATATTGTTAAATGTACAAAATGTGAACTGACCTACACATATGCATCAAATGTGATATTTTGATTTTTTTTTTAAATCACTGCTCCCAAAGGTGAGTAGGACCTTTAATGTCCTCCTCAGCCAAATGATATTGAAAATACTTGAGGTTCAAGTCACTCTGATATTTGGTGTGTATACGTTTTGTTCTTTCAGTTAAATATAAGGGAGAATTATAAGATGCCACGTTGCCCACACAAGTCAGGCAAAATTTCTGATAGATAACCACCTCCTCCACTTGTATACTTCAGGATACGATGGAACATGTGTATACTACATGTGTACTGGTAATCATATCTTTTTCTTTTATGTACTCTTGTTGATGTTTTGATGCGAACCTTGTTGATTTTGTTGTAATGATTTCAATTGTACAAGTGGAGAAATACAACAAACTGAAATTGAAACTGAAACTAAAAGGCTGGAATGTCTAATTATCAGCTATGTGGTCAGGCAATGTTTCCATCTGTGGTTGTTCAGAACCAGCAAATAAAAAAAGCACATATGAGTGTGATAGACAGAGATAGATAAAGAGAAAGAGAGAGATAGAGAGGGGAAAGGAGGAGGAGAGATAGAAGCAGACACCATCCGAACCACCAAAATACCAGTGATCAATTTGAACTAATATGCATTCCAAACTCCGCCCATTAACTTGTGACAATATTTACCGGTACTTTCACATTAAAGCATTTCAATGCTCAAAGTTCACATAAGGTCATGTTAGGTTAGGCCTACAGGGTAGAATCAAATGAGTTCTGATCCCAGAATATCACTAGTCAACAGAACAAGATTTGACATACTTCATAAACATTGTTATTTTTCTTGTAGTTGGTAGCAAAACATAAACTGTAATAAATGAGGAGACCCACTTATAGGAAGATGCCTGTAATCCATGGGCCCCCTGTAAAAAGGGGAAGCTTGCATATTGCCAAGAATGGAAAAGAGAGAGAATTGTTTTAAAGAATTAATCTGGTTTTTAGACAAAGTACAATACTATATATTTCTGCAATTACCAAATTTTGTTTTCACACTTCATACCTTGCTGGGTTCTTTGTTCTGACTCTGATAAGTTCAAACTCATGTACCCAAGCCTGCGAGATGGAGTTGAAGCCAAGATTTCAAATGGACAGAATCCCCCCCCCCCCTCCCGAATGAATATGAAAAAAATGACAATGATTGTGAGTCAGACATATTTATTTGTCCAGCAGTGAGTTAGACGTCTGCAAAAAAAGATGGATGCTGCGGAACAGTCTGTCCACCCACACATGTTCACCTCCAGTGGCCTTTCAGACATGTGTTTACCTTTCGAACACCTAATTCTCCATCAGTGCATGATGACAGAGATGTAAAGAAATGTTCAACTCCTCCAAGAGTCTTCTTCCTCTCCTACCTAAGAACACTTTACTAATGTCATGATGTAGTTCATACTTTACTATTCTCACTCTAAAACTTCCCCAGTGATAACAACCTGTGGCATGTTGATGATGTGTTTTGCCTAGCAACACCTAACATATGCACAGTACACCCCTAACATTTTGTATAAATGAGCTACAACATCAAAGCAACAAATTGTTTGAGGTGCTGGGTACCAGGTCATCTGAACTATGATGCAAACATTTTCTGCATGCAAAGCAAAATGAAGCTAGCTTACTTGTATCATGTGGTGACATCTTTATCATAGACCATTTCAATACATAATGTGGAATCAAGCTTGTATTCAACCTCTGCAGCTCATTGTGTCATGGCCGAGCAATGAAATGAAAAGAAAAGTCCCATATATCCCCCTTGTCGCTGATGGGAAATGAACAAATCCAATGAATGCTCTTTTGTTAGATGTTTTTTTACAGATTATGGATTTATGATTTTGATCTTTTTAAAAAAAATGTTCAACATCATATGCAGGAGTACTAACTTAACGACTAAATAAATTGACCCTTAAAGCTGATTTCTGTAAATTATGAGAAATGACCTTCAGGAGAATGGATGTATGAGAAAATGATGGAAAAGCCTCTACCAGGACTGATGCAGTGCTTTGATTAAATTTGACAGGACACAGGTCTGGGCCAAAATAATCCTGCTGCCTTAAAGCACCCATGAATACCATACTACTTGTATACCCCAATCATTCTACCTTGTCAGAATAGGGTCATTCCCACCATTCAGTTCTCTTGATATGGAGAATATTGTCCCCAAACTTGGGAGGGAACAGCTGCTGCTGATGCCAGGCCTAGACTTGCAAAGTATTGGTCAAAACATGCCCCACTGCCTGACTGTGATACTGTCTAAAGATTGCCATTGCCTGCTTTTAGGGGTTTTTGTTTGGAAAAAGAAAAGGAAGAAAAAGTTATCTACTATTAAAGGGATGTAGCCCTAATAGTTGTGGATGGGATGAGACTTCAGCTTTCTAATGGTTTTTGGAGATCATTTTTTGGAGATAATGAGAAACTTCTTATGATATATGAAAGAGCATATACTTGTAAGGAGACATGGAAGTTTATTTGATAAAAATTGGTTTTGAAATGGTTGATATATCCAAAACAAAGTAATCCTAATAAAAGGTAGGACCCATCTTTTATCAGGATCACTTTGTTTTACTTATTTTTGGATATCTCAGCCATTACAAAACCGATTTTCATCAAATAATCTTTGAATTCCTCTTAGAATTGTATGCTTTTTAACATATCATAAAGTGGCTTTTAAGTAGGCTTATCTCACCTATACACTGTCCACAAAATAAAAACAAAAACAAGGACTACAGCACACATATGTATTCCTCAGACATTGAACACATGTCTGTATTCCTCAGACATTGAACTGCAGTCAAAGCAGTAGATTTCGCAGAGGCCACGCTCCCTCCCCTCGTTTGTGGAGCCGCGCCCTTGAACTCTCTTCTCTGTTTTAACCATCACCTCAAGACCATTTGCCACATACATGTATCACCAATTCACCACAAATCAAGTTCATTTAACCCATTGAGGACGGACTGATTTTGCTATAACATGCATTTCCCATAGACACCTGCTTGAGTATTCTCGGGACTCGTCTTCAATGGGTTAAGAGGTCTCCAGGAAGTCACTAGTAAAGATGCTGTACTAAGCAACCACAATGTAGATTTTTTTTTCCTTATGCACAAACAAACAGCAATGCATACACACACGCACACACGCACACACACACACACACACACACACACACATTCACATTCACATTCGCATCTATAAAGAGAGATATGACTACCTACCTACATACATACATAAACAATATCATACAGCTTTTATGATACTAGATAGACACATACATGCCTGGATGAACCCATACACATACAGTCAAACCTGCCTCAGTGGCCACCTGTCTACATTGGCCACCTGCCACATATACTGCCACTAAAAAGATTCCATCTAAAATAAAAGCCTTGTTACAGTCTATCATTGCCACCAGTCTATAACAGCCACTTTTTTGTCTACCTTGGGTGGCCACTATAGACAGGTTTGACTGTACATGCATACACACACACATACAATCCAAGAACACTTGAATATAATATTCAATGCAGTTGAGAGATGATACAATTCTTCTCTTTAAGTTGTATTCATTGGGACTGGAGTATATCTATGTAGTAAAGGAAGTCATAGGCATAGTGGGCATTCCTTCATACCAGCATGAACATTGGTCTTTGGCATTTAGAGGAAGGAAAGCCTTTATAGAGATAACTGTAATGAGTTGAAGAAAGAAGGAAGTTAAATCTCCACTGGAAGCAAGTGTTTTTTATAGAATTCAAGCTTTGAAATGGCATACCATGTAGGACTGGATAATATTCAAGATGTATTAGAAGCATGCCTATTTGTATCACAAGTTGTGTATAACAAGCCAGGATGGTGACATCATAAAGCACCATGGTACAGTTTGTACAGCACATATAGATACTTAATAATTTACCTAGTTTATCATTGTTATTGATAATGCATCATCAATCACGGGCAAAATCAAAATATTTATGTCTGTTATCATGTTATGAATGATCCTTCTGATGACATAAAGTCTCTCTCAACAGCCAAAGAGAATATCCAAATTCCCACCTCCTCCCCCCCCCCCCCCCCCCCCCCCCACTTCACTCTAGACTGCATCATCATGCAGAGTTGGGTTGCTATGGCAATAGAGCTCACCTGTTAAAGGCAGCCCAGGTCTGAGTGACAGACATTTTGATGGGAGGTGATGAGAGCAGTGGGTCTCTCTCTCCCTCTCTCTTCCCCTCTGTCTGTCTGTTTCTCTATTGTCTGTCTGTCTGTCTCTGTTTGTTTGTGTGCCTGTCTCTCTTTCTCCTCTAACTCCATGTTGAATTAAAGATCGTGCTCACAGTCATAAAATCCACAATCATTGCTGAGAAAGTTGGAAGGTCAGACTGCGGGAGATGCCTTATCCACAAGTCTATGTGGCTAAATGAACACACTCATTTGACACAACCTTCCGTCAACAGACAAATATTCAACATGTAATAACAATTGCAGAGGTGTATCGAAATTTTGTACAAACTGCCATAGTACTGTATGTGCCATATATTTAGCAAGTCTAATTTACCATGAATCTGAACTTAGAAAAAAATTTGGGAGTGGTAAAATTTGCGATCATAGAGTAATGAATGGAGAAACATATACATGCACGGCACATTCACGTCAAGATCAGAGTTAATAATGTTGCGTGTTGTTATATTTGCAAAATTCATAAAAAAATAAGAACCTAATGAAATATATGGTGTATACAGTAGTCTACTCAAAAAGATTCTTGAAAAATCCCTATTTACTATTGCAACAATTGGTGAGGGAGACACACACACACACACACACACACACACACACAAAGAAACATATCTTGGACATTTACACTGTATACCATTCAGCAGTCATGTGTAGTAAAAATGGACCTCATCACTATTAACATAAAATAGTTCACATCACAGGTTTCATTAAAGATGGATGGATGGATGGACTGACTGGTCCCTTGCCAACTCCCACAAACTATAACCTCTTCAATCACTGTTTGGTGATAATATAAGAACACAAGAAGTTGTAAACTACACTCCCTTTTCTGATCTGAATTTTGCCCACTTTCAACAGCTTTTAGAAGAGTATGGTTTGTCTGTGCCTTTTCTATGTTCTCCAACTTTTCCCCCGTCTAGTCCAGAAGTCACATACATCGATGACAACCATATCAGTGGTGCCACACCTGTGGACAATTTTTCAGCCTTGGAAGTAAGCGGTATACCAGGCGCTACCGTGGCGATGAGGTGTGTGAAGGGAATGGCTGGATGGATGGAAGATGAGAAGGGAACTGTCAGCAGCCTTCTGGTCTCACGCCCCTGGAGTCAAGAGGAGAGGAACGTGCTTCATTGGTAGACAATGGTGTTGGTGGTAGGATCATTGAGACACCGGTGGGAGATTGAGGGCGGGGGCTTTCTGGAGGCATTAACCCCCACTTCACACCTGATCCCTAGTGATCAAATGCTCTTAATCTTAACCACCAAACTTTGAAAGCATCCTTTAAGAGAGGGAGCATGTCATATATCCCTCAGGCAGTAAAGTAAGTTTCATACTCAACAGCATTTGCCTTTGAAACATATTTTCATGCAATTGATGCATTGACAAAATTTGAGAAATTCTTAATTTGTTTTACTTACTTAGTAAAATTTTGATACTCAAATCAAAAAGTGTTTTCGCTGAATATTTACTGCAATGCTATTCTGAATCATATTGAATAAGACTGTTCATTCAGTAAGGACACTACGAATAATAAAGCCCTACAAATGTTCTTCTGTACTTTGATTTAATTGGAAATTAAAACTGGCAGGGAAATCCTTTGACACCAGCAACACAAAATAGTGTTCCTCATTCAATCTTTCTATCCTCAAATTGCATTACATCTTTATCCCTTCAGTGAATTGTAATGATACAGTTCTTATGTTGTTTGATGGCAGTCGTGTGGCTGGTTATGATGACAATGGACTAGTGGCAGTGGTAAAAATAATGCAATGATGATATAATGATGATACGGCTATAATATGATAATGATGATGATGATGATAATGCTGTTGCTGCTGCTGCGGCTGATGATAATGATTTGATTTGATTTGATTTATTGGTTTCTGTATCATCATTGTACATGCACATTCATGTACAAACATAAATACAAGTTGTTCACAGAATATTTTTTTCTTCATTGCCTTTGCACAATGTACAGCAAAACGTACAACAAACATTCAACAATGAATAATACAGTGGGGCTACAGCATAAGCGTGGCTTGATTTGCGTGCAGCCCCCGTACATACATATAATACATATCTGAAGGAGAATAGGAGGGAGGGATGACTTGCATAGAGATGGGATAGTTGAAAGGAGAAAGGGAAAGGAGAGGTCTGTCTGCTTTCACTAAAGGCTTATACAAAGTAAGATCACCTGCATCACTGATTTAGCAAGGCATGACAAAATATTTTCTCACCGAGGTACAGGTGAACAGGTGGTACAGGTCATGATGATGATGATGATGATGATGATGATGACAGTGATGAGAGTGGTGGTGGTGGTGGTGATGATGATGATGATATAGTGATGATGATGATGATGATGATGATGATAACAGTGATCTGATTACATTTATGGCCTGTTTGAATAAAAAAGAATATGGTAATAAGAATTTATCAGTGAAATGATTATTTGTGACACTAACTAATCAATATGTATTCTCAATGAGGAAAAAAACCCTCTTGAAAATGATTTGTAGGCAAATAAAAAATTTCTTTACAATGCCAAAGTCAACTTGTCTTTCAAGATTATGAACGCCACACTGCTGTCACGTGGCAATTTACTGGACCTTTTCCCATATGGCACATCCCCTTTGCTGCCTGGAGCTCTGAATAGAAACTTGGCCTTATCGACCCTACTTACTGCATGCACCTGTCGTCTCGTTATGGGAGTGGTAGTGTCCCCTTTTCCTTCTTTGGTGACTGGAGGCTTGGCAAGAGGAAAGATTATTAATGTCAAGAGCATAAATCCTCACTGGAAGTCCAATTACCTCCTGGAATATGGGAATGCTTGACTTTTAGGATATGCTGAAAACAATAAGTGTCACTTCTGCAAAATTTGATAACTCAACTTTTAAACACCAGAACAGGCATTTTATAACTAAAACCTATGTCCCCCAGAGTTTGGACATAGGACAAATAAGAAAAAAATCACCCATACAAATTCCATTTTATCCTTTCTATGCTCAAATTGACCGAGATGAATAGAGTAACCTTAAACAAATACAGCAGTAAAAATTACATCATAATCAGACAAACAATAAGAAATGAGTTCTAGCTTCACAGGTTTAGTCAAAACAGCAATATTAGTCACTATTACATACACACAAGTACTGTAAACGTGGAAATTTTCGCGGTACATTAATTTTCGCGGATTTCGCGCTACGCTCGGCTAGCGCGAATTCAAAAACGCGCGAATATATCTTCACAATTTTTTACGCACATTTTGAACGGGATGAATTGTGTGCGCTTCATCGATGATACTGCTACGTAGTACAATGTACAGGCATGTTTACGCTACTAGTACTGTGCGAAGAGACGATACCCTAGATTGCTGTGTACTGTAGCATGCATGTGTGCACCGCACGCACCGATGCTACAGTCCCCCGTGACTACGGTACTACAGTCACAGCTGTACTACGTATTTGAGTGCTTGTACTCGCAGTCGAGCCGCTCGCTACGTCGCTTGTCGTACGCTGGCATAGCAAGCTATGTAGCAGAGGCTTTGGATGAAAGCAGTGAATGTGTACTACAGTAAAGTAACCTGCTGCGGAGCGCGAATTTAAGAACCCGCGAATACGTTTTCGAGCCGCTCAGCGCGAAAAATTAATCGCGCGAAAATATTGACGTTTACAGTAGATAAGATGATGTAGTGAAAACCTCCTAATTCTCCCCTTGATTGCATACAAATCTTTACTATCCTATTGCTCATTTTCAGTGACTGAAGAAAGAAGCTACGTTCTATTCATCAAATTATTCTGGAGTTGTAGTGTACAGCAGTGAATATGTTCCATAATATGGGACTTATAGCTCCTAAATCATTGAGCAGGGAAATGATTTTGATTACAATTTAATGGGTAAGGCTTAATGTGAATTGATGACTACATGGTCTGATCAAACTTTCACAAATATGATAATGACCTGTATTTCTGACTTGAGAAAATATATGCAGCAATTTGAATTCCACGAATTTTATACTATTTTTGTTCAAATTTATTGAAACTTTCACTGTCTGTCAGTTTTACTCTCACTTTAATTCAAGTATCAACATTAACATGAAATGAAGTTTCCCGTTAATATAGTAAAATGCTACTTGCCAGTTAAGGGGGTACATTCAAGAAAATACGAGAGAGAATATAAGTGTAAAACTTGGCATAGGCCTGATACATAAATGATGATCACCCTCCGAGTGCCAGATAACAACATGCTCAGATGATAAGAGACTCTAGGATTGGTTTCACATGTCAAGCAACGCTTGACACAGATGCTTGACACAGATGCCTCTGAGATGTAAACAAGCCGAATATCATCATTCTATCACTTTTGGAAATAGCACCTGCCATGGTACCGCTGAGACTTTCCTAGCAGGTGCGTTGAGTGATGACTAGACTCTAAAACCCACTGAAACAGCCCCTGGTATCTAGGTTCCGACCCCAGCACCAGTGCTGTCAGGAAGCTAAAAAAGTGTGTTAAGAAGGTAACTTCTTGAAACTGCCTAAGGTCTGTTTGTCTCAACAAGGCACCCAAATGACGTTTGGAAAGCTGCATTCTCTTTTCATTCTATGAAACAAGACAGTCAGGTGAATTATACAAATTGGCCTTATAGACCCTAAACCACGTCCACCCTCTACCATGTCACATAGCACGTGAAAATGATTGAAAGATTTTAATTGTGACTGCGACATCACCACTTCTTCAAGGAAAATGTGCCAAAGCACATAAAACTAGCACATTTTCCTCTTATTTGCATGTTGTTTTAATGAAACTGTCGCAATTCTGAGTGTCTGATTTTACCCTGTCAATGGACAGGAAGTGAATTTATATTTCAGTTTTTAGAGTATCAAGCAATATATGACCACAGCTTAGATGTTTTAAGAGAGACCATGATTTATACAAGATGTATAGTCATTTCTTGTATGTCTGTGTGTGTGTGTGCTCATTTGTGTGTGTAGAGAGAATGTTTCAGTGTCGGTTTCAGTAAGCTTTATTTCTCCACTTGTACATAACAGAAGATAAGTGTGACAATATCAAACATATTATTCACAAGTCATGAAAATATTAACAAAATGTCGCATTACAAATATAGAATCATGTGAAATTATACATAGATATCATTTCAGATCTTTAAGTGTACAGGTGGAGGAGACCGTTATCAATAAGCAAAACGCTTGACTTGGACAACGGCCTCTGAATATAACATGCCTTGTAACAATTTAACATGCCTTGTAACAATTTAACATGCCTTGTAACAATCTAACATGCCTTGTAACAATGTGATGACTCCTTTCTCTCAGATGTGAAAGTAAAGTGTATACAGGGAAACATGCGAGTAAAACTACAGTCTCTAAGTCTGGAAGAACCTCCCCTTAGCTTACAAGCATTGAAATATGAATGCATAATCATGTGGTGCGCCACATTACCTGTATAAAGTTTGAGATCATAAAAACAAGAAAAATGCATGTAAAGCTGACATTGTCAATACACCAATAGTTTTCTAACTTTTGATTTAGTTTTTATTTCTTTTCCTTGTAATGAAGGAAGGCAAATTATATATCAATTTAGAACTTAGCATCTAATGAACATTTTCCAACTCCCCCCCCCCCCAAAAAAAAGAGAAATATATATGTATGTATATTCCAAACGGTGATGATGCATCACATGTAATCATTAAGGCAGACATTTTTCCTACTATCTCATCATTAATCATTTCTTTTTACTTTGGCTGGTGTCTTGCTGCACCTAAAAAAAAAAATAGGTTCCAACTTCATAGCAAATCTTTTGGCTCTAGACATTTCTCAATGATATATTGCTTCAAAATGAACTAATCTAAAGTAATGATGCATGCATTCTTATGCACAGGGGGAAAACAAGCGATCATTAAGTCATGACATAAATCGTTCCGATGTAATGTAGCTGCATTTCCTGCCAATTACGCTACTATTCTGTGAGAGGGGCCCCCAACCTAACCGGAGGCAAGAAGAATCAGGGTGCAGAAAGTGGAGCATGATGTAAACAATCAATACAATTTATGCCAAGATTTCAGCCTTGTGGCAGTAGTCTAGGCGTGACCTTCCTGAGGACGAAGAGGTGATGGGCCCTACAGAGGGAGGGCTCTGGCTTGGTGTGCTTCTAAGAAAAAAATCCTTCTTCTTCTCCTTCCTATTCAAGGACCACTTTGTTTGCCTCAACATCTTTAATATTCTGAGCTGCAGGTTCAGTGTCTATTCCTAGAAGTGGCAAAGAGCAGAACTGCGTGCTCTGAGAAATTGTGTACTTATGTGAGGTCAGGTGTGACTTCTGCTTGGAGGGTCACACACACCCCCTTTGTCCGCCCAAGGTGAGAGTGTGTGTACTGCACAGAAGAGCTGAAACATTGCCAAAGTGCACCCATTGATGTTTGATACAGGAACAATTAGGGTGTTCCATCATTATCCCCTGGGTATGACGTGGGTGGTGCCAAATGTGCTCAGGTAGATTGGATGTAGGCCTACGTGAGGCAGGATGGAAAAAAAAGTACAATACCTGTTTACCTTGATCCATTTCTAATAACCAGATGTGACTTCAATTTGTTTTAATCCTTTATCCAATTCAATGGCATCTATTCTCTACTAATTACAAGACAGGTGGGATTGTACCTGGTACGTATCTATTGTAGAGAGGGGGGGGCACGGTTAGGGGAGTAAAGGGCTTATCAAATAAGTCTGATATTACAATTAAGTGGGGAACTGTATCACTCATAATCTTCGGTCACAATGCTATGAAGTTGTGTGTATGATTTTAATATTGGAGGGAGGGGCTGTTTACTACTTTGCAAGAATGGTTAATGTAAATTTTTAGCACTTATTAAAGACAACGAAATTTAAGGACTTATTTTAATCCAGTTTATGATCTATTCAGTCATACAAATTCTCTTCCTCTTGTTGCACCATGTTGGTGTATAATCATTTAGGTTTTTATTCCACCAACTGCCTCCATTAGATCACTGTGTTTTATCACACTAACTATTATGATTTATTCTAAGAGGCTTCTCCTCTGAAACAATATCAATAATATAGAGCTATGATTTAATTTCACACACCTAAGAAAAAGATTGCATTATATTTGGTCACTGATTACAGTCTACAGTTTCTACTAGAACCAATCTGGGTGTGGTATATTTGATTAGAATATCCCTCAGGCTCATTAATGACAACCAAAGATTAATCTTTATAATGATATCATTTAAATCATGGGTGATTTTCACTTTAATTTACAAGTTGTAGAACCTGCTGCATAACAGACTGTGATATATTCAGTGTTATGAGAATAATTAGCAACTACAGCATCCACAACTAATCCACTTCCATGATGTTTGCTTGTTACCATGATATCAGACACCATTGCATGTTACAATTATTGTATAAGTCTTATATTGTATATGGCCCTAGGATAAGGAAGAAAGAATTAACACCCACTCAAAGACAACATTATTGCAGCTATAGTTGCAATTGTCTCTACAGGATCACTCTAATATAACAACTTGAGGCGAAAGGAATACCCTTGTTAATGTTGTGCAACGTGTGCATGGAGCGGCCTCTAATCATTCAACTATGGCGCGGCTGAAATCAATACCACCTAGCAGTGCACCGATGCCTTTCACCGGTGCAAGGAGGCCCGGCCAAGAATGGACAACGGGGATGAGAAGGGCTTCTATGATTGACACCAAGGAATGTGCCTGTACTTGGACAACAAAGGCAGGTTTACAGTCAGGGTAGTGAAAAGGGGTTTCACTTCTGACCTCGAGAATGAAAGAATGTGAGGTTACATTTGATTGACAGATAAGAGTGTGAAAGGACGTCAGTTCAAGTGACACACAATGATGAGATGTTATCTCGTTGTCAGCCAAGTTCCAGTGGGTCATTCAATCCTGAGACGATTAAGAGATTTAACCCCTTTCCATCCACTAATGTAATTTCCAACAGAGCTCATGCATGGAGCTACAAACGGTTCATGCATGACATATTGCATCAAGTAGCAGAGGGTTAAAACCCATAGGCCTATAGCTATGCTAAACTGTGAATCACTTTCTTTCTGCAAACTTTCCTTACATGGATTTAACCAACATCTTTGCTTTACTTGCCAGGCAAGATGACTGAGATTTTTGAAAAATAAATAAACAAGGATGAATGAATTCATACACAAATTCTTCTCTAAACTTATTTTGTCTTAGACTGATGTTTTCCAACATTTTATATCACTTCAAATAAAGAGCCAATGTTAAGCATTAAACTGTGAAAGCTAGATCCTAAACAGCAATGGGGGAGGGAGGGGGGGGGGGGTGGAGGGAGGGGGAAGGGGGATGTAGAACACAATCAGTGATGGAGGAGATCTATCTCCACTAACAAATCTGAAAGGTGTGAGAATGATTTACCGAGTCTCCTCCTGTCAGACAGCCTACAGTGTGAACCGCAGACACAACCCAACTCTAGAGCAGCGACCATCAACACCAAGAGTGGGATACATCTGAGACATGATTGATCACTTGAGGAGGAATAAGGGACTAAGCATGACTAATGAAAGAGAAAGAGTTATGGGAGAGAAAAAAAAATAGACTACAGGATAACAACCACAATAGTAACATAAATAACATAACTATTTCTGCCTCGTCTACAATCTTCACTACTTGCTACTAATTCTACTACTACTTCTATAAAATTTATTATTTTTACATTACTGTCATTGTGATAATAATGATAATAATAATAATAATAATAATAATAACAACAACAATACAGGGTGCTTACAATGCGCCAATTCCACATAGCTAACGTGCTCAAGGTGCAGTAGAAGTAACTTATGAAATACAAAAATCACGATTTCACTATTTCAGCCACCATTTCTACCTCTGTAACATACTGCAGCTGCTACTATTATTAATATCACTATTCCTAGTACCTTACGTAGAACTACTACTACTACTACTACTACTGCTACTACTACAACTACTACTACTTGACTATATCCCATTAGAAAAGAAAATGAATTCAAAATTTCTAGGAGTATATATAGATGAAAGTTTGACTTGGAATGAGTATTTACATCATGTTACAACGTGTATTTCTAGAAATATAGGGATAATTTCCAAGCTGAAGTTCTTTCTTCCTCGTTCAACTTTATTTCTATTATATAATTCCTTAATTCTCCCATATATAAGTTATTGCAATGTTGTATGGGGTACTTGCGGCTCTACCAAAATAAATTCTATATCTATATTACAAAAGAAAGTTATACGTATTTGTACAGGATCGCATTTTCTGGCTCATACTGATTCTTTATTTCATGAGCTTAAAACATTGAAGGTTTTTGATTTGAATATCATTCAAGTAGCAGTAATTATGTTTAAATATATACATCATCAACTTCCATCATCGTTTGATAACATGTTTAGGTTCAATACCTCTGTCCATTCGTACCCTACTCGTATATGTAGAAATTTCCACCTTTTGAATCCCAAATTATTAGTGACACATAAATCTATAAGACATTCGGGTCCAGATATTTGGAATAATCTCCCGGATAATATAAAGTTTTGTTCAAGTATTTATTCTTTGAAAGCTTCACTTAAACGATATTTGATACAATTATATTCTCCAAACCAATTGAGCTAACAAATATTTATAGTATAGATTGTCATCTTATTGTCAATCTCTATTTTCTTCCTTCAACTGCATCTTGCACTCTCACCTGCAACTGCACTGCACTCACCTGATCACCTTCCTCCAAGAGAGTTATGTCGTTGGATAGTCATTTTATGAGGCCTCCATCCATTTCAAGCTTAATCGCTTATGATGGTGGTCTCCTGCATTCAATTATCTCTGTTGTTTACTGAAAAATACTGTACATTTTATTTTATGTTTCTGTGTATCTACATTGCTCAATGCAATAACCTATGTGTATCTATTTATGTACTGTTATCGATTTATTTCACTGCACTTGTTATTCTTTGTCTTTGTACTTTTTGAAGTTTGCATTCAAATTGCATCTGATTGAATGCAGAAATAAAAGCAAACAAACAAACAAACTACTACTTTTACTTCAACTGTTACTGCTTCTGTTGATACTTTTCTTCCTAATATTTGCTATAGCCCCCTAAGAAAGATGATGGCAACATTCAAAATGAGGATTATAATGATGATAAACAGCAACAATGCACACAATAACAACAGCAAATGTCATCATCATCATCATCATCATCATCATCATCAGTATCATCACTGTCATGATATGATAAAATTCTGATGATAGTAATGGTCATGGTAAAGTTGGGAAGAAAATGAGGCATCTATTGATGACCAAAAGATATAGGCTAAAGGGGGTCTTCAATGGTATCTGGTCAATTCTCATCTTCTGAAGATAGGTAGGGTCTGCACAAGTTTGAATAAATTCACTCTCATTTTGTTCACTTGGATATTATTTGTATCAAACAGTATATGTTCACACTGTGTGAAACAAATCAATTTAATGGAAAAATATCACTGGATATTGCACTGAATCACCACTTATATTGAAAGTTTGTAACTTTTTACACCTATTTCAGTGGCAACTACAAATCTATCTACTTCCATATTCTATATCCTTTGGAAGAAAATGAAAACAAATTTGACAAACCAGGAATTGATCTTGCTGAGATAGCAGCTGTTGAATATGATCTTGTGTCATCAAAACTTAGGACAGCACCACGACCTCTGTGATGAAGCACACAGAAACACACACACACTTTCACACACCTATGGACTCTGAGGATTTGTTACACTATGCAGTATCCAATTCAAGGTATTCCATCTTTTTTTTTTTACAAGGGCTGTGGAATATTTTTTCTAATGTAAGTATGTGTGTGTGTGCGAGGGGGGCGGGGGGATGAATGAGTTTGTGGTATTGTACATAGCATGTTCCTGGTAGGGTTATTAGCCAATAACCATAGTTCTACTGTCCATGCTCTTACACATAGCCATTGCAACATACACATTGTGCACAAAATCATACTGAGGATGCTTAAAATGAGTGAATGTGATTTGAAACAGCTTGCCTATTGTTCTACCAGTCTTCCCCTTTTGATACACCAAGGAAAGAGTGCGGAGACTGTTGGGGGAGGGGTGAGGGGGTGAGGGACAGAGTGAGATGGAGGGAGAAACAAACAAGGAGACTAAAATACAGAAATCCAGACAAAAAGGCAGACACATAAATTAAGGTAGAAAAAAAACTTTGCCCAAAATCTATACCTACTAAGCACCAAATACCTCATACCCAGCTCCACTGAACCGACGCATATACCAGGGTTGTCGATGAAAGCACAAATTAGTCTCGACTTGACAGAAATCACTCCATGCCTTACTCAACAACTCCAGTTCTCTCCCTTTCCTCCCAGGGAACATGATATCGAAGCAAGTTATCAGTCACTGCGTTGTAAGCTGATCGCCCCTTTTCCAAAAGCAAATGCTGCACTCCCCGCTAAATTTCGAATTTGTTTCCAGTTTGCAAAGTCTCACGTGACACTGACCTTGGAAAGTTACGAGGTCGCTCGTGTCAGATTATCTGACAAAAAGTCAGTCAGAATACAGGAACAAATGTTTGTAAAGAAAGCAGACAATGTAATCGACACTTTCTCACACTCAATTGGATAATATCACTCTTTTTCGGGTCACCTGGGTGTCCCAATTTGATCCAATTTTGTATCTACAAAATGGTGCTGATGTTTGCTCCTTTAGTAGGAAAAAAGACCGAATTCCTTAAAAGTTGCTGTTTTTATCCAAGCATATCTTGCTGCGTTTGAAAAAATGCAAACTTATCTGTCTATGGCACCTAACCTCACAGCAGACTAGAGTGAAAGGGAATGACACTGTATCATTAATCGACAATTAGGATTTTAAAGAGTAGATGATGTACCATATTCCCTTTGCTCTTTGGGTGGATCTTATACTCTCTTCTTCCTAATTTTTCTTTCTACGTTCTTGTATTTTCCTTCATCTTTCTAATCTTTGCATTTTCTTTCTTCTTTGGAAGTTGTAATTTCAGCAACTGGTATGTGAGAGAAAAAAATGATAATCCAGAATCAAAAAACCCACATCAGAAGTGGTGTATTTGGAAACCCCATAGTTTTATCGTTCTTGACTTTTTTTTTTTTTTTGGCCAGTGTGAATGCACTCTCTCAAGCTTGCCAATTTTATTGCTGTTTTTAGTCACATGACATCCATCCTCTGTGTGGAAAATCTCCTGGTGTGCATGCCTGCCTACATTCGAAGACAGCAGCAAGTTGGGCATGTGCACTACTTACCAAAAAGAAACATAACAATTGTTCTTTTTCTTCTTGTGCAAGCACATTTCCTGCCATGACACCAGAAATGTTCTTTTTTATGGCAATGCTGTTGTTTTTTTTAGGGTAAATGCCCCTATAGTTTGGTTTAAAATGGCGAGCCAACAATATTGTTGTGCATCTTTTATGCACTCTTGATTTATGTAGTTTTCAGCAAGTATACTTACTCAATTGAACATTGTGAACATCTGGAATTTCTCTCAGCAAGACTCTATGAAAACAAGAGATAAAGAGTGGGAGGGGATGAGAACGTTCTGATTTATATGAGTAACATTTTTAATTTCCACAATCTACATATACCGGTACATATATAATGAGAGACATCATGAAGTAGATTTGGTACATAGGCATTTTTATCTTGAATACTTGCAGGTCAGGTATTGTTTGTTGATTCTTCATTCTATGGTAGCTTAAACTCCCAAAAGTCTGTTGACAAAAATAAAAGTGCACTAATACCATGAATGAGTAAACACAAATAGGTCTCAGTCTTTCCTTCGCAATTATGCTTAACAACGGGGATTAGAAAACTTGCTGAGCCATTCTCAAACAGGGGGAGGGACTAAAAGACTTAACTCATTAGTGAAAAAAGCACAAATATGAAAACAAAAAACAAAAATCTGGAGAAAGGGTAAGAGAGACAGGGACAGCGGCAACCCTGGGAGACTGTGACAAAGCAGGATGTTGGAACGCAAGGAGGAAATTATCAAGATCTCATCATTTCCTGATTAAGAGGACTCCTCTCTTTTCCCCAAGAGTGAAGATGATCCCCTTGAATGACAAACAAGGGGCAAGTGAGTAAATCACGAGTTGACTAGGCATAAACTTTTTTTGATTATTTTTTTCTCTCTCTCTCCTCATTTTTGAAGACGAATCTGGAATGAATTTGTAATCAGATTTCATTACAGAGATGTCTCTTCATTTTTCCTCTCTCTAACAAACACATGAACATGAACTGATAACTAGGATTTCTGAGTGAGGCGCTGGTGGATTACTTGCTTTCAAGGGACTATTAATGTTTTGAGATATGCCGCCTCAAGGACAATGAAAGCAGCAAAAGATTAAACTGATGCAGGGTGGATTATCAGTCATAGAGTCATAAAAAGGATTGGCAGGAATGAGGAGATCAGAAAGCATATGACTTTCCACGTAGAGACAACAGGCTTTGCGGTTTCAGATAAAGTTGTTTACCACAGTCTCCGAAGTGCAACAAAATTGTGGATATGAACAATCAACTCGTATTCTTTTTTTTTTCCTTAGAGGACCAAGTGCAAGACAGGAGGAAGGGATGAACACATTCTCACATTTTAGAGTATCTTTCTTGGAAAAGGTGAGGAAAACACTGAGACTGCCCATTCTCCACTGCTGCCATAGCCATGGCTGGGGGAAGGGGGGGGGGGATCTTCCATATTGGACAAAAGTTCTTTAAAGAAAGATTAGGAGACACCTAATCCAGAGAAGCTTGAGAAGGCCATACCTGCTGTGTTCAACAGTCAATGAAGGCTTTAAGTATGGTAAACTCTGGGAGCAAGCAAATCTTCTTTAAAAGGGAAGTATGTATGGGGGGGGGGGGGGGGGGCTCCTGCCAATGTAATTCATTCCCCCATCAATCCAGAAAAGATGAGTAGCAACAGGCTTGATATGGTAAGGCTAACAACTAACTGTGTGTCGATGAGTCCACGGAATGAGAATACATCCATAGAATGATGAAGAAGTTTACAAAGTATGATCACCAGTCTAAAGTGATGATTCATTTTATGTTCAAGTTCATTGTAATAAATGAAATCAAACTAAGCAAATAACATAATGGTAAAGTTTCATAAAAAATGAGATGCAAAATAAGGACGGTAAAAAATTATCATGTTTCACATGCTCATTTAAAACCATGATTGTGATTGCAAAAGCATAAGATAATCAAATGGGGTGTGATTATTAGGATTATTTATTCAACATCTCAGACATTTCTACATATAATGTCACAAAGGAATTTTGATTCAGCATAATAAAGAAACAAAATGCAATATGAAAGCAGAAACAAAGC
Organism: Diadema antillarum; assembly: GCF_040938485.1. Classification (NCBI taxonomy): domain Eukaryota; kingdom Metazoa; phylum Echinodermata; class Echinoidea; order Diadematoida; family Diadematidae; genus Diadema; species Diadema antillarum. The sequence goes on from NW_027271431.1 coordinate 1,784,525, forward strand.
AGAAGCGAAAAAGTAGACTTTGGCACAATATATAGGGCTCAGGCGGGGCAACAAAAAGCAAACTTAGTTATCTTGGCTGAAGGTTTTCTACCCCACATTCTATCAACTACTGTACTTTAAATACAAGTCACAAATAAAATATGAAGTCACGCAGAAAAAGGGGGATTGAGAGAACAAAAAATATCATATGAGTGTCATCAAGTTAATCTTCATAGCCTGTATTATCAAATAAAAGAACTGCCTCACAGTTCTTAAAACCAACCTGCACACAAATCTTCACTCCATTTATCTTTTTGAAACAAAAAAAAATGAAGTGAGCAAAAGTAATTTAAGTACTTCACATTGGATGATCGTTAAGTTGTGCTAACTTGATTGATAACTTTCAAAATGAAGAGGATTCTGGTTGCCAACTTGGTGATGAATGATGCGATTTATAAAATACGTTCAGATCTGAGAAGTAATAGCATTAGCACCTTGTCTAATATGCATAGTGTATGTGCTCACAACTAATGCCATCTTTCCGTGAAAGCAGGTCAAACTTCAAAATTCCACAACAGTCTTATTTGGGGTCTTATCTTAAGGAAATATTCCTTTCTTGTGTTTCAGTTATTTACTTTACATACCCACAAGCAGAATTTCACTTTAACTGGTTGAGGACAGGCTGATTTTGCTACAACATGCATTTCCCATAGACACTTGCCCGAGTATACTGAGGACTCATCCTCAACAGGTTAAGCAAGTCATTAGAGGAGGAGGAAGTTAGACAAGAGGATAGACACAAGTGATATTCATCTGGGGAGAGGAAATGATGGGCCTTCTTCTTGTGTCAGCTGTGCAACGTGTCACTCTGATATTGAGTAGGAAATACTGATGGTGTAGATTACGCCTGCTTATCATTCTTCAGAGGAACAATACAAAATCAATGAACACATGAGTATTCACGACACAGAGCAGTAGATTTGTCAATACATAAGCCTGTCAATAGCTTAATTGATCCTCCCATGTACCTGTATGGTTTTGAATAGGTACTGCTATAGTGACATCCAGCAGTTAAGTCGTGAAATGTTCAATATTGACTCGATCATGACTCCCAATATGGTAATTGCATTGTGTACCCAGTTCTCACATGTAATGGGTAATCAATAGACTCACACAAGATCCTGAAACCCCCCCCCCCCCCCCCCACCAAATTTAATCTAATAAGATGGATAACACAGTGGTATGTTTATTAACCCATTGAGGACGGGCTGATTTTGCTGTAACACACATTTCCCATACACACCTGCCCGAACATACTGGGGACTAGTCTTCAACAGGTTAAGTACCATGACAGAACTTCCAAATTGCTTAAACGCATGGAAATCATAGCTGCAAGATTATGTCAGATGCCAGCTGTATTTGGTGCCTTGTAGTTTGAGAGGAAGAATCATCAAGTATCTTTTACCCCTTTCAGTAACCCTTCTGGCTCGTAAAAAGAGATGTATGGAAATTGTGAAAATCTGATAACATCCACATAATATTATGCTCTTTCTATTGTGTGAGGTTCAGATATTCATCTCTTGGAAATCACACATGCAGTATTCTTGACATGATCCTTGTGAGTCCTAACCATAAGGAAAAAAAAATCTATCCACTATGAATAAACATTTCAAGATGATTTGACAATAAGCTATTTCCTTTTGGCTTTAAACAAAATATCTTATAATCTTAGAGCATCATACAATATTCAAAGTGAATCAAAATATCTTCTACTGGATAGACGATACAAGTGCCCAAAGTCTTTCAGCACTCCTGCATGACTTTCAGGTCAGTGAGAATGAAAGGTTTGTAAGAGCTTCCTTATTACACTTGCTTGAAAGCCATGGGATATTTTCTTGTAATGTCTCATGTGGAATATTTCGTTCTTCTTTTTTTTTCTAACAGAGGGACTATCTTTCTTATTTCTATACAGCCTTTGAAGCATTTTTGCCTCAGTCATATGCAGAATTCAAGATAAAAGTGGATATATCAGTATAGTTTCCACACCATGCAGGCCAGCAACTCCTTCATATTCATGCCATTGCTAGTATTCCGTGTCTTCTCCAGAAACCCATTTCACATTGAGAGTGACAATAACCAGCACCACAAAGAGGGAGTAGATATCTGTTGTGTCTGAGTGATTAGGCGTGTCTTCATCAGCCCGAAGTTTCAAAATAGCGCGCTATCTTGCGGTTACCAAACTAGTCCGATGTCAAAATAGCGCGCTATCTGTGTAGTGAAGACGCAGATAGCGCGCTATTTGATCGGGAAAATTTCCCCCAAAATCTTGGTCTAGTTCGTCAACTAGAGCGCTAATTCGTGAAATAGCGCGCTATCTTGGGTGCGTCTCCATCAGCCCGAAATTTTCTCGATCCCTCCACGCTTCTGGTTTTAGCCAGCTGGCAATGGAAAGCGCATGTACAAGCAGCTAGTGATTGTGTATAGTACATTACATGCACGGTGTATTCAAGGATCACATGTGTGTACTATAGGCCTACTGTTGTTGTCCTCTTTAAAACCAGGGAGGTGATTTCTCTCACCTCCCTGCACCTCCGTGCATGCTAGCTGTTTTTTTGTAAACTTTTTCTTCTGGTCCACTCTACCTTAGCTGAAGATTCTTGCAGATTGTGTGCATTTTGGATTTGTTTAAACATTGCAATCCGTTAATTTCATTAAGATGCCTCACTGGACAGCAGAAAGACTAGCGTTATTAATATCCCTTTGGAGAGAATTTGCTGTCCTGCTCACCTCCCTGGTTGTAGAATCGTACATACGGTGATATAGGAGATTTTGAACGGGGAAATCCACTTTCGAACCGCGAGCTAGGCAGAGTAATATTGCAAAGTGCGCATGCGTCAATTTTCGGACTAATTTCCCGAAGCAGGCTGTTCGAGCTGATGAAGACGCACATTCGCTGTATCGGGCTATTTTCTAAGACCGCAAAATGTCCCGCTAGTTTGAACTTCGGGCTGATGAAGACACGCCTATTATCTGGCTGAAGGAGGCTCTCTCTTTCACTTTGACTGATCTTCAATCCCCTCTTGAATATGTATAGGCAGGAATGCCTAAGTTTCCTTTTTAAACTTTGAGCACTTTCACATTGGCAAAAAAGCTTGTTGATAAACTTGTTTAAACAGTAAAAACAGGTTTAAGGCTAATCTAGAGACTTTTCATGTATAGTTGTATGTGTGTTCATGTGTAAATCTTGAAACACTTGAATGACGTTTTATCTACTGCATCTTTCAAATCATGTTTGGATAGTCAAGGTCTGGAAGTGGTCTGCAATATTGAGTTTTGCTCAATTCCAGGTGCTTGTTTGGAGTCTGAACCATTTGCCCTCTACAGCACGATTAAAGAGGTGGAGCCCAGCTTGATCTAGTATGTACTTCTACCATGATGCATGCTTAAAGGGAAGCAACTTTTGCACATAAGCACTTAAAGAGCTATAATATATGTTCTAATGACAGGTCATGCAGTGAGTTTCTGACTCAGCTGTTGAAGGGGATATCACTCAAAGTATGTAGCTGTTAGCTAGAAAACTCATTTCATCAGCTGAGAGCAAGAAGGGCGGTATCTCATTGTAAGATTTGAGCAAAGATAAAAATGAAACATTCAATTTTCATGAAATAAAAAGTTTATTCAATCAAAAGTGGGTAGATTCATAATCATTGTTTCAAATATTGGATAAAATAGTGTCCTTATGGGTTGACTTTTAGCATATTACTGAAAATGAAAATAATTTAAAATTGACACCATAATATAGAGGAGATCAAGATGTATAATGTGATACCAATAAATGAAGATTCACCCCTCCCCCCCCCCCAAAAAAAAAAAAAAATGCCCTGCTGGTTCTCATCTGATGATTTCTGGGTCTCAACCCTCAGTGACAATGGAAACACAATTCAAAAGTGTGATTTCACACAGGTTCTTCCGAACGTGTGAAACTCCAAGATGGCTACAGTATACTTTCCCTTTCTTCTTGCACCACACAAGACGGGGAAAATTTTGATCCATGATTAGAGTAAATTTAGCCTGGATGGGTGAATGTCCTTGGGGAAATAGGGGGAGCCAGAGGAAAGGGTTTACCTCTGGTGTAGTGAATCCGTACAAGTGAGGTCTGAGTGTTCAGTTCGAAAGGAAACTAGCCTCTTCTGGACTTAAAGTTGTGAATTAGTGGATTATCCTTCTTACAGGATTATGAGAAAATCTGGCTCAGGGTATCTAATCCCCTTCTGCTGCCTTTGTAAAGGATGGCGGGATTTCCTCATTTTGGTATTCATCCTGGTGTTGAGGTCATGTTCCACAGTGCTTTACAGCTTTTCTCTGTCCCCCCCCCCCCCCACCAGTGTGTTACTGTTATATGCAGTAGTGTTGGCTTATGAGAGTTGCATATTGGTTCTGCACAAAAATGGTAGTACAGTGAAGAAAACTGAATACAAAGGACTTACTGAGAAGTGACATTATTTGTCAACAATACAGTTTACATGCAAACCAAGTTTGCATTTCTTTTACTTATACACAGGAAACAATCATTGTTAAAAATGACTTTAAAATCCAACCATGGAGAACTGCAGTATTGCATCATATGATGCACTTCCTGATTTGAAACTGCCGTAAATCTAAAACATAATAGCCTTTATACTAAATCTCCACAAAGGTCTCAAATAGAATTAGGTTTAATGTAGCTAAAGATGGGTTCTTATGAGTGGTAAATGGTCCATATCACAAAGTGCAATGAATGTCATAATGTATCACAAGATCAATGTGATAATGTTACAATGTACTTTTTTTATTTTCGTTTTGAGGGTAACAACCTAGGCACTTAAGATGTATTAAAAAGATCTGTCTATGAATTCCTGATTTGTTCGCGTCAAACATGAAATCACCTTGAGCTAAATGTACATGGTGCACACTAGAGAACAGCTGTAACAAAATGCCATCTTCTGGGGCAGATGATGGGTAAGTTAGAGCTTGCAACCCCTACATGAAATTTTTACTCCTGTTTGTAAGACGACATATTGATATCATGATGATCAGCTTTTACCACAGTGACCTGTTCAAGTTTCACATACATATACATATTTGTCATACACATAGAGTCATTGACATGTTCAGTTGTAGGTAGCTAGTGCATGCATTCTAATTGATACACTCTTTGCTACCACTGTACACTGATACTGCAAAGGTTTCAAGGAGCTTAGTCAAGTAACCATGGTAACAGTATCATCCTTGATCTTTCTTGGTGAATTAAGAATTGATGAAATTAACTGGGTTAGCATTATGCAGGCCACTTCAAGCTCGTTAAATCAGAGATCTCAAATTCAGTTGAAGCGACAGTTCCTTTAAAGTTATCCAAATCCAGGATCAATGAATTCCTCAAAGGCAGACACACCACGAAGACTATATCCGTTAATCCAGAAACCTACTTGGTTTTCTATCTCCTCCTCCCCCTTCTGTCTCTCTCTCTCTCCCTCTCTGCTCTCTCACTCTTGATGTAACACAAGGAATGCTTGCAAAGTTTTTTTTTTCTTCTTCTTCCTTTTTCATACAATTGCACAATCTGATATGATGAGATTCCAGATGATCTGCCAAGCATTGTGAGCCAGACGGAGTGTGACGCTGAAATTAGATTCATTTACGTTTAGCAGAGACAGAGAGATAGAGAGAGAAAAAAAAAAACCCAAATGCTACAAAATCTCATTGTGGCATTCATGATTAAAGAGCCTTTGGCATCTTCAACCCTTTCCATAGTTACGTTCAGACGGGAGCCCTTAACCTCGAAGTTAGGAAACTTCGAGGTTAGAGCTTGTAGTTAGGGACCGTGAAGACGCACTCGTAGTTAGCAAACCTCGAGGTTTGGTCGATGTTTCGAGCCACGAGAAATCTTATGGTTAGCGCTCTAACCACGAGCCGCGGGGGGTCCCCACTCGTAGTTAGGCACCGTGTGGACACAAAAAACAACGAACTCGAAGTTAAGAGTGACCTCGCCGTAAACTCCAGCCCCCACAATTTCCCTCTGCTTCCGGGTCAACCTCCCAAACGTACACCACAAATACACTACACGTGAAAAACCTATGACGCACGACACATTTAACAACATCATCTTTTCTTCCCATGCGCTTGATCTCCGAAACTGAACACGTCGAACTCGCCACTGTATTCTATATTCTTCTCCGACGCTAAAAAAAAGAAAAATGTTTTCGACGAATATCTTCATAAAGGCATAAAGTCTTCAGTGCAGTGCTATCTCTGCATACCATGACAGAGAAAAAGGGTACCTGTAAGCGAATCCGACAGGGTTGGACTTAAGAACAAATAGACGCCTTGTTAGCAGTGTGGGCTGAAACTTCCGGTTTTATGGTTTTAACATCGAGTGGGACCCACTCGTAGTTACGGGGGGCAGAAGCTTAACCTCGAGGTTTCGTAACCTCGAGGTTAAGATTCGTCGTGTGGACACACGTCGTAGTTAGGGGGCAAGAGCTAAACCTCGAGGTTTCCTAACCTCGAGGTTAGGGCCTGTCGTCTGAACGTAACTCATGTTACACTGTGGAAGATATGCATCTGAAAAAGTATTTGTCTTTCATTTTTTTTCCCCTGTGGTCTATTTTTGGACAGGAAATAAGAAGTACAAACCATATGCTTTTTATTCAGAAATAGAACTTAATCTGTATGTTCGAATGTTGACTTGTCAAAAAGTGATTTGCATTTGGTCAGATTACATAATATATATTACACTAATGGCTAGTTACAGTGGGCAAATTCAAGAACTATCCAATAAATCAAGCCACTCTCATGTAATAACAATCCTACTCAATGTGAAGGCAAATTTCCCACAATGATTTTTCTCAGATGACATGAAAATCACAGCAACAGATACAACAGAAAATTGAGCAACTTGAGATAGACATTACAAGAAGTCACATGTCAGCTTATATTGGACATGTCATTGGCAGCATGCATTAATCAAAATTTGAATGGTATGGTAAATATTTCAATCCTTTAGTCACAAAAGAATTGTCATTGTAACTTTAATCCCACGTGGGTGGGGGTGGGGAGCCAAGGGAGGGATATTGCTACCCAAGCGGCTTTCATTGAAGTACACTGCATTGTACTTCTCCACAATAAGAGATGCACAGTGATCTTTTATCAAGAATTCCAAATGTTTTACTCATGTGAATGAAAATGTGACAAAGTTTGATCAAAACCAAAGGAGACAAAAAACAAAAACAATGATTCATATGACTTTTTTGTCTCTGACATTGGTCCAAGTTCCAGGGCAGTGTATAAATGTAAGGATATATTTCTGTATAATGGTGTACTTTTACAATATTGGTGAATGGAAGTGTGACATGGTTCTGAAATATCAATTTCCTATGGAAACAAAAAAGATGCACTGCAAAATATCTCCTAGGTCTTCTTGGGAGCTCTGCTTTAAAGGACGAATTAACATACGAAGTTTTAAACAAATTCTCAAATAAACATAAATTTTCATTTAACATGCATTCCAACTGGGCAGTTTATGTCAATTGTGCTTATAGTGTCCACAGTAACAGCCATTGCAGCAGTTTAGAATTCTCCTTGTTTCTAAGACCACAAGGATTAATTTTTTTAAATGTTGGATTGAGTTAAGTGTATTCATTTCTTTCTGGAAACATTGCTTTCATTAAATTTTGATAATAATACTTACCTGGTATCTATAACTTCTGAGTAACACATTTTACATACAGCTGTGGGGTTGGATACCAAACAAAGTTGCAACAGTGTATCTAGAATCTCACTTTTGATATTTCACTTTGTATGTTTGGGATACACCTCCATTAGCTGACTTTAGATCAAAATTTGAGAATGCAGCTAATGCAATTAAAGGTATAATTGCTAATCAAAAATCAGTACTAACTAACATTAACCTGGACACCACAAAAAGTAATTTTTTAAAAAGATTCTGCACACATGTTATGTGATTCTTTAAGATACTGGATTGAATACTTGTCTTCTCTCTGCAGTAATCATTGTAAATTGGAATTAGCTCTTTACATAATTTATAGCTTTGTTTGCTAATGTAATGCAGTTGAAGGAAAAGGCATAAATATGATACAGCTCCACAACAGACAAAGCCTACTACGAGTACGCATGAGGTTAGGCATTCCCTAATGTGAGCGACGCATGGGAAATACAGACAAACAAACAAACAAGCAAACAAAAACAAACATGACAGAGAGGATCATCCTCCTTCTTTAGAGGTTGAGAGGAGGGTTTCTTTCAAGTAACCACAATGCTGATTAGCAGGTAATCAAGTCAGCCATAGTAGGGGAGAGATGAGGTGCTTCCGAAGGATGAATCGGGTGCAAATTGCAAGAGCCACCTCTTACTCCTTTTCAAATTAAATCAACATGTCTTTAGGCAGGGCGGAACCATTCACACAAGTTTCACACAAGGGCCCCGCGCTACGGGAACAATTCTCGTCAATCAATGAGGAGTATTGATTCCAGGGAGATTAGATCTGGAAACCTGTGACAAAGCTTAGGTGATCTCTTCCTCAAATGAAGTTAAAGTCACTAGCTCCTCTTGCTTGCAGAGTTTATCAGTTTCCATTGACATGTACGTACATTGTGTCACAGATAATCGTGCCCAAAAGTGACACAGGCCAGGTAGCTAGAAATAAAGTGACAAACATCCACAAAGTCAAAAGTCGAATTTTTTTTTTAATTCACGGTTTCCCCATTACAGAATGAATTTCAAAAGTGATCCCATGAACATTAAGCGTTTAGCGAGCATTGAATTTGTGGGATATATAAAAAAGGAACACATAGACATGATGAGGAATGATTGATGATGAGGGAAGTTGATATAACATTATATTCATCTCTGTAAAGAATGTAGAGCTTGTCAGACATATTTGATGTACATTTATATCTTAATTTGATGACATGACCTAATTTTGAATTATAGAAGATAACAGATAGGGGCATGCTAAGAGATACATAAAACAGATTACACTCAGACTGATTCCTAAGCCCGCTGTATGTATACGCTGATTCTTTATCAGCACAGTACTCCAGGTTTTTTGCATTAACTCTCCCCCAAATTCCTGGCGTGTACCTTTGATAGAACTAAAATAATATAATAAAACAAACGCAAACTTCACATATTGTACAACCAGAAATTTTTGCATACATGAAACTTTCTTGCATTTAGCAAGGAGCCAAGATTTGCAAAAGTTAAATGCACATGAACATGTCTGTCTACACAATACATTGAATGTAGTGATTTGCCAAAGTTTCATGCTACTAATAAGGCTGTTGGCTCCAATTCTCAAGACTTTTCTTGCTCCGAATGCATTTGGTTTTACAGTACACAATAAACAACAACAACAAAAACATCCTCAACCTCTCACAGGGCTAACAGAGTAATCATCTTTCTCAGATCAATTACTTCCCATACAATATTGTGCATTCCAGTCACAGCACAAATTAAATGACGCAATATTATGTACTTTCACTTCATAGGAATTTGAGGAAGGGTATTTCGCAATCAAATCAAGAAGACAGTGATTCGTATACACGTACATGCACATACACGCACAAACATACACATCTAAAATGCCTGACATTATTTAAACACTTTCCCACTCTCCAAGGCTGAGTAAAATTATATGTTGTGCAAGTAAAAATATAAAAATGGTAAAAGTTACTTAAAAATTTGAGGACAGTGCTTAGAGATATGCTTTCCTTCTGCAGTATGAAGATTACTCAGCCTCATTTCATTTGCCTTGGCCTCCATCAAGGATTTCATAATCCCCATTGTAATTAGCTATTACTACCCATTAGCGGTCACTAAAATGCAACTCAAAGAGCCAATTATGGGTTGGCTTAACCAGGATAGTCATCAGTTCATATCTGCAGAAGTGACTCAAACTTTTATTCAGTTTAGACCAAGTGAATGTTATTCACATACTACAAAAGTAAAAGAGTAAAGAGTTGAAGAGAAGGTAATGTAACATATAGATTGATAGATATATAGATAGTTAAACAAATGAAAGATAGAGAAATGAATATATAAGTAGATAGATAGAGAGAGATAAACAGATAGATAGATAGATAAGTAGATAGAAAGAAAGATAGATACTTAGAGAAAGATATAGATAGATAGATAGATAGATAGATAGATAGATAGATAGATAGATAGATAGATAGACAGATAGAGAAAGATAGAGAAAGAAATAGATAGACAGATTGACTGGTAGACAGGTATAACCATACATTGACAAATAGATAAACTGATCAGGAGATAGATTGATAAAAAATAGAGAGATAAACATAGGGAAAGATAAATATAGAGATGAAAGGAAGGGAGAAAAACAACTACGAGACCTTTTAGTAAGCCTTAAGAGACAGACATACACATGCACAGATGCATTCAAATTTACCATGAAGTGTATCAATCTCAGAATATCTGCAATTAACCTGTTCAGGATCATTTTCTACTCTCACTGACTGTGTGATCGTGATATTCATGTCATCTGCATACTTTTTACGATGGTTTAGAAGTTCATGTCTACATCATTTATTTTCCTTGCTTATTCCAGTTACAATTAGCTCGGCATTCCAATGTTTCATAGGATTCACCGCTGGTCTCAAAGGCACACCGCCCTTGAACCACTTCGTCATCATGGCACGTTCTCTCTCAAATTTATGCACTCCTTTGTCGGTTCAAGATTAGAATGTAAAGGTTAAGTGGGATATTATGGTGATATTTGTATGAATTTATGACTCCTCAAAAAAAAAAAACAACTCTGCCTACACCCCCCCCCCCAACAAAGCACACCCAATCCTGTGACCCATAAATTTCTCATCAAGCTGTGAATCATGCAAGTCTATCTCCTACAAAATATTTCCCTCTTTTCTTCTCCCATTTCTTGGTGTCTGTTCTTTGTCTCTGCCTGTCTGTGTATAATTATATATATATATATATATATATATATATATATATATATATATATATATATATATTTATTTATATATATATATATGTATGTATATATATATATATATATATATATATATATATATATACATATACATATATATCTCACTCTCTCTCTATGTTTGCCTCTTTATCTACATGTATTTGTATTTTTCTCTCCTCCCTCAGTACCTCCCTGACACATTCCATCACATACCACTCTATTACAGAACCACAGGAGTATTATTCTGTGTCCTCTCAGAGGGGAGAAATTGTGGAACAGCCATATCAGCACTTGAGAAAGAGAAGGAGTTATGTCCATCAATTGTAGTGCAGCATCAGTGCCCTTCTGCTCCTCAGCTAATTATGTCCCCCCCCCCCCATGCCAGATTGTTGCAACTGTCACAGAGTTTGTGTAGACATTCAATTCAACAACACAAACAAAATTATCTTGGTAAGAGAAGCTTATTCTGTCTGTTGTTTTTGTTTTTACAGCTATCTTTTTTTTGGGGGGGGAGGGTCATTCTGATGCTGCTCCAACTACATGTACACTTGCATCAATATCTTGTTTACAAAGAAGATATGATATGGAAGCAAAAATAAATCATCTAATAGATGGTGCTAGAAGGTTACTAAAGGCGTGTCTTCATCAGCCCGAAGTTCAAACTAGCGGGACATTTTGCGGTCTTAGAAAATAGCCCGATACAGCGAATGTGCGTCTTCATCAGCTCGAACAGCCTGCTTCGGGAAATTAGTCCGAAAATTGACGCATGCGCACTTTACAATATTACTCTGCCTGGCTCGCGGTTCGAAAGTGGATTTCCCCGCTCAAAATCTCCTATATCACCGTATGTACGATTCTACAACCAGAGAGGTGAGCAGTACAGCAAATTCTCTCCAAAGGGATATTAATAACGCTACTCTTTCTTCTGTCCAGTGAGGCATCTTAATATGAAATTAATGAATTGCAATGTTTAAACAAATCCAAAATGCACACAATCTGCAAGAATCTTCAGCTAAGGTAGAGTGGACCAGAAGAAGAAGTTTACAAAAAAAAACAGCTAGCATGCACGGCACTGAGTTTTAATAGGGAGGTGAGAGAAATCTCCTCCCTGGTTTTAAAGATGACAACAACAGTAGGCCTATAGTATACACACATGACGTGATCCTTGAATACACCGTGCGTGTAATGTACTACTGAGTATACACAATCACTAGCTGCTTGTACATGCGCTTTCCATTGCCAGCTGGCTAACCAGAAGCGTGGAGGGATCGAGAAAATTTCGGGCTGATGGAGACGCACCCCTTATAGCGCGCTATTTCACGAATTAGCGCTCTAGTTGACGAACTAGACCAAGATTTTGGGGGAAATTTTCCCGATCAAATAGCGCGCTATCTGCGTCTTCACTACACAGATAGCGCGCTATTTTGACATCGGACTAGTTTGGTAACCGCAAGATAGCGCGCTATTTTGAAACTTCGGGCTGATGAAGACACGCCTTAAGTCACAGGGGTCAAAAACAAGTTTGCGATAGCTTATAACCAAGGGAATAGAGGATTATCACAGTGTTCAGATATTGTTCTGGACAAATATTCATAAAAAGCTCTGTTTATCACGAAATCCAACAGTTCTTCTTCTTTCTTTTTTTTTGACTCCCTTTCTGGTGTTGCAGTTAAAGGGACTGTACAGTACTGGTTGAGGTGGGGATTCAGTTTATAACATTTCTAAGTGAGATAATGAGAGACCTCTTATGAAATATAAAAGAGCATGTAATTTTAAGAAGGATTCAATGTTTATTTGATGAAAATTGGTTTTCAAATAGCTGAGATATCCAAAAAAGTGATAATATTAAAAGGCGACAGGCCACGCCTTTTATTAGGATCTCTTTGTTTCACCTTGTTTTTGGATATCTCAGCCAGTTCAAAACCAATTTTCATCAAATAAACTTTCAATACCCCTCAGAACTGCATGCTATTTGACATCTCATAGAGTGGTTTCTGAATATCTCGCAAAACGTTAAAAGCTAAATCCCCACCTCAACCAGAACTGTACAGTCCCTTTAATGTCATCATTTCCCCCTCAATACCAGCCCCTGTGCATTGGTCTGTGGTTAAAAGACCTCATAGGGATACAGCAGACCTCAATCAGCTGGTGGTACGGTTGGATGTTGGAGCAGGATGATGTAAAAAGAAAGAATGTGTGCTGGCCCATACTACAAGTTAGGAGATTGCATTTGAAATCGAAAGTGCCTTTGGAAATTAACTGTCACAACTCCATATATAGCTTTTGTTTATTGTTTGTGTTAGTTATGACACAACTAGACTGTGTTGGTCAGACAGGAAGTGGGCTCATAATAGTGACACATGTCCTCCTTCTGTCTCAAGTCTGTGAATCGTTTCCTCCGCACTGCGTGACATCCAAAGTGTTACATTAACTTTCACATTCCTCCCAATCTCTCTTTCTCTCTATTTCTTCCTAGCTGCTGCTGTGCCAGTGCTCCCCCTGCTGCATTTTTTCCCACACCAAGTTTCACTGTGGGGATGTTACTTGTTACAATGAATGAGATATCATCTGAGTGAGGCATATTATACATCCATGCACAGTCCATTAAAGGCATAATTTACCATTTGCAGATGAAACAAAAAACACAGCATTAGTGCTTCAAAATAGTTCTAAAATGTCAGTTATGGATAGAAACAACCAATCTAAAAAATTTGAATCAGTATAATCAATGTTAAGTATTGTTAAATATATAAAATGTGAATAATGGTTATAATAAAAATGTTTCCAGACTAAACCATCTACAGTTATGGTTTGTTGAGAAAAATAGTCATATCTCCTTATATTTTAGGCTTTATTACAAAAAAAATTTATATGGTAGGATGTTTTGTGATACAACTGACCTACACATATGCATCAAAAGTGATATCTTAAACATTTTTTAAATCACTGTTCCCAAAGGTAAATAGCACCTTTAAACTGGTGTGTAGCTCACCTTTACTTTAGTCACAATGGAGTTTATATGGCATGAAGTTGAAATGTTCTGGCAGTCCAATAAAATTGCTGGCTCTTTGAATGGCACAATGGGAAGTGAATCAGGATTTGTTGGCACTAATCTCGTACCTCTCCAGCCGGCCATGTTGCTCCCTCTTTGATTGGTTGATTTTGTTCTCTTTCTCACCAATGGTCTGACCATGGAGCTTTAAAGGCATTATTTCCATTTGCAGATGAAACAAAAACCCAGCAGTAGTACTTTAAAATAGTTCCAAAATGTGAGTTTGGGATAGAAACAACCACTGTAAAAATTTGAATCTGTATAATGTTAAGTATTGTTAGATAGACAAAATATGAACAATAGTTATGATAAAAATTTTGCCAGACTAAACCACCTACAGTTATGGTTTAATGAGAAAATTACTGATATCTCCTTATATTTTAGGCTTAATTGCGAAAATTTTATATGGCAGGATGTTTTGTGATACAACAGACCTACATATATGCATCAAATGTGATATCTTGAACATTTTTAAATCATTGTTCCCAAAGGTAATCAGGACCTTTAACTCCATGGTCTGACTGGGTCCATTAAGAGGGAACTTCACAGGTGTGTTCTAAAACAATGGGTCAATCAGTTCACAAATTAACTCCCCCCCCCCTCCACAAAAAAAGAGAAAAGAGAGAGAGAGAGAGAGAGAGAGAGAGAGATAGAGTTTTCATGCACCTGTTGACAATGTCCCTTGATGGCTCATGGCACTCAGACATCATGGCTAGCTTGCTGTATTTAGGTTTACTCATTAAATTATTCATACATTTTGACATATTCTACTATTTATATGCCTACCCCCTCCCTCATTATGAAGGATTAGCATTGATTCATAATGTTCCAAGCCTACTCCTCTATCCCCTTGACCACCAGAGCACCCCCTATTAAAAACAAACAACAACAACACAGAATAATCCATAAAACACCAAAGCACAAAATACAAAACAAAGTAAAAAAAAGATACACAAAAGATTCAATGCATGATAGACGTACATCTGTCTTTCACTATATTTGCCTGCACTATTAGTTTTTAAGTAAAATGATATCCCAGACTCAATTTGTCTTGAATACAAAGAGTAAAATGAAACAAACGGACGACTAAAGGTTTTATGAGAATTAGATATAAGACAAAGAACTAATATGACTTGAATATTATATCACATGTTTTCTTGAAAGCAATGATATTGGCAACAATCACGTACAGGAACTGGAACATGGAGCTGCATGGTACAATTAACTGAAAAGTGACATAAAGTTAGCCCATAGTCTGGAAGCAAGACTATCTCTCTGTCTGAATGTCTTTCTGTCTGTCTCCTTCTCTTACACCTTTCCAACTTTTCAATGGTGAAGAAAGGATTGAAGGGGTTGGGAGAGGGAATATAAAGGAGATGATGAAATAGCTAGGGTTGTGCCAGGGATTTGATAACTTCCTGTCAACCTGTTTTAAAACGTTTTCATAATCGTGAGATATTTGAGGGACCAGCCTGTACACCTGTTTGGCTCTGAGCTCAGTTTGACCCTAGAAAGCCTAGGATTTCCTAAGGTTCTAGAAAAAGAGGGAGAATGGAAGAATGGGGAGGGGCATCATGAAAACTTTAAAGGGATCGTTTAGTTTTGGTTGAGACCTAACTTCAGGTTTCTAACATTTTTTTTTTTTGTGAGATAATGAGAAACCTCTTATGAAATGCCTAAGAGCATGTGATTTCAAGAGGAATTCAACGTTTATTTGATGAAAATTGGTTTTGAAATAGCTGAGATATCCAAAACAAAGCATTTCGAATAAAAGGTGGGACCCACCTTTTATTATGATTGCTTTGTTTTACTTTGTGTCTAGATGTCTCAGCCATTCAAACCAATCTTCATCAAATAAACTTTGAATTCCTTTTAGAATGGTATGCTCTGTACTATTTCATAAGTGGTTTCTTGGTATCTCACAAAAAGTTAAAAGCCCAATCCTCATCTCCACCAATACTACTATACCATTCCTTTAACCACCACCCTCCCCCCACCCTCATTCCTTGGAATAATCATATCAGTGATTGAATACCTGATCTTGCCACTGAGATCCAGTGAATTCCCAATGCAATCTGCATTATTGCATCCCGGATAAAAGACCATACGACAAATGACTTTCCATGAGGAGCATCAAATTCAGTCACAAGTATGGTAATTTCCTCTGAAAAATTGGTATTCTTGCAATATGATAGATCAATAGATCTCCAGGTGGATTTGTAGCACAGATGAGATTGGAAGCATGAATGACTGTAGAAGAGAAGTAGTGCACAGGAGTATACAAAGCACAAATGCTGATTTACCGGTACTACGCAAAGCAGGATTCTAAGGCGAGATTTTTTTTCCTGTATTGTACATGACTACTTACTATGAAAACAATGCCTTATCTTCCTGCGTTGCATCAGGCATAATCTAATAATCATCATTTGAGAAAAAAATGAGAAAGGGTTTCATAATACACTAAGCTTGGATACATCTTATTTGAACTTTGAATTATTATTATTATTATTATCATTATTATTATTATTATTATTATTATTATTTATTCGGCAATTCAATATACAATACAAGCTGACATAAAAATTCATAAAAACATATGTTATTCTAGACGACAAGAATTTTTTTTTTTTTTTTTGCCAAAGGCTTATTTGATATAACAGCAAGTGATGCATATGAAATATATTTTGAATATTGGGATGCTTATGCCAGAAACAAGTAGATTAAGTACTTCAAATCTTGCTTGGCATGTGCTTGTGTGTGCGGAGAGGGGGGGGGGGTGCAGAGAATTCAGTAATAATCCTGCATTAGTAGACTATCTGATTGTTGAGGATATCAGACCCGCTGTCATTCATTCCTTGCAGACAATGAAGGACAAAATTGTGTATGTTTCTTGATTTTCAGCCATGATGAATCTAGACAAAACACCAGGGATCCTACTCTTTTCCATGAAAACCTGTGTGAAATTTAGAAGTATGGTACACACACTCACTTGTCTTGAAGGGTTTAAACAAAGCTTGACATGGGGTAAGTTTGTACCCGTCAAAATTATGTCTGCATTTAGACAAATCTGGGATTAAAGGCCACAGAAATCATCGATTACTATAACTCTTGAGCTTGCAAGAGCTTTCTTCGTTTTAGATAAAACTGAATTTATTGGGAATGCACGAGTGTTATCTGCCTTTTTATTCCCTCCCTGTGAAACACTACAAATTGTTTTTTTTAATCAATAATTGATAGGCCTATGTGTTAGTTCATGACATGAGATTCTATTTTGTAGCTGGATAGTCCCAGGCATTCAGTACCATATGTGACCCTGCACCTCAAAACAAGCAAAAAGTCACCAGACATGAATTTTTAGTTAAGACCACATTCTGAAAGAGCAGACTTTAAGCTTTAAAATGATGTATAACTCAAATCAAATGGACTCTCCTAACCTATCTAAATATTGGAAAGAAAGCACAAACTCAGGAAAAGTGTGAACTGAGAAAAGAGGCTCTGAAGTACAATGTCTATTCAAGCGCTTAATCTTTACCAAACCGTGCTGGCTGTGCGATGAATGGGACAAAAACAGGAAGCAAACCACCAGAGTAACAACAATGAAGGGATTATCAGATTAAACTGAAATTAAGCATGCCTCATTAACACATTCTGTCCATGATTAATGCCAACTTTCAAAGCAGAAGCACTATCCTTTGAAAAGTTATTAGAGTTGAAATTGAAGAGTGTGGACAAGGTTTTTCAGAAATGAAAAAGGGATTCTAAAGACACACCTAATCACACTATTCTACCAAAAATGTTCGAGATAAACTGCTAAAAAAAGCACTTTCCTGCCCGTTTTATGATACCAAATTTTAGCATAATGTAAAAGAAGACCCGCTCTTTCAGAAAATATGAAAAAGTCAAGTTCGGCTAGGTTGACCCATTTCACTTATTTTCAGTCCTCACGCAAAATCAGTGTGTGCGACTTTATGTGCGTTTTGAGGTGCACGGTCACATATAGGCCCTAATGTCAGTGAAATTGTATATCAGTAATGAGTCTACTTTTTCGTTTGGTGGAGGAAGAGATCGACGAACCTATAAAAGAAGATGGCTGCATTTGATGAATATTAACACACACACTCTCATGATTCAAAGGATATTGTAGTACAAAATCCTTTAAGTTACTTTTTGCTGGAAGGAAAAAATATTATGGTGAATTGGAAAAAAAGAAGAGGGAAAATGGACTTGAAAAATTCTTTAGTTAACCAGCGCGGAGCAGACAAGGCAGTGACAAGTCAACTCATGCTGTGAGCTAGTCACATTCCATTACATGAGGCAGGAGTTTTCTTGCCAACGAATCCCCCACCCCCTTGCCTTCCTATTACACCTCACATCTGGAAGTAATGACTGTAGTAAGAGGGGAAATATTTAGGCCACTTTACTGGGTTTCACCAAGGAGGTACTAGGCGACTGGCTGGAGTACCCAGGAGTGGTACAGTCGCCACCACTTGAAGAAAACCAAAACCCAAACAGAAATGTGGATTGAGTGAAAGCAGCAACATTAGTAGAACACATCAGTGAAAGTTTGAGGAAAATCGAACAATTGATGCAAAAGTTATGAATTTTTAAAGTTTTGGTGTTGGAACCGCAGAATGAGGAGACTACTAGAGGTTATGATGTCATGTGTAGACAACAATATAAAGAAAATATAAAGGGAATTCCACAAAAATTGATTCTTCATGAAAATTACATATTCCATCTGCTTGATACTGACATATGTTAAGGGTAGCAATTATTCCCCCTGCTTTCTGAAAGCAGTTAGTCAAGTGCTCTTTCATTATGCTAGAAAAGTGAATTTTTCTGGATTTCCCTTTACGTTTTCTTTTTATAATCATAAAGCCAATGAGTTCGACACTAACAAGAAAACAGGGCCCAAGAGTTCTGTGTTGTAATGTTGCACTTCTGGGCTGTTTTTACCTAGTGTCAACTCATGGCCTGTAGGAGTTATGGACCTTTTTACAATGTTGCTCTTGTGGGCTGTATGACTTGTGGGTATTGGTCTTGGGGGGGGGGGGGGGAGGGGGGATGATCCTGATCTCTCTCCCAACTTGTCTTGATTAAGCGGCAGTGACTGTACATTGTCACTGGAAGGAAGGGGGAAACCTGTTGGAATGGCAAGAGATGAGCCCAGCGGGGAGGAGTGCCAGGGAGGTATTTAGCTTGTTTTCAGAATGAATGGGTGGATATTATTCTGCTGCAAAACAGAGCAGAACAAAATAATAAGGGACAGGACAAGAAGAACACAAACAGAGTAAAGGAAAACAAAGCAAAACAAAATCGAATGCAGTAAAGATTTCCAGGATTGATCAGCTGAATAACATTGCTTTGTGGGTCAGAGACCATCAATGTTATACAAATTAATAATTCTTGTGTCAGGTTGTTGTTGTTGTTTTGTTTTTTTGCAACTCAGTGACAAGTTGTCAATCAGTTGCAACAATTTTATCATAATCATAATGATAATAAGAAGGCTAAATCCACTGGGAAATAACATTTCATATCGTCTTGGCCTGAATTATCTCGATATTGGGATAATGCACCCATGATTCAATCAATCACATTGGAACATTTAATACAATTAATTTTACAATGTCATTCATATTTATATCTTCATATTGAACAGCGTTCTCATGAATGAAACTTCAGCTTGTGACTTCTTTTTTTTTCAAAATCAAGTATTATTGTCCCATGACCTTGGTTGAATTGATTATGTATTCAGGCCTTCTTCACTGGAGGAAACCTACCATAGAATGGCAGAATGTCGGTCGAAATCAATACATGTATTCTGTAAACAATAACCATGGAAGACCGAGAATCAGGTTACCAATGGAAATATGCCAGGAATCAGAAGAAATCTGGGTCGTCCAATCAGAGTCAAATGCAAGAAGAAGGACAAAGTGTGTCCAAGCTGCCTTAAAGGGACTGTACAGTACTGGTCGAGGCGAGGATTCATGTTTTGAGCATTCGTAAGTGAGATAATGAGAAATCTCTCATGAAATATGAAAGAGCATGTAATTTTAAGAAGGATTCAATGTTTGTTTGATGAAAATTGGTTTTCAAAGGGCTGAGATATCCAAAAAAGTGATAATAATAAAAGGCGACAGGCCACGCCTGTTATTAGGATCTCTTTGTTTCACTTTGCTTTTGGATATCTCAGCCATTTCAAAACTGATTTTCATCAGATAAACTTTTGACTCCCCTTAGAATTGCATGTTCTGTGACATCTCATAGAGTGGTTTCTGAATATCTTGCAAAACGTTAAAAGCTAAATCCTCACCTCAACCAGAACTGTACACACCCTTTACAGGTGGCTTTCAGTATTCTCACAGTTTCAATTTTACTTTGTTGTCCAGGTAAACATCACACCACAGTTCTCCTCTTTGCCAACTCTGAGAGAAAAGTGACCTTCATAAGACTCATTTCTTGGATAATTTCAAAGATCATAACCCTCCCCCATTTGCAGCACTTAAAGGCATAATTTACCATTTCCAGATGAAACCAAAACCCAGCATTAGTGCTTTAAAATAGTTCTAAATTGTGAGTTAGGGATAGGAACAACCACTGTAAAAATTTTAATAGGTAAAATCGATTTTAAGTATTGTTACATATACAAAATGTGAACAATAGTTCTAAAAAATGCTTCCAGACTAAACCGTCTACAGTTACAGTTTATTGAGAAAAAATCAGATATCTCCTTTTATTCTAGGCCTTATCGCGAAAATTTATTACGATAGGATGTTTTGTGGTACAACAGACCTAGAAATATGCATTAAATGTCATATCTTGAAATTTTTTTAAATCACTGCTCCCAAAGGTAAACAGGACCTTTAATGAGAGGGAAAAGTGGCTTTAATTTGAGAAGAGCTAATTTCAGTCTTAAAGTGAACATTTGAGGTAACTGTGATAGAGAATAACCCTAGTACATTGTAAATGATCATAATGAGACAGGGAATGATATGTTTGCATTGAATCCTAAAGGATCATTTTTACTTTAATCCACCAATAAGGAGCAAGTACCACTATTGCAGTTTTGCAAAATATTCATGCTTTCTGTTCAAAAAATGTTTCGATGAGCTTTTCCAGTTTAACCTGCCTGGCAATTTGTTTGGCATGTAATACAAGTGGATACCAGGTCAGTCAAATCTTGGGCAAACCTTTAACAAGACTTCAGGTTGCCATGGATATCATTTCAACTGGTAAATAAGAAGGCTAAAAGTTGTTTCATTTTTCTACCACCATATCCATGTGAAATTATGTGTAAGTTGGATGAGGTAATCATGGGGGCAAATGTCTAAAAGGCATGATATCTTCTCATTCCTGTGACATCTGCTACAGCTTTTAGCAATGACTTCAAAGGGGCTATACTGTGATTAATAGTTTGTGTTTCCTGTCACTGCAATTCGTGTATCCTGCCTTGGTCTTTTTTTTTCATCAGCATTCACTGAATTCCTCCAAACTTGACCTAATTGTTTAGTTAAGCCAGTTTAATATTTCTCAGCCCAACAGGAAGGCTACTGTGACACAATAACGATTAAAAGATTAGGTCTTCTCTGCTAACTGGCAGTTAGTTCCCAGGCATCTGTGTCAGTAGGCTAATTAAGCCCAGTAATGGTTAATGCCTTAGAAACTGACTGACTCTTTTTAAATGCGGTATGGTACAGATATTGTCAAAAGGCCTCAAGGGGACTATTGTGATCAAGGTACCAGCTATCTAGAGATTCTTTCTTTTGACATCTACCATGGATATCAATCAAAGGCTCACACACACGCTGTCATCATGGTACAAATATTTAAAGGATTAACACCACCTATGCTTTCTCCTGGAATCAGCACGTACGTCCTGAAGATTACATACGGTAATTCTGTTAATCAATGTTAGATTGCATTGGTCTTTTGGGGTTACTGTCACAATGCTACACCTGCAGTTGTGGATCCAGGGGGGGGGGGGGGGTGCACCCGGCGCACGCCCCCCTTTATTTTTCGTTAAAAACAAAAGAAAACAAAAGAAAAAAAGGAAATGAGACCCGGAAGTGGCACCAGAAATATCAGTTACGCCCCCCTCCCCTTTACAGTATTCCTGGATCCGCCCCTGACCTGAATAGCATATGTTACATGACTACAGAATAAAGATGTGGTGAAAATTTACTGAGAGTTGCCAAAATAGATTTGCAAGTTTTGATTAAGTGTGAGGACAATGCAACGCGCAGTGAAAAAATTGCATCAACGTACACCATGCTTAGTTCATGGTGCCAAAATCTTAACCTACTGCAGAAGACCATTAATTCTGTTTCTTTAACCCACAGTGTTTTTACCATGAATATCTGCCAAGAATTTAGAGTACCATTATAAATACTCATAACACATGGAACACATTTGTCTCACCATGGTCTCACTGATCTTAAATATCTAAGCTTGTTGTCGTTGGGGTTTTTTTTTAAGCAAGAGACATCTTTTTTTTTTTCCAAATGTGGTAGAAACCTCTGACAGAGCTGGAAAAGGTGAGTAGGCCATAAATAACTTTGACTGGATAAACAGCAATTTTTTTGTCTTAATCAGCCAGCCTTTATTTTAAGAATACTTGGTTGTTCTGCCATTTGGAGGAGATAATACAAGCCACTGTCTTTCACTTACCACCAACTAAGACCAAAGGAAAAGGAGAGAGATCGTCGGATGGAACCATGAGACGGATGAGGGAAGCTTGGAGCTGTGAGTGATGGAATAATCAGAGGAATCAAGGACATCTCGCTGGAAGCAGGAGCAGGGAAACGATGATAGCCCAGCACTAGCCTCCTTCTCAACTCAACCGTTTGCTTGCCGCCGATTGACAGGGCTTCCATCCCGCCTAACTCTGTGAACACCACTGCCAAATAGTTTGCAGACAATGCCAATGGGAAAATTTATGTGATGGCGCAAAGTGAATTGAAGTGAAGTACATTGAATCAGGAGATTTTACTTTCTTGTTGATTTTGGAGTTTTGAGGGGGGGGGGAGATAGGTTATGGTATTCTTCAAATTGCATGTCTCTAACTTTCTCTTGCTGAAATTTATTCTTTGGACAGTTCCAAGCTCAAATTACAGCTTCACATACACAGTTCAAAATTTGGTAAAAAGAAATCTCCAATTTCCAAAGTGTTT
Source organism: Diadema antillarum (assembly GCF_040938485.1). Taxonomy (NCBI): domain Eukaryota; kingdom Metazoa; phylum Echinodermata; class Echinoidea; order Diadematoida; family Diadematidae; genus Diadema; species Diadema antillarum. Next base: position 1,807,731 of record NW_027271431.1, read on the forward strand.
CTTTCAAGGGTTATATCTAGTTGCCCCCTGATGTACTCCTTTCTGGTACTCCTTTCATTTTCACGTGACTGCAATATCTGCCTACCAATGCCTTGATATATACTCATACTCTCTTATGTATCATGTGATAGTGAATGAGTATTAATCACATGTCGTAAATGTGCTGAACTTTGTAACCCACATACATCATATCATATAACATCATGCCTTATTGAGGTTTAATGATTACTTGTGATATGTATTCATCATCAAGACAGCAATTTTCAACCATTTTGACAAGATTACTTGACAAAGGTGAAACAATTGATGTTGATAGGAAGCCTTTGTTGCTTTAAGAATGATCATGTCACTTTTAAGAACTTCAGATCTAATGCACATGAGGTAATCTTGTGTACATGATCATCTAAATACATGCTCTACATAGAAACTAAGACATGTGTCAATCATCCTCATTTGCAGTAAATGACACAATGCAAAAAACAACAACATAAAAACCAAACAACAAACCTGTGAATTTCAAGATTTAACATTCAGAATAAAAATATCAAAACTGCTCTTTAATGATATTGCATTGCTGATCATTTCAGCTTCCGACTCATGCATCCATTACAATACTTGAGAAATGGCAATCTTTGAATCGACAGAACATTCTTTTGCAGATGATCAATCATTTTCTCACCAATGTGATATGGGGTTATTCTGTGCTTCACACTATACTAATGATGGTACCTCTGAATAAAAGAACATACCAACGTTATTGTAATTGGAAATATAGAACTGCACATTAAAAGAGGCAATTAGTAATGTACTCTGTAACTGATGAATATGGTCTCATAAATAGCTCCTCAATGTCAGCATCATTCTTCAAGACAGCCATGTCATCGCCTGTTTCAACCTTGCTTCATATTCATTTAAAGTACTGAAGTACTCATTTTACACACACCTGAAGCAGCAGAGGGATATGTTCAATGTTCAATGTTTTATTTCATTTTTCGACAAAAAAGATATGAACATCACTTTTTTGATAACAGAAATTAAGGTGCGTAAAGTATAACATGAAAGAATGTATATACAATGATTGTACCACCTTATAATGATTATACACTATCATATAACTCAAGTGACTAGAAGTAATTATACAGTATGCAAAATTCGAAAAATGGAGGGACCCACTAAAAAGACAAAGCTTGTAGATTGTGGGCCCCTCAGGGGAAAAAACATCAGTTGAGAAAAAAAGTAATAGTCTGGAAGCCCACTAGAAAGATAGATCAACAAAAGCAGACAGATATACAAACAAATAAACATGAAATGAGACTGGAGTAGGCGTAACAATACAATGGAGAGTTGACTATGAGACGAGACAAAATGAGGCAAAGCTAACATAATAGAAAAGAACAGAACAGACAAAAACGTTCTACAGACAGCGATCTCGTAAGAAGTATGTCGAGGAGGTGAGAAAAAGTGACGCAAGAAAGAACAGGGCAATAGACATATATGATCGAAGAAATATCGTAGCATTATATGAATATAGTATACAAGAGCTAAAGTATACTTGGCAATCAATATGTGAAAACGTAGGTTCTTAGAAAAGAAGTTATAACAGCTGGTTAATTCTATTCAGTAGAATAAGGTTGCAACAAAGAAACTTTCAATTTCCTCTTAAATGAATATATTGAGGGGGTATTTTTAATATCAGGATGCATGGAATTCCAATAGCTCGGGCCAGTGTAAACAAATGTGTTCTTTGCTAAAATCGTACGGAAAAGAGGTAAATGATATCGTTAGAGCGTCGAGTTGGATATTCATGAAATGACTGATTTTTTAGGAACATGGAATGGAAAACATCAGGAAGAAGGTTATTGTTGTACATATACATAAATTGACCTAAACTGAATAAAAACAAATCTCTAAATTTTAACAACTTATTAGAGGCAAACAGTGCATCTGTATGAGAACGTATGGGAGAATAACAAATGACACGAAGAGCTTTCTTTTGCAAAAGGAACACTCTATCCAACAGATTTTGGTGCGTGTTGCCCCAGACTAAAAGTCCATAATTAAGGTAAGGCAATATCAATGAGGAGTATAACATAAGTAATGATTTTTTAGGTAAACACAATTTTAGTCTATTAATCACGCCTATATTACGTGAAATTATATTACAAATATAATCGATATGCAATTTCCAAGAAAGTTTCTCATCTAAAATAACCCCAAGGAATTTAAAATGTGAAATTCTTTCCAAAGAAGTGTCATCCAAAACTATGTCAGTACTTAAAGTGCCAACAGTATTACTAAAAAGCATATATTTCGTTTTCTGAACATTCAAAGAGAGCTTATTAGCTCTGACCCAATTTGTTACTTTCTTCAACTCGCTATTAACTTTTCGTACAAGAACATCAATATCGCTATGAACTAGAAATACATTAGTATCGTCAGCAAAATGAATAAAAGAAAGAGCTTCAGATACTTGACAAAAATCATTGATATAAATATGAACCCTGGATCTACTATGTAAGAGTCTTGAGTCTAATCCAATGCACCAGAGTGGGTGCTTCCACAATACATGGCACTCTAGACATGTTTGTTTGTTTGCTTGTTTTGTCATTTATTACCGAGTAGCACTATCTGGCAAATCCTTCAGACATCTTGTGGTTTGTTTGTTTTTTCCTCACTGCACGATTTGACATTTGTTATCTGGCACATAGCTGGCAGCATTCTCTAAAATGTGCAGACTATGCACAGGTGGCGAGTACAATGAAAGTTTGACAGTCACAATATAAACCTGTCTGTTTTAAGACACAGGCAACACATAAATACTTTTCCAAATGTTGATGTTTGTATATGTGTGTGTGTGTGTGTGTGTGTGTGCGTATGTGTGTGAAAAAAAAAATATTATACTGTATCTTGGAAAAAATGATTTAGCAGCACAAGAGAGAAGAATGCAGCTGCTTATTTTTGTACATTATTAACATGGACCTGATATTGCATGAAATTCAAAATTAATAAAGAATTTCATAAAACAAAAAAAAGTGTGTGTGTGTGTGTGTGTGTGTGTGTGTGTAAAAATATTTGTTCTTCAGGGAATAGCTGAACAACAACAAAAAAACCAATAACAACAACAAAGCAAAACAAAACAAAACAACATCAACACCAAGTGCACATCAGAGTTCAACCTTTCCCGGATGAAAATGTCCTCTCCCCTCTACGATCATCATCTTGACAGGGGAGGCAAGATGACTCACTACTGAGTATCTCATTCTAGGTCATTGCAACAGATTTTTCCTTCTTTTTCCTCATTTTTCCTCCTTTTTTGGCAAAGGAGCTGTCTACCTAATGATTGTGCTTAGGATAAAGATAATAGATTCTTTGCTTGCACACTTTTTCATTCTTCAACCGTGAATCTGCATTATAGAAACTGATCTGATGAATGGAATGAATTAGTCAGGGGAAAAATGCAATGACTGGAAAGATTTAAGTGCTGACAGACTTTGAGTAAGGCCAAAAAAAAAAATATTGTTGCATTGGCGTAACATGAGATTTTCAAATAGGGTCGGTCGGGCTGATTTTTTTTTATTTTTTTATTTTTTTTTTGCTACCTGCATTTTACGTGTAAAACTCGTGCTCAGCTCAGTAAACAGTTACAACTGCTGCACCGAATGTGCTGTGTTCATCTATTCTACAAATCATTTATGAGGCCGATATTACTGGAATTATACCCCTTCACAGAATTTAAAGATGTTGAAATCCCTATCCTGAATGTTTTCACTTCATATTTTACTATTTTGACTTAGATAAGATAGATGCAAATTGACCCATATGTACGATCTTTTCATCGCGCACGGCGATCTCTATTACAGTCCCACATATACAGATTCGTGTAAGTTCTCCACACAAGAAACCTATGGCAAAACTGTGCACAATACATCGCAGTCTGAATGCTACGTATACACTGAATAAATCTTGTTAGAGTACGTGTCCGTGTTGGAAACAGATGACGTACTGATCAAGGAAGGCTTATGCGAGGCGCTAGATCTCTCCCTCGTACATCCGATATCCCCAGAGCCGTTTCCACTTCCGGGTTTGTGCGATCGCGATCGCAATCAACAAGATATTTGATATCGATAGCAAAAAAAAAATAATAAAAAAACATGGGGTCGGCGGAATTTTTAGGGTCGGGCGGGTTACGCCAATGCAACAATTTTTTTTTTTTTTGCCTAAGCATAGAGCAGTGTTAGCATGAAAATGAAACACTTGCATATCATCTGAAGACGTAGCCATGTGACAAATTCAAATCAATACTTCTTATTTTCTATTACATCTTTTCAATATGTTTAAGTTATGCGAACATATTGTAATGGTCTTATCTTAACAAAAGTATGTGTGCTAAAATGTGGAAAAAGAAGAGGTATGAAGTTTCTAGAATGGTGTTTCTTTTTAGGGCACACATGTTTTATTTCATTTTGGGCAGATTATGTTAGTTATAACAAAATAAGTTATGAAAATCTACAAAATGCAGTTAAACTCTCATTGAACACACACGCAGACACACACACCACAAGTATATTAATCTTTTTTTTTTTATTCCTCAGTCATATGTGAAATATGGCTTAAATATTAGTACATAATATTTTTGAACAGCTGTGATTTAGAATCACAGAAGATTCTAAATCACATATACAGTTGTGTCTGTCACACTGCATTTCACCATGCATTTTGATTAAATGCATATCATGTGAGAGGTGAAAGAAGTACTTTTTGAAGTCTTAATTAAGAGTATGTCAAATACACCTTTGGGAAATTCTACTTAAGAAAATTGAGGACTCATATACATGTATTTGGATAAATGTTACTTGTAGAATCTTTACAACAAAAGTTAGTTTATTCTCCTCCATTCTGATTACTATTCTATTCTGATTTCTATTCTATTCTATTCTATTCTATTCTATTCTATTCTATTCTATTCTATTCTATTCTATACTATTCTATTCTATTCTATTCTATTCTTCTATTCTATCCTATTCTATTCTATCCTATCCTATCCTATCCTATCCTATCCTATCCTATCCTATCCTATCCTATCCTATCCTATCCTATCCTATCCTATCCTATCCTATCCTATCCTATCCTATCCTATCCTATCCTATCCTATCCTATCCTATCCTATCCTATCCTATCCTATCCTATCCTATCCTATCCTATCCTATCCTATCCTATCCTATCCTATCCTATCCTATCCTATCCTATCCTATCCTATCCTATCCTATCCTATCCTATCCTATCCTATCCTATCCTATCCTATCCTATCCTATCCTATCCTATCCTATCCTATCCTATCCTATCACCAGGCAGTAATTTTGGTTTTCATGTTGATCACAATTCACATATGAAAATTACTTGCCCTGATCACATTTTTATCTATTAGTGACACTTGACTGCTGGTATCTCCATGGAGTAAATTTGATATAGTTTTATGTAATTTCCAGAACGTCTATGTCATTATATTTAATTGTAGACAAATTCATGTCTCTTTGATGTGAGGTATCATATGGTCAATTCACAGACCAATCTATTTTCAGTGCATGCTCCAAAATGTAATGCAAACACCAATTATTACCACAAATGCAAAAGACATGTATTCACCCGTTGTGAGAAGATTCTTTGAATGAATTATGTCAAAAGAATAAAGAACCAAAATCAATTCAACCAGTTCATTCTTTTCTTAAGAACAATTTCAGTCAAGGCGTCACTTGAATTAGTAACAATTATAATGTTTCAACTAATGAGTTGTGTCATTGTATCCTGTGTTTGAGAGGTGACATGAACAGTCCACATATGAATTCATATTCAGACTTTATTCTGTTGCTTGAGACCAAATAGAAACTATTATCATATCAAACAGAATAATCTTGCAATAACCGTAAGAGTCCGGTTTCCTACAACTATACATGAGATTGAAAGGTCGAGATTGGAGGCAGAGGGAACTCAAAATATCCCTCGGCTATGACTCATGCTGCATGTTAGCAGTCAGCAAATGTCAAACGCTGGTCATCCATACCAATGATGCCGTGTGAGAGATGTAGTATTTTCAACCAATGTTCTTATGTCTCATCCTCACCTCCACTGCGGGGATAATATCTCATGCTTTCACTAGCAATGATTGTGAGTGGGATATGATGTTCTGATATAAATGTATATTGGAATAGAACAAAATAGAACAGAATATACTCGGCTCCAGTTTTGTCATTTCACATGAACTCAATGTAATTGCAAAGAGTATAAAATCTGCAAAATCCTAGGGTCTTTCAGCATGAATAAGAATGTAATATACTCTACATGAAATGCATCCTATGACCCTCTGGCACCTGTACAGTCTCTTGAAAATCACTGGACAACCTACCGCTACACTTCTATGTTTGTGCATTAAATCTGTGAGTGTGTGGGTTGTGGGTGATTAATGTGTCTGTTTCCCTGCCATGTTCACATCATCCCTGCATCATGCTACTTTGAAAATTAATCTCCACTACTATTTGATCAAATTATGTAAAATCTGTGTAAAATAGTGCAAACTACTATTACTTCTAAATGTTGCTAGAAACCCTAGAATATCAATGGGTTAATATTATCATTCTTTAAGTTAATGTTATAGACAAATATACATCTCACATGTGATTACTTTGTACAATTTCATGCTCCAAGCACAAATTTCTCTCAAAAGTGCAATCTTTATATATTTGCAATGAAGTCTTCTTAACCCGTTGAGGATGGGCTGATTTTGCTATAACATGCATTCCCCATAGACACCTGCCCGAGTATACTCGGGACTAGTCTTCAACGGGTTAACCACGTCTTTTCAAATTTTTTTTTTTTTTTTTTACAGAACTTAACAGCACCTAGAGGTGCTTTTTTCTTCCTGACCTTTGTAGCATTTTCTTGGGAGATGCATTCTGTTGATATTACCATTATTGAATGCAGGACAGTGATTGTCTCATTTACAGAATGTCCTGGAACAAGACTACTACAGTCTCACTCTCATCTTCAGAATTATTATCTGCCATGTTGTCAGTAGCCATTTAAAGGGACTGTACAGTACTGGTTGAGTTGGGGATTCATGTTCTGAACATTCCTAAGTGAGATAATGAGAAACCTCTTGTGAAATATGAAAGAGCATGTAATTTTAAGAAGGATTTAATGTTTATTTGACGAAAATTGGTTTTCAAGTGGCCGAGATATCCAAAAAAGTGAAAACAATAAAAGGCGACAGGCCACGCCTTTTATTAGGATCTCTTTGTTTCACCTTGTTTTTGGATATCTCAGCCATTTCAAATCCGATTTTCATGAAATAAACTTTTGATACCCCTTAGAATTGCACGCTCTTTGACATCTCATAGAGTGGTTTCTGAATACCTCGCAAAACGTTAAAAGTTAAATCCTCACCTCAACCAGAACTGTACACACCCTTTAATACAGACATCAAGATTCTATGGGTCATGCCATTCTTGTATGAAAATAAATCTCCCTTTTTGTGGATCTTGCAGTACCACTGAGAAGAATAGTATGAAGTGATGTGTGTGGGTTTTTGTTTTATTTTGTTTTGTTTTGTTTTGTTTTGTTTTGGATTTAACAGCACAAGGAGTCTCAAAATGAGACTAGTTCTAATACTTTTGAATTAATCATGGCCATATCAGTAGCAGGAAACTATCAGAGTTAAAGTGAGTTACAGCAGTAGAATGGAAAGTGGCGACAGTCTCAGTAGTCCTCGCAATATCCCTCAGGAATATCTAAATGTGTTTGCTGTACTGAGCTGTATCTTTGGTCACAAAAATGAAAAATAACCAAAAACATAGATGCAATCCTTTCTATCGCTACCAATAGCTACCACCGCCTATGAGTCCTAGCTCCCCTTTTTTGTCCCTTCTTTCTTCTTCTTTTTTTTTGCCAACACATCCATCATCTTTTTGAAATGGAATGGGAACCAGATGCAGCAATAGATAATGATGAAATCTAATTGCTTTCCTGTAGACGGGTACTGTTCAAGCATCATGTCCAGAAAATCTGGGTTATTCTGTTAAGTGGACAAGGGAAGGAGCGAGTTGACTATCTGTGATGGTGGCTCGTGCCCCTCTTTACAGAGGAGAGGTTTCACACCTGCAATAAAACTTGTTGACAATCATGTTTCTGAAACCCATTTCTTACAGAGCATACAGCCACCAAAAGGGAGTTTGCTTACTGATTGCCACCTGCAAACAGTGTTACAAAAATAAACACCACAGTCTGGCCATCAAATATGCAATGCTCAATACATGTACCGTACATAAAATGTACATGTACACCAGAGTACTTAGGCCTATATATTAGCCTACATACATACAACGTGGCAGAAGTAAGTAGTACTGTGAGTATCAGATATAATTTATATTGCACTACAAAACTTCAAACTGGATTCCATCCCCTTAGTAGTAAGTATCTAATATCTTCCCTGCAGATTATACATCGTACTTTGAACACTTTAAATAGGTGATAGGATATATAGTATGAGGAATATTTTACGATGTTTAATGTTGTAATATTAGCATCTTTTTTTTTTTTTACTTGGTTCATTATTATATTCTCTTATCTGGTTCAGATTGCTGAGTTTATTCAGTTTTTATTTTGTGATGCACTCATATGGTATCATTTAAGACTGTATGATGATATTTTGTAATATGAATTCATTAGATTTATATTCAAAACAAAGTATTTGAAAAGTATAATCCATGTTTTATATGTTGTGTTTTAATTGATGAAATTATGTTATTCTTATGTCATTTTACTATGTATACACAATTATCGCAATTCAGCTACTCAGCTGCAAAGATGATTGAATAAACCATGAATTGAATTGAATTGAAAAAAGGGTCACTATTTGGGTTGCAAACATGTAGCCTACCCTAGCTGGTTGATGGAAAACACATATGGACCATGTGTGGATAAACATGCTTTGAGAAACGTGTTTGGGGAAAACATGCCTCACGTTTTCACTCAGACATGAAAAAAATGAAAATACTTAAAATTGGCATGTAATGTGTATTAAATACACATTTTCATTTCAGTAATATCTAAAGAACATTAAAAAGGAAAAAAAAATAACAATAATAATGATAATAATAATAAGAGATAGAATAATAATGATAAGAGATACCAAGAGATAAGGCCAAGTAAAAAAAGAAAGTAGTTTCTCGTCCGGGTTTTTTGAGCAAGGCGATGAGGGAGGTCCTTACTATTTGATATCTTACTATTTTTTCGAGGATTGTCAAAATAAAAGTAATATGTGTTTCTCGTCCAGTAATTCTGAGAATGGTAACGAGAGATGGCTTTACTATTTTCTATATCCAATTTCTGAAATGAAATATCACTCTGGTAGCTGTGTTATGAGAGACCAGATCCCAAGTCACCAGTGTATGTCTTGCCTGCACTCTGTGCATTTTCAAACAAATAGATATACATGTAATATGTACCATACTTGAAATGAAACTTCATGCATGCAGATACATTTTGCTTTTTCTTTCCACTACAGATGTCAAGGGAAAATGACCATCTTAATACTGGTATTTAGTGTTGTAATGGCATTTCTGATACCAGTGTACTTGCAATTCTGATGTATTGTGCTATTAATTGAAACAGGTATGAAACATTCTATCAACAAATGTACGACTGAAATAAATTCCATGATATTCAAAACACTGCTTTATCATTGGTGTTTGTGACTTTTTGTGTCCACACAACTGGTATATTGTATCTGCATCTCTTCACAGTACAATTGTAGCACATTCAACTGGAAACTGGCTGGTACATGTACAATTGCAGATGGATGTCAAAATGATACTGATATGGCATTATAGCATTAAACATTTAAAGATGTTTCTTCATATTCTAAAAAGACATTTGATAATCACTCATCATTTGGATGATGAATTGATTGTATCACACTACAGGTGATACGACTCACGGCCGTGTCCGTGAATTTACATCGTAAAGAAAAGTATCCCGCAGAAATACGACAAACCAGAATCCGTGGAAAAGTTATTTATTTTGTAGATACACCCATTTAATAATTCTACATTTGCTGGAAAAGCGCATTCATTTTCTCTTCAAAATAGAACAATACATCGCTGTCAGATGCAACGTTAACAGAGCAGTGTTTGGGCCTCTACACATTCGAATGTGTTCATGCGTGCGTGCAGACAGCTGACAGACCAGGGGGATGGGGACCCTAGCAGCTAGCTACAGACACGCATATAATTATACGTAATACGCGGCCGGCACGGCCACTGCACTGGCACCGTACCTTCCGACACTGCACACACGTGCACATAGTCACAATGACATGAAAATGTAAACTCGATACAATCCTCACAAGCATTTGTACAGTACAATTCATCCCTTTAAAATATGAGAAACGGGGAAAAATATGAACAATGTGCGAAATATAAGTGGAATACTATAGTATCAGCGATCGTTCGCAAAAGATGTTGCCGCTATCGCGTTCACGACGTACCGAGAGTGCGCTGTACATCACAGCCCAGGCGCCGCCAGGCCCGCGCCCGCGCGCCCATCCAACTACAGTTCGACTGCTTTGTGGGTCATTCCTTCTTGCCGAGCTCGCAGTGTGATAAATGCATGCGTTATTACATACGCACTACGGAAGCTACAGCTGCACTCCAGCTAATATTAGGGAGCTTTAGATTTTAGACGCGCCGACGTTCAAAGGAAAAAAACATGATCTGAGCTTGCGCAGTAGCGCGCGTATAGTCAATCTATTTTTAGCTTGCGTCGCCTGAGTTGTTTACTACGCGTACTGGGCTATTTTCACGTCCGCACAGTTTGCGACGTAGAGAGCTTCTTCATGCACTGATCATATGGGGCGCGATTTTATTTTTTATACGTTGCGTCCCAGCGTAATCTAAAGCTACTTTTCCACACGACGCAGGGAGAGGAGAACGTCCAGCGCAAGCGTCGGCTCAAACGTCCGCGCGTCAAAATCTAAAGCTCCCTATTATAGATAGAGGACGCGTACACATCACGATTGGTAGGTGAATTGTCGATTTTGTGTTTTCGGCGGCCGAAAAAATAGTAAATATCAAAAAAGTCGATGCGGCAACTGAAAATCGATGCGGCGGAGAGCGGGCTGGGACGAGAATTATGAATTTCTTGGTATTTTCAGCGCCATTTTGAAAATAGTAAATAGTAAAAAAATCGATGCGGCGGCCAAAATCGATGCGCGCGAGGACGAGAAACTGGTTTCTTTTTTTACTTGGCCTAATACATATCTTTTACTCATATCCCATTTATGGGAAGTATGATATAGCTACAGTGTCAAAAGCAAGCATGCAAATCAATTACATTTTTCTCATAGAAAGACCATGGACCTACATTGTAAGTCCATGCAGGTCCACGGAAAGACAGAAGCACTGCCCCATATTGTAATATTCCATACTAGAGAGATATAACACATTGCATACAACCTTTCAGCGGCCTCTGTCGTTTGGAACAAATCTCTCACGATTACTTTGATGGAACAATCTATGAATTAAATCCGACACACGAAGTAATTGAAGTAGAGCCATGGGGATCAGGAAAAATGTACCGCCTTTTTTGTTTCATTTCAAGATATCTTCCCTGTTTAATGCCTGCAAATTCCTTTAGCCGGCCCACCCTGGAACAGCCCAGGGTCCAATTGACATAACCCCTCCCCCCCCCCCCCCCCCTCCAAAAAAAAAGAAGAAGAAATGTCCCTTCTCACTTTCTGGAATTTCAAGTCAGGGAGCATTTCGCTGATGACCACAGTTACTGCACCATCACTAGTACACACTCAAAAGCACGTACAGATCACAATGATCCCTCCGAGTCCTATTTCATGAGCAGATTAGGGCCTATATAGAAGTTGTATTGATATATCACAGATGTCTAACAAACTCCCGTCCTAATGGATACAGGGTGCACCATGTATCAAATCTGCAAAGAAGAAATGATCTTATCAAGGAAGACATGGGTTAACTCTTTACACTACCAGCTTGGGACACCGCTGTCATTGTGTGTTAAAGGGACTGTACAGTACTGGTTGAGGTGAGGATTCAGGTTTATAACATTGGTGAGACAATGAGAAAATTCTCATGAAATATGAAAGAGCATGTGATTTCACGAAGGATTCAACATTTATTAGATGAAAATTGGCCTTGAAATGGCTGAGATATCCTCAAAAGTGAACCTAATAAAATTGACACGCCACAACATTCATTAGGATCTCTTTGTTTTTCCATGTTTTTAGATATATCTCAGTCATTTCAAAACTGATTGTCATCAAATAAACTTTTGATTCCCCTTAGAATTGTATGCTCTTTAACATTTGATAGAGTGGTTTCTAAATATCTCGCAAAATGCAACAAGCTGAATCCTTACCTCAACCAGTACTGTACAATCCCTCTAACCTTTGTCTCCTGTTACCCACTGGAATCTTGAAGAAGGACTCCTCACCCGCATTTGATACTGTGGACAATATGCATCATGCATTACCATTATGATTGAACTTAGCTAGCTGGCTTTTAGTGAGTTTATGTGAAGGAGCAAAGATGATACAATACAAGATACAAATCTATTTGTATTTGTCTCCATACAATCTTATTTGGGTCATATAATTTTTGTTCATGTGATGATGTCAACAGCTATCACAGAAAGATAGAGAAACCAGAAATCTCCCTTCTTTATGTGGCTTGAATATTCATAACTTAGAATTAACTCATTTAATTCTAAAAATGTAAGCTTACTCTAAGTTGCAAAGTAAAGCAAATAATGCAAGATCATCTCTAAAGGTATGGAGAAAATACAGATGCTATTTAGTTCATTTTTTTTTAAATCTCTGTCAAATTACAAAGAGAGCGCCCTGCACCAGAAATTATACAAAGCAGAATTGCAAAGTACAAAGAGTTTCCTATGAACAACGATAATTTACAACCAAATTCCTGCTTTTAAGTGCTCAACAGGAGCTGATACTAGTGTTGTTGGTGAATGAGAGGGAAAAGAGATGTTGTGAAACCGGCCTCTGCATACCATGCATGCCGATCTTGAAAAGCAGAAGTGGAAGGTTTAGTGATTGGGGTTTCGTTTAAAAACCTCACCAATATATTATTTTGCAAATAGGACGGCCTACTTCACAAGTTTTATTCCACACAAGAGACCACTACCATTTTCACAATTCAGTCGTATTATGATCAAGGATACTGGTTGCAGCAGTGACAGCGATGCTATTAAAGCAATGAAGAAAGCAATTATAAATTTAGTTGAAAGTAAAAAAAAGAGAAAGATAGTTAAGTCTAGCTTTTGAGTCAATGAAGAGAATAAGAGCATAAGAGTTCATCAATTAGAACTCGTATAGCTAATCATATCAACTAGATACCCAGTTAAATGCAGGTATGTACTCTCTAAAAAAAATCGAGTGAAAATATTCACTCTTAAAGGAGTGAATGTGAAAAAGAGTGAATTTAGAGTGAAATTGGAGTGAATTTTGAGTGAAAATATTCATTTTCACTCATTTTGGAGTGACCTCAGGGATCACTCGAAGATTTTGGAGTGATCCCTGAGGTCACTCTAAAATGAGTGAAAATGAACATTTTTACTCAAATTTCACACCAAATTCACTCTAAGTTCACTCTTTTTGTATGCACTCCTTTAAGAGTGAATATTTTCACTCGATTTTTTTTAGAGAGTAATGCTGCTTTTGTGACTCTAATAAGATGCACACATAGAGTTCTGTAGGCTGTGCATAATAGTGTACCACTTAATGAGGTACTCTTCTCAATTGGGTAAGTTTTGAATAAAGACTTCTTTGTAACAGTATTTTTCACCTTTTGATTGGGTACTTTGGTTTGATTGGAAAGAGAATCTGCTCTAATTAACTCCATACAATTAAGCAGAGTGCACTATCTAAATAATGTACACACCATTCTCCGGTCATAGGAAAGGGAAAAAAAATGACAGCTCGTTAGTACACTACTTTGAAGTACTGTATGGATAAGAAAATACACTGGACCAATTTCATTGACCTCTGCCCTCTATGATTTTTCAGATTGAGAACATTGATGATCATATTTGAGTTACTCCAAAAATAGTTGGCATGCCATCATTTTTTGCAGCAGTTCTGTGGCATGAGAAATTCACAAAAATTTCCACGTTTGAAAATATTTCACGCTGACAGTATTGCTTGAGTCATTTCAAATCCATATTCCACTCAGATTCTCAAGTGAGAATCATGTTTAACTTGCACCTACAATCTTGAGGGTATATACTTGCTGATTCATTTTAACTTCTTACAGGCTCAGTTAATTAAACAAGGAGGTGAAGACAGAACGAAAAATGTTCCTAGAGATAAAAAACATACCTTACTTTAAGACACAATTCATTGTATGATGATGATAAAACAAATGATGATGATAGTAACATTATTGATGATGATAGCAATGATTGATGGATTGATTAATTTTATTTTCCATACAAAAGACAATGGCTGGATAGCCTTTGTTTAGCGATTCCAACCTTGCTGGTCTTCCATTGGATCCAGAAAGTCAAAATTACAAATATGATACAATATAAGATACAAAATACATTTTAAAGTGAAAAAAAGAACAATTGCATATTACAATTGGTACATGCAAAGAACGATGATGATGATGATGATGACCGAAAATGATAATGAAAGTCGTCTCTTATGGTAACATCATCAGTGTTAGCTCTTATCTTCCCGAGGGCTCTGCCATTATTGTGTACCCCAGCATCGCCAAGGAACCATCACACACCTGGGACAAGAGGGGCATCATGGATAAAATCCTGCATTCAAGAAGTGATGTGCTGGGCAGGATTTGAAGCTAGAACCTCCCGTTCAAAGGTGCAGACACCATCATACCACTGATAGTGTCATTCACACAAACAAAACAGTAGGATGTAGACTGCGATCCAAATACAGAGATTTTTTGCCCACCAAAACTGCCAAATATTGAAAGATTTGGACTACGAGGCAACTCTCAAGATTTGTATCCCGCTAATATATGTTCGTGTGAATCTTGCTACAGTTTTTGACTTTTTTTTTGGAGAATTTAATTCCCTCCACCAGCATATCGTTCAAAGGACTTCTGAGTATGAGCTAGCTATGGAGGAAGTTATAGGCTCTCCCACAGGGCTAGCTTCCTGGGGAATTAGGAGAAATTCCATGCCACCTGCTGACTGGGGAGAGGGGTGAGGAAAGTACAAAGCTATAGAAAAATGGTGACTTTAGGCTCCCAGGTACCGCAGGAATGGCAGAAAAGTTCACCATCGCCTAGATGCACTGACTATCAGGCTACAGCAGCACTGAAGGTTCTTGTTGGAGAACTCACAGCGTGAGATACTATAAACGCCATGCTGCCGGATTTTTAGGGCATGCTCCCCACTGGGTCACATCTTTCACCTTCCCAGCGTGCAGGGAAACCTCATGAAGTGTTTCCGTCACAAAGCGCCCTATTCATGGGTATGGCCACATGGGTCACATAACACCTTTTGCCGTCAACACAGGTTTCAAGTTCTGCAACGGTACATCTAGAAGTGTAACCACACCAACAGACTTTATGAATACTTCTATGGCTTTTCCACTTCTTTCTCCTTCTCTCTCTCCCCCCCCCCCCCCTCTCTCTCTCTCTCTCTGTTTACATTGTAGCTCAACAAAAGGTTGCATATTTTTAACACAGGATATTTGCAAGGTTTGCACATATTCTCACCTTGCTGAGAACAATGAACTTGACAAAGTTGTGAAATGGATTAACATTCTTTACAGTCTGGTCCCATGCATTCTTTAAAGTGACGTGAAAGTTCAGTGTGGAGCTTAGCATACAGCATGAGCATCATAATGTAGAGTGTTTATGTTTTATAGGGTATTATACTGCATGGTTAATCTGATTATAAAGGCATGGTAAAGTTCATGCTCAATGAAAGAGATTGGTATATTGTGAGAGATGAGACAGAAAGCTGTGGGAAGAGGCATTAACAATATCCTTTAACTTTTAAATATTATGTTGTTTTCCCCCATGATTCTACGAAAGACTGTAGAACATATGGAAATGAAAACAATGGACATATGTTTCTATCTTGTCAAAGCATTATTCTTTTGTTTATCAAAATGTATAATTTTAGCCTCAGCTGAAACTCCAAAACTTTTTTTTTTTTTTACTAACAAAATCTAAGAGCTCTTTTCTTTTTTGCTTGAAAGCATAGTTGGTAAATTGATGAATTTCTATACCATGATGTGTCATCTGAGGGCATTTCATAAAGCATTTTCTCCAACAACTTTTTCGGACAAATTATCTCAGCCTATCAGGTATGAGGATTTCAGTAGCTTATAATGGTTTGTCAGAAAAATGATGGGACAAAACACGTCATGAAATGTCCCCGTGTTCTTGTTTCATTATAGTCGTCATATCCGCATGCCTGAGAAATATCTTTTCTTTTCAGATGTTATTTTAGATTGAAGGCTACACTATATCGAGTGCAATGATGCTACATGATTGACAGACAGTAATTGGCTGAGATAGAGATCAGAAATCCCCATGCAGGTCCAGCCATCTACCAGAATTAAAGAAGCCTGGCTAACTTTCAGGCATTGGCTGCTGAGTGTGAGGTTTCCTGTGTGTGAATAAAACCATTTAATGTCACATGGACTGTGGTAACCAAGAAGGAGGAAAAATAAACTGCTGAGGAAAAGTAAACAACGGCAGAAGTGTGACCCTAGATGAGGATACAAGAATGTTGATGAATGCCTTTACTCTACCATGTATAATTGAATTATTTCCACCTGAGCTCATTTCAGGAAATATTAGCAGGGATATCCTTTCCAGGGTGTGCACAGAAGCTAGTCTCTTCTCCCAGACCTCATTTTGTCAAAGTGGAATTCTTGAACGGTGAAAGGGCTTTCAGACACAGGAAAAAAAGGAGTATTTACTTTGTTGGAATTGTGATGGGAGATTAAGAAATGTTTTCAAATTCATGCATATTTGCATTCATATACAATAATTGGAGAATTGTGGTAGGAATCTGGACTGTATAAAAGAAGACTCCTGGCTCTGCTCATAAAGTGTGGAGCTTCCCTCTTGGATATGTACTTTACCAAATATTCCCCTTGACCCAGACAAGCTAGCTGTAAAAATGGTGGCAACCACAGGGCAATACTGATAGCAGGGCAGGGTCATTTTGAAGAGCAGGGATAAAATACTCTTTAAATGAGAGAGACAAGTTTACAGTCCTATTCCCCTGAATCTATCTATATAATTATGATCTACATTCCAAAGGGTCTGTGTTGGCCTACAACAAGTTTTGAGACTTTTGGGACTCCCTTTAGAATCCAATTTGGTATAAGTATGAATCAAAAACATACAAAAATGAATGATTTTAGATAGATCCCCTCCCTTGTTGATGTTGGTATTATGTATCATGGTGTTATGGTGGTATTATGTATCATGATGTTATGTAAAGTTGGCAGAGTACTGTTGTTATTGAGATAATGGACACTTAAAAAACACACACACAAACTTTCTGAGAAGCAGGATAGTTCTTCTTCTTGTTGCTGTATGCGT
Source organism: Diadema antillarum (assembly GCF_040938485.1). Lineage (NCBI taxonomy): Eukaryota > Metazoa > Echinodermata > Echinoidea > Diadematoida > Diadematidae > Diadema > Diadema antillarum. The sequence continues at coordinate 1,825,361 of NW_027271431.1, forward strand.
TGTGGTCAGGCAGTGGAATGTGTTTCAATGAGAAAAGTATTTTTGGTTCCTCTCTTTCTTCCTGCTTCTGTAGTCCCGGCCCAGTGCATTCTAATCATGGACGATGAATCACTGGGACCTTGTCCAGAAGCTTATTGTTTCCGAAGCCCTTCAGAAACCATTCTCTTAAAGCCATGAGGGGATCCATGCATTGTAATAGGATCATGTCTTTTCATATCAAAGGATGAAAGTAAGAGAGCATTGTAAGGTTCCTAGAAGAAGGTTTTAATGGGAGCAGCTCTTTCTACCTGGGTGAGGTTTTATGAAGATGTCCCATTCATGACTGTTATAATATATGCAAATGAGGCACTCTGTGGTAGATCTTTATTATGAAACATCACCATCACTACACATTGTCCTTCAGAGTAAACTTTACTTTCACAGGGTGAACTGGATCCTTATATACCTTGTCACAGCTGGTATCAATAATATTATCATCTTCATCATTATCATCATCATTCATTATCATTATTTTGCTTTGAATGAAATGTACAGTCTTTAGAATCTCCAGAACAACCAAAGTCTAGGTTCTAAGACTTAAAAAAGAAAGAAGTCTTGTATCTAAATGCATTCCTCTGCCTATGTTGTATATACCCATGTGCCCTACATTTTGGGTGGTGCATATTGATAGTAGGACAAAATTATCATCATTATCATTTGAATGAATGAGAATGAACAAATTATTATTCTAATGGTAAGACAAGCCCTTTTTCAAAGGTTCTTACTGACAAGTGCTTGAGATAATACCTGAGATTACTTTGCTAAAAGTGGCAAAAAGGACTAAATTCTTTACGTCTCAGGGTAATAAAGATATTTCACCTGTTAATCCACATGAATATCATTCTAATGTCACTTCCATCCATGTTAGGCCATGGGGTGAAGCTGAAAAAGAGGCTTAGAAAATGGGTTTCGTTCCAGCAACACTGGCACTACTTTCTGAATGCGGAAATGTGATGTTTTGTACATCCTAAATTCACTGTAAAAAGTTCTCCTCGAAATATCCTGTAGTTTTTGCGAAAATCCATATTTTATAAACTGCGACCAGCAGCCCAATACACATATTGTAATGGGGCTGCGGATTGTAGCATTTAGGATCATGACAGGGTAGTACCGCGGACAAATGTCAACCTTTAATCGAACAAAAATTCTTCAATTTGAAGACTTAAAAGTAAGGTTGAAGTATTGACAACAGGGTTCGTGCAAGGTTTGGTTCTACAAATAGTCATTTTCTGTTCGATTTGATGACTTAATATGACTAGGTCGAGAGGAATCTGGGAGAGCTACGCTGAATTGACGGTCAGCGCAGGCGCACACATCACTGCGCACAAATTTCGAATCCATTGACTGGATATTAGATGTCTGTGTGTGCATGCGCTGGCCGACAATTCAGTGTAGCTCTCCCAGTTTCCTCTCGACCGAGTCACATTTAGTCATCAATTTGAACAGAAAGGAACTATTTGCAGAAGCAAACCTTGCACGAACTCTGTTATCAATACTTCAAATTTATTAATAAGTCTTCAAATTGAAGATTTTTTCCCGATTTTAAGTTGATATTTGTCCGCGATAAAACATCCGTCATGATCCTGTATGCTACAGTTCACAGCCCCATGACGCTATGCGTATGGGGCTGCTGGCTGCAGTTATGCGTATGGGGCTGCTAGCCGCAGTATAGTTCCCATAGTGTTTCTAAGCTGAAATACATATACACATTTGTAAAGCACTGCTTTTAGCCATATACCTAGAAAAAAAAAGTGAAGTTTTGGTTTAATAGTTGCATTATATCTCATGTTTCAGTTTTTCCTGATGCTGGCTATGCAAAGGAGGACAAGAGCAAAGTGGTTCAAGACCATATGAGAGAGAGCACTGACTGACCGTCAAAGGTCAAGGCAAATGCCTTATATTCTGTTCAAAGACATGTTATTAATCAAATGACTAATCATTCAAGGCAAAAAAAAAGAAAAAAATTCGGTGCGTTTGTTTGTGTGTGTGTCCGCGTGCATGTGGGAGAATCTTATTGTACACACACACACACACACACACACACCCTCACATGCACACACACATACGCACACACATAGTTATGAAGATTCAATATACCCAAGTGTATTAAAATATTCTACATGCCTTGGCCATTTATCACATCAGCATCATAAAAAAGATTATCATAAACATGAACACACACAATGATATAATACATGTATTGATCAGTGCATTACACATACACAGGTGCATACAAACGCTGACATATTATATACACTCACACGCACACATACAAACTCATTTACACACATGAGACATTACTATTAAACAGATCATATTGCTTATCAGTAAACATGTTTTTCTTTTCTTCTTCTTCTTCTTAAGAAGCTTTAATAAACTTAGATCACATAGCAATCACGTTGTTCATGAAATATTATACCAGGGAGGTGCAGCACCTCCCTGATTATACATTACTTTAGCACTAGAAAATTTAATCTTCATAAAATTTCCTGAAGTTTCCATTGCTATCATTAGGTTACAACATGGTGGGACACTACCTCCTTTCATGTAAGATAGCTCAAAATGATAATCAGTCAAATTTTCTAGTTTTAATAAATTTCCTGGAACATTCCATGGTCCAAATATCCTTGAAAGGGTGTAAAAGTTTTGAAAAATGCCAATACATAAAATAAAGGCAAAATTATAGTTTACCCATTCATGAGTGAAAACTGTTGGATTCTGTATTGGAGGCAATGTGTACCTGAAAATCTTGGAGATAATAAAACAGGTTTGGCATTAAAAATTATGATAACACTGCAATTAACTTCCAATATCAGAGGATCTGTGTAAACCTGACTCAACTTATGCACAATTTTCATTTGGCTGGTGTGTATTAGTTTTAGCAAACTGATTTTGTACTCACACCTACATTGTACTGACCTTTCTACATGAACATTCTCTTTTCAGTATTAATAATAGTAACATATTTTTCTTCCCAGAGTGGGAGAAACAAATTTTAATCGTAGTCATTCAGTTTTATGAAAAAAAAACACACTTAGGAAAACATCTTTGTTCTTAGAATAATTCAACCCTAATCAAATCATAATAGTGGGCAGAAATGTTTGCTAAAGGGCGAACAATCACATACTGAGGCAAGGAGTCAAAACATGTTGCATAAACATTGGTATTCAAAATACAGGAAGCAATCTGTATTACAAAGACATTTTATCATGCACAACTTTGGTAAGATGTCAATTCTTGAATATCAATCACATTGACCAAAGCATTGGTGCATATACAGTACATTCTGTTGTTTCTGAACTTTGCATTGAAGTTCTTTGTATATGTGTGAATGTTTCAGTGGTGTATATATATTGCTCCATTTTATCAAGGACAACTTATAGTAACATGACAATGTTTTCACGCTTCAATATCAATCATATTAACCTATTTCCCTTGGCAAGTAATGAGCAGGTTGAGTCTGTTGCAAATGATGCATTTCACAGGCAACACAGCAGAACCTGAAGAGCTTCCAGAAGAAAATCTTGATCTTGATGTGAGCGTCTTAGGGGAGGAAACAGATGCTCCTGCTGACGGACCAGGCTCCTCCTTCAGCTTTCGTTTCCTAGCGAGATTCAGGCGTTTGCTATCTATAAACCTCTTGTAGCATGTTTCATGGAATCCTATTTAATACAATGGAGAAATGAACAGCAATGATTAGCCGTTGGATTTTGTTAGGGGGAAAAAAAGGCTAAACGCTAGAGGGAGGGGTTGAACATTACACTCAATATATCATTAAATGTACGGTAGACTATTGACTGCCAATATTTGAATCTTGTAATTACCAATAGGCCCTAGTACTATGCCAGGTAATCATTAACACCTCATGATCATTGTCATCATCAACTACTTCAACTTGTACTTGCAGTGCAATTACTGATTTTAAATTAAATCTACAGCTTTCAGCACCTGATCACATGCAATATCAATTATCATAATTATGAATACAACTGCCTTATCATCATTAATACTAATTTCACTATCACCACCACCCACTGCTTTATAGTTTGGCACAACATAATGGTAATCATATGTTTTAGGGAGTTTAATTGTTGAAATTATGTTATTGTCATTGTTGGTTTTTTAGATCTATTCATATCAAATATTAATAAGTTAATTTAATGAGATGCTAAATGTGTGTTTTGAGGGGGGGGATTCGCCAATTTCGGGGTGAGAGAAACAAGATGGATTTTTAATATATGGCCATGATTATGAAAATATAAATTTACATGCAGTTTAGACCTTTTTCAATCCAGTCCTGTGTGTCAAGACTTTTACAAAACAATATCACCGATCAGCTACATCAACCTAACCTGGGCTGTACATAGAACAACATGAAAAATTACATCAAGGCTACCTTATAACGGCGCTATGCCATGCCAAGGTGAAATTCAAGATGATTTATCTAAAATGTAACAGACACGCTAACGGCTAAGCTACTGCATTAGCGCCCATTATAACATACACAAGCAACGTTCATAACATAGCTAACGTTGTACTTGTAGTCATCATGGTCATTAGGATTTAGAATACGCATATAAATGTATGAGTGAGACTGCACTGCAGTGTCGACTGCTACGACTGTACGCACGTAAACTAACCTGCAAATTATCCTACTACGTAGGTTGCAGTCAGTCCCCCTGAGCAGCTGAATCACTTCGTTCTGGTCTGCGATTTCACGGTCTCCCCCACTCAATTTGATCCACTCTTTAGCACACAAAATAGGTTTCGTCTATCTTAGGTTTGTCATAGCCGTGAAATTTTCAAACTTCATCGATGTTACATGCATAATAACGCATCTTAAAAGTTTCGGCTGAGCAGACGACGTAGACACGTCGACAGGCTCACAGGGGGCGGCCATTTTGACTCGTAAACAATAATTCTCGATTCGGATTGGATAACATACATCACATGATCGTTCGCGAATGAATATCGTACACGGCAAAGTGTACATATTCAGCTCCTCAGTGACAAAAAAGTTCACTGTTTCCCCCTAAATTACCAAAATACTACAGGAGGGTTTGTGTCGAACTTTTTCCTGTAGCCTTTTTGATTATTTGTTTACACGTAGCTGCGGAGAAATTTTAGTGCCGCAGTTGTCGGAACGAAACAAGCGAAAAAACCAGCTCACCCCATGGCCTATGTACGACCCTGTATTGGAAAACAACCAAGTGGTAGAGTATCCATTGACTGAATCCTTGTGATGGAAGTATGCACAGTGTTTACAAACATTTCCCTGAATTGATCTATAACAATGCTGTATCTAGATGGGATGCGCTAATTCAGAGAAAAGTTACAATAGGCACATACCTCAATAAACAAGTGCTCTTGATTCCAACTTCATGGAAATCTGTCTTTAGACATTCCACTGGAGGACATCATATTCCTTTGTAGATACCTGTAATTGCAGAGTGCGAAAGTCAACAACTCTAGTGAATCATAATGAAATGCCAGAAAAAAAAAAAATGATTTCATTTTGAATTTGGTGTAGTGAAGAAAGAATTAAACAGAGAGTATTCATACCATTGTATATAAGCCAATGTAACTTGGTATGCATTTACAATGAAAGTTTACTCCCAGAAAATTGATTAACAATGTCCCCCCCCCCCCAATTTTACAAATAATACTTGAGGCTAGATTTTACTCCATATTGTTTTGTATTCAAAATATAAATGATTGATTCTTTATAAACTAGGAATATTTCACATTCAAGTTCTGCAACATGATTTCTTCAGTCATTTTGGCACATTTTATGTATTGACAATCATATCCAAGTACCTATAGGTGTATTTTTGAAATAGATATTGATAGACATATAGAAAGATTGATAGATAGACTGACAGGAAGACAGGTAGATGGATGTAATTTTGCTTTGAGAGCAGGAAGAATAAGAAGGGAAAAGAAAGCTTATACAAAGGCATTCATCCAAGGTAACCTTTCTGTGTTGATTCATTTTTTTTTTCAGTTCAATTCAGTGTAATTAATTCAATTTGGTTCATTTTCATTTTTCTTCAACAGAAATTAACATAACAATCATTAGAATATTACAGATGATCTTGAGTACAGAATAGTTGACTGTATGACGAAATTAGAGATAAACAGAATGCATGTACACATAGTGTCAATCCAAACTTGTTACAGTATCAATGCTTTAAAAAAAACCTAGATATATCGCTACGGCGACTGATATGCCTCCGCCATAATGGATGGTTCTCCTAATAGGTCTATAGTACAATGTCTTGACAATGTGTGATGACAGTTTCACACAATTGGCAAAATATTAAAATGACAGGTTTGACACAAATGTGCTGAATGTTCACTTTCCTAGAACTAGGTTCAATTGGATGAATGATTAAAATGTCAGAGTGCAGGTATTTGGGGAACTGATGATTTTTACTTGACTTTTGACCCTTTTATAAGTTTATGCATTGAGTAATTTTCAAGGTATTGAGAAAAAGTATAATTTCAGTATCAAATGGGAAAATAGCATTATCTAAACCTGGCCTTTGACCTTTGACCTCACAGTTCCAAAGAGAATCACTGTTAGGTTGAACATGCATAAATATGTAAGTTTCATGATGATACCTTGAGTTACTTTTGAGATATGGAGGAAAAAGTGCAATTCAGCACTTTCACTTGACCTTTGACCTTTGACCTTTTGGTAAGAAACTTCCCACAGAATATATATTGGGTAATACATGTATACATCAAGTTAAAAAAAACAAACCTTCAGGCACTGCATAAATATAAGGAAAGTAGTGATATTTTGAGGAGTTGACCTTGATCTTTGACCCCCTGACCTTTGAACCATGACCCCCAACTTCCCTAGATAATCACTGCCCATTGGAACAAGCATATATACTAAGTTCCATGAAGATACCTTGAACCATTTGCGAGATATGGAGAAAAACATGAATTTTCAACCTTTTTTTTCATAAAATAATCTGTGACCTTTGACCTTTAACCCCGTGACCCTAAAATCCAAACAAAGTATTATCTCCCCAGGATATACCCTCATACCAAGTTTGATGTAACACCACCACACGGTTCTTAAGATATCAACAAAAACAAAACGGGACGGACGTACGGACGTACGGACGGACGACCCGAAAACATAATGCCTCCGGCCACTTCGTTGGCGGAGGCATAAAAATTATAATTGACGGGTTCACTATCAAAAAAGCAGCATTTGAATACTTTGGACAACTCGTGCAATAAAAGCTTTCTTAATTGCAAAAGGAAAATACAAAGTAATTCAAAACAGCACAGACATTTATAGGACCAAAAAACAAAAACACAAACACAAAAGAACAGCAACATGCTATGACCCCCCCCCCCAAAAAAAAAAAAAAAAAAAAAGAAAAGGAAAGAATGCCTACAAGCTGCTATTGAAAAATCTGAACAAGGGCCAAAGGTTGATGCCTTTATAATCACCCCAGCATTGTCAGGTAGGCTTACCTGGGTATGGGTCAGTAGAGGGATGCTGTGAGCTCAACATCTTGTCCAGGGGTTAACACACCACTCAAGATTTGAACCCCAGACCTTCTGTTTACAAACCTTTTGGTCTTATGAACTATGCTGCCAACCACAGGGTCAGCTTAATCTGCCATTACCACCAGCAGGATTATATACCACTCTGTCAGATATTACGTACTGGCCTCGCCCGACCAGACGCCATGCGATTATACAGTGACTGGGCTGCAGTATAGTTAGTATTTTAGCCCAAAGAAAACTGTGGATTTTTTTATGTAAGTAGAATAAATATGCCCCACAAGAATATCATCAAGATAAATGACAGGGTTAGGAAACAAATGATCTACAGTGTTCGCATAGAGGGCCATCTAAGGTAACAATGATTCTGCAACTTGACTTTTTTTAATACTTGCAAATATTATAAGTATAACTATAGTAAAGTGGCAATTTACTCTTCCATGCTACATCAATTTTTCTTTCCAGCTGAGAGAGAGTTTGCCATTAATTCTTACTAGCTTTTTTTTTTTTTTAATCTAGGCTGGACTCAATCTACTTGAGAACACAGCAAGACATTATAATTTACATAATGACTTTTAAGTTTCAGTACCGGTAAGTCAAACCAATAATGCCTAGTGCATCTTTGCTTAGTCATACCTGACCACTTCAGCGACAAAGTGCATCCTGAGTGACATTACGGAGCTATACTTCTTCTAACTTATCGTTGCTACTTTTGGGGAGGAACTCGTTACAAGATGATACACGAAGAATTGCTGAATCACTGTCATTTTCACAACAGAAACGAAGTTTGTACTTTGCACGCAACCCCTTGTTACAACTAGCCTGCAGTAAACACAAAACACGTGTAGAACCAAATGAAATGAGTTTCGTCTGCTACGTCCTGCAATAAGACATGGGATTCCAGAAATATTCCACTTATCGTCTTGTTAAACAAAGAAAAAAGACTGAATGCAATGTCATGTACATTAATAGATAACTTCTGAAGGATATTAGCAATCATTACAAACAGAGGAAAGATAAAAAACAGTATTTTTCAGAACAGATAGGGTATCGTTTGTCTTACTTTCCCGTACACTAGTAGTATTACAGTTAGATGCAAAGTCATTCCCAAACAGAAACATAGGGGGCCGGGGCGACGATCTCGCATTGGAACATTTCTGCTGGAGAGCTGAAAGGAAACCCAGACAGTGTCGTACGTATCTATTACTGCAGATGAATTTTTTATTGTTTAAATCAAAACTGTTTATCGAATAGCCATATTTACGAAAGAGAAACAGAGAAACAGATATAATCTCATTTGTAACATAATCCCACGTACGGTTTGGGATATTAGCATGGATAGGGTAGCTAATCTCGTTAGTTTTACTTTACTCTGCGACGATGGTCCAATACGTACAGTCCCATATATTCATTTTGATGTTGTAAAATCTGATCGTTGCAGGAAATGGGTAGAAATTTACGTAAATATCTAGAACCAGTCTAATTTACTAATAATACTAGATCTACTTTGATTTGCCTACATATATATGAGCCGGGGAAGTTCTGATATGTACAAATTTGCCTTGAATATTGTGAGCAGGATGTTTTATTTATCCTCGAATCTAGCTAGTGCAGTGCTGTGGTGTACTACTACTAAACCTTACAGTAAATTCACAGTACTCTCCGCGTAAGCGGGTATCGCTTAAACGGGTACTCCGTTTAATTGGGTAGTAACGTCACAATCAGTTCCAATGCACATTAAAATTACCTGATAAACGGGTTGCCTCTCTGCATAAATGGGTAAATAATTTTCTTCTAATGTAATTTATCCCCACATTTTATCGCAGATATAACACTTAAGAAATCATGAATGTCAAATTTTCCACGGCTAATAATCGCATTCTCTGCTTATGTCGCAAAGAAGACCGATCATTTGGGGAGTGATTAAACATGAAAACACGCGTACCAGTACCGACTTGCCACACGTAAACGAACATTACACATGTAGCTGGCACTCACAATTGCATAGACAAACAGGAGTTGAACACACTTGCGCTCCTCCCTTGCTCCGCAACAACATTCACAATACGAGAAATTTGCAACAAAAATCAGGCCACGCACCAGCTCCATAATTTTGCTTTTCCCCAGTTACTTCTCGAAAAGTAACCCGACGTTCTACATGACTAGTGCACGCAAAGAGATGTGTTCATTTCGGAAAACGCCTGCGTGTTAGCGAGGAGTCTATAGTCACACAACAAAGTTTTCTGAAGACACATTTGTCCATAAAAAGAGTGTAAATTATTGCTCGTGACTGAGCAAGTGTAAGGTATATATGATGTGCCGTGCAAGCACGCGTGTTAAGCACACAGTGTAGGTGTTTGGTGCAGTGTACAATGCATGTATGTACACATTGTGTGCGTCAATTGTGAATGAGACGTGTTCTTCTGTTAATCGGGTACTCCGCTTAATCGGGTAAGAAACGCTCTGCCTGAGCCTACCCAATTATGCGGAGAGTACTGTACTAACCCTGTAAGTGTTAGTGCGTGGAGAGTCTAACATGTTACAATGTTAGACCTAACGAACGTTACAGACGCAAGGCTAACCGTTAGATTAGTTTTATGTAGTATGTAGAGGGTCTACCAGGCAGTACCAAGCCAGGGGTGGGGTCCTACATACTGGTTTTGATTAAGTGGTAGATTATGTCTATCATGGGCCATGGCCATTGTTGGTTAATGTAGAATATATTTACTGCAGTAAATACTGGCTACTGACTGGTGCTGGCTGTACAGTAAACATTGTTTGACTTTCAGTTCTACTACGGCTCGCCCCCCTTTTTTTTTTGCCCCGGAAGTGTGTAAGTGGCACTAGAAAGAAATAGATAGAAACCTTGAAGTGTGAGTGTGGTAAGGCTTTGTTTTTGTGTGAAGACCTTTTTTTTTTCTTTTTCTTTTTTTGCTTGTCAGCTGAAGAAACCAGGAAGTGGCACCCTACAGAACTACAGAAGTTGTGCTGAAGACATTTTTTTTCTTTTTTTTTTTTTGCTTGTTAGCTGATGAAACCCGGAAGTGGCACCAGAAGTCTGAAGTGGACCCCCCCCCCCCTTTTAAAAACATGGCGGCAGCCATATAATTATATCATTATCGTTAAGGACGGAACATAGTTCTCAGGAGGGCTAAAAAAATCATATTCCTCCATCTAGAAGTTACTTGCAATATGTTGAAAGGCTCAAGAAACTTGTCTGGCCAATGCGATTTGTCAGGAGAACAAGTTTGTTTTAGGGTATTTTAAGATCAAAAGTGTGTAATAATAAAAGTCAGTGTACCGATTTTCATTCGTGAAGGGTCCTCCCCATTCAATAGTGGGTAGGTACTAGTAGAATATTAAGTGATAATTGATTGGTGCCCTAACAGTATGAATCACATTAACAAGCTGCATGCTATTCACTCTTGCTTAATAGATATTGCTATATACAGCCTGATATATTGTAATCAATTACTGTAAAAGTGAAAATTTTCGCAGTGTTGAATTTTGTGCGCATTTCACATAACCAGAAACAAGCGCAAAAATAAAAGCATGTGAATATTTTTTCTTGCCATAGATGTTCTAGTAGTTGATATCTTGATTCCGCGGAATTAAAAACACGCAAAACTCTTCTTACCGGGGCAAGCGCGAAAAATTAGTCGCACGAAAATATCCACTTTTACAGTGTAAAATATCATGTAGCAGCAATGGTTGGAAATGCTTTGAGATTGCAATATTTCCGGTGCACCTTTCTGGGTATATTTTACATTTTCATCATTACCCAACTGAATTTGTGTTATCAGTGTTAGTCCACACATTTCTCAGAAGCATTTGTCTCCATTCAATAGAAGAAATTGACAGGTTCTGCAGTCCTATGGAAACTACATGGTTTACTGTTAAAGGCAGAGAAAGTAATAAGGATGTCATGAATGTAATATTGCTTTTTACTGGCATTAGACCTACAAATTCAAAGCTACACTTGCTTGATTGACAAATTGTGAGCAAGTTCCATTTCATGAGAACACTTTTTTTCTGAGACAAACAGTTCTTGAGGAGGTGAAAGTGTTATGTATGTGGCTGGCCTTCCTGATATTATTCTGCTCCAACTAATTAACCATTGCTTATCAGAGTCATGTTTTAAAGTAAATGTCAAAATAGCTTTCTCTAGCTTTCAGGATATAGCCTTTACTATGTTAAAGATTGTTAAGCTCCAAATCAGGCACTTAAGGAATATATACTTTATACATTGTGTGATTATATGTGTTAATGTATTTGATTTAATGCCTCTTCAGGTTAAAAGCACAAATTTCTGCTGGTTCTTACAAGTCTTTTTTTTTTGTTTACTTGTTTCTTCATATTTCCAGGTACTGGTACTACAAGTCTGCAAGACATTGATACGCTTCACATTTTTGTTCTCATTGAATGGGCAGTACCCCCTTGTGTGGAACTTCTACACCAATCATGTCTTCAGTCACCAGCAGAGCTGCAGGTGCCATCGTTGGGAGCTTCATTGCTGATGCTGCCTGTGAGTCCCAGAAACATTTCATTCTCTGTCCTAATAGGTCTAGGTCTTATGACTCAATTCATGTATATTCAAACTTGGTATACATTCATTACCACACAATGTTTCTGTAGGAAAAGCTTGATTAGAACCTTTGGGTGAAAGGTCTGAATGAAATTTACTTGTTTGTATCTTAGTAGTTTGTAGAGTAGTATTAGAGAGAAGAAAGACTAAGTTACATGGCACATGCTTCAAATAGGAAGATGTGTGTACATACGAGTACATTAGGCCTATACTCAGTATGCACATTCTTATATTTGATGTAATTTCCATACCACAAGAGTCGTTCAAATTACTGTAAAAGTGGATATTTTTGTGCCACTAATTTTTCACACTCAGTGGGGTTAGAAGAGTTTCGCATGTTTTTAATTCCACGGAATCAAGACACCAACTACTGGAACATATGGCAAGCAAAAATATTTGCATGCTTTTATTTTCGCGCTAGTTTCTGGTTGCGAGAAATGCATGAAAATTTCAACACCTTGAAAATTTCCACTTTTACAGTATTTCACTCTGGATAATCCCACATTTACAGCATGTGATATTGGCTGTAATATTCAGTACCCTGTACAGAGCAAAATATGCATAAGTCTTCTTAACTCTGTAGTCAAGTCACCGCTCTGAGGGAATGGAAACTAATCTTTCAAAAGCCTGGATTAAGCCTGCTACGTTCATAATGGAACACTGCAAAGTGAAGATTGAGTGATAACTGACTTTGGGCAGTGAAATGATTTTTTTTCCCACTCATTTCCCTCCCTGGAAATGCTGAATAAAGTTTGCAAATCTAGGCCTTGTCATGATAGGGTGGGTAACTTGTACCTATCAATAATGTTGTTGTTGTTGCTGTTGTTTTCCTCCCCCCCCCCCCCTGATAATTTCATTTCATTTCATTTCAATTTATTTTCATATTTCTCACATATATCACAATAAAGTATATAAATACAAAAATTGTACAAAACATAATTTAGATGAGACTTCATCGGAATGTACAGAAGTTTGATTTGGTATAAACACAAGGTCTGTATGCATGTGAATTAAACTGAGGTCATAATGCGAAAAAAATATGATGGGGCCTGCGTAAAAGCATTAGCTTGTACAGTCGCAGGTCCCATGAGTAATCAGATTAGGGGAAGTTTAAAATGCAGATGTTTTTTTAAGACCAACTATAACTGGGGAAACCAGTGGTCTAAATAGATATGTGGTCTAAATAGATATCAATACTTCATGTTTCCCTTTACATTATATAATTGTGGGACCTACAAAACAAGCCTGATTTTATGTAGGACCCATCATATTTCTCTTTAACTTATAAGATCATACTCCAGTGATGACTGTAAACAGACCATTATGCTTTTTCTTATATCAAGACAGTTGTGCATTCATTTGCAGGTGTTGCCTGATTTTTACTTTGTATTTTTGTATTGTATAATATTGTGGGATTTTTTGTGTAATTTTTTCTTTTGAGAAATATGAAAATGCATTGAAATTAGAATTTAAAAAAAAATTATCAGTGTAACACGTTTAAAGTGATTTCAGGAGCTCCACGTGTGTGCTTCGTTTTCTTTTTCCAAGCTACAATATCTATAACATCAATGTCTGATTTCATTATCAAACACAAATGCTCTTCCAAAAAAGTAGTCAAGAAGTCAGTAAAGCATGCAATATTTTAAATAGTTTGTGTTTCAAAAAGCAAGTAGTATTTGTTTTAGAGGCCCCTGTACTACTTCAGCATGACATTTGCAAGTGAAGTAAGCTATAGCAGAGCATACCAGTGCAAGGGCCTCTTCAGATCTGTGAATGTGACTATTATTCATGAGCCGAGAGCGGGAGAGCTTAACCTGTGCACCGCGTATGCTGAATGATTTAGTTGGTCACTGCAACAAATCAGATCGCTATATTTGCCCACCAGCTGTCAGTGTGAATTGTATATAATGCATATAAGCTTTGTGACATACCTCTGCTATTTGGCTGTGATTTTTGCTACAGATCGCTTGAAGCAAAATTCTGTAATTCAGCAGCATAACTTACGGAAACCAGACAGGTCATGACAGACCTTCTTCAATACCGGGATTACCTCTCAGTATGACTTACCTCTGTCTCTATAAGTTTTCTGCTCTCTTGCAATTACAGCAAGTAGGCCTCTGAGAATTAGACTACAAAGCAAACAGAAAGTCACTGACGATATGCAAACTTTGGAGTAGAAAAAAAAAGGCATTTCAGATTTCTCATGAATTTTCTGTAGACTATACTGCAAACATTGTCTGTTCATGCTTTTGATTTCATCTGTGAATTTTTGAAAGGGTATCATAACAGTTTGTAAATAACATCCGAAGGTTATATTAAGACTTCAAAGGATGAGAGGAAGCTTTTGATATATTCTCAATTGGCAGACTTGATAAGAATAAATTGACATTCATCTGCATAAACATGATTGTGAGGTGGCAGGTCAAAAGTCAAGATCAATGGTCACTGTACTTTTGTTAAAGAGCTATGACTGATGCTACTAATCATTGTCAAGTGATAATATCTTTTGAGAATAGGAGAGCAGTTGCATCACATGTTTAAGTGCTGTCCTCTGGACATAGATTCCATTAAGTCAGTCCAGTGATGGCATAATTTGTTGTAATGCTTAGAAGTAAATTGGATAGATTTGTGCAAAGAGGATTAAGGGTCAATCTTTGGTCAGTGGTCAAGATCAGTTAAAGACCAAACTGTAAATGAAGGGCCATATACATCTATGTCGCGTAGAAATAGTGATTACCTGTAAGCACATGCGCCCCAGTCTACTGCATTGTAGTCAAATTGCTTTTTTAGAAACTTTTTTTTCCACTTATTGATTTATTACTTATCTATTTCCTGTATATTATGAGTTCATAAAGGCAGAATTTTTCTATAATATACATTTTATCCTAGAAAGCAATATTCCTATGTTGTTGTTTTTATGCTAGGTCAGTAGAGCAAGCAATTACTGAAATATCCAAACTGTGAATTACTCCCAAGTGTATATAGTTGTACATCTTATGCTGATGTGAAAATAGTAGGGTAAGTACTGTAATTGTAAATATCCTTGATCGATATAAAGTCTGTAAGCCCAAGTAAAAAAAGTAGGTACTTTCTCATGTGGACTTTTGGAGAGATGTGATGCGTATGGTCCTCACTTTTTTATATCTTGCCAATATTACTTTTCTGATCTGAAGCCCTTGTTTACATTGTATACATAGGCAATTGCAAGTTAGTGCGAGTGCTTGTGTAGTTTTGCACTTCATGAATTGTCAGTCATGCACCAACTAACCTTAGACATTTCACAACCCAAACTACATGTACTTGTACCTAAGTCTACAAAGGCAGGTGAAAGTTGAATATTTTGGTATTAATTTTGGCACTATTACATATTTTGGAATGATTTTACAGCTCTGCTGTGTGTATGTGTGCATATTGATATTAATGTTTGTGCTATTCTTTTAATCTAATTCTCATTCTCCCTTCATATAATGTTTGTGCAAGTTTTCTGTGTGTGTGTGTGTGTGTGTGTGTGTGTGTGTGTGTGTGTACCAGAAGTGTAATTATCCATAATATGTATCACCAATTTGTGCCTTTGCTGTGAAATGTCGCTGAAGGCATTTTGTTTTTGTTTTTGTTTTTTTTTCAAGGAAATAATCAGCAAAGAAGGAGGGTACACTTTTCTGGTGGAGAATGATCCGATGTCACATTGAAAAGCATAGCACACATGGCTGGCGGGGATGGGATGGGGGTGGGGGAAGAAAGCATGTTATACATCCCACACCTGCAACATATCTGTCTTTCTTCATCCTCCCAGCGAGACGATGATTGATTAGATGCCTGTGTTGTGATGGATGGGCAAAGGTGTGTTATTGTGTGGGTGGGTGTGTGTGTGTGTGTGTGTGTGTGTGTGTGCTTATTTCACATTACACTTGGAAGACTGCCTGTGAAAGGGAAAGTGATGACTTTACTTGATGGAAACTCAGGACGAGACGCCTTTCTTATCCAATTCCACTTTCCCTGTTTCTCACTCAATATTTTGTAGAGTTCCCTGTATCTGCAAGTATTCATTGTTGAGACTGTAATGATGTGAAGTCTGGGGAAGAAAAGGCCTTTTGATTTCCCTGTCTTTGCATTTTGAAATGCTTCACATGTTTGTATGTTAAATGTTGGTACATTTGACCACTGAAATATAAAGCTTTTAAGATGTAGCGTTGCATGCATAGAGTGCTCCTGTTATAGCTTTACAAATTTAGCCAGGTTGTGGTCATCTATTTTATGTAACAGTTCACCCCAATGGAGCATAGATTTGATCAAAGGGATCAGATGCGAATTGTTACTGAAGTTGAAAAGGTTACTGACCCTGCCATTGCTCCCAGAGCCGTTCGATTGGTAATTAAAAAAACAAACAAACAAAACAAAAACAAAAACACCTCTTTGCACTGTAATTCAATTGAATACACAGTAGGGAAAAAGACACTACCAATTATACTCTTCAACTTTAAAGTATAATACATATAAATTGCTGTTTGAGTACTGGAATTTTCTATTGTTTTCATCTCGCTGTGGTCACATCACAAACCAGGATATGATAGCTTTATTGTCATCCCTCATAAGTTTTATGATTGAGGCTTGAAGATTTAAACTCATATATCCTTTTGATTAGAATGTGTAATGGATGTAATTTACAGGTTTTTCCCCCCTAGAAGGTGCAAGCCAAAAGCTGAAACACACACACAAACATACCCAAAGACATAGCATAGGCTAGAGACCCAGACATGGTAGATATCAGAAGGAAATGGAATCTCCAGTGTTCTCCAGCCAGTGCACACTGACCTTCCCCTGGCCCTTGGGCATTCCAGCATCCCAGGCCATGACGTATTGATGGAGACCGTTGGCAAGCAGAAGACGATGAGGAAGAGGAAGGCATCCCAAAATAGATCAAGCTTAGACCAGGAGGATGGGTAATTAAAATCAAGGGCCATGGCATTTTGTAGTGTAGGATGTTGACTTGAGAAGAATGGAGGAAGGAGAAAAAGAAATATAATGAGAAGAATTGAAATTAAAAGGAATTGAAAATGGAAGATAAGAAAAGAAAAGAAAAAAAGGCAGAGAAATGAAGTGTGATATCATAGAGAAAAAGTGAAAGAAAAGAAAAGGGGCAAGGTAAATACAGTACGCAAACTGAAAAATGTCACTGATGAATTAGATTTATGTAGGAATAGAATAGGAGAAGAAAAGGTAGGAAGAACTGAGAAAAAGATGAAAAGGTGGAGGAAGAGAGAAAAATTGTTAGGGATATAGATCCTATTATGTGAAAGGGGAAAGAGAGAGTGAAAGGAAGAGGGGAGAGGAGAAAGGAAAAGAGATAGACAGAGAAGGAAGAAATTGATAGATGGAGATAGTGACGAGAATCAAACACTCTGTATGGAGAGTGGCTGATATTGGTTGGTTGGTGAGGTTGGTGAGACTTGACAAGGACAGGTGACCAGTTTCCAACACCATGAAGGATGATGGTGATGGGGGAAGTGTGTGGGACTGAAGAGATGGACAGAATTCAGGATTTTAGCTGCTGAATCCATCTTCCCCCAGAATGAGACTGTGGAGCTATAAAAGCTATGAATTCTCTTCCACTGGCACCGTGATGGCTAAGCAATTGTGGGTTTGCTTGTCTTGATTATGCGCATGTGGTTTGGAGAGAATTTTCGTTTGCATGTTGCCATTGGTTAGAGTATCTGATAAATGTTTGATGTTGCTCGTACCCACAAATTGAAGTAGTCAAAGATTTAGATGACTGACATCCATATTGCATGCTGCTATGTTAAAGACCTGATAGTGTAGGGATGGCGTGGAGAGGGAGGACTGGCCCTGCTGGGATATATTTGAGAAATTTATGTAATGAAGCATGTACAGTTTTATCATCATCTCTATGTACATGTAAGTACACACACAGCTGAAGAATCTCGACTGGAGTCGACTGTTACTGATGAGCATACTGTAAGCCTAAGTGCACATACTCGCTGACGGGTGCTATTTATGGTTTTGAATGTATCCCAGTGAGCAACGTATGCAGATCAACTCAATCGGGTTACCCATAAATCCTCATGCTACCGAAAAGAAGAAAAAGACACGCGACACGTTTGGCATGTACTAGTATACAGTACATATGGGATGCATACTTTCATAATCATACACCAATAATATTCTACTTGCACATTAATTAACAGATATTTCATGCACCTTTGATCTTCCTACCATCAGAGTTGGAGGCAGCTCTTAACCTCCTCCTTCCCAAATCTCCCTCCCAAATTCTAAACTCCCCATAGACAGCGTATAGAACTCGCAATATTCCCTCCAGCAAAGGGTTAATTCACATCATCCAAAGATGAACAGATGGATACCAGTGCTGCTGACTCCCTCCTCCCCCCACCGCCCCCCTCTCTTCCTCACCCCACCACCCCACCGACTCCTGCAATGCTGCTAAGAGGGTCTCCATAGCATGAATACCATCATCAAAGGTCAGAGCCAGTCACCACCCGCTCTTAATGAGGACTCTAGCCGCCCCAGATGTTGGTGTCACTTATCATCTTGTCGCCTCGCTTCATCCACGGTGCAAGAGCGGATAATATACATGGTTGTGGAGATGGTATCATCATGTGTTATATCTCACATGCCATGTGCTGCCGTTTCTGTGCATTTTTTTTTTTATTGGTCAATGATAACCTTAAGATGGTTTACGAGTACTACCATTATAAATATCCCCTCCAGCATCAAACAAGATAGAGTCCAGATGCCATGCTAGCATTTTTTTACCACATGAATGTCATCCATCCCCCTCCCTCTGTAATTAAATTCCTAGTTTCTTTTATAGTGATAATTATCAAGCATCAACTGAATTAAGTCATGTCCCCCCCCCCCCCCCCCCCGTACTAGATCAGAAATAGCTCGAAAATTGTGTTTTTTTTTCATATGAGGATGAGAGTAGTTATCATATGGGTGTGGACATGAAGATAATGAGACTGTGCTTATGATGAGTTGGTGGTGGGGGGGGGGGGGGAGAACCCTGTCTGTTGACGGGTAGAGAGGAGATCGGGGTGGGAGGATGCCTTGCGAAGATGACACGGGGTGGGGAGCTAGCGGTTGAAGAGTGGTAGACATTAAGCAGGAGGAGGAATGTCAACATAAGTCTTAGGCGTTATACCCTTTGATATTTGCACAGTCACTCTGAGTTCTGAGCGAAGATGTTCAGCCATCTCCAAGAGCCCAAAACAAATTAATGCACCCATCCAGCTTTCACTCTCCGGAGCTCAAGTCTCTGTTTACATCCAAGTTTCCATCAGTCAGAGAGTGTGACTGCGTTCACACCCACACCATGATACTGCATGAAGTCCTAGCCACGTCCACATCATCAATACCAAACACAGAGGGAGAGATACTCCAAGCCCAAGTAATGGGGAATAATCATGGCTGACTATGAGTATACCATGAAGGTCTGGGTTTTGATTATTATACTCATAGAAGGAATTGCTCAAAGGCATAATTTACCATTTACAGATGAAACAAAAACCCAGCATTAATGTTTTAAAATAGCTCTAGAATGTGAGTTTAGGGATAGAAACAACCACTGTAAAAATTTGAATCCATGTAATCTATGTTAAGCATTGTTAAATACACAAAATGTGAACAATAGTTATATAATAAGAATGCTTCCAGAGTAAACCATCTACAGTTATGGTTTATTCAGAAAAATACTGATATCTCCTTATATTTTAGACTTTATTGCAAAAACTTTATATGGTAGGATGTTTTGTGATAAACAGAACTACACATATGCATCAGATGTGATATCTTGAACATTTTAAAAATCATTGCTCCCAAAGGTAAACTGGACCTTTAAGGTATGAAAATCTTGCTTTTTTTTACAATCCAAAGTAGAAAAAGTTGTGGTTATTTTGTCTCATTCTGGGGGGTGGGGGGGGGGGTTGGAGGGAGCAGTGTGGTATGGAATCATGTTATTCTCTTCAGTTAAAAAAGATTGTTAGAATTTGATTTTATCATGCTTTCTTGTCATGATATTGAGTCTGCCTTTTTTCCTCTTATTTCTTTGTATACATTTTTCTTCTTGGCTTTGTGATACCAAATGCACAGAGGACCATGTTTGACCTTTTTATTCTTGAATAGAAAAATCATGAAAATAGCAATTTGTGAAGAGTAAACTTTTCTCTGAGAAGATGTTACATATTTTATATAAGTGTGAGTCCCTGAACACAAAGAACTAGATCTCCTTTTCACATCTTCCCCTAATTTGCCATTAATGAGTTTATTCTTGCTTGAGCATTTCAGCCAGATTTATCACACCTGTCTTTTTTTCTAGTTGTAATCAGCCCATGGCATCTACTAGCATCCTTGCCCAAGATCCCTATAGGATGTAACACTACCACATGACCGAAACCATCCCATCATCATAAAACATGAAGCCTGTGTAATTCCTCCTCATCACATGGCTCCGTCTCCGAGACCTCTCCCGACACCGGCGTCCCTCGCTCCTCCCGTAATTTTAGATGAATGAAATCCAACGGCCCACTTAGGAAAGCTGGCAACTGGGTGAGTGCAAGCTCACTAGATGTCTGATTTATGCCGCCACAGGGCCCAGCGATGGAGAAATTTTGGTCATCCAGCGAAATTATGATTTTAAAGGTAGAAGGAAGATGTCGTTCTATATAAGATGGACTAAAAATCAGGAAATGTTAACAACTTCTGACTTTTTTTTTTTTTTTGCTGAGATCACATGGAGCTGAAATTCATTAATTTTTTTTTCTTCACTTGTTCATATTTGCAGGGTGCTTCTCAATTTCCCTCTATAAGACAAAAAAAATGTTTAATGGCCACAAGGACAATGCATATATGCAAAATGATTATTTGTCCTTGTTATAACCTCCTTTTTAAAGCATTTTCACACCTCTTTCTCTCTTTTTCCATATCTCTCTGACTCTCCTCCTCTCTCTCATCTCTCTCCATCTCTTTCTGCTCTGTCCACACTTGAGAAATTTTCAAGAAAGTGTGAGAAAGAGAGGACGGACTGATTTTGCTATAGCACGCATTTCCCATAGACATGTGCCCGAGTATTCTCGGGACTCGTCTTCAATGGGTCAAATACAAAAATGAATAAGCAGAAAGTTTTTCTAAAAACCTGTATTCTCAGTGGTGCCCGTTTGTGTGAGACCATGAAAGTCGGGGACGTGTGAGCAACAAAAACTTGAGAATCGATGACAGTGAAAGGCAAGCAAATATCTGGCAGGAAACTGATGCATGTTCGTATTTACCCAGCTGTCAGCATGCAGGTTATATTAGGTGTCAATGTAGAAGTTTCAAATCAAAGAGAGAAAATATACGTGAAGGAAGATAAAGCATATATATGCACCATGGGGTAAGGATATCAAATACTCTTGATATATGGCCATACACTGGGACAGCATTTACCCAGATGGGTATGTGTCTTCCCTTGTTATCATACCCCATGCTAGATTTGTTGTGCTATTACATTTCTCCATCTTATGCTATCTATAAGAAAACTTGCCAAATAATGGGAAGAAAGAGGTGAAGCCATCATAAATGATCCCTTTATCTGTGGGATGTACTGGCGTGCCAAAGACTGGAACAAATGATCACACAAGGCACCACATTTTGGACTTCAAGTGTTTGCTAACACTGCATGGGTTTAGCCCATTGAGGACAGACTAATTTTGCTACAACATGCTTTTCTCATAGACATTTGCACAGGTATACTCGGGACTCGTCCTCAATGGGTTGATAGTCCAAGAATGAGATAAAACTGTTACAGTGGAGATTAATTTGATTCAAAAGATGTGATTGAGAATGAAAAGTTATTCCCTCCGGGGGGCTAATGGGAAGACATATTTCTCATCCTAGTGATCACTTTGATACATGACATTCTGATTATGTGGAAATTACAGCCATCGTCACATTCATCTCATGACTTCCAACCTATTATTACCACTCTTGACTCATGGGGGATGATGTGTTTCATGTGCCTATTACAGCTTTCCAAGTGGTAGCTCAGTAGCAATAATAGGGGACATTCACCCTACTAAAAGCTTCAAATGAGCTTCTCTCGAAATACTCTCATGCATGCAAAACAGAAAAATCATGTCGCTGCATCATCGCCTTTTGCACATTTGTCAGCCGGCTTCGGTGCCTCGCTGATGGATGAGGTGCCATCGGGAATGAGCATGTGTTGATGCACAGACTGGAAACGAGGGTAATTTGCATAATTGCCATGGCAACGACTGAAAGCTTTACAGTTGATTGGTTGGTGCCCAACTGCTACCATAGTGACTGCATTTGAGTGTAAATTGCAATCATTCCAAAGTGGGTTTTTTTTTCTGAAATGGGACCCCAGTGATGCGGATGGGCAAATGGGCTGTATGTGTTTTATCACCATAATTATCCAAGCCATGGCTCGGCAAGTGACATCGTGGGGACACTCACCCGTAAGGTCTCTGAAACAAGCTGTTTTTCAGCCTATAAAACACTTTCGTGCTTGCCAAATAAAGAAATTATGCAGCATCAGCTCTATCTCTATCTCTCACATTTGTCACCTTGATTTGGTGCCTTGCCAGTCGATGTGGTGCCACTAGAAGCGGCAAGGAGGATGTGTTAATACATTGACTGGAGATGAATGCATCCAAGACCAATGGGACCTTCTGCTTCCTTCTGCTGAGGCAAAAAAAAAAGCCCCCCCCAAAAAAAAAAAAAAAAAAAAAGAAGAAGAAGATATTATTGCAGTGTGGCACATGGTCAGTAATCATTCTATGTGTTAATGGAGTCAGATGCTGATAGTGAATACCATTCCTCAGTTTGGTTGCTCCTCCTTCCCTTCCCCTGCCTCTTCTTCTTCATCTTCTTTTTTTTTTCCAGGTTGAATTTGTATTCATGCACTTTGCAGGATCTCTGCCAGAATTCATCTGATTGCTGTATGTTTCACCCACCTTTACCTGCTCACCAATCCAGGAATGCCATTATTGATCCTCCTATCCATGCCTGTCCTAGTTTCCTTCCTACTCCTCTCCATCCATTCCCATCGATTCCATCCACCCCGCCCCCTCTATCGTGTGCATCCACCGAACTCTACCCCCTCCATCCATTCCCAGTCCTTTACCCACCATCCATCCCATTCAAGACTTCCATCCCTCCCCTAGCCCCCCCCCCCCCCACCTCACTTTGCTAGATACAGTGTGTTACCATCTACCTTTGATCAATAATACACTGTGTCCTTTGTTATAACCAGTAGATTGTGTGTTTGTATGTGTGTGTATGTTATAGGACTCTTATGTAAGGTTGTTTGCACATACATAGAGTGACATCAGTGAGTAGGATTAACAAATCTGAAATGGAATCCAGATGCAGTTCTGAATATAAAAAAAGTATATTAATACGTATATTAAAAAGTATGAATATAATATTAAAAAGTATGCTTGGAGACTGCTAGTTATCTTGAATTTAGTTCTTGTTCACATTGTCTAATGGGTGTTTTATTGCTTTGTCTGAAAAATCAATTGCTTGCCATATGCTCAGTATTTAAATCAGTTTTGTATTACACAACTATTTTGTGGAACAATGTGAGTGTTTTGTGTGTCTGTGGATATGTGTGTATTTTGTATAGGCTCTGATTGGAAATGCTGGCATTTGTCAAGCACAATGTATTTCCATGGTGTCATGGATTTTACATATATCAGATGTACATGTATTTGAGGGTTTAGCATATAATATGTAAAAAGGCTCGCACACACGCACACACACACACTCACACTTATGCACACATGTACTCTAGATTTACATTGTATTTACATGACAAAGCAGTACGCTAATTGCAACAGTAATTGCGATGCAAGTGCCACTAAGTTTCACAGATGAACGGCAGTATCGATCACCCCAACCGCCTGTCACCTGCCTCAAATACTGCCATTGGTGCTCTGCCAACTGAAGCCATGTCAGAGATCTCCATGCGCCCATTGACCCCATGATCGAAGCATCTGCTCTCCTCTTTGTAATGTGTAGCGCAGTTAATAATATGTCAATCTGCGCAGCCGGGGAATACCTCGCAAGGACCGAAGATGATGTATACTGATATCGATTACCCGCAGACCGCTGGTTGGGCGTAAAATTCTTGGGAGGTCGTCCTTGATGAAGCTGAATTCACTGCAAGTACTAGCCCTTTCTTCGATGTTAGGATCGTTTCATGGATGGGCAACCCATGAATATTTACAGTGTGGAGGAGGTGATTCATCTTGTGTACAAGTTCCTTGTCTGTTGAGGCATCTCTAACATACAGTGTAGCCTGGATGGTTTGAGCATCACTGTGTCCACTTCTATCATTTGAAAATTATACTGAAGTTGGCATATATTTCCTTGCATAACATGATATTTTGTATCAATTTCATGCATGGTTAAGATTATGATGGAAGAACAGCAATGTAGTGAAAAATGTATTATCCCACCTCAGGAAGGAAGTTTGTACAGTGTAATGTATATTTGAACTCCCATAAAAAAGGGGCTTCTGCATTGCCGCTGCTACAATATTCCTGAATTATTCCATGATCATGTAAAAAAAAAAAAAGAATGTTGTTTGTTACACTAACACATGACTCAAAGATGATGAACACATGCAACAGCAGTTTACTGCACGTGGGTTAGTCGTGTGTCTTCATTGCAAAGGTGCAGTTTTAAAACTTGTATTACTGTTACACTTAGTTATATCGTCCTTATTCCATTACGGCACTGTGCTTGTTTCGGCTACTGTAACTTGATTTCAGCATGAGCAGAATCAACACAAGTGAAATCATATCCCAGTGCAATGCGAAGAAGACATGTAGCCTTTTTGAGTACACAAAATATTCAAGTGTTGCTATAAACTGCTGGCGTGTATTGATTGCATGCATGCAACTCCATCCACATACAGCAAGATTATATTTTGGCACATTATTATTTTCATCAAAATTGATTAACTCGTGAAAAGCAGCAAAAACGACCAAACCAAAACCATAACTGCTGTCTAACGGCATACAGTAACTAGAAAGAGCATGCGACTGTAAAGCAAATAATCAATAACCTTGCCTCTTTGATTACCTTGGGGACATACAAAATTGTGCAGCGTTGTGCTTCATCAGAGGTCAAGTAGTCAATTCTGTGGTACTGTGATACCTATAAACTTGGTTAATGATTAAAAACGTGAGGGCACCTTTAAATAAGATATATGCAACCTTTTGTTGAAATACATAGATCTAATGATATCTTTAGCTCTTTTTTTTTCAGACCTCTTGACTACTAGTGTGATGACATTGCCTTTTAGGACTCTCACTTAACTGTAAAACACGATATTTTCATGGCATGAAATTTTCACAAATAGGAGCCAACAGCTTTTTTCGCTGCTTGAAATTTTTGCGAGTTGCCATTAACATTCAATTAACCTTATTTCTTTACCAAAAGATAGTGCTGCCAATACATTCTGTACAAGTCACACTCATGCTGATACAAGTAACTGCAGACAGGAGCTTCAGTTTTAATATTTATAATTGGAAAATGCCTAATTCGTTCTTCTTCTTTTTTATAGACCACCAAATGATCTTTTAAAAGAATTAAAGTAGATTTCAGTATGGAACAAAACATTTTCTTAAAATATATTCATCTTTCGTGAATGTCGAACAATGTGTTGCCATGGTAACAGCATTTTTTAATGAAAATTATACTAATTATGAATGGATTTTGCTTAGTCCCTTTGTTTTTAAGCATTTGAATTGAGATTTGGCACATGTGACTAATTTTTAAATGAGCAAAACACATCTTTTATCAATGTTGAATGATGCATTGCCCTGGTAACATCATATTTTTCAATACAGAACATTCAAAGATATTGTGGAATGAGGTAACTCCCTCAGTTTTAGGTGGGGTATTAATCACATGCGATGATACTTCTAGTTATTTATGTTATTGTTCTACAGTTACAACTAGGTGTGAATGTAGGGTCACTTGCAGTGAAAAAGGATTACATAGTGCCCTATTATCCCACATCATCTCTCATAATCTTTTCTGCCTTCCACATTGCTACACACAAGTAAGTTTTATTTGTGGACTGACATCATGGCCTATATATTTATTTTTTTATTTATATCTTTATTTCTTTATTTAGTTTTGTATACATGTATGTATATAATGTATTTCTTTCTATATTTATTTATTCATTAATTAATTAATTAATTTATTTATTTATTTATTTATTTATTTATTCATTTATTTATTTGGAGAGGGGAGAGCATGGGGGGGGTGATAACAGAATGATGGCAATGAGACGACTTCTCGCAATTTGCGGCTAAGTGTTTTGGCACACACAAGGGTGAAGTGAATGAGACAGATTGTGCTGAAAGTAAACCCGCTGAATTTGGAAAAATCGATTCGACCTCTCATGGTTCCACTGGATTTTCCTGTCCAGAAACTAATATCTGAATGAACTTGCAGAGGTTTGTGTGTGTGTGTGTGTGTGTGTGTGTGTGTGTGTGTGTGTGTTGTGTGGGTGTTATTTTTTTCCCTCCCCAGAGATTTTAAAAGCTCTCCAATCACGCTGTTGCATTATTGCTTACAAATGTCACATAAAGCACAGATTACACTACTTAGGGCACAAAATAGCTCATGGCGACAAATTATGGCAATAACGTTGGAGCCGCTCCACGGTTCCTTCATTGATTCGATACATTAAAGATGGATCAGATTGCCAAGGAAGTTGCGAGACTTGCAGATAAATATTGGGTGCCGCTTGGAAGAAAGAAAGAGGAAAACACAGAGTGAGATAGAGAGAGAGGGTAAAGGGGGGGGGGGGGAGGGTAGAAAGGAAGAAGAAAAGGAAAGAAGATTTTTGATGAATGTACAGAGATCCAAAGAGACCGGAGATGCATCAGATGATGGAAATGTATAAATTGAAAAATGGATTTTAATATTTATCGGAGAGAGAGATGTGAAAGAGAATGGTGGCTTTGTGGAAAGAAGGGGAAGAAGAGAGGATGAGGAAGAGAGGGAGCGAGAGGAAGAGAGAGAAAGAGATGGAGAGATGGAAGAAAAGCCATAGTCTAGGTCTCACACTCTACCTGGTGTGCCACTGTAGCTTACTACCTAGGCACATGATACTGCCTTGGACATCGTACCAAATATCAGACATACTACACCTATTTAATGTACTTTTCATTGATGCTCACTCTGTCACAAACAAACTCGTCTATGAGGTTGTCAGTATGTCTTCCGCATTTGTTGTGGTAGTGATGCATTGATCCTCTCAGTGCTTGTTTCAGATGTAGGGAGTCTGGATGGGGAGACTAGCCCAAGAAAGTCTTCCCTAAGTGATTCTGTGCAATCTTCAAGGTGTGATTTACAGCCGGGCAGGAGTCTGACAGAGGAGACTAGCCGATGGAAGTCTCCCTAAAGTGCCTTTTTATGAGAAATGAAAACTTGTCTGGTGCCAGGGCCATGAATAGATTGAGGTTCCAACTAACTGCAAGACAATATTTAGAGAGCGTGATTCTGATGAGTAAGTACCAGTACAGCAGCGGGGTGATCTTCTAGACTTCCCTTCTCTCCACACACTCGCTCCAATCAATTGTGTCCTTCGCCTTCGCATCACATGGGATTTCGTCACTCGCAGCATTTTTGCTTTCGTTTCTCAGACGTGGAGATCCACAGACAGACACGTCCGATACCAGATATGACATTTTACACTCGCTGTGGTATTTAAAATGCATTGAAATGGGAATAGCCTTCATACCTAAATTGCCACTGAATATAAACAGTTGTTTGTAACTTGTCACGGTTGTGTTGAAATATACTGCCCTGCACGACTGTAAATGTGTCATTTCAAGTACATGCCACTGAAACCTGCATGCTTTACTTTTATCTCCTGGAGTTTGGAATTTTAGAGTCAATATGTTCATCTGACTGAAGAAAAACAGTGTAACCAGCATTTTAGTTGTAATGAAATAGAAAAACCCTTTTTATTTTAGCTTTAAAGTGCTCATTGCAGCAAATCGCCTATTGTGAAATCAGACAAGTATAAATCAATGCTCATGATAATTGGAACATTTTTCATGTAGTGGACAAGTTTCTGAATTTAAGGTAGGTCTTGCATCAAAATTCCACCCTACTGATTTTATTGCCATTCTATTCCCTCCTATCTTTTCAGTAAATGTATTTGTTTGTTGAATTTCAATCTAAACTGAGCAGATGCCATCATCTTGAATGATGCCCAATTTCGGTGCTAAAATTCTCCTTCAGTATCCATTTTGCAAAACATGTGAAGCAATGCAGAAATATGGATTTGTCTTTATTGGTCTGATCATGAAGATTTTCATTCCACACAAAGCATTTGAAGCATTTATATCATGTGCTATAAATGCTTGGTTCTGTGTATGATGGAAATTGCCCATCCATCATGAATTACGTGTGCTGAGATGTGCGTCATCAGAGATAAATCTTTCAAGAGCCCCACATCAGAAAACAGCGTAAAGCCGAACCGGAAATAATCTTTGAAATTTTTTAGTGAGACAGAGGAGGGACAGAAGTTAGCAATATCAGTATGGAAATCCTATGTGTCATTAAAGCACTTTGTGGAACATCAAGAGTTAAACTGTGGGAGGGGAGAATGATGTTTATGGAATGTGGTCAGCTCTTTCAAAATCAGTAAATCAGTGGCAACATTAACTGTCAGAGTTGTTTTCATCAGAAACAGTCGTTAATTTCTCTGACGAGAAACATACAGAGGGGAGCCAGTCACACCTGGGGGCAGTCTCTGTCCTCCAAAGACTTCCATCAGTAGTTAAGTTCACATTGACCTGGCTTAACTTCACATTAATAGTTAGGTTCACATGCTGTTCCTAAACTTTGAATTTAGGTCAAAAACTTAACTGTCTATGATTAGCTCAACTCGTGAATTCATGATGCGGGTTCACACGCGCACCTAAACTTTAAGTTACAACTTACGAGTGAATCCTACCTGATGATTACACCGGAAGTGCAGAGTCTTTGCTAGATGACCTTATGCCCATGCAAAATAGTGCAGCTGGAGGTTGACCCGGATGTGAACAAGAAGGGAGGTTCATGCTTCCCGAAAGTTGGCAACCTTAAAGTTTAGTCGATGATTAGAACCATGAGACATCTTAGGGTTTATGCTCTCCCAATGAGCCACAGGGTCCCCACTCGTAGGTTCGCTCCGTGTGGACGCAATAATCAACAAGCTTGTGAGTTAGCATGAACCTTGCTTCTCATTCACATCCGGGTCAACCTCCAGCTGCGCTATTTTGTATGGGCATAAAGTCATCTGGATTCGACTATGCACTTCCGGTATAATCATCAAGTGGGATTCGCTCGTAAGTTGTAAATTGTAGGTGCGCGTGTGAACCCGAGCCGTGAATTCACAAGTGGAGCTTGTCATCGACAGTTAAGTTTTCGACCTAAACTTCAAGTTTGGCAACTGCGTGTGAACGTAACTAATGAGTCTCCTCATTGATGACGATTATACTTCATGTGAATAAGGTTAAGGTTTAAAAACAATTTTGCCTCTTACTATACAGACAAGTAGCCACTATCAGTGACAATGATTTTGTCAGTGTGAACATGGCTATTGTTTGCCTGTTCTGAATATCCGATATTCTTTTGAAGGAAATCAGGTGAGAATAAATTCACTTCCTTCATATTCTCTTTAGAAAACTATCTGGGGACACATTATCTCAATGCTGAACGTATTAAATATGAAGGAAAGTGGTTGGTTTATAGACACAAGTGGAAATGCCTGCTGTGTGTAACGTCCGCCAGATGTTGTCCAGATCCTCAAAATGGCAACACATAGGTAATAGAATTGTATATCATTAGCTCCACTGCTGCATGGCTTGTCAGTGTGTGACATTTATGTCCTTTGCATTCGTCCACACTTGAGGAAAATGTTGCAAAGGGGGACATGACCTTTGACCTTGATATGTTTATAAAACATATTGCACTAGTGTGTGCACCTGGCAGTATAGGGGGCTTCCATCAGAACAAAGCAGAACAAAAAAAAAAAAAAGAAAATCAAACAACAAATGTTCATATTCGTTACCTTAAAGTAATGGTCCAAATATGACGTTTAATGGGATTATGTCATCATCAATATAATGTTGTTGGTCTACAGAATCAATATATATTTTAGCTGCAATATTGAGCTGGTCACAATAAGTACAGCTGTAGGATTGTGATGTTTAAATGATATCTGAGACCGTTTTATGCTGTAATAATGATGGCATACATAAAATAAGCTGCATTTCACAAGAAGATTATTAATTCCACAATTAAAGTAAGGACTACTCTTGTATTTGAGGAATCTGATCTGTAAATAGATAAGTGACTTGTCAATTCCCTAAAATCCCCATTTTTTATTAAATTCAAAACATTCATAGGCTTTGAAATTGGACACTAGGTTGTTAACATAAAAAACTTCTACAATTTTATGACACCTTTTATGTTAAAATAAACTTTCAGTCAAATCACTTCATCTGAGTTTTGATTGTTGCAACTTCATCAGTTTTTTGTGATGATGGATCACACATGCCGGTAATGTTTCCTTAGACTTGCATACATTGACTCATAGTAGTAATGCAGTATTAGCATTATTTACATGGATCATGCACAGAAGAGAAATTTGCATTTAAAGGAAGGGAACTTGTGCATGACTTTGAATCAAAGCTGCTAAAGTTACCTTTCTCACAAGGTTACTTGTGTGTTAGTACATGTGTGTGTGTGTGCAGGGGCGGATCCAGGAATTCTGTAAGGGGGGGGGGGTGCAACTAATATTTTTGGTGCCACTTCCGGGTTTCATTTCATTTTTTTCTTTTTATTTCTTTTGTTTTTAACAAAAATAAAGGTGGGGGCGTGCGCCAGTTGGCACCCCCCTCTGGATCCGCCACTGGTGTGTGTGTGTGTGTGATAAGTAAGATAGAGAAAGGGAGAGGGATTTCGAGAATGCATCTATGCATACATGGTATATGCATATTGTATATCCATATAGGTTTGTAGTGAAAAAAAAAATAAGAAGCAGCCATTGGAACAGATGGACACAAGTCAAGTGTGAAATTGGGTTTGTTATACTGTGTGTTAATTGGTGTTATCCATGCTAACTTAGGGAATAAGGGAAGGTGAAAGAAGTAGTGGTGGGGGGGGGGGGGGTGGGTGGGTACTAAATGAGAACAGTGTGTGTGTGTGGGGGGGGGGGGGTGAGCCGGCATGTTCTTCCTCCTAAGAAAGCTGCTATTGCAAGTTATTTTCCTGGGAGATGTATCTATCGCCAGAGTCATTTTTCATGGTTGACTGGATTGGATGAAACCTGACACATGTGAACATCCTCTTTCTGATCACTCGGTTAGGTGCAAGATGGGAGACAGATGAATGCTTGCATCACACACATCATACCTAAGTGGCGGTCGATTGTAAAGAGAGTCAGAAGATAAAATAGTTCTACTCTCAGCAAAAACTGGAGCCCCCGCCCCTCGAATTTCGGAATGATCAAGGAACAATTTTTTTGTGGAAAGTATGAGTCAAATATTGAAGGTGGCGTGAAGATGGATGAATGCATCTTTAACCCTCTGAAGACTAGTCCGGAGTATACTTGGGCGGGTGTTTATGGGGAATCTGTGATATAGCAAAATCAGCTAGTCCTCAATGGGTTAAGAAACACCATCCTTGGTGGGGCAATGATTGTACTCTGAAATAGATTGAGTGATGGTTTAGTTGTGTGCCAAAATAAGTGGAGGTAATGTTGTGAATTAGAATGGATGACAGATTAATTCATGGTGCTGTGACTAAGAGTGATCTGGTTCCATGATTCCAGCTTTCTTGCCCCGTCTATGATCATCCCAACCTCCAGCTTTGTCGAGATGATGATAACCCGGCCTGCATCCTGCCAGACGGGCGGACTTTACCTTTTTAATTCATCTCTGGTAAAGTCTTTCATCAGGGATGTAAAGTATGTTTATGGAGCGAGGAACATTAGTTGTCCATTGCCGTGACAACGGTGATCAGCTCTTCTTACATTACCCTAACAAAAGTGGCGGACGGCTCCCCGGCTAATCGTATCTACGTGTGCCTTCATTTTTATTTATTTTTTTTCTTCCATTCTCGGGCTGTCCTGGCCTGTTTTTTCTCAAGGGGCTTTATCAAGGTGAGTCATGGAGTGGGATTAGACGGCGCTTCAGGGATGATGGTAATTTCAGGAGAAGCAGACGGGAGCGATCAAGTTGGGTGTTTTTTTTTATATCACTGTGTCGTTGAGGATGAGCTTCGGGTAAGAGAGGGAAGAGTAGCTCAAGAATGATGTGCCTCTTGTCTGTGAAAGTTACTCAATCTTTGTTCATCGGAATAAACAACAGCAACAACAACACCAGGAACAAAGGAACAGCCATCTTCCTTCAGTTGCTCTGTTTGAGGAATCATTAGAGGTTGCATTGGCATTCTTTTCTCCATTTTTGCAGCAAAATCTTTTTGGAGTATGGTTCTCAGTGACTTGGGGAAAAATGTTAAGATATTTATTCTTATTAAGAGTTATGTGTAGGAAGTGATGGGGATGAATGTTTAAAAGCTCAGACAGTAAAAGTGGTTCATTTTATCAATTTAGATTCTGCAAATGAATTTATAGTAGAATTTAAATCATAAATGTACTGTATATGCCATATATATACATGTTTTGCAGAGTTTTTATTTTTGTGAATTTTGCAAATTAAACAACACACCAAAATAAATGTGACATGTATGCTTACATTTTCCCATTCGTTACTTTACTCCACAATCATAAATTTAACCACTTGTGAAATTGTCGAGAAGTCCCAATTTATGGAAAATTGGACTCACTAAATTTATGACTTATACAGTAGACAGGGCTCGACACTAACTTTTATTTTTGGTGGCCCAATCGGGCCACCAAAATCATTAATTTTTATCTTTTGGTGGCCCGAAAGTAAAATCTGGTGGCCCAAAAAAAAAATCAAGAAAAACACAAGAAATACTAAATCGGTCCTACTGAACAAAGAAAATGAAATATCAAGTACTGTATACGCTATATATTTCGCGGGGGTTTTATTTTCGCGAATTTCGCGAGTCGGGAGCTATTCGCGAAATTAACAACACGCGAAAATATTACCTTCCAAAATGAATCCCTTGCCTTGATGATACGAACATTTCAGTACTAGAATACCATGTCACGGCTTACCGAACAGATACTGGCTAAGCTTGTTTACGCACGTCCACGTCTACTTACGAATACTGTAGAGAGCCAATCCATTATCGCAAGGGGACCACTCGTCAGAAATTTAGCGCGATGGACTTAACCACTTCAAAAATGTTGAATTCTGACTTACTAGTTCGCAGAGTTTGGCAAGTCTTTTTCATGCAGTGTATAACTAGTATCATTCTTATATGCTAGTAAGTTGAAAATTCACACTTTCTTTGCCACTTCATATTTTCTCTGGTCCCCCATTCGCGAATTTAACCACTCGCGAAAATGTGTGACATCGGCAATTCGCGAAAATTTATGTACGCGAAAATTATAGCGTATACAGTATTAATGAAGTGATACATGTACCCATGTCTAAAATAAATGAAGAGAAAATTCAATCATCTTACAGTTATTCTGAGTTCTAAGATTTAGCAAATAGGCTTATAGATTATTATAAAATTTGATGCCTATTTAGGTGGTCAAAACTTACGTTTGAAACGATAGAGTGGGAGCATTTGCAGACATTTGTGAACATCCGACATCTGTTTTGGCATTATAAAGAGCTGGAAGTTACCGTTATTCATTTCTGATTGTAAAAGCAATTATCCAACATTTACTAGTATTTTAACACCGTACGGAGCGGAATGTTACTATTAATCTTTTTTTTTTCAAATGTAAAAGCAAAGAACTGACATTCATTTTAGCATCTTACGGAGCTGAATGTTATCCTTATTAATTTCTGAACGTGAAAGCAAACATCCCCAATTTATTTTAGCATCTAACTGAGCCAATTAATACCGTTAATCATTTCCAAATGTAAAAGCAATAATCTGTTATTCATTTTAGCATCGTACGGAGCAGAATATTACCGTTATTCATTTTAATATTAAAAAAGCAAACATCCAACATTTGTTTTATTATCGTACGGAGCTGAATGCTACTGCTGTCCACTTCCGAAAGTGAAATGAATTATTTGACAATTTAGCATTGTACGACGGAGCCGGCAGACATCAGACATTAAATATTTTACCATCAAAGTTACTGTTATTCATTTTGAAATGTAATAGCAAATATCCGACATTCACTTTAGCATCGTATGGAGCAGAATATTACTGCTATTCACTTCCAAACGTGAAAGCAGTCATCTGACATTTATTTTAGCATCTTCCTTAGCCGAATGTTATTGCTATTTACTTTCGAAAGTAAAAGCAAACATCCGGCATTTATTCAATCATCATTCAGGGTTGAATATCATTGTTATTCATTTCCGAATGTCAAAGGGCAAGGGATCATTCGACATTTATTTTAGCATCTTCCGCAGCTGATCTGTTATTGCTATTTACTTCATACCTGAACGTGAACATCCGGTATTTATTTTACTATCTATATGGAGTTGAATATTATTGTTGTTCATTTCCGAACGTCAGAGCAAAATTAATATCCGACATCTATTTTAGCATCTTCCGGAGCTGAATGTTGTTGCTATATATAACATTCGAACATAAAAGCAAACATGAGACATTATTCTTATCATTCACCTGAACGTGAACATCCGGTATTTATTTTACTATCTATATGGAGTTGAATATCATGTTTAATCATTTCCGAACGTCAAAGGGATCATTCGACACTTACTGTAGCATCTTCTGGAGCTGAATGTTGTTGTTATTTACTTTCCAACGTAAAAGCAAACATCCGGCATTTATTTTCTCATCGTACGGAATTGAATATTATTAGTATTCATTTCCGAACGTCAAAGCTAACATTCCACATTTATTTCAGTATCTTCTGGAGCCGAATGTTATCCTTATTCATTTCCGAACGCAAAATCAAACATCCGACACTTATTTTAGTATCATACGGAGTCGAATATTACCGTTATTAATTTCCAAAATAAAAAGCAAACATCTGACATTTATTTTAGCATCTTGGAGCCGATTGTTACCGCTGTCCATCTACAAAAGTAAAGACAATTATCCGACTTTTTGGTGACCCGATTGGGCCACCAAAATCTTCATTTCTGAAATTTTGGTGGCCCGACGCGCGTTTTTGGTGTCCCCGGGCCACCAGTCCACCGTTAGTGTCGAGCCCTGCAGTAGACATCTGTGCTGATTAGTAAAGAGAGTGCTACAGCAAACATGCCAGTTGATAAACAAAGCACAGCACGGGCTAAACTGCATTCATGCAAAAAAGCAAATTAAGTCTATTCTCTCTCCTCTGATATGCATGCTACAGTCATTCACACTGTCCTTTGAGAATGTTATGCAAACATATAACAAATCCATTCATCTAAGTCCAGTTAACCTGATTTCTGGCCTGTCTCATGACCAAATATGACATTGGATGCTAGTGGCAAACAAAATTATGATAAAAAGTGTGTTTCGTGGTATCAACTTCACACCTCCAGAATCTGTGAACACACAGAGTTGTGGTGGCTCTTTGCACTGTGTTCCAAATTAATGAGAGATCTTTTGCCTCAAGCAGTGATAACCTCCTGGTACAAGCAGCCTCAGTGATTGAATTTGTCCAGGCAAAGCAGATTGAAAAGTACACAGAACCTCCATGTATTCATGTATCCATCCCGAAAACGTAAATTAATTTGAAACATTGGCATTTGAAGTGCCGCTTTTCAAAAGGATGCTTGTCAATTCTGATGGTGATGTCCATGGGGTAAGACAAGGGTCATGGCTTTTGCTTCCACTTGAATGCATGTTTTTCTTTCATTTGAAACTATAGTAGGATCCTTAGGCAGGTGTGATGTGTTTCATTATCAAATAAATTCCTCTTTCATTTTCATGAACCCATCAATATTGGTAGAAGGATTAATCTGTATATCAGATGTATTCTGAATCCAAAATATTTTTGAAATTGGATATTTGTTTTGTGCTGTTGTAAGGAAAGAAAACCTGAAGAAAGCATTTAATGTTTTCTTTACAAACTCTCCGTTTGGGATTGAAATATCTACTGCCCCAACCACCCCCCCCCCCGAAACATTATTATTATGCAACTTTTTATTGCAAAGAAAAACAGTTGTCAGTGACTATTGGAATAGCAGTATTTCAGATAGTGTTGTGTCAATAAATGGGTAATAGCTTTGCACCAAGAAAAATCAGAAGCATTTTGTTCACATTCCACTTGACAAAATTCTGTGTGTGTGTGTGTGTTGATGATGGTAGTTGTTAGGATGAACTGTACTTAACTCTTCGAGGATGGGCTGATTTCGCTGCAACACATGTTTCCCATAGACACCTGCCCAAATATACATGGGACTAGTCTTTTCAATGGATTAAGAATTTGTGGAACTGCTCATACACTGTGTACTTCATACCAATGGCAAAGAGTTTTCCTATCTATTTTTGCCACATCAGAGACTACAAATGGACATACTTTCCTGACACATCCAGATAAGGATCAGAAAGGCATTTTTTTTTTCAAGTGCTGTGAACTGAAATTGTGCAAAGTTTGTCACAGGATCGATCCACCACCTGATTGCATGCAATGCCTCAGAAGTGTGCTCTCATTTGGATGTACATGTACATGTGTGCATTGTTACATCACAATCATTTACTGACAGATGGTGCTCGCTGTCTTCTATGTTGCGCATACGCTCCAGTGACCCAAATTTTGAGAACTGAAGCTTTGATAAGTGTAGCCACCAGTGTGGACAGACGAGCAAACTTTGTGATGTTTTGCCAGTGTGACCATGGTTAATGTGAGGTGTTTGTATGCATGCCTGTGTTTGTACAAGTACATCTACAGAGTAAACATCTGGTCCTGCCCTGTTAGGGAGTGAGGAGAGATTGTCTTCAGCTAGGGCACACAGTTGACTGACAGCACTCAACCGTGATACATCACACAAAGTCATCTCGAGGAAAAATGGGAGAACATCAGCTCTGTCTACCGGTATCTCCCCTCCCACCCCCCCCCCCCCCCCCCCACTCTGTCTTTCTATCTCTTTCATTACTAGAAATTGAATCAAAACAGTGTCGGGGGCTACATTGACCCAGAAACTCGGATGCAGTGTATGCCTCGTTGCCTAGAAACAAACACTGGCTACAGCTCTCTCTTTTGATGCTCCGTATGGAAGATTGTTCCCTGATGTATGATGAGAGTGGTGTGTGCGGAGAAACAGTGATGACGGAACACGAAGGAGGAATCTATACCTCTGTCGATATTTGCTTCACAAGTTATGCCCACCAAATACAGCTGTAGCTCACCAGTGAAGGCAGTGCTAGCATTCATAACCCACTTGCATGTGCACGAAGTTTAATACAGATTTTTGGAATTATTTGATACCAGAGATAAGCAATGCATGAAATATCAGAAAATAATGTCACATTGCAAGAGATACAAATGTTTGTATATTCTGAATAGGATAATGATGTTTTGTAGTGTGTATTTTGTAAATCTCAGCATTGAAATGAATGTGTGATCCTTTTCTGCAGAAGCAGGATAAAGTTGCCTTGCAAAAGGCATATAACTTTGGTATCATTGAACTC
Source organism: Diadema antillarum (assembly GCF_040938485.1). Taxonomy (NCBI): domain Eukaryota; kingdom Metazoa; phylum Echinodermata; class Echinoidea; order Diadematoida; family Diadematidae; genus Diadema; species Diadema antillarum. Next base: position 1,863,282 of record NW_027271431.1, read on the forward strand.
TATATACATTTAACTTTCTGGTGATGTCTACAATTTGTCCCACTTTATTTCCGAAAACCTACCATGGAAGCGTAATGGAGAGACAGCTACCATGTGAACACAGTGTATTCATATCTTTGGTAGATCAGTGCCTATACCTACTGTAGTAATTGACTACTCAGCATTTGCCACGTTGTGAGAGTGAGTTTGCCTTGATAGAGCTATCAACCAGATCCAGTCATGCTCTCTTCAGCATACTGTACCTTATGTACCATACTGTTCCACAAGTTTACTAGGTTGTTTTTTTTTTAATCAGGACTTACGTCAAGAAGCTGTCACAAGTAATCAAATTCACTATAAAAACACAGTGATGGAATAAGATATAGGTGTAAGCCCTTTCTTAAAAAGCAAATTTGGCATTTCCCCACTGTTAGGCTATTTTGAATCTGTTGCATTTGTGTGATGGTAGACATAGCTTCATGTGTTATGAATTTTCATTAGTCCACTCACAGAATTCTCAAGAATAAAACACTTTATGTGTACATGGTGTGTACAATGTTCACTACAAGCTCAGAGCAGAAGAAAATGAAAAGTCTGCAACACATGCACAAACAGCCTTCTTTTATTTTGAACAAACAGATTATCATGTTATCAAAGCCTACTTTTTTGATTATTTATAAGTGTAGAAGAGAGAGAAATAGAGACAGAGACAAACAGAGAGACAGACAGACACAGACAGACAGACAAGGCTTGGGGGTTGAAAGGAAGTGTGTAAAACAGCTAATTCTTGTTCATATCAAATTGTAAGACATTGAAAACAATAAGTGTCTCGCTAAAAGTACTGTAAATGTCAATTGATAAGAGATGATAGTGACACTTTGACAAAATGAACCTTAAAGGGATCGTACAGTTTTGGTTGAGACCTAATTTCAGGTTTCTAACATTTTATGGTGAGATAATCAGAAACCTCTTATGAAATATAAAAGAGCATGTAATTCTATGAGGAATTCAACGTTTATTTGATGAAAATTGGTTTTGAAATGGCTGAGATATCATAAAAGAGCAATTCCACTAAAGTGTGGGTCCCACACTTTGTCACGATTGCTTTGTTTTACTTTGTTTTTGGATGTTTCAGTCATTCCAAACCCGATTTTCATCAAATAAACTTTGAATTCCTCTTAAAATGGTATGCTCTGTACTATATAATGAGTGTTTTCTTGGTATCTCGCAAAAAGTTAGAAGCCCAATTCTCATCTCCACCAATACTGTACTATCCCTTTAACCTGTTGAGGACGAGTCCCGAGTATACTTGGGCAAGTGTCTATGGGAAATACGTTTTGTAGCAAAATCAGCCCGTCCTCAACGGGTTAACACACAAAGACGAGTCAGCCAGCATCAAGAATGCACTTTGTGTATTTGACTCGTCAGCATAGACATCGTTCCATCCATGTGTATACACATTATGCTTAACTGAATACCACATGGTCTGGGTACCCTGGAGCATGTCACCCCCGTATAATCACCATGATTCAATTTCTTGTGGAACTGCATCTAAAAGAGTAGATATGACTCAACCTTTCTTCTCCCCCCTCCCCTCGAATATGGGTCAGAGTGACAGTCATTAAGGTTTAAAGGCACTGTTTAACGGAATCTACAATTCTGCTTCTTTTATTTTGATTTTGTCTGTCCCATTTTTAAGAGAAGGCTCATAAAGATGAGTGTTCTTTATGATTTTTTTTCTTCATGCTCATCATTTTTTTTTCATACTTCCAGTTGTGTTTGGATGAGAGGATGAGTGGTCATCTAATCTCAGACTTATCCCTGCGTGCCCCTAAGCCTAATGGTCCTCTTAAAATCTGATATCATGTCCTCCGTCTGGGTGGTTGGGTGTCTCTTCCTCCTCAGGATCAACCCCTTGGCATAGACTTTTCCCGTCAGCAACTTGAGACCAGCTTTGTGAAGTGGAGCTCCACAGCTATCCTATATAGGGCTGCAGACACACCCCTAGGTGGAATGCAATCATCTCTCTTTGCCCCACCCCCCCCCCCCAAAAAAAAAATCACTTTCATGTGAGCAAAACTTTTGATATGGCTCTTCAGTAGCCCATAGAAATGGGCCAAGTATGATCTGGGGATGGGGGTGGGGGTGGAGAAGAGGGTGCGGAGAGGGGTGATTTCTGAGTAAGAGCTGGCTGGGTATAGCTACGAACCGGATGCCACAATTTCCGAAAGCAGTGGCGTTTTCCTCTCCCAAAGGTACATGAATTGATGGAGACCTTAGAAATGTTATGCATCTCATAATGTCATGCTGTGACCCGTGGAAAGTTCATTTCTTAGGGGGAAAAATTTAGACTGTTAAAGCTTCTCAAAAATAAAAGAAGAAGAAGAAATACTCATAGGGAACCAAGATGGACTCTTCCAGACAGGGAGGATCCAAAACCATTTTCAAGAGCTGCCTGCTAGGTTGGTTTCTTGTTTCATCATCAATTGGAAAATATATTTTGCAAAAAATGTTTTAAAAAGATAGAAAGGTAGGCCTTTAGTTTTCCTTGACTTTACCCAAAATATCACTTTTGCCTTAAAGGGATGGTACACTATTGGTGGAGCTGAGGATTTGGCTTTAAACTTTTTGCGAGATACCAAGGAACCACCTATGAAATGGTACAGAGCATGCCATTCTAAGAGGAATTCAAAGTTTATTTGATGAAAATCGGTTTTGGAATGGCTGAGACATCCAAAAACAAAGTAAAACAAAGCGATCGTAATGAAATGTGGGTCCCACAATCTATTAGTATTGCTCTGTTTTGGGTATCTCAGTCATTTCATAACCAATTTTTATCAAATAAAGGTTGAATTCCTCTTGGAACTATATGCTCTTTCATATTTCATAAGATGTTTCTCATTATCTCACCAAAAGATGTTAAAAATCTGAAGTTAGGTCTCAACCAAAACTATACTAGCCCTTTAAGATATATTTTTACTGTACATCTGTATGTCTTTATGATCTGCAGAGGTCGGCTACCCTGACTTGACAACATACTTGTGAGTTTGGATGAAGGACAGCAGAAAACTCCCAAATTTTGTGTCTTTTTGTCCTTTTCCCATCCTGACATAAATCTACAGAAGGCTTTAGTGAAGAGAAAAAACAATCCTCCCTTCCTATACCTTTTCAAGAAAGATAAAAGTGACCATAAGATCTTTGACAGAGTATACTAACTTATGCTTAATGTACTCATGTCAATGCATTAGCAATTGCAGATAGGCTGATGTAGGTGAAGATAAAGGACAACAACAACAACTGTGGGGCTCCTCATTCATTTATTCATTATCATTAATGTTTAGGGATGTCTTTTCTTTTTTTTTTTTTGCCTCGGGCATATATATGCATCTGCCATGCTTGCCACCAGCAATGCACAGTAGGAAATTCTGTGTTAATTTTCCTTTACATCTCTAGTAGAGTGCCATAGTCCCACATATGGCTGGGAGCGTGGTTCCCCATGATACCAACGTGATACATGAATAATGAAGGAAGGACACTGAATGGTTGCTTGTAGCATGGGGAAATCTCAAGAGGTTTTTTTTGTTTGTTTGTTTGTTTTTTTTTTTTTGGGGGGGGGGGAGGGGGTTGAGGGCAGGTGGGATAAAATACATTCTCCTCCTTCTTGCCCCCCCCCCCCCCCCCCCACACACACACACTACCACACACCAATGCCTTTAAACAGGAACCTATTCCATTAGAAAACATTCCTAGCTATTTGAGAAAGTGTCATTTCAAATGTTATTTAAGGGTGCATGCTATATTTCACATTTTTGTGTGTGTGTGTGTGTGTGTGTGTGTGTGTGTGTGTGTGTGTGTGTGTGTTGTTGTTGTTGTTGTTGTTGTTGTTATTTTTTTTTGGGGGGGGGGGTCTGATTTCATTAATGTAAATGAAATCTTGAGGTATATTGTGCAAATTTTGTTTATGCCCCTAGCTGTTTAATGGCTAGCAAGGATTCAGGACTAACATACATGTATCACTGACAGAAGGAAGTGGAATAAATCGCTGGCCACTTGATCAAGAATTTTCTATGCATAACGATAATAATATGGAGAGCAGGAAAACATATTGACTAGTCACATTGATGTTGATTTTTTCCTCTTATCTATGATATTAACTCTATGCCCTAATATACATTTGACACTAAAATATAGATTTGAGAGAAATTGTAGTGCTTTCAAGAATATAGTATGACTCTTTATTTTTGCATGTGAACATGAAAGTGCTTCATATTTATAGTGATTTTTTTTCTGAGTAGTTCTCTAAAAGTTTACTGTGGCTTTAAAGTTAAATGTTCCACATTCCATTGTGTCTAAGTGGGGGGGGGGGGCTCTTTTCCCGTTTCTCCAGGGGTTGTCTCCTATCATTCGCCCCTTTGCTGTTCAGTCTCAGTTCAGCCTCGATGAGGGGCTTCATGAATAATGGCATAAATATTGTGGTGGGCTTGGGGGCAGAGCTGGGTCTCATTTGCATCTTAATGCAGTAAGATGGATTTGGGTAAGAAAGGAAGATTAATTGTCCATCTTTTCTTCTTCTTTTTTTTTTGTTTTGTTTGTGAGATCTTACTGACAAGAAAATATGTCATGCATAAGAGGAATACACTTTTCCATGCCTCAAGGGGGATAAAATTGAGATGGCAGAGATGCTGATGACACAGGTTCAGTGAGAGATGGTATATTCATTAACAGAATATAGAGAGGACAAGTTGTTAAGAGAACATAATGTAGGTAAGACTAGGATTATAACAATGGTGACATGGTAGGAGATACACTTTTTTATGTAAAATACAATCTAGTTCCAATGTGCACAGATGTCCATAAATATTTCATACACTGATTTATTTTTAGGAAAACAGTTCCCGCTAAAGAAAATGGCAATTCATGGAGGGGGAGAGGGGAAGTGGAAGGTAAAAAAAAATGATGTTAACCCAGACATATTAATAACCTTTCATTGGCTGACATCATCAACTCTCTCGTATAGATGATAATACAAGACCATTCAAAGGCAGGTATTTCAATTAGACAATCATTTCTTACCTAGGATATAATACCACAAGTATCAGTTTTTGCTACTATACATCAAGGAAAATGGAGAAGTGAATTAGAATCAGAAAGAAGACTGTCTCTTTATATACTTAAGGAACGAGTCAAGCTTACCAATTTAATAATTTATCCACTTACACACCATTTTACATGCTTTTATTGGGTGAAACGGCCTTAAAATTCATCTTGCTAAATTTTAGATTGGTATTTCTAGTATATTGTCAAATACAAAATATTTAAAATGGAACATGGTATAATTTTGTATTGCTGCCTAGTATATCTCTCTTAACTTGGTACTGTTCTGTACATGCCTTTAGCCACCCTTGAGTCTCGCCCAATTGGGACGCAGTATGAATAGTAGAGGGCGCTTGGTTATTTTGCCTAGAGGCATTTTTTCAAGGGAGGGGGGGGGGGGCAAGTTAGGGCTCATTTGAAGGAGAGCGCTGGTAGAACAATGTTTGCAACAAGACAGATTGCTATTACAGCCATGGATCTGGGAGGAAAATGGATTGCTTTGAACCTAGCAAAAGTGCTGAGAGGTAAACTCTCTTATGATGAAGCCCAGTGGAGACCATCGTTAGGATTATTTAAGCAGCAGATTTTTTTTTTTTTTTGTCCTATTATAGTGAGACTGCTTGTATAGATATGTGTGCGTGTGTCAGTAGAGTCTGTCCATGAATTATTTCCATTTCAAGTCACTTCTGTCTTCTTATCAATTTTTTAAATCATCACAAAGTGCATATCTACTAAAATCATTAAATAATACATCTAAATATAAATAAATGAATAATATATGTACATGTATATGTGTGTAGGGGTGGGTTGTGTATTATATGTATGTATGCACATATAACTAGATAGATAGATAGATAGATAGATAAAGAGATGGCTGTATACAGTATGTGTATATATACATGTATATGTGTGTGTCTATCTGAACGTAATTAGTTTACAAAGCCTGAAATGCAGTGTGGAAGAGATATGTCCTCAATTGAAAATTTAGCTGATCAATCTTTCCCTAGAATAGATAGAGTATCTACAAGAGTGAAGGAGTGCCGGAGGGCATTCCCATCCAAATTTATTGAGTATTTTCCTTCTGATCAGGAGATGCTGCAATTAGGAATAAAAAGATCTTGATGGCGTGTAGGCATTTTTAGGTCGATTTGTAAGTGGGATATATGTTGCATAGATAACTGGCATATGATTATGAAAAAAAAGAGAAAATTTTACCTGCATCTCTTCTGGTAGTTTCATGCCCAGGCCTTAATCAGATGATACTCCACTTCAGTGTGCTTGAGTAATGTAGACTTGAAAGGGAAATACAGAGGGGTTTCACACTTTTGAAAGACTCTGTTCATGAACGTGTGTAGAAACATGCTTTATGCTAATCAAATCATCTTCTAAATACGAAAGCAAATTTTTATCTTTTTTTTTTCCAAGCATGTTTCTCACATCACATTTGACCAGTCAGTTTTTGGAGGTAGTTTTCAAACAAGTTTGTTAAATTCTGGTTGTGCATTTAGTGCAGCCTGAACAGTTTGATCGTCAGAATATGATTCAAGTGGTGCAGCATAGCTTGACTATGTTTGTAATCTCTTTTTGCATAGCGCAAGTATTTATGTACGCACATACATACATTGAAGCACATTGAGACCTGTGATATGTTTAATTGACGGACCAAGGGGTGTATGGTACGGCCCTGCTGAACGGAATATTACCATTAGTGTGTGGTTGGCAAGGAGGCCAATTTCAGCGTCTGAACACTCCTCTGATGCAGGACACGTTTAGAAGCGCATGCCAGAGACAAGATTAGAACGAGTTCCTCTGAAAGTCTGAAACCCCCCTTAAGGTCTGGGTTTGCCAAGATCTGTGAGCTTCTGCATCTTATCCCTCTGCCATCTCACTGAGGCCTGAATAATTGAAGTCACCTAATGGCACGCTGCAGGCATTTTCCAGGGACTGGGATCACAGCTGAATTGACTCCCTGGAGAACAAAGCTTTCCTGCCCTGAACTCTCAGAAAGATGTAGCATGTATGAGATGACGCAAGTATCTATAAAGCTCCTTTTCATCAGTAGGTACAAAGTGCTGTAAAATGACAGTCCTACTTGTGCAAACATATCATCAACTGAAGATCATGGAAATTGAAGAGACATGTGGAGAAGGCAGGGGTAGAAAAAAAGGAAAAGAAAAAAATCACAAGGTATTGACTGGTAGGTATAATTCTTAAGGAGATTCTTGAAACTGTAAAGTGTTTTTACATGAAGTAACTTTGTTGGGATACAACTCCTGAGTTTGGGGGCAAAAGCAGAAAATCAAAGACCACCATTAGATTTGAGCATTCAAGGATTGATAAAGACATGGTATAAGATCCTCCCCCCCCCAAAAAAAAAAAAAAAAAAAATGTTTATATCATACACGTATTCTATAAAACGGTGATGGGATATTTGCAGACTCATGTCTGATTAGGATATTTTGGCAGATATCAGATAATCCAGAAGCAGCAGCCATTTGCAGAGTACAAGGCATCTACATCTTGTCCAGATTCACTCATCCTTCTCTTTCCTATGATGCTGTGCAAATTGGGGCTTCTACTCCTTCTAATGCAGCGGTTGGGGGAGGGGGGGGAGAGGTGGGGCTCTTTAACTAGTTACCATGACTTGCACTTTGCACCACTGTGTGTAGAAAGAGAGTTAGTTAGCACGTATAAACAGACCGAGTCTTTGCACAGGTATTTCGCGAGATTAGGGTAATAGCGGCTTGACCTACGTGCAGTGTGTGAGCAGGTGTCACGGGCACCGGCGCGATGAGCAGACCCGCCGCCCGTCCCAAATAACGCCCGATCGAAAGTCAACACGACCTGCTCTCGCTTTCCATTAGCCCCAGTGATCTAGCATCAATTATCGCCACCCATCTAACGTATGCCTGAATTTGCCCACACCTCTGCCTGATTAAACAGACGAATGTAATGAGAGCTGGCGACAACACTGAGATGATGGAGAGAGGAAAGAGTATGAGGCATGAAACTGATTGGGGGGGGGGGATGGGAGCCATATGTCATTGTGGTATAAGACAATATGATATCATATTGCTTACCAGAGCATAGTGCTTCCTGTACAGAGTCTATGGGGATTTGAGAATCTTGTAAGAAATGGGTTAAAGACAGCCAATCCCTTTTGCATGCAAATTTTTGAAAAATTGGTGAGAACACTTAGGTATTGAAGAAAACACTATTTGGAAACCTCCTGTAAATTTTGAACTCAAAAGAGGGTCTTTATTTGTTTAGTTAAATTGACAGTTAAGATTTGAATAATTTAAGTACTACAAAAAAATTACAAATCTTAACCACTAGTCTAGTTTTACAGACCTGTGTGATGCACTTAGTTGCACATGTAGTTCATGTAAGAGGTGTGTTGTTATTTGCCATCGATAACAGAGTAAGAGAAGCTAGTGAATTTTTCTTTTTGCATATCTTTTGTTTGAAGTATAAGTATCATATTACAACTACAGGAGGATTAATGTAAGCAGCTGTACCTAGTACACAGAATACGTTACGATGAGCATTTGGTGCATTATTTGAATTTTAACAGCTAACAACCTTCAAATATCACAGAAATGTTATAGCATTACAACAGTCTTGTCATTCTGGTGGAATATATCATGTTCTGTGGTATTTGGGAAGGAATGCAAAAGGGAAGGCCCATCTTTAAGACAACATAATATATCTTGACATGAAGGAATAATGAGCCAATGCGGCATTGTAGCTAAAGAAAATGAGAGACACATACCATGTTTTGACTGACTCAAAATATTAAGAAGGAATTGGAAAGAAACTAATCCTAATTTGTATTAACACATCCAGGCCCTCCTCCAGTATTATCTCCATTCTCATTTTCTCGTTTGTATTTTACAAACATTCTGTCTATCAATCTCATTTGGCTTCCAAGAACGATACATCTTTACCTTCAATTTTTCCCTTTATTCTCAACATGCTTACAGTCACACTTAGTTTGTAAATCTGTGTCAAGTTTCTTTATTTCATACAGTGTCACTCACAAAGTCAATCACAAAGTCATAACCAGTGAAGTTAAGATTCCCAATGCATGTGCTGTTATCAGTCATGGTGCAAGTGGCTACAAGATAGAGGAAACTAGACTCTGTCCCTTGAAGAAAATTTGCTTGGACATTACCTTGGTAGGGAGCCCAATTTATCAAATGGCCTTTTTCCACCCCACTGCCATCCTAATGGGTCTGGAAGGCCACTTTTGATGCAAATTAAATTCCAAGGTTATCCGAGCGTGTGCCCAGGGAATAATGTGATACAGTTTTGCTTGAATATTCCATCTTTATTGTCATTTGAGATTTTTCATACCTATGCATGAGCAACATTAACTTGCCAGGCCATTTAATAATCATTTGACCAATTATATCCCCCTCTCCCTCCCCCCCCCCCCCCCCCCGAAAAAAAAATGGCCATATTAGCCATAACATTGGTCGTTGTCTGCTGCTAGCACACATTTGCCCAGATCCAGGTCCTACGGCATGAGTCACAAGTAATATATTGTACACGTATTGTCACTTTGCATTAATGCTCCTTTTGTTCCAAATAACGTCATGATACACGGTAGAGAATGCTCAGCATGTGTAAGTGCAAAATTTTATGAAAACATCTACAAGACTTACTGCATCCTTGTATTGAGTCATTTCAGTTTCTTTAGTGTTGTCAATACATCATGTTGAACATGTGATGATGTTTCTACTAATAAAAAACAAACAAACAAACAAATTGGGAATGCTCTGAGATGGAAAATTGTAAATGTTGGCACGTCATTGACGTTGATGTGCGATGATGATGTCGTCACTGCAAAGCGAAAGTTGATTATGACTCACCTGTCGCCAGGTAACAGTAGCGAGAGAGCGGAGACCAGAATGCATGCACCTGTCTGATTCTAACTCCCTCTCAATCAGGAGGTATTGGTTCTTTCTGCCGGTGAGGATGCAGGCCAAGTTTGGGAGTAAGAGAGAGTAAAAAGAAAGAAAGAGAAGAGGGGAATAAATCACATGGGGATCCAAAATGGTAGAAACTTGAAATGTTATGTTGTTGAATTCTTGAGTATGAAGGGCCTGGGTTATGGTTAAAGTAGACAGGCATATATCTCCATCCCTTCCTCCTCCACCCCCCCCTCCCATTCTCTACCTCCCCTCTCCCCTCTCCCCTCTCCCGTCCAACCCCCTCTCCACCCCCCCCCCCCCTCATTAGAGATGATTTCCCACTGTCATTAAAGCTTTATTCAAAGCACTGTCATGAATATTGTGGAGTTTAAAGAGACTTGTCCAAGTAATAATTCTTGCATGGAGATGTTTTTTATGTACTCTGATGCTGAATAGTCTGTGTTTAAAAGTGTCGATGATGGGCACTTTGTCAATCAGTTGCAAAATAACCCTCTCCACCCCCCCCCCCCTCATGAGAGATGATTTCCCACTGTCATTAAAGCTTTATTCAAAGCACCGTCTTGAATATTGTGGAGTTTAAAGAAACTTGTCCAAGTAATGATTCTTGCGTGGAGATGTTTTTATGTACTCTGACGCTGAATAGTCTGTGTTTAGAAATGTCAATGACGGGCACTTTGTCAATCAGTTGCATAATAAAGTTAATTTTGGAGTTTGTGCTTGTACCAGGTATTTATAAATGTCTGTATGCATTTTTGTGTGTGCTTGTGTGTGTGTGTGTTTGTGTGTAGGCAAAGGAAAGGCAGTCAAATGTGTATATATTATGCAACAATTGTCATAGTCATATTACCTGAGACACGAGGTGCTAAATGCAGTGACAGATGATTTTTAAATCACAATCGCAAATTTTTTGTCACATTTGTTTGATTTTACTATTAATTTAAATGATCCAATATCTCTCAGTCATAGTGCATTTTTTTTTAAATGCAGCTTTCCCTTTTGATTTACTTTTCCTGGAAAGTCTGATTTACTATGGAAATGTGTGTATTGTGTTTTTGTTGTTGTTGTTGTTGTTGTTGTTTGCTCCCAGAGCATGCTTACATAGCTTCAGAAATTTGCCACATGTTGTGTTGTTTTTTTATGAGATTGTTTCATGTGTTAAAAGTAGAGTTAACAGGGGTGAAGAGATTTAGCCTTCCAAGACAGTTGGGGGCCCATCCTGGTGTGCAAGGAGCATCATCCATTGATTGGCCACGGAGAGGGGGAAAAAACAGAGAGAATAGAATGTGCAGGAGTTTTAGAGGAGGAAGTGATAGTAATTGTCTCAAGGGGCTCAGAGGTGGTGGTGTGGAGATCTCTCTCTCTAAAGATGACTCACATCAGAACTGCTCTCGAAGTTTTACTCGTTTTCTCCTTCCTTTCCTTTTTTCCTTAAATATCCATTCATTTTCTCCCCTTCTTTCCATCTCTTTCTCTCTCTCTCTCTCTGTCACTCTATCGTATTCTCATTTATTTCAAATTAGCTGAAAAGCCTCCTTGGAGAGTCTTGATCTAGTTCTTAGTTTGGTAACTAGCGGAGGATCAAACACTTCTGCTTGCTTCAGGAGCTGAAGAGTGTATGTTCCATGTGAAGTGTCCATCTCATTGGTCATTCAATCCTACATGTACGGCTATATGCAGATGCCAAACTTTTTCTTCCTTTTTGTTTTGTGCATTCATTCCACCTTGGCGGGGTTCACACAATTTTGTAAGTTTATCTGTATTTTCTTCTTTTTCTATGATATTTGTGGGTATCTATGCATTTGTCAGGTGGCAGTGCAAAAATTTTGAATCGTAGTTAAAAGTAGTTGCATGTTTTGCATGTCTCTTCAATATTTTCATAATTTCATCAGGACTGTCATTGTTCTTTGGTAAAACTTGTATCAGATCTTATATCAAAGTTGCTCATGGATTTAGTTTCAGGTAGAATGGCATAATGAATGTCTGTGCTAAACACCACTCGTTTACTGCCAGTGAGAGTGCTAGAGAGCTGTTCCATATATACTTCAGCTGGAAATAAGTACGGTGTGTTACCTTGTTCAAATATTTCCAATTGCTCTAGTCGTGGGGCAAGTAGATATCTTTACAGGATAATGCAAGATTTTTAGGCACATTGAACCTCATTCTATTTGTTACACTCCCAGAGTATATTAATTTTGATGCCTGTTATTTTTAAGGGAAGCGGAGGCTCCCTTTCCAACCCCTTTCCTCCTTTGCCAATTTGCACAGGTGGCTGCAGGTGGATGTTTCTAAACTTAGGTCCTGGCCGCCAGCTGCATCACTCGTCAGGGCCAAGACAGTTCTGTGTCAAAATGTGACTGTGTAACCCAATCGAGCAAAGTTTCGTTCACATTTGCGGAAGAGTCAAGTAATTCCCCCCTCTATCCCTCCCCCCCCCCCCCCCTTGATTAGCAGAGGATGGAAGACTTCCGAAACTTGGCAGAAGAGATGGGGTAGGGTAGGATGGGGGGGGGGGGGGGACTAGAAATGAGCTCTGAGTGCTATGTCCTCATTTCTGCAGAAGGATTTTATGAAGGAGTAGTTCAAGACACAAATTCTGCAAGTTAAGTCCATGGAAACTGAAATGCAGCATTATTGCTTTACCTTGACTTGATCTAACAAGTCCTGGAAGTTTTTAGTTCACTGTGCTTGTGACCCAATATCAGTATTCAGTAGGCACACATGAAAAAAACCGCTGCTGTGCATGTAAGCCATGCTGCATTGAACTTCCAAGCTGGGCATGGATTATTCTTTTTTTCTCTTCCAACATTTCTTTTCCCAAAATCCATGCATGCCAGACACAGAAATCTGGAGACTTACCATATAGATTGAAAATTAAAGCTCTCCAAAGCTGTTGCTTTGCTGTTTACTATAATGGGGGGAAATAGGGTCTTACAAGAAATTGAGGTGTCTTTCATCATAGATGATTCCATCTTCTGCCATTGGCTCTCCTGTTAAGGAGAAATGACTTGTTGGAAAGAGGAGCAGAGAAGATCCATCCTAGTGATGTCAAGTAATCAATCTTAATGAAGATGGCAGAATTATGAATATTCATTAATATTTTCTATGTGTGTACATGTATCCATACATTGACTTCCTTTTTAGATTCTACAAGAGATTGATAAAATATATAAGGAGAGGCAATATGATGGTCACAAATTGAAAAAAAAGTAAACTATATGTACTGAGGTAGTCTAAAACTAAAAGAAAAGATAATCATATAGCTATTTATTCTTTAATCATTCAAGAGTGAAAGCTGGAGATCAATAAGCTTCTACATTGATTCAATTCGTGATTTTATTCAGATTAAGTATTTTGAAGAAATTGGTTTGTTGAGTACCTATCAAAGTCACATGATTGACAGCAGATAATACTATAAAGTAATAGTAAGTAACTGTGTATTGTTGCCACTGTGCAATGTCTTGTAATATACACCTTTCTACTTATCTGGTCCATTATCATGGTACGGTATATTAAATTTTGTGTGGTGATTGTGCTCTAGTGAGGAAATTCATAATTCTGTGTAGGTTTCTTCATCTGAAGAATGCCCCTCCCCCCCCCCCCCCCCCCCCCCCCAATAAAAAAGTAAGAAAAATTTCACACTTTCCTAATACTCAGCCAGATATTCAGTTACAATACATGTCAGTCCTTTTCTTTGGGACTAAGTTTGCATATTTTTTAGGTAACCAATTTGTGTAATGCCCTCATGAGCTCTGCATGAAACTGTGAGGGGATCCTTTCATAGTGCTTTTGGCAGTGATGTGCTTGTTGGCGGGTTCATCGACGAGAAACTCGTACAGGTATGGTGATCGTCTTGTATGTGATGATATTCTCGCTTTTCCGGCGTTGAGGGTAGAGCCAAAGAGACGACACCTCCCTTGGTATGCAATTAGCAGCAGCTGCAACCCGCGGGATCACATCAAGGGTAGGGTGAGGTGTGTAAGTGTTGGGGGGGGGTAGGGGAGAGTGTGAGCGCTGAGAGAAACAGATGCTGTCGTGAGAAGTGACTGCGACTGTTCAACGAGCTACGAAGGGGCTCGAGTTGAGGGAGTTACATGTACGTGAAAAAATGAGTGATTAGGAAGCCCAGAAGTAAGTGCAACATTTTCCCCTCACTGTGTGAACAGCTCGTCAGTGGAATTTTTTTTTTTTTTTTGAGGGGGCGGGAAGAGGGAGAGGAAAAGGAAGGGGAGGTTGATCCATGTTGCAGAGGTTTACTACTTTTGTTTTCATGCTGTTTTTGCTATTTTTAGAAACAGCTCCCTTAAGTATCAGAGGAGTCAGTTGTCACCTCTGCAAACCTGTTTGCGTGCATGCACCTAATAAAGTAGACTCATCTTCAAGTGAAAGCAATGGACTATACATGTCAGTGCACTTTAAAAACTCAATCTGATGAAACTTTCTGAAGTCCTTGTCACCAAATGCTTAAAACCATTGTTTCTGTTCTTTGTGTGATTCTTAGTTAGTTTTGCAATAACATCAGTTTAGTTCATGCCACACATTTATGTGCATATGCCATATATTTTATTTTTTTCTGTAATTTGTCAACGTTGACTAATATTCATGATATAACATGGGTGGTGACTGGCTCAGTTGGTAGCACATCTTCCTCCCAATCCAAAGGATCCAAAGGACCATGTTAAATTAATGAGTCTGGCTGAGCTATGTTGTGAGTAATCATACTGTTCCCTCTGGTAAGAAACAAAACACTCTGTCCCTCAGATAGCACATTATATGGAGATCTCATGTGTGAGAGTCACAACCCACACACATAAAATATTCCACTTCATTCATTCATTGTAACGAGTAAGGTGCTAACCAGGTGAAGTGGTCCACCCACCTAACCCACACAAGATCATCTTCGTGATAAGCTTGCATAGACCTTTGAAGATTAAGAAAGACGAAGAAGAGAAATAGTTTGCAAAATTATTGCCTCCTGCAGCCGAAGTACAAGATGTTGTCCAAAGTAGGAAGTCATTAAAATATTTCTTGAAAACGAATGGTACAAGCGTTTGCATTTCCTATTCTTTCATAGTGGTTCTTGACTGTAAATTCAGCCCCCAAAATATAAATCTGAAGGAGTCAGGTTTGTGTGATTTCGTCGTTTGTCAAAAGTCATTTTGTTGTGCTCTGGTGATAGTGTTAGCGAGAGTAATTGCCTGTCTTTTCTGAAGATCCCTCGAATTGATTTGTGTGATAATTTGTATTCCTGTAATATACCTATGTTTGAGTAATTGCTGATGTTCGTTAGAGAACTTTCTACTTGTTGCACACCCCCCTTTAACAAGACTGGCCCACTGAATTATACAGAGGGCGCTATTGCATCTTCATTTGCAGCCCCCTCCTGTTTGAAACAAATACATGCAGACATTGTTGTATGTGAATTACCTCTTCACATTTTTTTTCAAAGGGGCTGCTCATGCCTATATTTGTGTCTTTAGCAAACAGCTAATATTTCAAATGCAGTTATTGCTTTGACTGCTTCAAAGTCTAAAATATCAATTTTGTAATTATATCATTGCCTCCTTTGTTTCAGCATTCCATACGGGAACCTGGTGGCCTGTGTATTAAGTCTATGGAGATTTCAGAATTTAGTATGGAACGGGTTAACTTGCTCAGAAATGTACAACATGGAAGTTTTTTTTTTGGGGGGGGGGAGAATCAAAAGAATTATGTCATGCTTATGTAGGTTGTGTAGAGAAATCCACAATGAGTGTATTTCATTGAAATATACAACTATTAATGCAGCAGAACTGTTAAACAACAGGAATGTTATGGGTGATGGTTTGGTAAAGATCTTAATGTTTCATAGTAGGTTTTTACTTTGCACATCATTGTGTGACGCACAACAATCTGTGGAGTTTTCACAATGAAAGTAGTGATATATTTGAGATGAAATCTGAGGATTCCTTATTGTAGTCAGATTGATGATGAAACGTGAGTAAGAGCAAGCTCCAGGCAAACCCAGAAATAATGAGAGGTTAGGGCTCGTTTCTCCAAGATGACAGATTAGGACACCATACCCTAGCAACCACCATACGCCAGGATGATTCAGTTGGAAAAAGGAAGAGTTGGGGAGCATCAGTAGGAGGAACAAGATGATTAGTTATTGATGGAGGGATAATTTGATTGCTCCGAATTCGGGATGACCTGTAGGGTTTATAGGAAAGGAAGCCATGTTGTAGAGAGTGACAGTGAGGGATTACTGGATGGCATCTCATTTTCTTGCGGGGGGCTGGCAGTGGGGATGAACGTGGGATGAGTAAGGGGATTGATGATCAGAATGATGAGGCTGTACACCCAGATGAAATTGGAATAATGAGGAGGAGAAGCAAAGGATGGACAGAAAAAAATATGAATCTGAAGAACTCTGAAGAGGACAGAGGCAAAAGATGAATGAAGTAGGAAGTGCAGGGGAAGACAGGAAAGGGGGAGGAAGAGGGAGAAAAGATGCAAGGATGCTGAAGATGAAGCAGGAGAACAGAGAGGTTGAAGGATAGGAGGACAGGGATGAAGACAAAGGAGATGTGGGATGAGGGGATGGTGATGGACAAGGAAAGGAAGAGGAAAATGGAAAAAAAAAGAAGAGGAGGAGGAGAAAAACAGGCATAAGTATGAGGAAAGTAGAGAGGAAAATAGGATAAAGGGAGCAAAGTCAAAGAAGAGAAAGGAGGAAGATGGATACAAATGGAAGAAGGAGTAGGAGGACAAGCAGATGGAGCACCACAGCACAAGGAGGAAGAAGAGCAGGCAGAGGAGGAGGAGGAGGAGGAGGAGGCAGATGATGAAGAGGAAAGGATGTTAAAAAGAAACAAGAAGGAAATCAGAAGTGGTAAATGACAAAGGAGATGAACACCACAGATGGCAGCAAAAAACAAAACAAAACAAAACAAACAAACAACAACAATAACAACCAAAAACAGAAAGCTGGCCAAATTATTGATATAAACTAAAGAAAGACCACATCCAAGGGAACAAATAGCAATATGGATAGTAACTACAATGGATAAAAAGAATGTGTAGAACATGTCCTCTGTACCTTGTAAGATTCAAAAAGTAGTGGAAAAGGCTCAAAGAATTTTATTTGAGGTAGTGCTGTGTTTCATTATATTCCTCGTATCTGTGGCTGCTTGTTTTTAAATTAATTTTTATGAAACTTTACGGTAATGAACACAGTGGTTTTTGCTGGTGTGAAAAGCATTGTTATTTGGTAAGGATATTTGTTAAAGTCTACAGCCTAATGGGTAGCTACATTGCATATTGATATCTTCTGTCATTTCATGCTCTGCTTCTTGTTAATGCATATTTCCAATTACGAAGAAGGATGTAAACCTTTTAACTTGTTTTTCTCTTTGTTTTATGTTTTGGGGTTACAATGCAATCTCATACTATGTCTAATTTGACTCCATTTGATAATATCAAATTGGACGCCGTGTGGAATTCCATTTTAATTTTCCTTTCTGCTTCTAACCTTGCAAGATGGATGCATGGGAGCAATTATGGCAAAGATGTGTGACCGGTTGAGGAAAGCAAGTCTAGCTTCAGTCTGGCAATATCCATTACATGGCCTAGATAACCACAGGTTATTACAATCTTGATAGAATGCTGGAGATCATAGGATACCTGGAGGAGCAAAAGCTGAGTGTTGCGTTCATTCTGAAAATCAGCTGAAACCACCCTATGACAGGGGCATGCAGCTGCTCATCTGAATATGAGATAACACTTCAATTATTCAAACACAGAATCAGATTGCCGCAATACGTCCGTGATAGCCATTTTCCATTTTGCTGTTGCCGTGCTTGGGAGAGCGAGAACTTGCATTTCAAGCACATACGCCATTACATTTGCACCACTTTTACTATTCATATTCGGCCTGTTAATTTATTCATTGCTACAGATTTTGTTTGCCCTGTGAAATATACTCAGGATGTGATGTTTGAAGTGATGAATGAGGAACAAATGCCAATTTTCAATGCCAATTTAAAGAATAATTTGTTTTATGAAAAATAAAAAAAAATAAAAATAAGAAAAATGAAAAATGAATAAATGAAAAATTGTATTATTTATAGCTAGAATAATTTTTTCTTGTTATTGTTGAGTTTGTTAAATGTGATTACCAGCAGGATGGAGCATTTTCATGCCATTTAAGGATTTTTTCACACACACACACACACATATACATATATATATATATATATATATATATATATATATATATATATATATATATATATATTTATATATATATATATATATATATATATATATATATATATATATATATATATATATATATATATAAACATGTATTAATGTAATGTGTATACATGCATGCAAACAAAACAAATTTCAGGAATCGGACAATAAGATCTTATTGAATTGAATTGAATTGAATGTATTTATATATACATTGTACAGGACTCGACATTAGAGGTGGCCTGGTAGCCCGGGACCACTCAAACTTGATGTCAGGCCACCAAATTTCAAAAAAAAAGGTTATCTTTTAGTGGCCCGATCAGGCAGCAAAAGTTCAACAAGAATTTTTATATTTTCCCTTTTTTTTTTAGGCCACCAAAATTTCAGATTCAAAGATTCTATCGGTCCTAACAAGGCCATGAGATTAAAAGTTTAGCAAGCCTTGATATGTATACATATATTTAGAAAGAGGAAGAGAGAGACATGCAGAGATAAACTGACAAACAGACATACAGAACAAGAGAGACAGAGAGAGGGAAAGCATTTCCAGGTTAGTAAGAGATGAAGATGTAGCGGCCTTCGCTGTGCCATGAGAGATGTACTGTAGGAGATGGTTGTGTTTGAGGCCATGATGTCTTTCTTCCTCCAGAAAACAGGTTCATGTTTGCATGGAGACTCGCAGGCATGCACCCAATTATCTCTCTCTCTCTCTCCCTGTCTCTCCTCTATCAACATTCAAATACCACATTGCAGGTCTGAATTTAAAGACATTATATAGTTTTGGTTGAGACTTAACTCTTTTCTAACATTTTGGGGTGAGATAATGACAAATTTTTTTTGAAATATAAAAGAGCATGTAATTCCATGAGGAATTCATTTTTTATTTGATGATAGTTGGTTTTGAAATGGCTGAGATATCCAAAACACAGCCTTCATAATAAGAGGTGGGACCCACCTTTTATTGCGATCACTTTGTTTTACTTATTTTTAGATGTTTCAGCCATTCCAAACCGATTTTCGTCAAATAAACTTTGAATTCCTCTTACAATGGTATGCTCTGTACTATATCATAAGTGTTTTCTTGGTATCTCGCAAAAAGTTAAAGGCCCAATCCTCATCCCCACCAATATCATACCATCCCTTTAAGGAAGAGTTGATAGCAGGAGAGGGAGAGAGGGAGATGGAGAAGTAGAAAGATGGAGAAAGAAAAAGAACTGACAAAAAGAGGTTGAAAAAGGTGGCAAAGAGGCGAAGCAAATGATAGGGAAAGAAGGGGAGATATAATATACCGGTAGCACTGGTCTAGATAGGTACAGGTGGTAAAGTAAAGACACTAGAAAGAAGAGAGATGTAAGATGCTGAAGCAGTAAGAACTTGTGACAGATGAATATTTGAGAAAGTCTTCAGTTACGGACCAGTACAGATTAGGGGAGTGGGAGAGGAAGAGAACAAAAGAGAGAGAGAGAGAGGAGGGGTGGGGGGGGGGGGGGGGGGGGGAGAAGAAGAAAGTACTTTAAAGACAGCCAATCCCTTTTGCATGCAAATTTTCACAAAATTGGTGAGAACACTTAGGTATTGAAGAAAGCACTATTTGGAAACCTCCTGTAAATTTTGAACTCAAGAGGGTCTTTATATGTTTAGTTAAATTGACCGTTAAGATTTGAATAACTTTTGCCAACTTCGCAAAAATTACAAATCTAAATACTAGTCTAGGTTTACAGACCTGTGTGATGCACTTAGTTGTACATGTAGTTCATGTAAGTGGTGTGTTGTTATTTGCCATTGATAACAAAGTAAGAGAAGCTAGTGAATTCTTCTTTTCTGACAGCTTTAACATGCATATCTGTTGTTCGAAGTATAAGTATCATATTACAACCACAGGAGGATTAATGTATGCAGCTGTGCCTAGTACACAGAATACGTTACGGTGAGCGTTTGGTGCATTTTTTGAATTTTAACGGCTAACAACCTTCAAATATCACAGAAATGTTATACATTTACAATGGTCTTGTCATTCTGGTGGAATATATCATGTTCTGTGCTATTTGGGAAGGAATGCAAAAGGGAAGGGCCATCTTTAAAGTAGGAAAAGATGCAAGATCGAGTCACAAAGAGAGCAGGCACAGTTTGATTTCTTTCATTATGAATCAAAATTTTGTTGTAATTGAACAAAGAAAGTATATAAAGATATGCAGAGATTAATTTTTGAGCTTGCATTTTACTTTGTTTTAATGAAGTTTCATCATAGCCTGGCCTGTTGTAGCAAGAGTTCACTATGTTAATTTTTTTTAAAGATATGTTTTTAATTGATGTTATTCATTATATTTGCATCACATGCTTGCAGCTTGGTCTTTGATGTTTTGTTAATTCTTAAAGCTGTGAAGGAAACAAGTACTGGTGTGAGAAATAATAAGTTTTGACGCTTGGGGGATTATAGGAAGAGATATCAGAATCAGAAACTATCGTTTGCTCACATAAATCTGCATTCCATCATCCAGTTATTGATATGAGATGATATGAGAAGAGTTTGAATGTAAAAACTGATACATCCTTTTCCATCCGCTTAACCCGTTGAGGACAGTTTGATTTTACTACAGCATGCATTTTCCATAGACACCTGCCCGAGTATACTCGGGACTCGTCCTCAACTGGTTAAGATATTTGCAATTGAAGCTGCTGATGAAGAAAGACAAACATTGAAAGTAGATTTTAATGATATCTTTTAAGAAGAATTCTTGTTACCGTGAGTGCAGTATCATTGAAAAGATTGTATTTTTCTCTACTTGACGATGACATTACTTACAAACTTTGAAAATGGAATTCGCTAGGTTTGCGTTCACACTTTTCATATCCATTTCACAGAGTTTGAATGTGTTGACCGTTAACCTTTGTGTTACGTTCAATCTACACCATGCTGCTTGGTCAAGGAGATGACCAATGGAACTAACCTTCGTAAGCCGATGTGAAGGACACATGATCATAATACAGGCCCTGCCTAACCCCCTGTTCAGATGCAAGCCAGTTTCTACCAAAACTCGATAAAGAAATGATGTATAAAGAGTCATGGTATAGCCGACAGACCATTCAGACGCTAATCTCGACCATTCTGGAAAACATTGTGTAGATGTGCAGTTTCCCACTGCGCATGCTGTTATGGTCATGAGTGACAGGTGGAGGGTCACCTTTCGTGCGCGCTCCCATTAGGCCCCGCCTAGTTATACCGTTCTATGGTCGCCATACATTCAAATGCACAATGGACACAATGGAATGCTGATTCGTTATCAAGTTCTAGTTTGAAATGATGCTCTGATCATCGTTTCATTATACGTCATTTCGTTTTACGTTGTTTCATTAGTCAGCGTTCGGACGTATAAATTCATTCTGCAGCTACACCGTTTTGGTTAATAGCTATACCGTTCTAGCATAAATATTTTGCGTCTGAACACCCTGTTAGTAGAAGTGACCATTAATGTATATGTTTTTTTTTCTCCCTTTTTTACATCAAAATTTCATCAGACCACTCTTTAGGAATGAACTTTTTTTGCATGGACACTAATTTGCCGTGAAAGGTCATGCTGGAAATGTTGTACAGGATCTTAGTCCTTCACATTCCTAATTTGGCACTCCTTGTGATAAATGGGTATTAAGAGCTGAATACTGATGTGGCAAACTTGAAAATCGTGAAACCTCTTAAAAAGTAAGATATCATTTTTTTTTCCATTGGAGTGATTGATGAGAAGGAAGCGGTGTTGAAAGCAGAGAGGGTGAGATGATATATTTTAGAAGGTGTGGTGGAGTTTTGAGGGGGAGTGTGAAAAGTAAGATATCAAGAAGTAAAAAGAATGGGGGGGGGGGGTAGGGGAGAGAGGCATTAATTTGAGGAAAATAGGGAAGTGTCTTGAGGCATTAATTTAGATAAAGTCTCTTCCAGATGGATTACACACCCATCAATCTTTGCTTTTATGTATGTGTCAGTCCTCACGTTTTTCCTCTGAAGCCGTAGCAAAAGCAATTTGCACTGACTTTTGTTGACTCAAACACTCCAATCTAAAACCCTTAGATATAATCCCTGAGACTATCGCACACACTTCTGCCTTTTTACCAAGAAATCCCCCATTTTTTCTTTTAATCTTGTACAGATTCTGCTCAAAGTAGTCCCCATAATTCCTGATTACTCATATTTGCAAACTGAGACCTGACAGGCATTTTGTCAGAAAGTTTCTCATTCTGTGAGATAAAAGTGCAGAATTCACTTACATAGTTCCATACTTCAACTACACTTTGTAGCTTACTGTGTAAATTGTTTTTCTCATGTGTGTGTTTACTGATGCAGGGAAAATGTATGGTAGACGTTGTGGAACAGTAGTAGTAAAGTAGGCCTACAGTACATCTTTGAGAAATTCTTAAAGTATAACAGAATTGATGACTGTAATATTCAAGTTGCTCAATCTAACACGGTACACAAATTCCTGATTCTGAATGATGCATGAAATAGCAGATATCACGATTTGTAATTTCAAGACTTGTGTATGTTGTCAAAGAACAGTTTACATCTTACTTGGCAACTGGTAAAGTCATACTCACAGTAAAGTTTCATGATCATGCAAATGATAATCAAAGGTATTAGTATCTGAAAGACTAGTGTGTGAAGTCATTGGAGGTCATTTGCTATTTAAGTAAAAAATTTAATCACGCCATTCGTTACCATTGGCTAGAATGGCTCATGGAAATTCCAGAAGACTTCTCTTGTTCTCATAAGATTAAAAAAGAAATGATATAAAATGAAAAGTGAACAATTCCATCAGTTATGAAATCCTGCAATTTGACATCGATGTGCCTTGGTACCATTACTTTTAAGGCAAGATCATTTGAGGGCTAAATTTTCACACCAGCCTGATCATAGACATCAATCATACAATTATTGATATTGGTTGTTTTGTATTTTGTTGAAAAGAAATAATACACTCTGTAATTTGATAATGTGGCACATTAAAATATCTTGGTGAGCATGGTTCTAGTAAGGTGTGAGTGGGCCTTTAAGGTTAAGGGAGTTGACCTCTCCCCAGCCACCCTTTGTCCAAGGGGCTGAGTAATGGCTGCTGACAGCGGTCAGGAGTCTGGGCTGCCCAGAGCCCAGGGGCAGCAAGCTGGACAGCGGGTAAGATGATGAAGGAGGTGAACTTTGTTGTCAAAACAAGACTGCTGGCCATTTTTAGGAGGAAGGCTCCCACAGGAATGACTGACCGCTAGATGACCCATCAATAAACTCCAGAGGGAGTACTTTCATGTCAGTAATGTCATCTTTTATCATCTCCATATTACAGTGGCTTTTTATTCCTGTACCTTATTTCCTTATGTGTTATAGTCTATTTATTTATCTGTTTATCTTTTCATGTCTCTACTCGGCTATGTAGATTTATTTGTATCTGTATTTATTTCATTACTCACATATCTCTTCAGAAATCAACAGACTCATACTGTATATTTTTCCAATTTATTCATTAATTTCTCAGTCTTATTTTCATATATTTCCCTAAACTTGAAAACAACATACAGTTGAACCTCTCTTATCCGGCCTCCCTTTATCCGGATCTCTCTATTATACGGACGCAATCTCGCCGTGATTTTTTTAAAAAATAATTACGGGAGGAAAGGGGGATTCCCAACTCCTTGAGAACTCCTACACAAACACACATGAATTACATATTACTTCCAACATGATTATCATACATTACATCAAATTTCCTTCCAAATTGCTTACCTTCAGACATTTTAACATCCCCAAACATCCCCGAATCATCGCAAGAACATGGACAGATTATGCTCTCGAGTCCTCTCATATCGCATTGCCACATATAGGTCCATACACAGCCGTCGATATGATTAGATAGACATGCATTGTTTCGAGTCATTAGCTGAGCAACGAATGATATTGAACACTCAAAAATTGTTCACACACAGTACACACACAAAGAGAGAGAGAGGGAGACCATCTAACAATGGTGACCTACAGTCGACTTTGCCGAGCCGTGATGATCGAATTTTGAATCGTAGTTTCGTCGACTCGTACTGTTTATTTTCAAGATCTACTTGATACATTTCTTAATAATTATTTAAGTAAATCATCCCAAGAATTTATAAAAGAAAATGATTTCATTCTTGCAAACACGAACCTCTATTTTGGGGTCTGTTACTGAGTGTAACAATGAAAAGGTTGCAGTATACACGTTACTACATGTGGTACTACAATGGGCTACATCAGTACATTGTGTATATATGTATAATGTACATGAATAAAGCATTGAGTCTCCCGTATCCGGCCAAATCCCTTATCCGGATGAGCCCCGGTCCCGACTTGTCCGGATACGAGAGGTTCAACTGTACTAACTTATTAGTCTAAATGTTATCTCTGAAGTTTCACTCGAAGAAAATTTGTGAAAGCTTAGTACACAAATCACTGCTCTACTTTATATCGAAGGGATTGAATTTCCAGAGAACACATAAAGTAGGGACTCATAGCTCAAAAGAGTGATAGAGAAACAGATGGAGAAAGACAGACCACTTCTAAACTGTTTAGTCATTTATGAAGGAACAAACTATGGGGGTGGGGAAATACGGAATGAAGAAAAGGAAGACAGAGTTGGCCATAGATTTGTGTTGACAGCAAGCAACGAGGTGGGATGGGCAAGACAATGAAATTGCGCCGTGTCTGAGACACAGTCCTGCTTCCACACAGTCACAGGATTACGTGTCTCGTGTAACACAAGATAAAACTCTTGTTGAATGTTGGCTGATTTCGTAGTTCAGTGCTGGAGGCAAGTTTCAGCAGGAAATTGCTCTGTCGAAACGAAAATGTTCATTTCATCCTTTTGACAGGTAATAAGCTACGAAGAACTAAAGCTACATCACTTGTTCTCCATCTGAGAGTTGAGATGAACTGTTGCAGTCATTCTTATTGTACAAATGGTACAGCTTAAATTCAGTTTGAAAAGTCGCATGTCATCATGAAGCTACATCTTTTTCATAATCTAATATCTCTTTGCACTATTTTGGCTAATCTAATTCAGATCACTTGAAGCTCTGCAGTTGAGTTTTTCATTGTCTGCAAAATCAGTCTGAATTTATAGCAAGGAGGTAGTTTTGGGAATGCATGCGCACTCAATTGATTTGAGATGAAACTATGTTGGACAGAAAGTCATATTGCCAGGAAGCTACTGCTGTTGCATGATCAAAAATCTGTCCGCATTATGTGGGTTACTCTAATTTATGTCACTAATTGATTGTGCACAGCTGCATCAATTCATCTTTTTCTACCGTGTTCTCGGAGTTGGGGGAGGGGTCCATAATAATGGGTCAACTTCATGGCAGAACAACTCCATACAGACACTACCGTAAAAGTGGATACTTTCGCATGAGTAATGTTTTGCCCTCAGCCGGGTATAATGAATGTCGCCTGTTTTTAATCCCGTCCAACCAAAACATTAGATATTGTTACATATCACAAGCAAGAATATTCATGTGCTATTATTTTTATGCTTGTTCCTGGTTGTGTGTGATATGTGCGAAAATTTCCACACTGCAAATTTTTTACAGTATCTCAAGTTTGATGTGCACCCACATGGAGATACTAATGCTGCAAATTAACAATCATAGTGTCATTTCCATAAAGACAGGTTATAGCTAGAGAATGGTTATTCACTGTAAAATCATACATGTTACAGTTCACTTGGCATATACTTATTGCAAAAGGTCATCATATGCATTTGTTGAAAATAAAAATAATCAAATGAAATGAAATAAAATGAAATATGAGTTTATTTTTAAGAAGGGAATGGCCTTTTTTGCACAGTATTGATAGATAGTTGTGTTTTTTCCATTATATTATTTTGTAAAAATAATCAACACTTTACAGCAGCCAGCCAAGAGATAAATTCGCGTTGGAACATATGTATGTACTGTATACATGGACCAACTCTCATCTGCACACGGAGAGGATTTTAGAGGAGTGTGTGTGTGGGGGGGGGGGGGGGGGGGAGTATGTGTGGGTGTGTAGGGGTGGATAGGGATTGATAAACACTTCAGAAGATGAGAAATGGGGGAACGATAAATCCATATATTGATGGACGGGTAAAGGGGAGATTGATAAGATAGTCTGATGAAACACTTCAACGTCCATCTTATGTCTGCAGATAAAAGCGATTTCGTCAAGAGGGGCATCCCTCACAACTTGTGACTCACAGCGAGATGTCTCGAATATCGGTGACTGATTAATCCGTCCTCCAGGGCGAGTGCTCAGGCTGTATGTGCACTCCGGCACTGTTGTGGTTACAGTTTCTGGGAGGGGGTAAGGGATGGGGGTGAAGTTGGGGGTGTGGGGGGTAGATATGATTGCAGGGGCAAGGTGTTGATAAACGGCGCCTCGGCACAAAATTGCAAAGCGAGGATTCAGACGATTGATGTTACACCTTTGTCTGCGGTGCCCTCGGCATTTGGAGGAGATCCCTTCCAGAAATCAGTGACCCCACCCCCTCCAAGTCAGAGCTGCGGGGAGAGTCTGGCCGAGATTGAAACTTGGCTTGGAAAGTGACGAACGGTTATTATTCAGCACAGTGATAGTGGCATGAATGAGCTCAATATGGTGTGTGCCTCATTACGATCAGCTTTCCTTTGTGTAAGTCATATCTACACACACACAATAAATGCCTACCTCATAGATTCATTCACAGAGCAGTTCAGCATTACATATTTTACACCTTTCCCTAATTTACTCCTTGCTGTATCAGTTCCATCTCCTAGAGGGGACATTTTTGCATACTGTGCTTAACAAAGAGGTGATTTACAATGCAGCTCTCCTCCCTAGCGGTAAGGGTACTCTGTGCCATGAGTCGAGGGCTTTTACAGCCAGGACAGGTACCCTCCTTTGAGATCACATGATCTCTTAACCCATTGAGGACCAGCTGATTTTGCTATAACACGTATTTCCCATAGGCACCTGCCCAGTATACTTGGCACAAGTCTTCAATGGGTTAAAGCTAAAATGCAGTTCTCATATGGGCTCAAATTCATCTTCCACCATTTTGAATTGGCTTGCAATATATTGGAAGGCTCTACGAAAAAACTCGTCAGGCTTACACAATTTGCCGGAATGATGAGTTGTTTTGGAGTATTTTGAGGTCAAAAGTGTGAAATAATAAAAGTCAGCATACCCAACTTAAGTTCTCAAAGTGCCCTCCCCGTTCAGTAGTGGATTTAGGGAGAAACATTACTAGTAGACATGTGATGATTGAAATACGCCCTAGCAGAAGTACTGATCGAATCATAGTAGTAATGAATGCAATTCACTCTTGCATGATGAATACTGCTATGGTGCGATATATTGTAATCAATGTAATCGAGTTTAAAACATTACGTACCAACCATGATTGAAAATGCTCTGAAATTTCAATACTTCTGGCATATCTTTGTAGGTAATTCACATTTTCATTTTCACCAAAGTGAAATTATATTATCACAGCATTTTCTCATATATTTTTTTATGCATATGTATCCCTTCTAGGGCAAAAATTGACGGTTTGTTGTTCTTGCAAAACAAATAGTGGAGAATTGCAGAATGGGTGTTTTAAAATTTGTAACTATGTGCGTGTGTCTGCCTGTATCCTTTTGTTTCCATTATACATTTTCAACATAGACCCTTTCATGATAAGAGACTAACTTTGTTCACAAATAATTGAAACTGCAGTGACAACGGCTATCCTAAATTGTAAGTCTTAATTGTTAATACGATAGCTGTTATCAGGCAAGCTCTTAACTTAAAAAGTCCTATTGTACTATGGCTCAAGTTCATCCCCCCCCCAACACACACACAATGTTTACGTAGATGGAATGAGCCCACTTATAAGATGTAGTTTGAGAAGCAAAAGGACATCTGCACAACTTACTGTGCACAAATTTTGTGCTGCTCCTTGAGTTTTTACTATCTTTGTTTACTAATGATGTACTGTAAAAGTGGATATTTTCGTGCAACTAATTTTTCCTGCTCAGCTGGTTAAGAAGAGTTTCGCTTGTTTTTAATTCCGCGGAATCAAGACATTAACTACTGGAACATTAAGGCAAGCAAAAAATATTCGTGTGCTTTTATTTTCACTCTAGCTTCTGGTTTGCGCAAAAATTTCAACACCGTGAAAATTTCCACTATTACAGTATTACATATACACTTTCATTTCCACCTGATGTCTGGTAATTTCTGGATGACCTGTAAAGTATGTATGTGATTGATGCTCATGAGATATCAAGCTAATGTAGTGTAAAAATCAATATTGCCATTTCAAAAGTAGAGGGGCTTTGGCTGCATTGGTTTTAAGATGAACTAGCATCATTCTAAGCTATGCAGCACACTCTTTCTGTGGTTTTTGTGTTATCTCCACAAACATCATGTCTCACTGTGCACTGCGTGTTATAGTAAGATGGGATAGTTGCAGCTGTTAAGAATGCATAATCAATTATGGTATGGTATGGAATGGTTTATTGATCAAACTTCGCAGCCGAACGGCTGAATTGTGTCTGATTTACATCGATAAAAAAAACAGTGAGACAAAATAACTTACATACATTTGTATACAAAACACGAACAGAATACAACCATTACGACAACAACAAAACAAATCATCGGTACATCAGTAGTGGAAGTACATTCAGTATATAAATTACATGTATATTGGAACAAAAACAGAGTTGAGTGAAAAAAACAAACAAACCCGTTTTACATATACATGTATCTTATATCCTCCATTAGTGACGTATCACAACCCTTTAAGCTAATAAAAAGGGTATAGAAGGATAAGGGAGGAGGCGTGGAATGAGGAATGTTGAGAGATAGAAGATGCTACATGTAGTGTGAGGCTGAGACAGGAACAGAGTGAGGGGGAGAGAGGAGAACAAAGAAACAAAGGCTAGGGGAGAAGAAAAGGGAGGCACAAAGAGAGAGCAGGAGAAATGTAAGGATAAAGGAGAAGAAGAGGAGTGAGTAGAGGGGAAAAGGGAGGAAAGAAAGGGAAAGAAGCTGTATGCGTCTGGATAAATATAAAAACAAGACAATTCAAACAAAATGGACATACAGATGTAAGCACATATATTGCACTTCAGTTGAAGGACAAATACTAACAAACATATTTCTATATAAACTTCTGCATATAAATACTTCAAATTATTCAATCTTTGTACCAGTTCTTTGATTGTCAAAATATATACAAAAATGAATACACTAAGCGAGTCTGAACACTATTATGCAACATCATCCATGTCTGTAGCTGTATTACACACTCCTGCTGTTACTTCTGTATTATCTCTTTGATCCACCAGGCCTGCCTGTACACTGGATGTACGACCAGGATGAGCTGGCAGCAGCGGTGTCAAAGTACCCCACCCCAGAATTCATTCCGGAGCCAGCGGGACCATTCTACCGCCTGCCTACTGGGAAGAACAGCACCTATGGGGATCACCTCTTTACCCTTCTCAAGTCTGTGGTAGACAGCAATGGTGAGAGTGGTTTAATTTTCTTTCTCCTTCCCCCCCCCCCCATTTTAACAAAGGTAAGACAGTAAAATATGCTAAAATCACCAAGGTCATGTAATTAAAAAAAAAAAAAAAAAACCTTTTTTTTTTTCTTAATCATATGACATGTTGTGCCAAAAATCACATCTGGCAAGAAAGCGGATGTGTTGAAAGTTGCACTTGGCAATTAAGCAAGTCATAAAAAAAAAATCTACATTGGATGTGAACGTACTGCTGCCAATGTATCAAAGTAGGAATTTTGGTGCAAAGTCTGTTTTGAATTTAGCAACCGAAATCAGACAAGATGTAGTGATATAGAGGGAACAAGAGCACACATATTTCCAAATGACTGTGTTGATTGCTTTTTTTTTTGTATATATGTTTGTCGTAAAACTGATTTTTTTTTTTTTTTAAGTGATAGTGACGACAAGCCTTCTAGAGTGATACACATGGCAGCATTCATAAACATTGATAAAGTGTGTGCAGAGTGGAAATTTTATGGTGTGGAATTTGTTTCTATGAATTCCCCCCCTTCACAAGCTCAAATGTTCATTTGAGACTGCAAATAATCATGAAGAAAATATATTGCAGGAAAACTTTCATATTGCTGCCATCACTCATAGAGATGAATGATGTAATGATTTCAAATGTGAATAATGAAATGTTGCTTTCTGAAAAAAAAAATCCTTTAATTATTCAGCCTGCTATGGTTCAGCTTCGAGGAGCTTAAGCTCAGTGCATAGTTGAGGCTTGCAAAGGGTTGTGTATTAATGTTACCGGATGTCTGTCCGCGGTAGAGCAAATGTGGGCGGATTTTATAGTTGGCGTTGAGCGGTGAGATATTTCCTTCATGGCCCATGATGGATGATGATTCCAGGATGACGCTGCCCCGTCTAGACTGTGTCTGCCTTCATTGGTTTGGCCTAACGAGGGCAGCATATCTGCCATCGGAGCACATCCTGTACAGGAAGTCACTCAAAAAGCATGACATCCCTCCAACTCCCCCCAAAAGGTATAGGATAATGAGAAGGATCACTGGTAGTTATGTGACACTTGTTGCATTTTGCAGTACCTACTCTTTGTAAAGGGTAAAAATCAGAAAATGTGGCTAATGCATGCGGTGAATTCACAACAAGAAAAATGCTGAAGATGAATAACTTCATTGATATAGTCTAACATTTACAAGTGTATCAGGAATGAACACATTTTGTTCTCCTCTCTGCCTGTGTTGTGCTGAAAAGTAGCTTTAAATTACGTGAGAACGCAACCTATTGAAAACAAAATGGCGCCCCCATATGATCTGTGCATCAAGTAGCTCTCTGCGTCGTGAATTGAGCAGACGTAAAAATAACCCAGAACGCATCTAGTAAGAACTCAGACGACGCGAGCCTTAAATAGATCGCTTTTGATAAGCGATTTTGCACATGCTCAGAACAAATTTTTTTTTTCCCTCTGAACGTTGCCATCGCGAAAATCTAAAGCTCCCCAATGATTCCTGGTGCCAACAACTTTTTACTTCAGCATTGTGTTTTCAAGCTAGCTCTTTCAGGCTACTTCCTTACCCTAACTCATGCATAATTTTGCAGTTCCCAGAGCTTTTGTGGGCAATGCAGGATAGTGGATATGACATGGCAGTGGCAGTGTACTAAAGCTGGCAGGGCCCACTGGGACAGCAGTGCTACCATTGAACAGCCTATTATGGTTAAAATGGATGTTATTGTTATCATCATATGAGAAATGTAGAGGAGGAGGAGGAGGAACATGAGAAGATGGAGAAGAGAAATTTTGTCTTGTGAAGAAATGTTTTGGCCTTACACACACTGAGGTGATGCAGACTGAGAAATCTTGAAAAGATGATATGTGGTGTGGTTTGAAGAGAGCTCTAGAGATAGAGGTATCAAGAGACAGAGGGAGAGAGTAAAATAGCATGCATTATCAGGGGTGCATTTCATCAAGCATTTTGTCAGATATTTTTTCTGACAAATTTACTCTCAATCAGGGTTTTTTTTTTGTGTGTGTGTGGGTATTTTAAACCATCTTATTGTAATACCTGATGGTATTCCATGGCTTGTATCTATACCTCTACCCTTACCAGTATACTGTCTCTTCTCTCAGAGAATGGACCTACTTCATAAAGATTTCTCTGAAATTGAATATGACTGGGGAATATGATACAAGCATGATTCCTTTAAGATGAGCGTCTTCCACCACATGGAATGGCAATTCCCTTTCCCGCTTCTCAACCCAATTACCGGCGTACGTCACACGCCCAGGTTGCCCAGGCCAGCACCTGCTGACACCGATCATCCCGGGTTGTTTGGGTCTCTCGCTCGTTAGTCCACCTTCCAATCCACACATTGTCTGGCACTGTCTGATTACATGTGACAAACGTGTCTCGCGCGTGACACGACCGCTGTCGGCATAGTCTGTACTGACTGTTGCTGTTGTTGTTTGCCATGTTGTTTTTTGACGCCGTACCATTCACATAGATGTGAACAGGATTCATGCCCCCTTCCCCTTGGGACATAATTGAACCATGTGTCCTCTAAATTTGTTTTGCAGCAAACTCGCATGATGTCGCTCTGTTTATCTTCTTTTCTTTTTTTTAGGGGGATGGCACATGGGAATGACATTTACATATAAAATTTATTGAAAAAAAAGGGAGTAAGGCAAACAAAATGCTGAAAGTTTTAGCCCAATGGGACCAACATGTTTTGAAGTGTGGAATCTTTATGTATTTCTATGAATGTGCAAATAACATCCTTAGTCGATTAGGACCTAAGCAGGTGGAAATACAGTGTATTTAAGTTAGAATTTCTAGTCAGAAACACTAAATGAGAATTCTCGCAAAGCAGCCATCCTTGTCATGATTACATCCAAATAAGCAATGAACCTTGCTTTTTAGAACAAGGGTGATAATGCAATGCTTCAAGTCAGAAGGGATGCTTAGGAGCACAGAGGGAGGAAGTGTTAAAAGGACACTAATACAATCATGAACAGTTTAGAGAGAACTCCATCTTTTTTGCAAGGCCTGTTCTGTTTTTCATTTGACAGTTGAAGAAAAAAAAAGATTAAAAAAGTACAGGTATAAAAAAGCACATAGCTTAGCGCAGTACTGCACTCTTTTCCAAGGTGGTATACATGGGTACAAGGTGCGGTGAGTTATGCTTATATGGCATCAGCGGACATAACCACTCCTGCAAGAGTCGTAAACAATATTTCACGGTGCATCGTCATGGCGACTGTCTAGAGTCCGTGAGAGATGTCCGGACATCCTCGATCTGATGCTGACAGTCGGTAGCTAATGATTTACGGCAAGGTCCAAGATGCAGCAACGCCGATAAAGAGATAAGATGGGGGATGGGGGGGGGGTTGGAAGAAAATTGGTATGCTCTAATGAATGGTGTGTTAATAATTAGCCAGCCTTCTATCCTTGCGTTGAAACATCAACCGCTCCAAACTGCCTTCAGCCCCCTTCTTCCTCCTCCCTAAGGAGTTTTAATCTCCTTCCAGAGCAGATCGTATCACTCTGAGATGGACGAGCTGAGGGTCACTTTGATGACCGGACAGTAGATTATTTTGGATAGGCCTGCAGTTGATGGACATGTAAAGCAAACAGCAGTATTAAGGTATACTACCACTCAGGAGATGTCTCTCTTTGGAAAGGCAGCACAAAGTCTGTCGTGGAATCAAACGCAATGTTTGAAGTGCTTGTTAATGACGTTACAGCATTTTTCAGCTGCCAGGTGAGACGGAGTTCCGGAAAGGGCTTGAATCACCAAACTAGCATGACAAATTATCCAGCTGATTGGTGAAAAGAGCATGTACGTATCTAACATATTTTTAAAGACACACGTACCTACACACACACACATACACACACACACACACACACGCAAAATGGCATCTGTAATTTGTTGTAATCATTTGGAACAATTTGTATTTCCCTTCACCAGAATAGTGGGGCATAGAATTTGATCTATGGAGGAAATTTTGTGCAATAGGAGTTATGTCTTCCATGGAATGAGATGAATTTTAACTGTTTTAAAATCTAAAGACAGATAAAGCTATCAAGTAAGTATATATATATGAATTAGAATCTAAGATAATCAAATATTTGTACATTTCTATTGTTTTTTTGCGAGGCTAAAAAACGCACAAGAGAAAAAATAAATGTTCACTGTAAGAAATGTTTCTTTAAAGGGATAACTAAGGGTATACCCATGTCTTTATTGATTTAATGATTGATGATCTATCTTTTTTTTTTTATTTGAAAGGATTTGACCGTGAGGCATACCAGAAAGGTCTAAAGGCCATGTTTGGTTCGGGATCTGCCTACGACTACGAGCGATCGGGCCGTCCAGTCCTTGGACCCTGGCTGCCTGGCACGATGAAGAAGTTTCTGGCTAACTACGAGGCAGGGAAGGAAAATACAGGAGACACAGGAAGCAGCGATGTAAGTCGAGCCTTTGATAGTTGAAGCTTAGCTCCTGATCAAGAAGGATTTCATTTTAAGTTTTGACTGGCTTTAAGCACCAGAAAGTGGTGAAAATGTGCTGAAAATATATCTGTTACTATCGTAGTTAACGTTACAATTATTATTTTCATCATCATCGTGATTGTTATTATTATAATTGATATCATTATTATTCTTATTGTTATCATTAGTAGTAGTAGTAGTAGTAGTAGTAGTAGTAGTAGTAGCAGCAGTAGTAGTAGTAGCAGCAGCAGCAGTAGCAGCAGTAATAGCAGTAGTAGTAGCAGCAGCAACAGTGGTAGCAGTAGTAGCAGCAGCAGCAGTAGTAGCAGTAATACCAGTAGTAGTAGTTCTATTGGTACTATTTTTTCAATATTATATAGAATTCAGGATATTGTACCACAGACCTCTTCAACTGCTATGCTGTAATACACAGTGTTACTTTCTTTCTTTCCCTATAGAGATGTGTGTAAACGCAAAGGATTATAACAATTTTCACCATGTATGTTTAAAACTCGAATATTCCAAGAACGATCATTCTGAAATGTTTCAAAGGATGTGATGACTCCCTTTAAGATTCCTGCACAGAATGCAATATGGGAGTTATGATGCAGAGTAATGCTGATATGATAAGCCCATCAGGCTAAAAATAAGACGCTTGATTGATTAATAGAAGTCGTCTCACAGACCTGGCTCTGATACTCCATCTCAAATTGGATCTGCAGAGGTATGGAAAGTAAATGTGCACCCGCAGCCCTCTCCAAATTCAAATTTATTGCCATGGCATTCTCTTTCCCTAAATGCCATCTACAATGCATTTCATGATTAGTGCACAAGCTTGTTTACTTCAACTGTATGACTCTTTTTTTTTTTGATGATCATACCACACATGAAATGAGGAAATTGTTTAAACAGGTCTGTTAACAATAATTGCTTGTAGGAGGTGACAAGAGCGATTAGGGCTTTACATCTTCCCAAAACATGGAGGAGGCTTTAAACCTTTGATTTATGCCATGCTGGTATAGGATTGCATGTTGTAAACACAAACACACACACACACACACACACACATTCACACACACATGTTCATGCACGTGTATATCAGTTATGTATGGGAAGAAATAAAATGCATGTGATAGTCTTATGTACCTTCAAATCTTTATCAGTCTTGTCTCTTTTTCTCTTTCTCCATCTCATTCTTTCTCTCTCCTGTCTCTCCCTCTCTCTCTCTCTCTCTCTTCCTTACTCATTATTTTTCTCCCTCTCTCTTTTTGAAATTATCAAGGACGTAATATGAATCAATTCATTTCGACTTCATTTCACTATAACAGAACACGAAATGGAAGTACAAAGTTCATGAGTACAGAAATATGATAAAAACTCAGTTTGACAAAATAGTCATGCTTTTCAAAAAATGAACATATATGTTGTGGATAATTCATGTAATGAAACTGCTTCGTATTTGATGAGAATTAACTTTTGTCAACAGAAATCAAAGTATTTTTGCTTTCAAGATGATGTTAGCTTTCTTGTTGTTGTTGTTGCTGTTGTTGCAGCCAGGTACATGGTACCATGTAGTACTCTGTGACATGTCCAGAAAACAACCTACCCTGAACATTATAAAGATAGTACATCCACATCTTCTATAGATTACATCTTAAAGAGAAATCAGCATAATCTCTGATTTCCTAAAGAAATCCTGCTGAAAATTCTCTTGATGCCCCTCTACCTCTTCAAATACTTCTCTTCTTTCTCCCTCTTATGTAATTTATATATTTTCTGACATTATCCTTTTTTTTGGGAGTAGTGACATGAGAAAGAAAATATGAAAGCATTGTTTAGTCTTTCCTTCTTTCATGCTTTAACCCGTTGAGGACGAGTCCCGAGTATACTTGGGCAGGGGTCTATTGGAAATGTGTGTTGTAGCAAAATCAGTCCGTCTTCAATGGGTTAAACAGAGTAAATAGATTTTTTTAAAAATAATTTACTCTCATGTCTACATGCGTATCAGTTGAAGCATAGCACTAATATAGGGGGCATATCCAAAGTGCATCTATTGTTTGTAAAATTAGATTTGTAACACTAATGACTTCATTTGACTTTTTAAAGAATAACATGCATAAAATTTGCCTTTGTCTTGACTAGGTGAGAGATTCTCAATATAGAATATTTCCAACTGTCTTCATTTTCCTTCTCCATGTATTTTCTTCTACTCTTTTTCTCTTTTCCTGTGGATTACCTTCTCTCACTTCATATATTCTTCTATATCTCCTTATGATTCATCCTTTAAACCACACACACACTCTCTCTCTCTCTCTCTCCATCATTTGCATGAAACAGCTATCCATCCATCACTTAGGATCAGTGGGAATTTCTACTCTGCTACTCCAAATCACAACTGAACTTATATCTTCCTTTCTTGTTTCTCCCCCCCCCCCCCCCCCCCCCTTTTCTGTCATTAACCCCTGGCACAGGGGTAAAGGCCATTATCAGATCAGCGGAATTTTCCTTTAGGCTGCATGCATTTTTCTACTCACAGACCTTCTATTTTTATGCCAATTTTCCCAGCACTGTGCCTTTCAGCATAAAGTGGGTTTTAAGAATCAGCCGAGTTATTCTTGGATGCTAAACTGTTGTCGTTTTGCAGTGTTATATTCATGGTGTGTATTTAAGTTGTTTCTCCTTGCACATGTTCCTGTGGCAGTGATCTTGCAGAATGCATTATGCAATTGAATGAATTATGCATCAGCAAATTACGTCTACTCTGGGTAGAAAATACCTTCTTTTTGTTTTCATTCATTCTTTGGAAACACATGGTACAACTGGAAAAGATAATCAGAAAAGAAAGGATCTGTGTCAGTGTCATTCATGATTAATTTTCATGCTTTCCTGGTACCTTGGATAATGTCAAACAGATGTGATCATTATTCCTGACAAGAAATACTATAGTTCATCATTGTGTGTTATGTATTGTGTGCAATGTAACATTAATGAAACAAAAGCACTATTTTTATATCGTTATTAAGAAATTCAAATATTACCTGAACATTAATGAGTCAAAGAAAGTGGAAACAAAAGGTATGAGGTATAGGAACTAAAAAAAAAAAATGAGAATAAAAAAATTTAAAAATTTCTGTCTTGGCTGTGGGGACATTTGTAGACGTAGTGATAAGGGTTTGCAATCATATGTGACATTTATATCTTTTCATAATGTATGGAAATGTAAATGATATGCTCTCTGGTTGTGGAAAATGAGGTTGATGTACGATCCTCCATGGGAAAAGTATGAAAAAGTAACATGAACTGGGCCAAGCCTGGATAGAGTTTCTTTAAAAAATTCCGGATGATGATCATGCTTTGTGTCAGTAAGTTTGTCCCGCTGTGTGGTCTCTATCTGGTTACTTTTTTTTCACATCGTTTCATTCTTTAAACTTCAGAATCCCTGTGCAGTTTCTCGTTGCATCCTTTATTTCTTTTCTTTTCTTGGTTTTTTTTTGGGGGGGCTTTTTTTGACAGCATTCTATCTAGCAGTCTTAGCAGTTTCGTAGCTTTGATATACTGCAGTCAGCAAAAGAGGCTTACTGTAGAACCCATCTAAATATCTTTCAGGGGATTTTTGCATCTTAGGAGAAGGCATTTTCTTGATTGGCCAAAAGTTGAGGGTACCTGTGAAAATTGTATTCTTCATCAAAAAGCATATATCCTACATACATGCTGCAAGAAAGGAGTATGACGTTGTTGAAGTTCATAGAAGGATCAATATTGTAATCATAACATATGAAAGAATCATTCTTTTTGTTATGTTCAAGGATTTGGGCATTTCAGATGTTGCGTACCATTATATTTATTGATGTTTTCGTATCAAAAACCTTGTGCAGTTTTATGTGTGTCTCATAAACAAGCTGTGGGTTAATGACAGTGAATAACCAAATATTATGATTGACTTTGTCATATCATTACCTATTCATTGTCCTGATAAAAGAGTACAGTACAGAAATATGATGTCATAACCATTTATTGCCATGGAAACTGGTTCTAAACACTGTCATGTATCCAAAATATCTGTGAATACAACGGTTGCTAATAATGCTTGTACCCGGTTCCAGCCCACTGTCCAAAGCCTCATGCAAGGATAAGTCTTGTTTGGAACCAGCACTAAGCTATAACAGAAGACTGACATCATCACTTATGTAGGACCCTACTCTTTGCCAGACCTGATGATCTTCTTTCTTTTTGTAGGTGGCAGTATGACAAGAGTGATATTTGTTTATCATTCCATTTTGTTATTGATGTTTAAAGGGAATGGTTAGTAAGTGATCAGTGGGAATCAGTGGGAATGCTGGGGGATGATTGTTCCAATCCTTGTGGGATTCATTTAAGAGTACATTATATATCTATTGTTGTGTAAAAATTATTTGCTTCTGAACAGTCTCATATTCAAGTAATGTGCAGTTTAATGCCCCGTCATTGTACAGGTATGCTAACCTGGAAACATTAAGCTGCACATTAAATCCCTGCACATTAAATGAATCCCACAAGGATTGGAGCAATTATCCCCTAGCATTCCCACTGATTCCCACTGATCAGTTACTAGCCATCCTCTTTAATATTGTAGCAGGTGAGAGTAGTAGCAGTAGGAGTACACACAGTCATAGTGTTGTCATTTTCCATAAATAAAAAAATTATCAATATTTAATTTGAGAAGTAGACAATGTATTA
Source organism: Diadema antillarum (assembly GCF_040938485.1). NCBI lineage: Eukaryota > Metazoa > Echinodermata > Echinoidea > Diadematoida > Diadematidae > Diadema > Diadema antillarum. Next base: position 1,902,270 of record NW_027271431.1, read on the forward strand.
AAAAAAAAATCCCTTTAGACTGTCTTTGAGTCATGTGACTCACATAGTATTTAGCTTCAGCTGGCTAATTAATGCAGTCAGGATTAGATTAGCTGCAACAGAGCTTATCCCATCACAGTGACAGCTCCCTCGCTTGGCCTGGAAGATCTCCCGGTGAAAACTTTGCAGGTTCGGCAATTGTGTTATTCTCGGGGTAACTCGATATCGGGTCACTTTAGTAGGAAGGAGGCTAAAGCGTCACGCACGGATTGCAGCTTAATTCGAAGTTGGATTCTCAAAGGACTTGTAATGTGTGCCTTCATACAAATAAAAACAATAAAGTTTTAGTTATCTGTGTTCTGTAAGTTTACGTGTTTCAGAGCTGACTCAGTTGGCCTGAATCCGCTTTGAATAATTCAGTCGTTTCACTGCAGCTCTGGTGCAACTCAGTTGCAATTTCAGTCCACGCAAGTGAAGCACATGTACGCACATGATTTTGCATATGTTACTGTAGAAGTGGACATTTTCCATTCTGGTCACCTGGTCTATGAAGATTCATTCTCTCTTTCAACATGAATTTTATGAATTACTTTGTCAGGCAAAGTTATGCATTATTGCTTTGACAATGACAGAAGTGCGTATAAACCAACTGAGAAAAAGGAAAGGTCATTTGCCCAGTTGTGCACATGAGCTGATTACGAACTGGTTTATATGTCACAGAGGAGACACGAAGGTGGCATGGATTGTATTAGATAAGGCAGAGTGGGAGTTACTTATGAAAGCACCGCATGCAACCATAAATAATGAAAGATTTGGTGATATGGGCCGTAATGTAATTATGTGTGATATGCACAGCACTAGTTATGCATGGTTTAAGGAATGGAGTGCTTTCAAATTGCCGTTTGATTAATCTCTTTTTTAAGAAATAAAATCTTCTGTGCACAAACAGCGACAGATTTGCTTATGTCATAGAATTGTAGATTTCATACTTCGTAGATTTTATACTTGGTAGATTACAAAGTGAGCATCCAGAAAGCTTTTCAAGTATCCAGAACACCAGATCTAACAGGAGAGCAATGAGACCACTTGAAAAAAACTCTTGTGGTGGTAACCAGACTCCCAGTATTTTTAAAAGAAGAGGTGTTTGCGTAGACTTCAGATAGTGGCATGGTATGCACTATGTGTGTGTGTGATGAATGTCTGCGACAGACCGTTTCTGCAATGTATTCAAATTCTCTTCACACTTTGTTTACAAAAGGTTGCCTTAACAACCATAAAGCTTGCCGGAGGCTTGCCCTACCTAGCAGCAACCATTGAATGCTAAGTGAATTCCTGTCTAAAAAGACTTAATTGGAGGAAGCAGGTGAATTGAATGGATCAATACTAGGCTGTAGGAAAGGAAACAGCCATGAATTTTAATTCATGTACACTACAGGAACAGTGTATTATGGGGAAATATTTCCAGGGATTGGAGAAAAAGCCAATTTATGATTAGCTCATGGGCATGATGGTATAAATGACCTTTTTATTTTTTCAGTCGATTAAGCACTTCACTCATTTTCAAAGCGACATGATGCGTAATCTTGCCCTATGTAACAATTTATGGCATTCATGCTACGAATGAAGAATGAATTTGCATAGACCATGTGACCAGACTGGTCTGTCAATCACACTTACGAAAGGAATTGTAGGGAGGCATCCGATTCATTGTTTTGCACTTAATGCATCCACAAACTTAAAAAAAAAAAAAAAAAAATATTGCTAAATAAAAGGCTTGTTGTCAGGTGGATGTGCTGGCATGCACTATTTGTACACACACGCTCACACACACACACACACACACACACACAAACATACACACACACATTTTTCCACAGTAATCATAATTTCTTATGACATATAATACAAATGAAATTTACAGAGGTACATACACACACACACACACATATATATATACAGCTGTATGTATATACACACACATATACACAAGTACACACACTTTTATTGTTTTTCGATGTGTTAGAGAATCTTCTGTGACAAATAGAAAAGGAGGTCACTTCCAGACTGTGACATGATCTTACAAACCACAAGAAAGTCCCCAAGATATCCTGGATTCCTCTCCTTACCTCCCTTTACCCCGAGTCTGTGTTCTTCAGAGATAGATATATGTCTCCAACCATCTAAACCACTGTAAATCAAGGACGTCTGACAACCCTTTTCCCAAGTTTATTCATAATGCATCCAAGCACATCCGTAATGAATAGATAATCCATCTAGAACCCAAGGAGCACAAGCACAAATTGGCAATGCTAATCGTGTGTCTGCCATTCGAAAAAAAGAAAGAGAATTTGCTAAAGGTATTATTGTCTCAGTGCTCTTCTGTATCCAGGATAATGCAGGTGCATATCAGAGCTATCAGCAGCCGTCTTCAATCACATTCTTCACACTCCATTGCTATTTCATGACCACAATGGCTGTATTTGTCAGTTTCCATTTGTAAATATTCACAAGAATGATGGTCTGCAGTTTGTATATCTTATCTTAACCCGTTGAGGACAAGTCCAGAGAATACTCGGGCAAGTGTCTATGGGAAACGCTTGTTGTAGCAAAATCAGTCCATCCTCTACGGGTTCAAGTTTATGAGTTCCAGTAATAGCTATGCTCAATCTGCAGTAATTACCATTTTGGCGTGAATGTGCACCATAATTGCTATTAAAGTCATTATGATGCCCCTTTAACTTCTGCTCCACACCCTTTTTAAAAATTGTCTGTTGTTCATAGCTGCCTATCTGGTGGCGATGTTTTTTAGGTTAAGACTCGACTTTCTAATTCTTTCTTTGTCTGCAATTATATTGTATAGGAGTGAGACTGCAGTCATGAACATGTCCTTGGAATTGATTGGTTGATTTAACGGGAGTGCAATCACACACACTTAAGTGTTCCAGATGACGACTTGATGGGGATTTTAGCTTGGCAGAGAGTTTCCACGGGCTCGTTTATTATCTTTTCGCGCCCATCGACTCAAATGAGCGGCACATGCTGTCCGTGCCTGCAGAGTCGACGCCGCTAATTAAACAGCGAGGCTGCGACCGAGCCTGGTGATGAAATGTTGCCTTCCTCGCTAGAGGGTCATCGTTTTCGTCCTCTCAACATCCCAGCATTGTTCTCTCTTTTCCTGGTAGGAGGAGTGCGTGAATCCAGTAAAGCACCATCACTTGTTTCGAAGAGAGACAAATCCCATGCAGTCATCTTTTATCGTAAACACAGGCATTAGTAAAGTAGGTTGATTAAAAATATATTGACGTGCACAGATAATCCTCTCTTTCTCTATCTCCCCATTTTTTTTTTCTTTCATGATGCATTCACAATGCAAGGCATGCATTCTTCTCTCTCATCAGCCAGTGAATTTGTAACAGATTCTTTTTCTTTTGTTTTACTTAAAAATGTCCCACTTTCACAATTGCATGCCCTAGTTTACTTGCTGAAACTGCTCTTGAAACATCCTGTGAGGAGAATGTAACGAGAAGTTGTTTTTTTTTAATTTGTATTCGTACCTTTGCCTTTTAGATGAAGGTTAGTAGCTGAACTTGTTTGTTTTGTTCTCATTTTTTAGTCCCATAATGGCATTCATGCAACAGTCACATTGATTCACCTTGAGGTGCAAAATAGTAATGTGGGGGTAATGAATCATGCAACTTTTTTTTCATTTTTTTTTAGCTGCGGAAGATGGCAATTGGTTCTGAGAGAGAGAGAGATCGAGAGAGATCAAAGACCTTTGTGTGAGATTTCTCTCTTTCCTCAATGTTCATGAATGATGTATCCTGGCATAATGCATTTTTTGTTCTGACAAATTTTTCACATTAACAAGCTCTACCAAGGGTGCTGTAATCTCCTTGTCTCGGCATTGATGTTGGCTGCAGCGAGCCATTGTTGCCAAGGGCAACCTTCCCTCTTTTTAAGAGAACACTCTGTGCATACATAATTATTTTTTTTCTCCTTTTTTCATACCTGTCTAGCCCAACCACAAAGAATGAGATTGCTCTTCCCAAAGCTGACACATCGCCACAAAAGCCTGATGGAGTCAGCAGACATCTCTGTACTGATATTTTTTTTTGGCCATTTTTCTCTTATTGTCCAGACATAAAGCTAACCAAAAAGATGCAATACGTCCCATTCTGTTTTCCATAATCAAACACAGAAGTATAAGAAATCTAGCAACCACTCAAGCACGCCTTTGAGATAAATTGGCACTTTAGCCAGCTCATCACATCCCAGAATTAAACCAGCATTTTGTGATTAAACCAGCTGTGTCTTTAGATGATCATCTTCACCTTTCATTGCTTGATAAGCAAGAGTGAAATACTCTCTCCATTTAAGCCATTGGTTTTAACATATGACTTTTTGCTTCAGATGCAGAAATGTCCAAAGTCTCTGAATTCCAAAATCTATAACTTATTCTTAAAATGTCAACACACTCAAGGAGATCAAATATCCTGTTTTTCCCTTAAAAATTTTGGAATTACTGTTTGAATTATGCAGATTTGATCAATTGAAGCAGTTCCTCTATTTTTTTTTCAGCATTAGGTATGTGCAGTGAAATTCAGAGTTGCCAATTCAATGATGAAAAGATGAGAATATTTGTATCAAAATTGTACCAGGATTTGATTGATTATGCTGCAAGCAAGCATGTATGAGATACCTGGCAAGATATTTAATCACACTTAATCAATTTACCTTCTTTAGAAAAATTGAATTTCGAAACATTCTATGACTCAGTTTCGTCTGGTTGTTTTGTATGAGGTGAATACTTTGCATAAAGTTATTATGGTAAGGCAACTGAATAAAGATATATTTGAGCAAACAAGAATCAACGTACAAGAGATGGCAATAAGGCAGACAAGGTATGCCCAAAAAGAAAGAATACTCATTGATGGGCCGTCAGATACAGGTGATGACAGTAACAAAAAAAAAACCCCAAAAAATGTCAGATACAGGTAATGACAGCAACAAAAAAAAAGAAGATACAATCTATTCTTAGATTCTGTTAGATTGCTTCTACCACCACAGACCCACCTTGATTGTTAAGATGACCTTGTTTGCACACTTTCACGAAAATATGAGTTTGAGCTTTTTTTTTTCTTTCTCTCTTGACAACAATTTCTTATTCAGCTATTGCAGCAGCAATACAAAGAAAAATCCCCTGTCATATCCATGTAGATCAGGGTAATATCATAAATGTGTCATTTTTGGAATGATTCAATTTGTTCAGAGTGCGGGGGATTTCCACAGAGGACGTGTTCTCTATTTTAGCTCGCTGCCCTCAGTCTGCAGCGATACTCCCGCCATTAAAATGGTGCCAGCCTGGATGGACTACTCAGCGGCTAAAAAAGATGGTGTGGAATGGCCCTATTATGATATTGCTTCCTAGCTGATTCACTCTGACCTACAATCAAAATGTATCTATCTCATGGGCTCCCATGGTGCAATCTCATTGAGGATAGTGTTCTGCCCTTCTCTCTCTCTCTGTCCATGTCTGCCATATTTATCTACCTGTCTATCTATCTATCTGTCTGTCCATCTACCTATCTGTGTATCTGCCTATCTATCTGTCATCTGTCCATTTATCTATCTATCTGTCTATCTATCTATCTGTCTATCTATCAATCTATCTATCTATCTATCTGTGTATCTATCAGTACCTATCTATCTGTCTATCATCTAACTATCTGTGTGTTTATCTATCTATCTATCTGTTATCTATCTATCTATCTGTCTATATTTATCTATCTGCGTATCTATCTATCTATATGTCTATCTATCTATCTGTCTATCTATCTGTCTATCTATCTATCTATCTATCTATCTATCTATCTGTGTATCTATCAGCATCTATCAGTATCTATCTGTCTATCATCTATCTATCTATCTATCTATCTGTGTGTTTATCTATCTATCTCTTTTTCCTCTTCTTGCACATCTATCTGTCCGTGTCTCTGTACCTCTCTCTTTTATTCTGTTGTGCTTATAAAATATGTTCATTTTGGTATTGATGCTTTGTTATCCTTTTGACTAACCCTTTTTCATATTTCTTGATTCATGAACTCTATTAGTGCTTCTAGCTCTCACGGATTTTTTACTACTAATAAAATGTATTTTTTGTGCATCTTTATCTCGTCATATCTTTCTTTTTCTATGTCTGTCTGGCTAAGACTTTTTCTATATTTTTAGGAGTGTGGGTGTGGGTGTGTCTGTTTGTCTGGCTGGCTAGCTCTCTCTCTCTCTCTCTCTCTATTCTTTCTCTCATTCCCCCCCCCCCCCATCTTCAACTTTCCCAAAGCGAGACGATATTGCCCCAGCTGGCACGTTGCACCAGAGCAAGGGAGACAGATCTCTGCAGTAGACACACACAAGAAAAAAAAAATGAGAAAGTTTGCATCTTCACAGTGTTCCCTCCAGATTGAGAAAATGGCCGTCGGCTTAATTGGGCTAATGCTGCTGTTGAGGAGGAGCCAATTTCATTTGGATTGTGGAAAGTGCAAGGAGCTCGATCGCCGTGGCGATGGCAAGCGACGGGATGGATGGATGGATGGATGGATGGTTTGTTGGGGGAAGGCAGAAGACGTCAAGATGGATGGAGATGGACTTGTAAAGAAAATGAATTGGCGATAATTGATTCACCTCATTTGGCTGGATTTCCTCAGGTGATGTGCTTTTGTGACATCCATGCCCCTTCCCCCCTGTAGTTCATTTGGTCTCATCTCTCTTACCACTGTTTGAATTGCCTGGGCAGGCCTGCCTCATAAAATAATGTTATGGTTTCCTTCTTTTTTTGTGGGGGGGGGGGGGGGGAGGGCGTTCTTGTCCATAGTGGCCTTTGTGATTCAGATGTTCATGACTCATTAATCACATTTGAAGAGTATTTGAGGAGCGAGAGGGTCGTAGTGTTCAGTGAATGGGTCTTATTTTGTATGCACGGAGGTATCTCCCAGCCCCACCCCCTTATTACCCCACCCAACCCCAGCCCATTATACGGAGAATGTAAACATAATGTACACATAATGCCTACACTCTCTCCACAGCAGTCTTTGGTTGGTTGGTTTGCATGTTTTTTAGAAGCCATATTTTACTGGGAGATGGCAGAACACATATTTTCACTGTAATGTTACCATGTTGTGCCATGAACACATCTTACAATTTTTTTTTTCTGCATGCATGTTGGCAGGAAGTTTGTAATGATGTTAGGTTTAGTATACTAGATGTTTTCTGTGATTTTCTCTGTAAATTTCCCAAAGGTCTCTTGTCCTTTCTATTAAAAAAAAAAAAACAGTCTTCATACACAACTCATAGGCCAAGGCTAAACTTCATCATTAATCCTGAGTGTTGGCATTTGGATAAAAATGTAAATGATGTGCCAAATTTAGGTTCATGTTCCGATGGCCATCCTGGCCTGTAGTGTTGCAAACATAGAAGCCAATTTTCTGACTTGTCAATTCTATCCATCCTTATTTTCATTTCAAGCTTAGTAGGGAAGGTTTATACTTGTAAATTTTTAAGAATTACGAATATGTTCCTTTTTCACGCACCCATCAAAAAAGCTGGGCAAGTCCCTGTCTGACCTTTGACTCCTGACTGTGCTGCTGACCACAATTTCTAATTGTTATGGGGCTTTTAGGCCTTTTCCACCATAAAGTTAATTTCATATGTGGATTATCAAGGCTCAGTACAAGGAGGCTTATTCAATAAACTGCAAAACCAAACATTTTTGCGTGCCTGAAAATTTTGTCAATTTCTGGAGGAGCCAAGATTTGTGAAATTGAAATGCATGTGAAATTTCTTGTCTACTTTATATGCATTGAATGCCAGTGGCAATTCACAAATAATTTCATGCCACAAAAAAGGCCCTTGGTTTCAATTTGCGAAAATTTCAGGCAACGAATATTTCTGGTTTTGAAGTATACTTCTTTTTAAATCAGAGTAACGAAGTCATTTAGCTGTATCAGGGACACCCACTCATCATACTTATGTCATCCTGTGCAGTATTACTGCAGGTGGTTATGACAGAGATGATGAAAATGAGGGTATAGCCAAAATCCTAATCCTAATCCTAATCCTCAGCCCTAATCTTCATCACAGACTCTCAAAGTCTGGTTACATTAAAAGTAAAAGGAGAAAGTAGACCAAATATGGTGTCCGACCCAGAAACAGTTTTCTAGTGCTCGAGGGTTGCTTGCTGCTGTAGAGAATGCAAATGGAATTGAGCAATCACACAAATTTCCCTGGGGTAAGGATGTGCCCCCTGGCGAGAATCAGGGGTGAGGTAGGATGGGGTTAATATAGTGGCACCCAATGCAGCCCCCAGGGGGAAGATGTGTCCCCCCATTGCCTCCATTTTCTACACCCTTCGGGGATAGAAGCCGTTCCCCCATCGATGTAGCCTAGGGCAAGGTGGATATCACTGTGACTGGTGTGTTTCATGTTGTGCACAAGATACAATATATACATTGTTTAACTTATGAGAAGTATGTTACGATGGCTGCAGGTGAGGGAGCACAATGTAGAATATTCCATTGGACAAAATGGGGGTAGGGATGGTGGGGGTGTCCTTTGTTACCTTGAGATACAGGAAAAAAAACAAACATACATGCATGATGTATTTACACCAATCTTTCCAGAAATGAAGATTATTGACATTCACTAGCAAACAGTAGGTTTCTCTACAGTACATTCAGAGATAGAGCACAATTCCTTTAAACCTTTGGATTTGCAGCTACTGCAGCTGTTATATTATTGTATCTTTAAATACATTTTTATTCGGAATTTGTCCCAGGCCGAAAGGGCCTAACAACAACATAAAAGAGACTTATAGTTCACTTGATGTGGATGAAGGAAAATACATCTTCATTGTATTGCTGCAAGAAATCCTCAAAATACTGAATTCAGAGCTTTAGTACTTTTTGTATGGTGCACTCTGCTTTCAGGCAAATACAGGCAAACCCATCCTGAAACATATTATCTGCTTTCAAAGTAAGTGTTATATTCTTTTCACTTTTCTATATACACCTGTATTACCGGCATGAAAACATTACCAAAAATAGAAATAAAATCAAAAGCCTTGTACACCAGTGCAGGTCGGTGAGTAGGCCGTCATCTTCAGTGGGTTTTGACATATCAAGTGGCACACATCCCTTTTATTATTGAGTGAGTGCCAGACGAAGGAGCACATTTTCACGGCTGCGAGTCTGGCGGTGCGACGAGCTCAAATCAAGATCTAATTTGGGATAAAAGGCGCAGGCTCCACCACATATCTGTGATGGTAATTGGCTGCAGTCCTCCCAAAGGTTAATTAGTGATTTGCAGCACTTTTGGGGAAGAGTGGGAGAAGGGAAGTTAGAACACAAAACATCACACTTCAGACCTTGCTTTGTTTATCCCAAGATGTGATGAAATAAGTTTGTTTTCCTATGGCTCTCTCATCCAAAGTTTGTTGGTATATTTCTTATCTCCATCTCACTCTCTCTCCTTTCTCCCTCTCCTTTCTTTCTCCCTGACTTTCCTTTCCTGTCTGTCTGTCTGTCTCTCTGCCTCTCTCACTATATATGATCTGTCAGCTGTTGGTACTGTGAGGTTTGTAGATAGGCTAATGCAAGGTTTTATTGACAAACTGATAAAATCGTAATATTAACGTTGCTGTATTCAACAGTGCTTTTGGCACATGTACTTGTTATTTGATTTTGCTTTTTCCACACTGATGTTTTCCTGGCTGCATGGTTTTAATGAGGATGTTCCTTGACATTTTCTTCAACCCGTTGAGGACGAGCTGATTTCACTACAACACGCATTTCCCATATACACCTGCCCAAGTATACTCAGGACTCATCCTCAACGGGTTAAGATAAGAATGACAAGATACACAGGGGCTACAATTACAGTGAAAATTCTATGTTCAAGATTGCCCTCAGAAACTGAGTAACATCAGATTATGTGCGTCTTGTGACCAGTGTTGCAGTTTAGTGAAAATATATGAGACTTAGAAATTCTAGGTAAAGTTTCTATTTATGCATCCAATTTTGAGGAAACTTGTACCATTCTATTTGTATGATTTTCCTCTGTTTGTAAAAGTCAGTGTGAACATTCAGTGGAGTAACCACTTCAAAGGGGAGTGGTATGTGTGTGTGTGTGTGTGTGTGTGTGTGTGTGGAGGGGGGGGGGAGGTTATGTGTATGTGAACCATGATTGGGAAGTCTAGATATTTACATTATAGATTGAGCGATTTACTGAGATCACTTGTGACTATGGTCTGCCATGGAACATGATAGGTCAAAAACTTTGATTCTGGTTCACCAGAGAATGCTCAAGATAGAAATGGGTAGAAATCAATACTTCAATCCTACAACAGTCTGGACTACTTCTCCAACTTTGATGGCCTAGCCCTAGAGTTATCCTTCTTTCATTTCTTCAACCATTAAGGTCATTCTTTCTGCTTACTTTCATGGACCATCAAAGTCATTACGAAAAGGACTACGTGTAAACATCCAATGATAAAGCAACTAAGCTGTCATTATGTCGCTTTCAACTTTTGCCTCAAAAGCCTGCCTTTTTTTAAAATGCACTGCCCTACTTTTGACTTACCCCTGTTTGACAGCGTGATCAATGGTCTGTGGGAAATCTGATCCACTCTCGTAAACAAGCAAGATTTGTGATGGATGGTCATTAGATTCATTTCTAGTCTGTCAGTCTGTCCGTCCGTCTGTCTCTCTGTCTGTTTCTATCTACCCATGTCTCTCCCTGGATGCACTGCTTTTTGTGATTTCCTTCTTTAATTCTTTTTTCTTTAAACATTATCGAGGCCCCAATTGTCTCGTCTCATAGATTGAATATTTCTTTTCTCAAGTAGAGGAATGCCCTTTTATCTTTTTTTTTCCTTGCCTGTTTATTTTCTTCTATGTGATAAATTTCCTTAATCATGAGTGGCAATTTGTATTCACACTCCACACACCAAAATCTTCCCCTAAGCCCTTTCCACTCTTGCATTTCAATTTTTCCCCCTCTCTCTCTATCTCTCTCCTTTTTCTTTCTTCATTTCTCTCCATTTCCTTTCTAAAGCTTGGAAATGTTGTGCCTGGCGTAATCTTTATTTGCACTGCCATCTCACAAAGTGAAACCCCAGAGTGGCAATCAAGAAAATGAAGCCGGTAGAAATCCAGTGACGGTATTTCAGGACCGCTGAAAGAGAATCATGTTTTCAAGTTATCATGACAATCAAATGGACTTCTTTGATGCCGTGTTCTCCATGGTTTGCCATGAAGTTATGTTTTACATGTATCTTCAAGTCTGATTTAAGACTTGACTTCTTATGCATTATCAATCACCTATTGCTCTGTCCTGTGTCTCTAAAGAGTCATCATGGTGGTATATGAAGCACCCCCCTCAGTAAAATATCAAATGCATACTTTGTATACTGTATTACATTTGCTGACAGAAATACAATTGAATTGAATTGAATTGAATTGAATTGAATTGAATTGAATCATTATATGAATTGATGGAATTGTAGATAATAGAATTTTCAGCATCACAAATATCATTTGTTGGTAGGGTTTTTTTTTCACACTGTCAGCATGGAAGCATTTGGTGTGTTGTATTCATCAGCATTGTTACGGAGAAACCTTTGTTTTGTTTAAGTGTGCTTTGGGCAAAATCCATTTAAGATGTGAATGAAACATATAAATCAGTTGAAGTTTTGCCTTGCTTTACCAAGTACAAGGATCGGTTGAATACATGAATCCATTCTGCCCTGTTCGTACATTGATTTCTGTCTTCTTTATTTTCTTTTTTTTTTCTCTGTCAGTGTCAGTCATGTATTCTTCTGTATCAATGTAATGCAATTCTGCATACAGTGTAATCTCTTGTTGACTAAGCGCATTACCCAAACAAACTACATTAGCAGGATGGAATTCAAACCCTCTGATGCACTTACAACACCCAAGGGAGCCCTGTGCTTGTATTCCAACCCTCCAAGGAGTACTTTGTAACCTGATTTAGCTGCTTCCCGTCTTACAACCACCAACACCTTAGAGATATGACTCAGCAAAACCAAATTACCTAAATTGCTCGTCGGCTCGTGGATATACTGTCCTGGTGGTCGTGTTTGTTCTTTTGCCGTGGCAACGGCCAACTGTCGTCTTGCCTTGGTGCGTCCATCTCTGCGAGTGGTCGCTGGTTAGGCCACGCTTGAACACCTCCGTAGGGGAAATGACTCAAAACGCTTCAATGATTCAAAGGGAATGTGGTGTGTGTTGGCTGGACGGAGAGTGTGGGAGAAGTCCATGGTGAGATTGCAGGGATTAGATTGCATAAAGGGTTCACGGTACAAAGTAGGATTAATATTTCATGGGGAAAGGTTCAGTCAAGGGCTTTTACCTCAACTTTCATCAAAAAGGGCAAAGAAAGAAAGAGTAACCCACTGTAAACATTTTCGGTGAAAGTACGGATTAAGTCATGCTTGAATGACAAGTTGGTTTTCCTCAGTGATGTGTGTGTGTGTGTTTGTGTGTGTGTGCATGTTGTGTATATTTCGTACCATTATGCATTCAACTGGAATGTACATCGATGAGTAAAATGGATTTCCATGAATGACATAGAAATAGAAAAAAATACTGGGAGGAAGAAAAAAAAAATGTCTGTTGGTAAGATTGTGTGAATGTTTGTGTTAATGACACGATGTTGATATCAACTCTATTTTCTGTGATTCTCATTACAATTTCTTGTGTGTATATTATGTGTGAATTTGTGTATGTGTTGGTGGGTGGTTGTGTGTAGATGTGCGTGCGTGGGCAGCAGGAATAAGTCTATGATTTGTGCTCAGTATCACATTTGTATATCACACATCTGTTTATTCTGCAAACCTTTTTTTTTCTCTTCTGAAAACAGTGCATCTATTTGGTTTATAAAATGACATCCAAGTGGCATTAGCTTGTCATGACAATTCTAACCAAAAGTTTCCAATGCTGGAATATCAGTTATTTTATCAACACTACCACAAAAGACAACTGTGCCATTATGAAGATTTTTGTGTGTAAGAGTCTGTTCATATCTACCTCAGATAATGTTATACTGTATTAATAGTGGAGACATTTTCCAAGAAATAGAAATTCCCTCCTGCAGCACACACAGATAGGAGGGGACAATGGTGGCAACCTGTGGTCTGAAGGCCTATGGTTGGGGGGGGGGGGGGGGGGGGTGATGGTAATGATTGTAGTGGTGGCTTCAATAAGATGGTAATGTTGACGGTGGTGGTAGTGGTAGTAGTGATGGTGGTATTGATAGGGTGGTGATAATGATGAATTTGATGGTGGCAATGGATGATATTGATGAAGATAATGATGAAAATTTATGATAAATGTATTGATGACAGTATATGTTGCTAGTAGTGATGCGCATGTTGGTAGTGTTAATGATGATTATGATGAGAACTTCGATATTGAGAAGCAGGTCTAGAAATTGTCCATGGAAGGAGACGCTCCTCAGTTTCAAACCGCAGTCATTCCTTCAGCCTTTAATGCATAGCTCTCTCTTTTTGCAGACACCCCAGACTGCTAGAGAGATTCTGTGGACACGGAATATATTCTGTACATGGTGTGAGGTTACACAGTTATAGTTTGCTTAACCTGTAACCTCTGTTACATGAGACTTCATGCAGCAATACCTGACTCAAGACTGAGTCAGAGTTGTTAGATTTGCCAAATCCTCTCTTTCATTATCAAAGATTTGGAAGCAATCCGCTAATGTGTGGAGTTTACAATACTTGAAAAGAAATTGCTCTGTATTTGCTATTAATATATTTGTGCCAATACCTGGGAAATAAGTACTGTGCCAAAAGTTGCACAGGTTGATTTAGGTTTGTGAAAGTCTTATTTTTCACTACACAGATATTCTCTTTGTATTACTCCTCCCCAGCTGTGGTAAATGTTTACAGTTATCATTGTTTTGTTTTGTTTTTGTTTTAATCAACCTACAGTGTGATGGGGTAGATAACACTGTTGTCATGGCAGCGCTGTACGGTGGAACCCCAGAGCTGATGTCTAAGGTGGAGGACATGGTGAAAGTGGTCCAGAACAACCCTCTTTGTCTCAAGTACTCTGCAGCAGGTATGCATTGACTACAGACCTGTTCAGTATAAATGAGATTTTCTATTTCAACCATAACTTGAGTGCTTCAGTATGTCTAACAACAGTTGATTTATACACTGATATAGCAATGCACCTGAATCATTGCATAACCCAGTGAATCAGTTTCTCTTCTTATCATGGAAGCCCCGCTGTTATGGTCGAAATAAGTTACAGTGTGTTAAAACAGCATAGGTCTACACATGGAGATACTGCTCTTCTCAAGTAAGGCAAGCATGTGCCAGATAACACATGAGAGGACTTGAGAAACGTGGACAGAAAAGATACTGACAGACTTGCAAACAGACATCATGCCGAACATGTTTGGAATCAGGACATATAGGATCATTCGCTGTGTAGTTAAATTTACTGTCGAAAATGGCAAGAGATGGAATTAAAAATATCAAATAAGTAATTTCCCATTCAAGAAAGAAAGTTAGCAATTTCCCAGCTTAAAAGACAATCTATAGTGTGTTGGTGCTGTGGGAGGCAAATGTTTTCTTGTTGATGCTAATTTCCCAATTTTTAGTCAATGACTTGCAAAATTAGCGAGAATAAAACCGTTGCAAAATATATAGTGTATGTTGTGTATTTGACAGATGAATTGGTAGAGCGTGATATTATAAAAAGATTTATTGATGAATATGAAATGCTAATTATTTGTATGTATCCACACATAAATATATATAGATACATATAAAGGTCTATTGTGAACACACGTTGTTCATACAATAATGTATTCAACTACATGCTTTATACATGTATGTATAAAGATACAGAGATTGATTCTGTAACAGAGATGAGGGAAAGAAATTGAAATGGTGTGAAAACTGAGCACCAAAAAACAAAACAGAAAAAAAAGAGCAGAATGAAGCTCATGCATACATAAGAAAATATCTCACCCAAGACTTAAGTAGTAGACAGCAACTCCAAAGTACCAGAGCAGAGATGACATATCAAAAGGGAGGGAATGGATGAAGATTGGACTGGAAATGAGTGAAAATGAGTGAGATAAGAGAGGTTCTTTATAGGGAAGCATACATGTATCCCTTGTGACAGAAGTTAAAGGAGAGTGACACCTGCAAATATTTGAATTAAAGACATCTTAAGTGCTGTAATTATGCATACATAAAATTGAAGGAATTGCTTGATTGCTGATTTTCATATCGTCGCTGGGGCAACAAGACCTCGTATCTTCAAAATGTCAAATGTTCAGGAGAGCCAAAAACATGGCGGCCAAAGTACTATAGCGAATGGGACAGCCTTTCCCTTGACTTGCCATGGTGGCTTCATTTTTGGAGTAAGACAGTTGCGATTTGGACAGGACATCACTTAACCCGTTATTTGACCATTAATCTAAAAAAGTCATTTTCACCAAAAATTTCAGATACAAGGTCTTGTCACCCCAGCGACGATATATTCCTATGCTCTCTCTGTCTGTATCTTCTCATTGTTCCTGCACTACCTGTGTTTACTTTACTACTGCTCTTTGAGTATCTTACTATTTGGAGCCAGCCAATCATATTTTCTCTCTTTGTCATTATCAGTATTAGTGTCATCATTACTCTTAGTTGTGCAAGATGAAACAATAGGTGATGTTTGAACAAAGCAGAGAGGAAAAATCTAATAGGAAACAGCAAGATAGGTAATGAGTGAGCTTGAAAAGGTAGAGGTTCAATGAGCAAATGAAAAGTATATAACAAAGAGAAAGTGAGAGAGAGAGAGAAAGAGAGAGAGAGAGAGATGGCTTTATAGGTATGGATTGAAGACACCAACTTATTGGCCCATAAATAAGCAGGTCACATCCTTTTATGGGGATTACCCGCGACGTTTCTGTATACCTAGATTCAAATTCTGATTTCTGTGCTGCAGCACTTAAATTCAAAGCAACTCTATGCACACAACTGCAGATGCATGCATAAAACTGATGAGGCTCTCAAAGGGAGGCTTGTGATTGGCCAGATCCATCCCTGGGCCACTATGTGAGTTATTAGAGGATTTCTCAATCCACGTTCTCACTGGAAATGGAGATGCGCTCGAGAAATTCTTAAATTTATGGCTGTGTATATATCGCATCATTCAACTTGTTAGCATGCTCTGTATAAAGAGAGATCTATCTCTCTGTTTATCTCTTTTTCTATACTCATTAATCTCTTTTTTTTTTTATTTATTCATCTATTTACCAATGTATACTGGTATATACATACATACATACTGACTAACTGACTGGCAGACAGACAGACAGACAGACACATGAATAGATGAATAATAAAAGATGGAGATATATCAATGCTAACAATAGACCCCTTTTTTATGTGGTTGTACCAGCTGCCAAGCTGCTGGAGAGCTACATTGTAAACGGTGCCGACCCCAATGCCCTGGAGAAGATCAAGCCATCGGTGGAAGCGGAGGTTGCCCAGGGGATCGAGAAAGTGTTTGGAGAGAAGAACAAACCGCACAAGCAGGCCAGCAAGGAGTTTGGATATGCATGCTGTGAGTTCGGATTTGCATGTTAGGTTGTTTCAGTTATTTGCAGAGATTCCAACTCTCTCGATTTCGGTGGGAGATCTCCCATTTTGAGGCTATTTTCTCAAAATCTCCAACTCTCCCGCACTCAACTGTGTGTCCCCGCTCAAGAGGTACATAATTTCTCTGTGCTTAAATTTTAGCTTCCTCCTGCCTAACTTAAGTTTGGTCATATATGTTCAGAATTAAGGCTAAGATAGCACCAGGGCCCTATTGCATAAAAGTTGAGATCAAACATAAGTCAGAAAATCAAACACAAGTCTCTGAATACTCAATTTTGATTGGCTGATACCTACATATGTTTGATTTTCTGACGTATGGTTGATTGCATCTTTTTATGCAACAGGGTCCAGAAAGCATTCATGTAACTGTAGAGCTTCCAGGGCCGCATTGGTCATCGTGCTCATGATGTGTGCTATGTGCAAATGACATTGTGCGCATGTTTCTCGCGATCTTAGTAACCAGTTTGCTATGAATCCAGGCGGGAGAATCTCCCATGTAAGAGATGCTTGGGGTTGGTGTCTCTGCATTTACCATATCTTAGAGATGGCCAGTGGCCATAACCCAGGAGTGATGGTGGACACAATGCCATGAAGAGTATTTTCAACCTTGACAGTGGCAATTGAGGAGGAAAAAAACCCAACACATTATATTTTTTTGATTACTTTTCTTGAGTCTTCACATAAAACTTGTAAATCAATCATACCTAGATTCAATTTTGCATTTTCAAAAGCACCATTTGGCAAACTATTATTTTTGTAATCATTTGCCCCTCCCCCCCCCAAAAAAAAAACAACAACAACAACAAACACCAACATGAAAATGATATAAAAGTCAACCTTGTTAGATTCCTTTAACATTTTATGTCCCCAGGCATCTACCATGGTATCTTTAGTACTTGCCAACTTTTTTCATCAGCTCTCAGCATTCCATGCAAACCTGACTTCATGGTAACATTAGCAAACTCACTCAGGTGTAGCAATGTGCTTCAGTCAATCTGGAAGGCCATGGTGACACAATAAGAATTAAATGGCTTAGGTATTCTCTATTTATTAACAGTTAGTGTCCAGACATCTGTACCAATTGCCAAGCTATTGCATACGCCATATGTAGTAGCTTGTCTAAATTTTTGCGAATCGGGACTTCCCGACAATTTCGCGAGTGGTTAAATTCACGATCATGAAGTCCTGTACTGAACAGAGAAATGTATACGCGTACGTCACATTCATATCGGCAGTAGAGTCAATATTTTCGCATGTTTTTAATTTCGCGAATAGCAGCTGACTCGTGAAATTCGCGACAATAAAAACCTCGCGAAATATTCGCTGCATACAGTATGCTCATTAAGGGTTAGGGACAGATAGAACTGAATAGGTACAGTGATGTCAGCATTTTGTGTTGGAACAGTAAAACCCATTATCATTCCTCCTTTCTTCTTTTTTTTTTTTTTTTTTAATGCATCACACACAGCCCTGCCAGGGAACTTCTTGAGCGCCCTCCACTGCCTTGCCAACGCCGACGCCCAAAAGTTCACAGAGTCTGTGCGCCCCACGCTCCTGGCTGGCGGAGACAACTGCAGCCGGGCCATCTTCATCGGGGGATGTCTCGGGGCCCAGCTGGGACTAGAGGGACTCCCCCTCGACCTCCTGTCAAAGGTCGAACGCGGGTCAGAGGTCAAGGCCCTGGCTGAGAAGCTGGTCGCCATGCGCTGATGAGGATTGCGCAATACCTGCATTCATTCCTACTTGCTTTTTAAGTTGGCCATTGACCTTGCAAGAAAAGGAGAGATTTGCCTTAGATATTCTAGTTTCATTCTTTAGGTGTGTGGTTGATTAACAATGTTGATATGTATACTAATTGTGGCAAACAGAATGTAGTCTTAGTTGTGTAATTTTATACTACAGATGTTTAGTTTTATAGTAGGTGTCTGAATAGTTTATTCGGGATAAAGTACTGTCATGGTTTAATTGTGTATCCGACATTAAACATACCCTTTTTCACAACTTTAGTTGATCTTCTAAAGAAAATAATGGTGCCGCCCTATTGTTGACTGCCCCAGGTTGACTAGCATTAGTCAGCAAAATGATATCCACTCGACATACAAATCAATAAATGAATTATGAACAGCCAGGCAGCAGGCCAACAGAGCCAAACTCGTGAGGACAAGATAATCAATATTGTGTGTTTCTATAATGCATAAGTATTGGCAATTACTCTTAATTTATTTACTACAAGTTCTTACTGTTTGATTTGATGTTACCTAGTGCACAAATACTTATGCAGGTTTTTTTTTTTTTAGTTTAGTGGAGGTAAATTTAATTTCAAGCCCCTTTTTATCACGAGATGTACTTGACACCTCTTTCAAGAGTCGATATTCCAGTTTCTAAGTTTGATACCAATGGTTCTCTTATCAACTGCACAAAAAATTTATTGTCAATAAGCGATGAAATTTTGGATAACTTTTGCATTTGTTTCTCAATGCTTAGAGCTTGGATTTACTATGCATTTTTACCTTGCATTCATTTAAATGATATCAGAAGACTGAGGAACCAGTGTATCGAGATAATTCGATGACTTTGTGAAAGTAATGCAACCATTTTTTTTTTCGATGTCTAGTGTCAGAAGATACAATGGTAAGCTATTAAGGATGATTTTTGTTTTTTTAAATTTGTGTGTGTACTTGAATAAATGTTAATCAGTATTCATTTTCCCCGCTCTTTTCCTTTCACCAAAGCTGAATCCAGGTGCTTTGTCTATCAGCATTTGATGTGTAGTAGGTCAGAATGTGCAATTTTTACTACATGGACCTTGATTTTGATTTCATTTATCATGCAAAGTAGACACATTACCTGGGACAAATTACAGAGAGCATATATTGTAACATATTAGTAACTGATGCAATAGTATGTTCATAAAGTAAATCAACATACAGACACCTTTTTCTCTTCTTGCCGTCATGTTAACCCTAATCCCACCGAGTCTTTTAAGGGACTTGAAACCGCGGGGGGCCTTTTGGGCCCCCCTTCAGATCTCGGTCGTGGATCAAGCGATCCTCAAAGCCAATATAATCCACAAGACTGTATAGTTAGATTTTTCAAATTTTAATTCATATATTTTATATTAATTGATTTATGCTAATTCATGCAAAAATAATTCTATTGCCTATAAATCAAAAAATAAAGCTCCAAGACTTCTAATTTTTGGCGAACACATTCTTTTCAATATCCTCAACAATAATATTGAAGCAAAAATTTGGCTTCATAATTATTTCTTATGTATTTTATTGTATGCCTGGGAGCGACAAATTTGGTCTCAAAAGTTGCGCATTACTTGAAAGAAAAAAGTCATAAAATGTCACAGCGAGAGCATCAGGCGTTGCAGAGTTATTAGGCAAAACATCTAGGGGGGGCCAAATGCTCCCCCGGTGGGAATAGGGTTAAGTCATTATCTAAAGGAAAAAATGACGTATTCTATTAATACAGACAATTAGACCATAGGAAATGTGACAGTATTTTGCATCAACCAATTTCGATTTTTAATCTGTAATATCAGTATGATTCCTTATTATCTCTTTCATTTAATGGGCTATGTCTGAAATTGTAAGTTTGGATGAGATCCAACTGTCGAGTACTATCTGTCCACATGATCATATAAAGTGGATTTCCAGCATCATGTAATTCTTTCTAAAAAGTTATTGCATGATGTGAGATTTATGCATATATCCATGTCAATGTACATGTAAAATCATGCTGTTTAAAAGAACAGTTCAAGGATTAAAAACTTGCTATGCATTTTTTAATGCCAAAGAGGCTATCATACAATAACAAAAGCACCTCTGTCATTCATGATATATGTGGAGACATCTTCCATCAAAAAGATATTTTAAATGCCAGAAATATGGCTACCTTAGTCCAGTTATTTATTGTTGATAATTATGAAATGATTATAAATGTAATCAACAATTTGTCCCGCATTGGTTGGATAGAATGAGTTAAGAAATATAAATGCTTGTTTTTGTTTGTTTATATTATGTGTTTCTGTTTCTGTTGTTGTTTTGATTTGTTGTGTGCCCTCTATCGGCTTAAACTCAAATTTCTTTATCATTTTCGGTTCTGAAAGATTACTTGTGCCATAACTGTATTTATTTATCACAGCAATTATCTACACAGTTGGTATATACCTCCCAGTATACATTGTTTTGTTTTGTAATGAACTTTTATTGCTTATTTCTATAATTATTGTTAGCACGATAGATGAACTTTTGTCTCACTGTATGGATTATGGGAACAATTGCTACACATTTGGTACATATACTTTTGTAGAACGATATATCTTTATTTTGTTTTGGCTCTTGTATTGGCTGTTATCTTAACCTGAAATATTATCATTCTCAGTTCTGAAAGATGACTTTCTGAACTGCTTTACTGTGTTGATAATGGCAACAAACCATACACAATTGACATGAGATAACTGTTGGTGTTACTGTTGTATTCTTAGAAGTACGTATATTTAGAAGTATATGTTTTAAGCTTTTAAAGCATCACCTTGTCCACAATATTCCAGAGTGCATATAAATTCTTTACCTGGCATGGATGCCTTTTGCTCCTCAGCGGTCAGTGTGTGAAGAAAGCTTCCTCTCTAGTAGCATTCAGCTCTTAACAAGGGGCAAAGGATACTGTCTTTCAGTACATCATCTTCCAGATTCCTGGCTGTAAGTGGAGTTTACGGCAGGGGTATACACTGTAGAGGTCCGAGTGTACAAGTATTAGATGTATGTACACTGCATTACAAATTATAATCTCATGAACTTTTGATTTAATCCACATCTATTTTTATTTTCGGTAACATTCTTGAGAAACTCCTTTTCCTTTGACACAACATTTGGTTTAATTGCATCTGAGTGATTAAAGATTATTAGATCAAATAATCATTCATGCCTTAAAAGTGTTATTCTCACCTGTGATACTTATCTGTGTTCTATGTGCATGCTTTCTCTCATGTTACCAACAATATCAGGTGTAGAATTATTATTACGACAGCAGTTCTGTATGCAATACATTGCAAACTGTTTAAAAGGTACAATTCTGTTGGATTCTCACAATATTTTAAAAAAAAAAGTGAGGTACATATACTAAGAAAGAGTATAAATGACTGATTAGAAAAGATATTAGGAAAAAAAACCATGTAACAATCATTGCGATTTGCAGTGGCTTATTAACCATTATTTCATGTAATACTATGACAATTGTTGATAAAGCAGTTGAGCTTTTACAGTACTTCTTTTTTCTTTTTTCCTCACTAGGATAATAATTCTTTTCATGCAAATGCCAGGAAATAATCCACCACACCTTAGTTGTTGACCCCAAGCAAGTCAAATGCCACCAAAACTAGATAATCTGCTAAACATCACAAGACTTCCTCTTGCGCAAAACTGAAGTAAAGAAACAAAAGTCGTAGAGTTCTCCTTAGCCAATGTTCTTTCCTATTTTGCTGAAGCAGTTGACTGGTATTTTTTTATTAAAACACAAATTATGTGGTAGAATACAAATTGAAATGTATCATGTATTTGTAACAAAGATAAAGAAAAAATACCAGCATGACATGCATGTATTCAAGAAGTTCAAGTAACCTTTATTTACACCTGAAATATCACACAAACGATTTGTAATCCTGATAAAACAGTCCATTAGAATCCTCAAATACAAATGAGAGTTCCTCCAACCTTCAAGGGTACCAGAACTTGTACGTAGTGAGACCATGATTTATATCAGGCCCACAATTAAGTATTGATACCTCTAAAAACAGTAATTGTGTGGATATAGTCTGTCAAATCAACATTTCAACCCTACATGAGAAGGACTTCACCAAAGTCACCGTCCAATGATGGCTACATGGTCCTTCCTTTCTCAATTTTCAAACTTTCGAGTGAACCAGATTTCTGTCACAGATTTCAAATGGGCCAACATACAACCTTGTATTCCCAAGTTTTGGACAATAAATCACATTTCAAATCTATTTTTCCCCCCTGTAAAATCAATGTTGTAATGCAAGAGAGAATTGGTACTCCGAAAATGGCAAATAAAAAATTGGCAAATTGAAACATTGGCAAAAAATTAAACAAAAAATGCCTAAGTACAATTCTTTGCATCAACAACACGAGAATTTAATATACTGAAAGTGTAAGGCAAGAAATTCATTCATGTATTTCTCAGAGACTTTTTAAAACCATTTTCTCATCAAAATGGCAACTTCCGAATCCATGTTATACATTGCCTGGTTATAATGGGACTAAATCTTGGTTTATACAGAACCATCGATACAGCTTTTCTACTATCACATTGCAGTGCCATAATGAAATTTGTTACAGACATAAAATTTAAACAATTTCAGTAAGAAATTAAACATACATTTCTACAATCATACTTCCACTCTAAAGTTTGGTAGCAACTATGGAGGTTCCACCAGGTTAGAGAGCTAAAGGTGGGTTAACATCACTTTTTCTACTGATTTTTAAAGCTTTGTACCTTGTGATACGAATGGTTACAGCCATCAAAATTGTATATTGAAAAATGCAAATTTGGATGTGTCATCAACAATTAGGGGCTGAGCTTTCAGCTCTCTTTTAACCACGAGCCATACAACGGCCCTATTAAGAGCTTCCATTTTGCATTCAACTGATTTAATTGCACACTTCCCTATGCTGTTACGATCACTAATACACATTCCTACATATATCAAGTGAATTCCTTGGTGACACACGACCCAGTAAAGTGGAACACAACAATAGCAACAAAATATGTTAAAGGCTTGCCACAATCAAAAAGGGTGAATACCCTGATCAAGAGGTCACTTCCACTTTCAGCATACTGTACACTGAATAAGATGACTATGAATGAAGATACTGCAGAACATTTACGTGATTTAATTTCGTAAATTGTTGAACTTTGCAGACTAAATTGTACAAGGATGTTCAAATAACAAAACACTCAGCAGTCAACAGGTTTGGAGAGTTTAGCTGTCACTATCACAAGATTTGTGAACAAATGTCTCCATGCAAATGAACTGTTTACCGAATGGTTCATTCAAACAATGTTATCTGGGAAATACCGAGTATGACAAATCCAGTTATTGACAGATTTTCACCACTTTTTGAAGCACTGTGCATTCATTTTCAGCCCTAGTTTGGTTGTTGATTTTTTAATAGCTTCATATTTATACAATTTCAGTGACTCCCGTAGCATATAAGACCATGCAGGTAAAGATTTTTCAAACTGAAAAAATTGCTAAATATTGCCTTTAACCTTTTGCTGTGCTTCACCATTCACTGATGGATACACTGCTATGCGTTTGCCAATTTGGGCAGATTTCTGCAAAGTAACTCAATGAGCTCTCGCAGGGATTTTTTTTTTTTAAAGTGGCCATACACAGCAGGTGGCTGTTATACACAGGTAGCTGTGATAAGGGAGGTTTGAATGTATACTGCTACTGAATACTCCAATTGTGACATTTGTCGGTGTTGTGGTATACCAATTGGAAAGAGACCATCCCCCTCACGCAGTGAATTTTTGCAATGTCCATCTTTTATTCTTTTTTTTTCAAAATTGCCTCATATGAAATGAAAAGATATCATGAGGTAGGAATTTGTGTTTCATGGCATAAACAAGTAAATAGTACACAGAATTAAGATAACACACAATCATCAGAAACCTCACCTCTTATCATTTAACTATTTTAAGCGGGGTGGGGGAGGGAAGAAGTTTTAAAAGTATAATGAAAGAATGAGTTGGCATACATATCAATAAATATGTACCCTCCCCCCCCCCCCCCACACACACACACACACATACACATATATCGTCACTGGTGCGGCAAGACCTCGTATCTACAAAATGTCAAATGTTCAGGAGAGCAAAAAAACATGGCAGCCAAAGCACTATATCAAATGGGATAGCCTTTCCTTTGACATGCCGTGGTGGCTTCATTTTTTAGGTAAGACAGCTAGGATTTGGACAGGACATCACTTAACTGATTATCTGACCATTAGTCAAGAAAGTCATTTTCACCAAAATTTGAGGTACAAGGGCTTGTCATCCCAGCGACGATATGCCCCTTGGGCAGCCATGGTAATGTTACAAGCTACTTTTCACAGGTCATGAGAATGATGCTTTTCAGACGGCTGCAGAAACATTCCCAAGTCTCCACTCAAGCTTTGACTAATATCTTTGGTTTCACACCTCGCTGTCATCTAAAAATGAATCAAATGTATGCCACACCGTTGAGAGATACTGATGAATGACAGTTTGGGGGATAAATCATGGCACACTAACCTATCAGGGCCCCATTTTATCAAAAGATATAATAGATTATAAGTTTCCTCACCACACAGGCTGCCGAAATTTCTCTTTCACCGAGATCGGCGAAACCGATGAATCCATGATTTGATACTCGAAACTGCTTTCGATGCTCGAAAACTGTTTTGTCTGCCCAATAGCAGGGTACAGTTCTAGTGTCTTGGAGCAAATTTACCCCAAAACACATTCACTAGATAGGCAAAATCCGAAGAAAAATGCCAGAAAAAACGGAGGGATAAAATCCTCCGTCCGAATCTCAGCATGCACGATGACGTATTGGTTCTACTGCGCATGCACACATGGCGGGCTCTCTCCTGACGTAATATCTCACGAGTATTACGCAATAGAATAGATTATAAGTTTCCTCACCACACAGGCTGCCATAGACTTACCATGGAAATCAACTATATAATCAGTTATAACTCTTCATAAAACAGGGTCCAGATAGACACTCCACCGTCAAAAGTTTCAATTCAAGATATCCTATGGCTGAGCTTAAACCATACTTTAACAAAGAAGAAGAGGGAGAAAAGAAGTTAAGAATCTCATTCCTTCCTTGCCCTTCATTATTACCAGTCGGTATTATGTGTGAATTCAAGGTACAACAAGGCTAAGATTACAGTGGTGTATTTCCAAGAAAAAAAGACAGAGGTAAAGGACCTTACTCTATGCTTACCCTTGTGAATCTGCCATTACATGGCCTTGAATGGTATGAAAGCTGTAGTTCTGTTATTGTTCCTCTAAGTTTGAGTCTGTCTAGAGTACGACTTGTGCAAACAAATGACTATAGCTAGGCACAACATCAACAGAGGTACAAAGAAATGCCTCCTTCTGAGGTCAAGACGGTTGTCATGAAGTGAAATAGACAAAATGGCCCTCTCCCTCCCCATCGCAATCCCTCCAACCCCACCCCCTAAAAGCCTTTTTCTTGCCGACTAGCCTACATCAAATGGCACAGACACTAAGGACAAATTACAAAGTCCCTATGCTTTCCATGCACTGTACTTGCAAATCCTCTTGAAAAGCTAATCTTACATTTTTTTCCTGAGAAAATCATGTTACTGCAGTTATCGTACTTTCCACTTGTGGTTTTCTTTCTGACTCTGCTAGTTGATATAACACACAGAGTTTCCCTCTATAAATTTAATCTTTGGGTTTAACTGCTCTTACTTCCAATACTGCATACTCTACATTTGGGTTGCATTTTTTCCTATGATTTTCCTTTGGAAGTTACCACCCACAGCTGTATAATCTAAATAACCCATTACTGAGGGGAGGCAGATATTCCGTTTATTAACTCTACAGAGCGTATTGTATGTAATATGAAAGTGGTTAAGAAGTAGATGTTGTAACACTGGTAATGATTTACATTACAATATGAAGTCATGTATATATCTTCTTTACTCAGTATGTCATGGACATCCATGTTGTCATAAATATTTAAAGATTGGAACATGAACGTTGAAAGCATTAGATATAAATTTTTTTCTTCCCTTTACAATATGTACATGTACATGTATACCGAAGTTTCCTTCTGAGAAAAGACCTCATGGGATATAAATATAAATTAACATGACAGATTTCTCGTTTAGATGATAGATTAACCAAGAGTTCGCATTCCTGAAGTCTTACACGAAGTCCCAACATTTTGTTTACAGTCTGCTCTTCAAAGTAGTCATTGAAAAGAAATCTTGACTTTTGGCTTTCCTAACAAATTTTGATCTGCTCATAACTGTTAAAATAAGCCTACATATAAGGTCATTTTGATAAAACTTGCTCATTTCAGATTGACTGCTCTAAACTTAAAAAACGGCTGGTGCAAAGCACCTCATCAATGAAGCGTCTCTTAGAATACCAGTCGGCTTGAGGAGAGACCAAGACCTCCTCCTCCCCCTCCTCCGCCTAGACCACACCCTCCTGGCGGGTCATTCTTGTCGTCAAAGTTGCGAGGGAAGAAGGGTGTGGCAGCCGAGGCAGGGCGTTGGTTCCGCAGGGCACTGCGGGTTTCCAGCTCCCTCTCCTGTAGACAGAAGAATAAATGGAAGTAAACTTTACACACTACAAGTATTTTGGACGAGATAATATCACATTTCTCTTCATGCATTATACAGTTAATCACTCAACATCTTCTCAGATTTCTTCTTTCCTCACTTGTATTTGAGGGTTTTTTTCTTCCTACTGGCACATATAACACACAGTAATGCAGGACTATGAGGAACAGAACATTTTGGTTAACCCGTTGGAGACTAGTCCCGAGTATTATCTTGGGCAGGGGTCTATGGGAAATGCGTGTTGTAGCAAAATCAGACTGTCCTCAATGGGTTACGGTTACAGCAATCGTACTCAACTTGTTTGATGTTTTATTCCTCAACTTTGATTTTGACAACAAAAAAACATTTGACAGAAGTGCATTCCTTTTATAATATAATATTGCACGAAAAGCACAAGAGCACAAGGTAAATAATATTAACAAGGTTGGAAACCACTTAATGAAAGATCACTACATCAAAAGGGCTACAAATGCATGCATGAAATCACCTGAATGTACATAGAGTTGTCCTTGTTGACAGCCTCTTGGAGATCTCTCCTCAATTTCTTCTCTCTAAGTGACCTGGAGATGGATGATGAAGGCACACCCCTTAGGGCTGCCGCCAAGCTACAGTCCTCCTCCTCCTCCCAGTCTCCTTTGCACTTCCTGTAGAACAGGACGTACGGCGTGTCACGCGGGAACCGCTGGGTGACGTTTCCGAAGGACTCAAACTTTGACGCTGTCACGCGACTGTCGTTGAAGAGATACCACTTGTTGGGGAGTGTGTCCTCCTCTTCTCTTTGCTTCCTCTCCTCATCACCACCATCTTCGTCAGATTTCCTTCTCGACTGCATCCTACGCCTCCACAGCTGCACGTGTTCATCCACGTCATCACACGCGTAACAGTAGTAATGACCGCTTTCCGAAGACATCCCAGAATGCACGATCACTGCACTGAGCATGTAAGGAATCGTCCTGGCACGTTCTCTTTCAGTTGAGCAGTGGGCCGTGCCCACACTGTTTTGCCGTGTCCTCTTAGTGCAGGGCCCACCATGACTTCCATCTGCACTGCACTCACTCTCACTGTCGGCCACTTCCAGGTGCAGCATCTGGGGATACCTCACATCCTCCAGGATTTTGCACCTCCTGTGGAGCTTGACGTCATAGGAGAATCGCAGGAGCGTCACAATCAAGATTTCCGGAGCGGCAGTGATCTCCAGGGATTTTTCTGCGTCCTGCAGACTCTGGCATTTGTTGCAGTGATACCTGTTCTCCTTCACGAGGCGCTCTGGGGTGAGGTAATGCTTTAGCAAGTCCTCCAGGCAAGTCCTGGAAGTGCTCCTGTTTGCACTTGATCCTGGCACACTGAAAGATTCCGCACTAACTGCCTCGGCACTACTCTCCAAGTTTGGACCTACTGTTGAAACCAATGAACCCGCCCCAACGACACTCCTACTGTCCTGGGGAAGATCTACCGTGGCATACTCTGACTTGTCTGACCTACGCTCCTCTGCGGGGGTGTCACAGTGGCCACCCAAGAGGTTCTCCCTCCCCTCCATCCCAGGAAAGGCCAAGGGTAGGTCAAAAAAGGTCTCTGTCCTTGTTGATACAATCCCACAATTCAGGCAACGGATATGGGTGGCTGACTTTCCACCAAAGTACCTTTCCACAATACTTTTCCTAACTTCTGCCGACAATTTGCTCTTGGCATGAGCCGACGTCCATTTTTTGTCTCCAACAAACAATTGACTACTTGTTGGTTGGCTAGTTTCACCACTGAGATTCCTGCTGCAGGAGGCCATGTCCACAAGAGCTGGAACAGACATGACTTCATCGCTTGGTTGACAGACAGGCCGGTTGGAGTCTGACGTCTGTTGCGAGGGATGGGACGATGCTACTGGCACACACTGAGATGACATTGGTGGTGATGATGATGATGATTCATTGGGGCTTGTACCGGACTCTGCCTCCATCTTATCATCTCCTCTCTCAGTGTCATCCTATACACACACAAACACACAGAATGCAAAAATGACTCATGTTAGAATAGTGCTTGCAATGTCAGTTCTGTCACTTGGCACTGAGATCATTGTTTGCCTCATGTAATCTCGCAAATACTGAAATGACGTAAACACCATGAGATCATTAACGACATTAGATATGAACAAATATCCAGATGTTTAGTGTGTAAGGACTGATTAAACTATTGTGTAAGAATGTGGCAACCTATGACCATTTCTGACTCTTCTAAATCCAAAGTTCCATGAGGACAGAGACACTCCTTTTTCTAAAGAAATCTCTTTAGCCTTGTCAGAAGTAATACATATTTTTTTTTTTTTGGTGCCATATCTGGAGTTGGAGTTCTGATTTCATTAGAGTTTTTTGTTAAGCCCTCTGCATTTACTCTTGTGATAAAACACGGGATAAGCTGGCTGGATATCTAAAATCTGCCTTCAGTAAAATTCACAATAAGGGAAGGTTGGCATACTCATGCTATCTCTTATCCATCAGCTACAATGACAAAAAGGGAAATTATCAACAATGAATCTGATACCAGAGTGCACACAGACAAATTTCTTTTAGAATAGAACATAAAGACAAGTCGGCTGGAAAACTAAAATCTGCCATGATTAGAATTCACAATCAGGCAAAGTTGCCATACTCCTGCAATCTCTTATCCATCAGTTACAATGACAAAACGGGAAGTTATCAACAACAAATTTGACACCAGATTGCACACAGACAAATTTCTCACCATCTCCTGAGAAGATTCCACGGGCGTCGATGAGGTGGACGATGACGGTGATGACAAGGATGTTGAGAGCGACGCTGCCGCCTTCTTCATCATCTTCCTCCACCCTTTCTCCTCCTCATCCAGCCTGTCAAGGAGGTACTTAAGAAACTCTGAGCAGTCCTGCTGGGAGCCAGGGGAAAACCATGGTGGTCTGGAGGCTTGTAGGAAGTCCTTCGGTGCATACGCTGCCCTCTTGTGGCAAGAAAAAAGTTCATGCAGGCGACTCCTATTATAACAAAGTCCTTGGGACTGGCTGTTTTCTTTTGTTATATCAAAATATCGTTACAACCAAGCAATGCAGTACATAAAGATATACAGATCAAAATTTTGGGACCTGAATTTGTATCTCATTGTAGCAGGAGTTTCATTTAATCATGTTCCTTATAACCTGTTGAGGATGGGCTGATACTGTTACAACATGCATTTCCCATAGACACCTGCCCAAGTATACTCGGGACTCGTCTTCAACGGGATAACAAAAGTATGCTGTAGTAGACTCCTGTTCAAACCCGTGAGGATTTGAGCTACCATTTTCAAGATCTTCATGGTAGTCTCCCATTCCATCAAATTCTGTCTTTACACATTTGTAATATTACGATTGATTCATGTAACATTTTGCACATTACTCTTATATTATTCAATTTTTCAATGACTTGATTCAATAAAAATAAACTGAAACTGGACAAAAATGAACACTCTAGGTCTTTTCTTTTCACAAAAATTCATTAACTCTGCTTTTCAGGCCACAGGTCATATCCCACTGCATGACATGAACATTAATTGAAATACATGGTGAATATGAAAAATATGTGCCTTTTATGTTTACCTGAGTGTGGGTCAAGAAAGCAAAGGTCAGTTGAATATTGTACATGATGCTCTGTCTGTTGATCAGCGGATAGGACAGGATGTCGTCATGGAAACTGTGAAATAAGCAAAATTTCAGTAATCTAAGATACAACCTTCTGATACAATTACTGTCTTTTTGCCACAATGCAATAAATGGTCGAGACAAACATTAGGACTTTACAAACATATTGACTTGGCTATGATAATACGGGCATCTGTGCAGTAAATGATATATCATATTGATGTGTATACTTCAAGATTACTCAGCACTATATTTCAGTTTTGTGTATTTGTTTACAACAGAGTAAATCAGCTTTCTGCAGAGTGACTCTTGAGTGTGAAGTTAGTCTGCATCACATTCACAATTACCTTGACAAATGCTACATTTCAAGTCACTTGCATCGACCAGGCAACAAGCTTATATATTAATCCAGCCTTCACTTCTTTCCAGTACACATCTGCCACACAAAATGTAAGAGACAACCATAATCAACATATCACAAGTTCCCTTTTAATTGAATGTCAGCTTTGCAAAAAAAAACACAAAAAAACAACAACAAACAAACAAACAAAAAAATCTCAGCAGAACGGCATAGATAAATACACTAAATGGAAGCACCGAGATCAACAATATGATGGTTTTTGCTCAAAGTTTTGCAATGGTGAGGATTGAAATATGGGATGTTAAAAGTCAAGTGTCATGACAGCAGTGACATGGCTGAGTAGTGTCCGAGGCTGACCGCCACACAGGCTCAACGTCCATACCCACCCCGAGGTCATGAAGAGAGCCTGCAGGACGCTGTTCATGTAACAGGTGTTTCCTAGGTTGACCAGACCCGTCTTGCCCGTGTCCGAGCGGGGCGCAAACTTGGACGAGATGTTGGCCGACAGTCCTCCACCATGGAGGGTCCAGGCGCTCTCCTTCAGACGCCGCGTCATCGCCTCCTCGCTTGGCCGCGGAAACTCCTGAATGGGACACGCAAGGATGAAATAACATTGATTAAATTTTGCTTTATGTTTTATTAGTGCAACATGTTCCACAAGAGAATCCATAAAACAACATCACTGATCCTGTAATAACATTTAATTTCACACATTTTCAGACTCAACAGACCAACAAATACAGGAAAATATCACACAAGCAAAAGCATATCCATTCATAAATCAATGTACAGATGTGAATGTGGAACTTGAAAGTATGATCACTTTTTTTTTCTTTAAAGGGTGCTGCAAAGAATACCAAGATGGTAAAATTTTGTCCACCTTGTTTCAATGACTCATGCAGCAAAGTGTCAACACCACCCTAAAATTTACTCTGATTGAACATTACTGTAAGAGTGAAAACTCTCATGTCATTTTCTGTGATCAGCCAATTTCAGTAAACTTCACTTATAAATAGCTTCAGAAATGAGAGTATTTTTATACACTATTTGATATATCTAAATATATTTGTTATTCATTTCATGATAGCTTGGTGAAGTGCAAAATTCATTAAAATATCCACAGGTAAAATATTTCACCCTCACGGTACATTATGATATGAAAGCCAATTAACAAGACTCACAAACTCATAGATATGGCATCAGATAGCCTGTTATCAGTGTCTGCTTATTCCAGTGTATATAAAAGAACACATGCACACACACACACAAACAAACTGGGCAGCACTGGCACAATTTGTTGATAGCAGTGAGTAAAGTTTTTTTGAGCACTGGTGTTTACAGCTCTTGTGTCATACTACCCTTCCAAACTGAAACTCTTCTACATGCTTCAATTATTAAACCATAATCAATAAAGTAAAATCACGTACAAAGGAGAGTAAACCTTTCATTGAAACTGGGCATAACTTCAACTAAACAGTTTTGAGTTTCTGAAACTTCAGTGGTTGACACAAAACAGTCCAACTTGTTACAATCGCAAACAAAAATTACAGCAGAAAAGGCAATATGTCATCAGTATCGAAGTCTCACATGGACTTGAAAATAAATCATAAGTAAGTTTCCCTTTAAAATGTCGATGAAAGTAAAAAAAGGAATGAACTGTATCCTTAACATCCAATATTAAGGAGCTTTAATAAATAACTTAGCAAGGGTAACTTTTAAGTGGAAAAGGGTTGCACTTGATAACATGTCCAAAAACAAAACAAAACAAAACATGAATTTTATCATATTTTCAGAATTGTATGAGTTTCTTGCAAGTCTATGTCTGCTTTAAAATGAGTCAACAACTACCATTTGTTTAGCTTTATTCAATTATGGAAGTCAAGTTGGATATGGAAAGGCATTTCTGTATAAATACATTGTAGTAGAATGTGTGAAGGTGTGTATGTTTGTTCTGTTCATTCATTTTAACACACAGCAACATGGGATCATGAAAACTGCCTGTCATCCTCACCCTAAGGGCATCCAGGAGAGTGTCGTACAGGTCAGGGTAGCCAGCATGATGGTACATCAGGCAGTATGCCAGCTCGGCGACCTTTGACCTGCAGCTGTGACTGGAGGGACTGTCTTCCTGCTTTAGCCTCTCCATCAACTGTGGCACATGTAGAATGATCTGCAGAGAAATTCCAAGGCAGATTTAACACCAGTTTGTTCTAGGACATTGTAATATAGTCAATGTCATCATGTGACTTTGTCAATAATTAGTACCAATGCTTTGTTTTGCTTGCAACATAAAATTTGCTTACTAAATGCACACTTCAGTCTCTTGTTTTACTAAATAGATACTTTTTTTAAAACTCTATTCACCTCATGTATTCATACATGGACTCTATCAACAGTTACTACTTTCGAATTAATACTATTTCGTATTATCATATGTTTGTACGTATTTAGACTTATTTGCTCTGGGCTAAACTGTAGGAAATGACAAAAAATCTCATCCAAGTTTTGTATGAATTAAATGGTACTGAAAGAAAAGAAGAGGAGATCACATCAATTATTCATTTTCTTATTAATGATGTGGTTCAAATCAGTTTAACCCAATACATCTTATAGCGTGTGATTCCACACAAAAAGTACAAATGTAGCATTCAAAACTAGTGAGCAATGACTGAAATTGCTCCTTCAGGAGGTCTACTTAACATTCACCCCTGCATCTTTGAGGATGCACTATGTATGAAGATATGACTAACCTTGTGGAAAGCTTCCGGTGAGTGCTGGAAGCTGAGTAACATGTGAGACAGGATGTGGAAGGCACTCTCCCTCACCAGTGGTGTACACAGCCGTAGCAGCATCTACATAGGACAGAATGAAACAATGCATATTCCAAATGGTGGTTGATTGT
This sequence comes from Diadema antillarum, assembly GCF_040938485.1. Classification (NCBI taxonomy): domain Eukaryota; kingdom Metazoa; phylum Echinodermata; class Echinoidea; order Diadematoida; family Diadematidae; genus Diadema; species Diadema antillarum. Next base: position 1,936,245 of record NW_027271431.1, read on the forward strand.
AACTATCAACTCGATACCTGACATATTTGAATGGCAAACAAAGAATAAGTTGTCATGTTTTCAAATAATTCCTTCACATCGGCTTTCTTTCTTTTCTTTTCTTTTTTTTTTGAGCTCTCACAATGAAATGATCAATCATCTAGGTATAACAAAATTTAAGCTCACAGAGTGTTAAATCTCATAAAGAGAGAATCACACATTCATTGTTGTTGTTACAACTGCAACTCCTTATCCTGGGTACCATACTTTAGATTTCCATCTAACAGTTTCATTTTATTTTGAGTGATCAAACTTTATATAAAAAAAGCCTACGGAAGGACAAATCTACTTAGCACACATTTGGCAATGTACGATGAAGGTTGATATATTCTACACTGTAAAGTCACAAATGTTTGCAGCATGAAATTTTCATAAATTGGAGCCGATGGCCTTGTTTATGACATGAGTTTTTTATGAATTTCCACTGGCTTTCAATGCATAGTGCAGACAAGAACTTTTGTGTGCATTTCATTTTCGCAAATCTTGCTAAAAATTTCGGTGTTGCAGTAACCTAGCCTAAACATAAAGATATTGGTTACACAATGATACATGGTAATATTTCATATCTAAATGTGTAGCTTGAAAAATATCAGCTATCAGTCACTAGAAGAATTAAATACAAAGAGACAAATCCTAATTCAAACAAAATCCTACATGAAAAGTTTCTTTAACACTGACTTTATGGTCTAGAAATGACAGGACTGACAGATCACAAACTGATTAAGTGATAAGTTTTCTTAAAGTTGAAATCTAAACACTGGAAATGGGGACTAGATTTAACCAAACATCACCTTGATTCTAATTTGCCAGTTGAAATTCATTATCATTATGAAAATGAAAGAACAGAAACATCTTTTGTTTCATTCAAAATCTAAATTTACACATATTTAGAAGTGGGCGCTTAGAAGGATAACACACAAAGCAAATTTTTATTTACCATTTCTACTGTCGACAGAGAAACATTGATGAGAATGGTAAATTTGTGAACTGCTGCCAAACTGGTCAGAAAGGTGATGATCCAGCGGTCAATGTTGACCACATTGGGCCACAATATCCAGTCAACCATTCTCTGTAATGCTACGGTCATCCTGGAGTCCGCGACCGAGGCGTCCGAGACCGCGCTCTTGGTCACCGCCTCCACCAGGTTTATCGGGACGTGTTGCACGAGGGCACCAAGGGCTAGTGATGGGCTCTGAGCCTCGCTGTCGGCAACGGTAGAGATGATGTTGAAGACATGCTTGAGGGAAGGGATGATGGTGGCAGGGTTGGCTGACCAGATCACTCGCAGGAGGCCCCCGATGCTGGCCACCGCATCAACACAGGCCCTGAGCTCCGCCTCGGTCTCCGGGACCTCCAAGACACTGGTGTTGGTGATGAGGGTCTGGCAGAGAGTGGTCGTGAAGCCGTCCTCCGGGACGCAGTCGGGATGCGCCAGGAGCAGCCGACAGATCTCGCCCTGGACGAGGATGTCTGGCAGCCCACGGCAGAGGCTGATCACCTGCATCCGGATGATTTTGGTGGCGCTTTCCCGCTTGAGTCGCAGCATACCCAAGCAGTCCCGGATGAACCTGACGAGGGAGAGGGGCTGGGTCACCGTCTCGCCCACAGTGGAGATCAAGAAGCGATGGCAGAAAAACTCCTCAAATGTTGCTGGGTTGTATTTGGCCCAGGCATTGAATACCTTCACAGAATTAGGAGTAGACAGCAAAACAATACAGGAAGGATGATACATCAATTCAGATAGTGCAATCTTGATGATGAAAATGCAAGACTATACTTTTACAAATTCATGAATTATACAAATTTGGGATTACAGAAATTAAAAAAAAAAAACCAAACTCCACAACTTCAAAAGCATCATAGAATAAAGCTCCAACATCAATACACTAGTCTTGGATTATCCCATACACCCATACATGATGAGTTCTGATGAAGATTAAGTGCTTTGGTATTTCATTCATCTAAATACCATCAATCAATCAATGTCATCTCTGACAAATCTGAACAATAACAAAGGACATGAATGACCAAAGCACTGTTACACAATGAATTTCACTGCTCACATGGTTGAAGTATTACCACAATGTGCACACATGCTTTAATACCAAATCTTGGGTGTGTCTGCATGTTCACATGCTTTAATACCAAATCTTGGGTGTGTCTGCACGTCCATTCTTTTTTTATGAAGTAGTTTTCAGAAAATCAATCATACTAGGATTCCTGTAGATGTAGTCTTTCAACAAATAAGACAAATCTAATATCATTACTGTAGTGTAGCACATACATCAACAGTGAGAGCATCACCTTTGCCCTACGTGTGTACACTTGTAATCTGAACAGACTGCTTGTTTGAATTACAGTGTATAAATACTCATTACAGTAGATAAATGCTCAATTTGGCGTAAATACTCACTCCTGAGTAGTACACACCATTAAAACCAAAACAGCAACAACGTGTAACATTTATGAACTGCTTGCAAGCACTGAATGAACTTATATAGACATCATTTTAAAGCAGAACTTGAAGGACAAAAAAGGAGGTGAGAAAGAGAGAGACACCAAGCGAGAAATTGTCACCTGAATTCCCATTTCATGGAGAAATTCATCCTCATTTGTAATCCATTGGGAGGAGAGCTGCAGAATTGATGTCACTTCTTCCTTGCTCAGTGGTTTAGACGCACACAACACCAACTTCTCAAAAAGTGCTCTTTTCATACCCTCTGGGTGGATGGAAGCTGCTACGCCCAACAAGATTTTGTCCATGGTTGCACTGCAGCAAAGATAAAGAATATGCATATCAAAGAAAAGAAAAAAAAAATGAATATTGAGATTGCACAAAAGTCCCTGGACACACGTTGGTGAAGGTGATGGGACAAACTATCACTTCCGAGGCGATCTGGATGTAGCTATCTGTCCGTAGCGCAGCTGAGGAAAGATAGCTTACACATTCAGATCGCCGAGGAAGTGATAGTTTGTCTCATTGCCTGAAACTAAAAGTTGATTATTTGCTTTATATTCCACATCTAGGGTCCTAGAAATTGCCATTTTATTCCACATCTGAAACCGTTTTCACTGTCTTTAGGTATCCTTAATAGGGCTTAGGCTACGTGTGCGCGTAGATGACAAAACAATGAATTTGCTGCGCGCACCGCGCGGCGCCGAAGTGAAAGTGCGTTGCACTGTGTACTATCAAGTGACCTAGGTCACATGATAGTCCACAGTGCAACGCACTTTTATTTCGCGCGTACCCATCTTGCGTTAGGACTGTGTAGACTGTGTGGAGATCAGCGAAACAAAAGGGACTATCAACATAGAGTGTAATGAACTTTTCTTCTCAGGTGATGTGATGGGCAAAACTACGCTTCATCACGTGATCAGCTCTGGACCAATCCTATTGCAACATTCTTAGTATGTGGAATATAATAAAGACTATTCTCTAGTTTGCAAGATATGAGAGATGGCTCTATTGAGATCTGTTCTGTACATTTGGCATAATATCCTTTTGACCCGTTCCAGACTAAACATGCTAGTATATTACAACATAGACAGAAAGATCCGTCTGTCCGGAGGAGTCTTTTATATTTTTGACGTTATCGCTCTCCTCCGTAGACAGACGGAAGTTGGTAGTATACATCGCTGTGTGGAAGCTCTTAACCACTGTCTCTATGGAGAATTGGATGAGGTACCTCACCCTTCTCAATTGCGTCTAATTCACAGCCCTAGATCGGCAAATTTAAACTTGTATAGCTAAATCAACATTTCAAGTATTCATTGCACTCACCAGATTAATCATATATCCAACATTTTGGTAGAATTTTCATGATTAGAGATGCAACTACCAGCCCGTCCATACGGTCATAACAGCTCTTCAATATATGAATCCATTAGCCAATCACATGCGAGGTAGTTTCTACATGTTTTTTTATTTAAACACGTACCTCGCATGTGATTGGCTAACAGATTCAAAATGGCGATTTACTGCTAGCGAACTGCCATGTTGCGATATGGATAAAATTTCTGCGTTATAACCTAGTTACTGTGAGTATTTCGATGCACAATGTGAGAAATTTACCCCAAATATTGCTGAATAATGTGTCATGTCATGTCAAACTTGTTTGAATGTCAAAAAAGCTGTATGAAATTTGGTTTATCATAACGTTTGATCTGTGCGCGACCGCTGGCAAGCGCATCCACACAAGAGCCAGCATCATTGACTTCGGTCTGTATAAGGAGGGGATCCGTGAAGCCAGACGCAGTCTCCGCGGAACATTTCCCCGACGACCAGATACAGACCGATCTTTCGGTCAAATTACAACACTACCTCCTTCAAAGTTAATCTAGATTTACAAGGAAAAGGAAATCTCAAAACAGTGTCAGTAACTGGTATTAAATGATGAAACACTTGCTTGTTTTCACTCTGACAGGTAAATTTTACGTACCTGGTAGGTAGGCTAAATTAAAGGAACTCTCACAGCAAGCATTGCCATCATCATTGACATTGGCATCAAATGCAAATATATGGAAGTGCAAGTAGTCAGGGCTGCACACTGGCGCCGGTCCGACAGTCAAAGACCAGTAAAGGTCACTGTCGGACCGGTAACTTTTCAGGAAATCCACAAGTTACCGGTCCGACATGACCGGTAAAAAAAAAGCATTGGAGGGTTCAGTAGAAAGAAAAAGAGCAGCCCCGATCAGGGAGAAACAGAATGTAAGATATTGCACTGTTCAACAAGTTTTACGCAAGTTTTCGTTTATGTCTACCGGTGCAATTTGTACAGTAGACATATTAGTTTTGAGCACTAGCAGTCGACCAGTTATCGCGCTCGCTTGCGCACTGGCGCTGCTCACGCACTGCCATGCCATGCAATGTATGCAAAGCATGTACAATGTAACTGTTGAAATGCATGTAATTCCCCGATCCCCGTTTTGTTTGTTCGTTTGCTTGCGATCGGCGGTCATGCCAGACAACAAGCATGACAGAAGCGCATGCATTTCTGGGTCATTTTACTCATGATTTTTTTTCAACACAAGATCGATCCGATCCCGGCTGCGCAGCAGCGTGGCAGTTGACATGTTAAAACTAATTTACTTGTGCCGATTTTTAGAAAAAGTAAAAACATATTCGATATTCAGCGATACAGTAAATGGATCTGATTGCATTCATTTTCATTTTACACAGTCATTTCACAAATGAATATTTTCATTCGTTCAGAATGGTCTCATAATGAAGATAGGCGCAAAAAGGATCACGAAATGGGCCCTTCCGTGCACTTTTTAAGAACGCATGCACAAAATGTGAAGAGATAATAATAGGGAGAAAAAAAATCTCATGAAATCATGGCAGTCCCGCTTACATATTTGAGGTAGAAATCGTTCCAAAAGGATCATGAATTCGGCCGCGTCGTACAACTTTCAAAGGCTCATGTACGAAATGCGGAGAGATTATGGAGGAGAAAAAAAAAATAAAGGACACATTTGGTGCGTGCATCATGAAAGATTACAGCCGAATAACAATTCATGAAATCAACGCAATCCCGTTGAAATTTTAGGAAATAGCAGGCGCAAAAAGGATCTTAAATTCAGTCCTGCATAGTGCCGTGTTGGTTATCAAAAACGCATGCACAAATGCGACGAGATTATCGGGAGAAAGATATAAAACACATTTTTACCCTTCTGGTGCGTGCATTACAAAAGATTACATCCGAAGTAATTCATGAAATCGCCACAATCCCGCTGATATTTGAGGTAGAAATAGGCGCAAAAATGATCGTGAATGCGGCCGTGTCGTATACCCTTTAAGAACGCATGTACGGAATGGGAAGAGATTAGCGGGACAAAAATAAAGGACACATTTTCAACCCCTTTTGGCGCTGGTATCATATAGATTACAGCCGAATAGTAATTCATGAAATTATCGCATTCCCGTTGACATTTGAGTAAACAATAATAGGCGCAAAAAAATCTCGAATTCGGCCCTGCATGCAGTGTATAATTTTGAAAATGCATGCACAAATGCGAAGAGATTATCGGGAGAAAGATAAAGAACGCATTTTCAACCCTTCTGGTGCGTTTATCACAAAAGATTACAGCCAAAATAATTAATGAAACATCGCAATCCCGCTGATGTTTGATGTAGAAATAGGCGCTAAAAGGATTGTGAATTCGGCCGTGTCGTATAGGCCTAGCTTTTAAGAACGCATGTACGCAATGCGAAGAGATTATTGGGAGAAAAATACAGGACACATTTTCAAGCCCTTTTGGCGCATGCATCATAAAGATTACAGCCGAATAATAATTCATAAAATCATCGCAATCCCGTTGAATTTTGAGGAAACAATAGGTGTAAAAAGAATCATGAATTTTGGCCATGTCGTATATCTTTTAAGAACATATTTACGAAATGCGAAGAGTTTATCGGGGAAAAAATAAAGGACACATTTTCAACCCCTTTTGGCGCGTGTATCATAAAGATTACAGCCGAAGTAATTCATGAAATCATCGCAATCCCGCTGATATTTGAGGTAGAAATAGGCGCAAAAAGGATCGTGAATTTGGCTGTGTCGTATACCTTTTATAAGAACGCATGTATGGAATGCGAAGAGATTATGGGGAGAAAAATAAAGAACGCATTTTCAACCATTCTAGCTGTTGTGTGCATCACAAAAGATTACATCCGAAGTAATTCATGAAATCGCCACAATTCCGCTGATATTTGAGGTTGTAGGCGCAAAAAATATCATGAATTCTGCCGTGTGGAACATCTTTTTTAGAACGCACTTACAAAATTCGAAGAGTTTATCGGGAAAAAATAAAGGACACATTTTCAACCCCTTTTGGCGCGTACATCATAAAAGATTACAGCCGAAGTAATTCATAAAATGGTCACAATCCCGCTGATATTTGAGGTAGAAATACAATGTAGGCGCAAAAAGTATCATGAATTCGGCCGTGTGGTACATCTTTTAAGAACGCACTTACGAAATTCGAAGAGTTTATCGCGAAAAAAAAAATAAAGGACACATTTTCAACCCCTTTTGGCGCGTGCATCATAAAATATTACAGCTGAAGTAATTCATGAAATCGTCACAATCCCGCTAATATATGAGGTAGAAATAGGCGCAAAAAGAATTATGAATTTGGCCCTGCATGTCGTGTACTTTTCAAGAACGCATGCACAAATGCGAAGAGATTATCGGGAGAAAAATAAAGAACCCCTTGTTAAAGTTGTAGCGCGTGCATCAGAAAATATCACAGCTAAAATAATTCATTAAATCATCGCAATCCAACTGAGCACCAGGAGCAGGTTAGGCAGCAAGTTCGTGTGCCGATGTTTAGAAAAAAGTCACTAACGCATTTGATACAATCTGATTTTGTTTAATATCATTTTACACTGTAATTCACAAACAAACATTCTATTTTTTCTTATTTTTTTAAATTTATTGTGCAATAAATAATACAAGTTTTAACTAGAGATTGTAATTTGTCATTACTGACAAATTAAGGTGATCCGATTTTTTTAAATCAATAATTCGAGTCCTGATCGCAATAAACATGACCATACAGGTTTCATCTGTGTTTAGAGACATTGGCCGTGTGATGGTTGGATTCTCATTTAGAAACTAGATATATCGCTATGGCTACTGATATGCCTCCGCCATAATGCAAGGTTCTCCTAATAGGTCTATAGTACAATGTCTTGACAATGTGTGATGACAGTTTCACACAATTGGCAAAATATTAAAATGACAGGTTTGACACAAATGTGCTGAATGTTCACTTTCCTAGAACTAGGTTCAATTGGATGAATGATTAAAATGTCAGAGTGCAGGTATTTGGGGAACTGATGATTTTTACTTGACTTTTGACCCTTTTATAAGTTTATGCATTGAGTAATTTTCAAGGTATTGGGAAAATGTATAATTTCAGTATCAAATGGGAAAATAGCATTATCTAAACCTCGCCTTTGACCTTTGACCTCACAGTTCCAAACAGAATCACTATTAGGTTGAACATGCATAAATATATAAGTTTCATGATGATACCTTGAGTTACTTTCGAGATATGGAGGAAAAAGTGCAATTTAGCACTTTCACTTGACCTTTGACCTTTTGACCTTTGACCTTTTGGCAAGAAACTTCCCCAAAAATATATAATGGGTAATACATGCCATACATCAAGTTAAAAAAAAAAAAAAACCTTCAGACATATTGCATTTTAAGGAAAGTAGTGATATTTTGAGGAGTTGACCTTGACCTTTGACCCCCTGACCTTTGACCCATGACCCCCAACTTCCCTAGATAATCACTGCCCATCGGTACAAGCATATACACTAAGATCCATGAAGATACCTTGAACCATTTGCGAGATATGGAGAAAAACATGAAATTTCAAATTTTTTTTTCACAAAATAACCTGTGACCTTTGACCTTTGACCCTGTGACCCTAAAATCCACACAAAGTATTATCCCCCAAGGATATACCCTCATACCAAGTTTGATGTAAAACCACCACACGGTTCTTGAGATATCGACAAAAACAAAACGGGACGGACGGACGTACGGACGTACGGACGTACGGACGGACGGACGGACGGACGGACGGACGGACGGACGGACGACCCGAAAACATAATGCCTCCGGCCACTTCGTTGCGGAGGCATAAAAAGGGAGTCAGGTCTGCCATCTTTGGTGCCATATTCCGTATACACTATAACGAAGATACAGAATGAAGTATATCGTTTGACCATTGACCCCACTTTGCAAAGCCAAGATGGCATCTGGAAAAAATGGTTACTTTGTGAAATAATCCTGGTACCGTGGTCTTTGTGTGTGCGAAATTTTGGAAAGATAGGACATGTATTCACCAAGATACAGGATGATACATTTATGACCTTTGACCCTAATTTACCTACCCAAGATGGTATTCGATCAAGTAGTTATTAACTTATACAATATTGTACGTGACATGAACGAAACATGTGCAAAATATGGGGGTACTAGGGAATGTCTTTCATGTGTTATTGCAAAGAAATTGGCAAAAAGAAAGAAATATGAAAATACATCGAAGCTAAGCTTTAATTTAAGCGAAGTTTTTCGACGTAATTTCAACGTTGTATGAAAAAACGGAGGACACATTCCCGATAACGCAAGGTCTCAGCTACAACATATTAAAATCAGGGAGAAATTCAACGTAGGATAAGTGAGATAGTGCTCGATAAAGACAGTCATGTTAATTTTCATTTCAAGAAAAACTGCACTCCTATAGAGATAACTCGCAAATGGGTCGAATTTGACAAGGTTACCTTCAATCTGTTTTTACGAGGTGAAGACTTCATCAAGCGAAATTTTTGATCATTAACACTGATAGAGCATTACATAAGCTACAGCATACTGAAATCTGGGTGAAAATTGGGGAAGGATAGGTGAGATACGGTCGAGTAAACTTGAAATTTGATGACGTAATTTTGAAAATTTACTTTTTTTACTTTATTAAGAAATTTGATATCTTTTAATCATTTTGTCAGCATAGCCAACCCATGAAATGACATGTACAACTCATCAGCTTTCAGAATATGTCAAGAAAATGGAGGGTCACCGTCCATCCTGACGAGTAAAACCCGATCTAAAATTGGCGGTTTTTTGGCATAGTTGCACTGTGTATCCCTATTGACGCACGCGCGGAATTTTGAATTTGACGGGACCGTATGACGTCATATTGAGTCGGATCGACTTGAAACTTGGTAGAAATATTCCTTGACATTTTGGACATCCGATCCGTGTGAAAAAAATGAAAATTTCTATTGCATATGAGCTGTGTGTGCAAATATGTGCGCGCGCGTACGCGTCCGTCCAATTTTTTCAATTTTTCAAAAAATGCTCCAAATGGTCTGAAACGTGTGCAAAAAAATTTTGAGCTCGATTTGAGCATACAAATATTTCAACGCACGCGTACGCGCGCGTTTTGAGATAAAAATGAGTTCTGAGAATATGAGTAGGATCCACTTGACTTAAAATATACGTGACGTAAATTTCATTGAAGAATTCCATTTTATTAATGAGATATGCATGAAAATGTGTTTTCATGTAATGACGTCATAGTGACGTCACGGTCGACTGATCACTATGATTTTACTTGCGCTGTCGTCTTTGCGACATGATACATATATGGTATAAGTTTGACAATGATAGGCAATGCACTTTCTGAGCTAACCTCTGCACAACTTTTGCGGAGAAATAACAAAGAATCAGTACAGATACAGAAGGTGATCCGAAGGATACTCGGATCACCTAAAAAAAATATCAATCTGCAAACTGTACATTGCGGGAGGAGGGGGGAGGGGTACGTCCATAAAAAAACAAGAAAATAAGTTTGCAAGTCATTTAATGTTTCTTTAGGTTGTCGTTGTTGACCGGTAGATTTTCTGGTCGGACCAGTAAAAAATGGTAAAACGGGACATTTACCGGTCCAACAGAGACAGGTCGGACCGGCAGAAAAAATGGGTTAGTGTGCAGCCCTGAAGTAGTGGAAATGTAACGATGCATAGTAACAATATATGCAGATTTTGTAAGATTTAAAAGCCGTAAGAGAAGACTGCCGAATTTACGGGCACGATATCGTGAAGAAGGAAAAGGAGAAACATGAAAATGACTGGCACACACACATAGACATGCACTTTCATTCCACCGTAGTCCCACACCTCTCAAATCATGTGACAAAACTCAACCAAGTTTTTGTTATGCTTCCAACATCCACATAATCACCATTACATACGTTGGTAAACTTACATTATCATCACTTTCAATTATAATGATATCTATAAAAGACTTACCTGTAGTTAAGACGTAGGTAATATAAAATCTGTAACGCTTGTCACACACATCTCACTTGCGGTTTGCGTCGATGTGAGAATTTCCAGCATAAACAAAGCGGCTCAGCTGGCTATCTCACACGCACGAGTTTTACAGTCCAGTATATGCACTCTGACAGCGCGCGAGCGCGAGCGGTATAATGAAGTGCACATGCGAATAGCACACACAGGTGTACACACGCGAGCAAATAGCCAACTCATGCTCACAATAGGGGTGGGGCAAGTCAAGCTGGTGGAGGGGGGGGGGGGGATATACTACAGAACCATACTACATTTTCAAACTCACAGCAAAAACAGAGTAAAATCTAACAAATACAATCACAGTAGAATTCTGATAGACACAGCAATTCAGATAATTCAGGTAAAGTTTTTAATTAGTTTCAATTTCAGTTATTTCTATATTCTTTTGTTAACAATTACAAAATACCTAGTGAACATGAAAACATGCAAAAACATATATCATACACAGTCAGGAGAATAAAATGTGAAATAAAATAGAACAAGTAGGTATACGAAGGTGGAGCCCCATGAAAACAGAGCCAATAGACCCCAGTAATCATTTTAAAATTTGTTGTACATGTGTATTTTGAGATTTGATTTCAAATACACAAAATACACATTACTGTACTAAAAAAAAACAAAAACAAAACAAAACAAAACAAAATTAACAACCCTCCTTTCTATGGATTTCTAAAACCTCAATCTAACTTTTTTGTTTATTTGTTTTAGGTAAAATGCTTAAGGATAGGATTATGAAGTCATATATTCAGGTATAGATTTTAATCCTATACAGTATGTGATGTTTAAAAATTGCTACACTCCTGTTCGAAAGGCTTTTTCTGAAGTTAGAATTTTGACTATTCCATTGACATTGACAACAGACTCACGTCACATAGCAGTGGAAACTTACCTAAAAACAAACAAACAAACAAAAAACAGCAGTGATGGCCTCAGGAACAGCAGGACACAAGTTGCTGTTTTGCACCCATGCAAGGCCATCAGTGCTTTTGCCAAACAAAATATTACAGTGAACTGCCATTATAACAATCACAGCTATAACAAAACTTGCTACAATGAAGTAAAAATTCGGATCCCAGAAGCATCGTCTATAATACCCTTTATTGTTTGGCTGTAATGAAATTTTGATATAGTACTAGTAATGAAAGAAAACTGCTGATCCCTATAGAGTATTTCGATGGGTCCGTTTCATAAAACTTGTCATTAGTGACAAGTTGTCATAGATGTGACAAGCTACTGAAATCCTTGCATCTGGGGCCCGTTTCATAAAACTTTAGTGTCAAGTTGTCATAGATGTGACAAGCTACTGAAATCCTTGCATCTAATTGGCTGAGAGCAAAGTTGTCATAGAAATGTGGCAGTTGTCACTGATGACAAGTTTTATGAAACAGGCAGGAGAGAGTTGCCTGTTACTGGGTTGTATGATGTAGTACACTGTGTGACAGGCCAACATGTAGTGAGTATGAAAAGAAACCTAATAAGATATCATCTCTTTCTCTCGACTATGTAATACTTCTTTGAACTACTGTAAAAGTGGATATTTTCGCGCGACTAATTTTTCGCGCTCAGCTGGGTAAGAAGAGTTTCGTGTGTTTTTAAATCCACGGAATGAAGACACCAACTACTGGAACATATGGCAAGCAAAAATATTCGCGTGCTTTTCTTTTCGCGCTAGTTTCTGGTTGCGCGAAATGCACGAAAATTTCAACACAGCGAAAATGTCCACCCTTACAGTATGTGAATTATCAGATATGTAATGTAGGCCTACATCTTGCAGATCACTAGAGGAAATCCACCCAAAAAATAAACTTCAAAAGAAAGAGAAAAATATTCCCTACAGAACGATCACGATACAAAAATTATTAAAATCGGATAAAAGATTAAAGGAAGATATGACATATTGAAATTTCACATATTTTTGGAAAACATTTCTTGGCCAGTCCTTATGAATATCTAAATGAGCAAGTTGATGATGTCATACCTTCACAATTTTTCATGTATGTTATATATGAAATAAGGAAAATTTGTTATTTTTAGCTAATACAAGTAAAAGTATGTTCTCATACATATCAGAGTTAACATTTGTTCTTTTTTATTTTGGGTGATTTTAAGGCAAGTTTTAGATCTATACAGCTTAAATATGACATTTTTGTCATTTCTGTATATGAAATGAATGAAAAATGTGAGAGCATGACATCATCAACTTGCTCTTTTGAATATTCATAAAGGACTGGTCAAGAAATGTTTTCCGAAAAAACGTGAAATTTCAAAATGTCACATCTTCCTTGTTTATCCAATTTTTGTCATTTTTGTATCATTCTGTAGGGAAGATTTTCTGTTTCTTTTCATGTTTATTTATTTTTGGGTGGATTTCCTCTTTAACCCATTGTGGACGAGCTGATTTTGCTACAACAGGTATTTCCCATATAGACACTTGCCCGAATATACTCAGGACTCGTCCTCAACGGGTTAACAGGTATCAGAGCATTGACCCTCGACCCAAAACATAAACACTACCGCACATGTACACACACACACACACACACACACACAAACACACAAACACACGCCACACGCACACAAACACAAAAACACATACAACACATACTAAAACCATTCTGTATTTGGTGTTTGTCATTTTTCTTTATAACTTTATCATCGCGTCTGTAGAAAAGTATCGTCCCAGCTGAAATAATATCTTGTGAGACATATGTTGTCTTTGTATATTTGTAATAGTCTTTGCCACTGTCTTGAAAGTTTGCAAAATGATCGATTCTCTCTTCCTGAATGTAGAGCTGTTTTCAAAGGACAGTAAATACACAGATAAATGCACACTCCCTCACACAACCACACACACACACACACACACATCTAAATTCATGATCGAGGCATATACAGAGCACTCCTGATATAACAAACACAGTTATAACAAAATACTTGTCAAAACATAGTAAAGATTCAGGTCCTTAAATTATCATCAATATATCTTTACATATTTTACTGCTTGGTAATGATGAAATTTCTTTATAACGAAAGAAAACTGCCGGTCCCGAGGACTTTGTTATAATGGGAGTCACCTATATGTTATATCATTGTAAGTATACTGGAGTAATTCCTTCTGCTTTAACCCTGTCTAAAGGCAACTATTCACAATACATGCCCCCCCCCCCCCCCCACACACACACATGTACACATACCGAAAAAGATTGGAATTGCACATAATGAAAAGAAGTACAAACCACTATCTTGACATGGTGCCCACTGTCGAAAGGTCACGGATGCTGATGGGTACATTAGACAATACAAAGTGCATGTGACATGGGAAACTGTACATTGCAGGTACTACCATCACAATCATCATCATCATCATCATCATCATCGGAAGAAAGAATCACCCGAATCTAACTCACTTTATACCAGCAACTGTCATCGCTCAAACCATTCCACTCTTACAAATCAACCTACAGCCATCTACAATATGCCACTGGGAGTCACAGGAGCAATAAAGGAAACCAAAACCCAAAGAGTAATGTGGATTGAGTGAAGGGAGGAACATTAGTAGAGCACATCCGTGAAAGTTTGAGGAAAATCGGACTATCGATGTAAGAGAATTCCACAAAAATTATTTTTTCATGAAAATTACACATTCCATCAACTTGATGACATATGTTAAGGGTAGTAATTATTACCCCTGCTTTCTACAAGTGGTTAGTCAAGTGCTCTTTCATTACGCGAGAAAAGTGGAAGCACGTTGAATTTTCCTTATATTTTCTTTATATTGTTGTCCACACATGATGTCATAAACTCAAGTAGTCTCCTTATCCAGTGGTTCCAACACCAAAACTTTTAAAATTCATAACTTTTGCATGGATCGTCCAATTTTCCTCAAACTTTCACTGATATGTTCCACTAATGTTGCTGCTTTCACTCAAACCACATTTCTCTTTGGGTTTGGGTTCCCTTTAACATCAGAGTCAGAGAGATCAGAGAGAGAGATATACGAACCAAGATTAAATTAGACATGAGGCTTTTAATTCAAGTATCTCTTTCACACAGGCGAGCAAAAAGCTATCTCTGATTAACCCACAACATGGAAAATATAACACAAAAATTGAAACGTTCATCCCTCTTTAAACCAAGTGAAGACCAGTAGGATCTCAATTCCACCCAATTACACATTGCGTTCTCATGCACGATATTAATCAATTGAAAAAACAGAATTTCATCCAGGTAGGAGTACTTGAAAAAGCTAAAATATCATTAACTACACACAAATTCAGACCACTAAACATTTTCAAATAATGGCACATTCGTTCTCTTGAATAAGTCTTCTCTCTCCATCTAAAAATTTGGCAACTAACTTCTAGTACAAGCACTAGTACTAAATCATGTCATTAAAGCATTAGGTCATTAATACATCAATATCAATTGTTCTCTTTTACAATTTGTTAGATTTCACAATACAGTTGTGTTGAGCTGTCTTAAAAGGAGTTGTTCTATCTGAGCACTGATAACATCACATTGCTGATGCCTACTCTTTGATATTACTACACTGCCCTCTATAGTCAAAAACTTGAGAACCACTGACATCAGGACACTGTTCCTATTTATACATGTCTGCAATTCCTCAGTGAATAGTGACATTTGACTGTATGCCGTAGACAGACACACACACATTGATCAAACATATTGTGGGTAATTTCACGTTGAGGAAATTTCCTTGTATCAGAAAGGGACATTCTGAACGGCTGCTGAAACTGTACCACTGCCGGAGAGCTGTGTGCATATTTCACCTATATTTGATTCCGTGGGTGTTTCTCTTCAGAAGGTGCCTGACAAGCCGACAAACAAACCTCTCACATGCTACAGCGCTTCTATACATACATCGTACAATGTCGACATTATACCAACAGTGAGCATGCGCCTGGAGGGAAATCTCACGCAAAGGGTCTGGGGTTGTTATGTCATTGGAATCCTTTGTGATGGAAGTATACACATAGTATCGGCAGACACATCTTCTACAATTGGCTCACCGGATAAAAGAAATAGTGACAAAACATGTTTCATACACCCCAAAGTAAAATGAACATGCCTGTTTGGAATTCCCAGAGGCATAATGCCAGTCTACTGCCTGTATGGTTCGTGGGATATTTAACACAAACATCATTCATTTCTACTGTGACTTTGCATGCGACCATGGAGAAGAAAATTACTGGTGGTAGCATGCCATTCTATGCTGCGAGATAGAGTCTGCAAAAATGTCTTGCTAACTATCATTAGTGAGAGTACAATCTCTGTAGAATTACAAAAGTAGGTGCAATATAACAATCAAGCATTTAAGCTAATCCCAAAGAATCAAATTCATGTCTCACGACTCAATATATGCATACATCTATTCACCTATGTTTATCGCTAACTGGCACGACTGCTCTTCAATGAAAATGGATGTGTTCCGTGTAACAAAGCATACAAAAGTAATAAATACTCTCACTTTTAACAAGCCAACACATTGGAAACAAATACAAAATAACTGGTAATGTCCTTGAGGAAAAAAAAATTACCCCAAAATGAAGGGAAAATACATTGTCACTCTTCACAGGATAAGGATCATGTTTGCTATACAGTGTAAATAATATCAAAATATCATACTTCCTGAAATGAAAGCCTGTGTTTTGAGTGTATCACTTTATAATTATGAATGAATAATCTCGTTCAGAGCATTTGACCTCACTCTATACCACACCTTCACTTGAACAATCCCAAACAGCACTTTAACCTTTGGGGATGAGCAGATTGAGCCACTTGATCGAAAAATGTTCTCTGCCATAGATATAAATGCATCTATGATCATCTCATGAACAGCTTTATGTAATTTTGAAACATTAAGGCTTGAATTCACAAAGGTGGTTTCAATTTAGACCATGGTTTTGGTAAATTTGGGTGCAAAATTTGTGATTGATTTACTTGTATCCTGTATGGTGAAAGAGGTCCAAAAATGAATGTGTGCTGTGATAAGATACATTTATTTGGTGCTTATTCTAGACCACAGACTACATTTAAACCATGGATTTGATTTGAACCACCTACCTTTGTGAATTCTGACCTATATGTTCAAAAACAAAACAGAACAATAAAATATAAAGATCATTGAGCTCTCTTTGTTTTTGTTTTTTCTTTGTTGATTATTAATGTTCATTTGGTGATATCATCTGCAAAGCACTTAAGAACATTTTGTAATAGGCGCTATATAAATTTTTCACATCATTATCATTATCATTATCAATTCTCTCTTCAATATCTTGATGGTTCATACAAGATTTTGAAATTCAAAATATCCAACAATGTAGGTTTGTACTGATACTCTCTGCACTCCTCCATAGCCAAGCTGTTTGGATGTTTGTTAGCATTTTAACATCTTCAACCAGTAGTGTATTTCTGTACGTAATGACTAAAGGGGAGAACTAATTTACTCATAAAATGTTGAGACACCATGAAAATATGAGGAGTGTGGAAATAAAGACACATGCACTGTAAGGATGCTCTCTTGGTGGCCATACTAACAGAGCAGTAGCACAGACTTGCTATATTCAAATTCAGTACAGTTGCCATCATCACATCTTGAGATTGAAGATCATTTCACAAATCATCATCATACTGTGAATTGTCAGACTTATCAAGAAATATGTGCACCTGTAATCAATTTTATAATTGCACTTTTGTACAAAATGCCTCCTTACTGGTAATTCCTTGTTGTATATTTGTATTCTTTCTTAAAATAATCCTCCATTATGACTATGAGGAGGGAAAAAATTCTCAACTTCTGTCCAGCAGCAAGATAAGAAAATGTACAGTGCAAAAGTATGTCTGAAACAATAAATACCTTTAAAACATATAATATAAACTACAGAGTATCAAAGTGATGATGTCACAGCCTTTTGTTATGGCTTGGGTTGGAAACAGGTGCAAGCATGGCTAGCAACAATAGTCTTCACAGATATTCAGGCCAGGTGAGGTTGTTTAGAACCAGTTTCCATGGCAATGAATGGCTGTGACATTACACTTTGGAACTCGATATGGAAACCAACAGAAAATCAATTGCAGAACATTCACCATTCTTTTGTTCTGACAACAACATGAAACAAGCTGTCACACAATACAATTGTATGTGGGGGGGGGGGGGGTGAGGCCTAATGAGGTAAGAAATTGATACAAGATCAAAACTCAATAATTCAACCACTGCATGCAGTAACACAAACAACATATATGTACCTATCATAGAAGATAAAGATACTCTTCACATTCTGCAATAATTGTGCTGGTGTAAACAAGTCTACAAAGTTTTGTGGGTTTTTTTTTTTCCAGCAGATTGTCAGTCCGCAAAAATTTCCCACTCGTTCACATGGCTCAGTATTCCATGCAAATTAGCAGCTGATGTTCTGTCTCAGAATTGTGGTAATTTTCCCCAATGAGTGTACGATCTTGTTGCACATGATATACACTCATAAACACATTTGATTTCACACTATTTCCCTCTCAGTTTCAGTTAAACAGAAAGTCAACCACACAAATTTGATAACAACTTGGATATGGCTAGCTTCTTCTTGAGCAAAATTCTCACTTATTTCATAATCCACGCAGATTGATTTACCAACTAAAATCAACTTTATTCAGGAAATTCACAGGCCTCGAATTACCCGGGAGGCAAAAGGCAATTTGCCGCAATGCCCTATCTACTTGCCGCAATGCCTCTCTCCGAATTACCATGCTTACAGCAACTTTTCCTTGCTGCCCTTAAAAAATTTTGAGAGAGAGTGCCCCTAAAACCAAAAATTGCCTGTCCCTTAAACTGGCGAAATTCGAGGCCTGAATTCATGTCCACTATCAAATAGACAGAAAGCATTGGAGTGGAATGTCCCATAGTCCCTCCTTGGATATTTTGTGGTTGGTTAACTTTCCTTTCTGTGCATTACCCCTGTGTGCTTTTTATGACTGCATTTGATTTTTTTTTTTTTTTAATGCGGAAGGAATGTGAAGTTGACTTGCAAGGATATACACTGGATCATATCCATATCAGGTTTTACTGCATGTGTCCTAACATTCCAAATTATTATCCATACAGAGGATTTTTAGAGCCCAAATACAAGTGTTATTTTGTCGACGCACCTCATAACCTCCAACCCACTTAAAAAGTTTGTTGAACTCGACCAATATTTTTTGCCGAGGCGACCAATATTTAAAATATTGGACGGCAAGAGGGGGATTCCCCAAAGTTTTTATAAACTGCACCGTGATTGGTTGAGATATATACGAGATGACCTGAAATAAGAAGTAAAAACGTCTGTGATTGGTCAATCACAAATTAACTAGAATATCGTTTCTTCTAAAATTTTGTGTTTATACAAACAAATTTCATATATCAATTAGTTGAAATTGTTTTTCACACAATTTTTCAAAATGTCACTTTCATGACAGGAAGTTAAATTTAGGTTTGATGAAAACAAGTTGCATTTTTTATGCATGCAGGCGCAAGGCAACAATTGATCTGCAGCTCTGCATGCTCAGCGCTATTGCTAGATAGCCCGCGCGCGATATAATGTAGCCGGCCGCCGCCGCTGCGCTTGTATTTGCAAGCGCGATATGCATATTACAGTTACTGTACATGTACGTACGTGTGTACAAGTACGTTATATACAGCACAGTAAGACTAGTTGTGGTAGTAGTAGTCTAATTCGATCTTTCACGATCTACGGTAGATGTGACGTGAATTGTTTCTCAGATCTCGGATACAAATACATCTAATTCTGGTCTAAATTAGCTAGATCTCGGTCTAACAGTAACATGACGGCTACCTTGGATACATAGATCACTGTTTTATCAGAGACTGAAGTGGATTAACTTGCACTGAAGAGTGTACATGTAGTGTACCATACCCCATGTCAGGATTACTACACAGTAGGAACAGCACTCGGAGTCGGAGACAGAAAGGGTAGGCCAAAGTGAAAACATTCTTTGCTAAAATCCTCTGTAGGATAATAATGATGATATTGAATGTCCTATTTTCGATTAATACAAGGAAATATTGGACTCGCTTAGCAAAATATTGGACTCGTCTTCGACTCGTCCAATATTTGAGCATAGCTCGTCCAATATTTCCTTGTATTAATCTCAAGGCCATCCAATATCATATAAATATCTACACATGGTGTTTTGCCAATAAGGCCAGGTCAAATTGACATACGTTGCAAAATCATGGATTTATTAAATTTGTGTTGATCTATCGAAGCATTCCCATGAAGATAGCATAGAAACATGTATGCAAAGCCAAGGGCACATTGTCAATTGTACTGTAGTATTGTCAAGGTCACAATATCCAGGGGTTAGAATGCAAACTTGCTCTATTATACTCAGTTACATACTGCCAGCCAAGCATGGAACCCTAAAAATTATGCATTCATGTGTGCAGATGATAAGTAACATATATGTAAAATGATGGGAAAACTGTTTTTACTGTCTCAACACTGATATAACGGTGGTTAAAAAACTAAAACCCTGCTGGCGACATCTTGTACTAGGACTTTTAAACTGAAATGGAAGTTTGAGGTGAATGTGTAATGTGTTTCCTAGTTTCTTAATCAGCATAAAAACTAATGTTCTGTACAACTGCATTCCAATATAGTTACTGTAAGAAAAAATAAATACTGTTAGACTGATATGTAAGAAAGGTAATCTTGATCAGCAAAAGTAAGTGGCAACATTCCAAACGCAGGCCATGTCTCACTGATCCGAAGAAACCAGTGGATCGTGAGGCAACTGAAATGCTGTGAACAGCATAGATACTTGTTACTGCAATTTTAGCAAGTGCTGGCTACATGAATTGGTGCATGTGACATTTGAACCATTTTCTGTCTACCAGCCACTGCTTTTAACAACTTTTTTCCTTCAACTAAACAGACCAACTAGTGATTAGGAAAATGAAAATCAAACTTTGCACCTGGCATTCAAATGCTATGAAAGTCCACAGTGTGAAAACACATTTGGTACTGCACAAGTAAAAAGCCCTAAAGACTTCAACACTGATACCATCACATGCTCTACATAAGTTGCCATCGCTTTTTCCATATTTACATGTATGTACACACAGGCGCCATGTGAGCGGCAATATGCTACCAACTATGTACACATGAATGCACTGTCAATAACCTCCATCCATATTGTAGTGAAAGACACAATATATGAGTACCATGTAACTTTTGTAATCAACTTTAATTTGTTCTCTTTTTTTTCAATTAATGTTTATACAAAAATAATACCTCTAAATAGCATTATCAAATACAGGAACCCACTGATCATAATCATATATGGGAGAGTTAGTCTATTCAATTTAGATTCCAAGTCTAAATTCTCTTACTCCAAATTTAAATCATTGAGTCCAATCCTAGCATACTGTGTCAGTATCATTACCTTGGTAGCTATCAATGAAATGTTAAAAATTTCATCATTTAATAGCAATATTTATGCATCACTTCCAAACTCCCAAGATGCTACTCAATTTTGTTGCTCACGCAGATTAATTGTACACAATCACGTTCATGGGATGACCATTCATTCATGAACGTGTCACGTTTGTCAAAATTGGTGTCTTTTCAAGAAATAGCTTTCTGAAACTGACCCGAGCCTGCACAGCAAAACAAGGAAAAGAGGACAAAAACCTATAAGTCCATAATGAGCCAGTTTGATTTGTATTCGTGGCAGCTTACACGCAGATGGGTAATATTTGCTGGGATCCACTGGCCAAGGAGAAAACAAATGAACAAAACATCCTGCTCAAGCTGTCATTACATACCAGTGATTGCCATGGTGATAATCTGAAGACAAAAGTCATCCATGGTTAGGTGTTTTGAAATGAACTAATCTTTTCACTTTTAACTTGATAATGTTCCAATCTATATCTATATTCAAAAAAAAAGAATAAATAAACATGTCAGACTAATATTATTCTATTTTGAAGAAAAATCTACACTTCACACACACAAGAAAGCATTTCATCTTAATGTTTGCACAAAAGTCACAGTAATGTCAGAGAAGAATTGTCCCTTTTGACACTGTGTATAAGACTTTTTTATATAAGGTAATAAGAGCTGTTCCTATTTCTTTATGAAACTGTCTTCCCTTCTGGACAAAGAATTGAAAAAGAGATACAACACCACCACATGATCCATGACAGCAGACATGAGTCATAACTGTTCCCCAGCTTGTCATTGCACAGCAGGCGGGAAATGAGTGCTAGGAGCTAACAGCAACTGGCATTTGTGGGACTACAGGGTGACAAAGATGTGAGGTACTGTACTGCTCCTCTCACCTTGCTGACAGGTTAAAATGTGAGATGCTTATCTTACTGTCACAAGGAAATAGTTCCAGACACAGCTCTGAGGATTTCAGGAGGCAACCCTGCACATTCATGTTTGGTTGCCATAACAACACGCCCCCACACATTGCACATTTTAAGGTCAGCAGACTGAAGTCTAGGTGATTACCACCCAAAACCAGATATGCCATAAATTGACAAAGTTTTGAACACTTGCACTCTTTCATAGAGTGTATGCTGCTTATAGCAATGTACCTGGTAACAAAGAAACTTATTGTTGTTGTTTTCAATTTATCTTCTCAACCAATTAATAATTGGAGTGTGCACGTGGTTGATTATCAGAATATTGGTTGGGTTACTGTAAAAGTAGAAATTTTCATGTGAATATATATATTTTTTTTTTCACACAGCCAGGTAGGATGAATTTTGCAAGTTTTGATTCTGCAGACAGTCAACATGATAGAGTAAGTGCTTCAAATAGCTCACTGCTGCCATGGCAGCACATATTATGGTAAAAAGTATCTAGTCCGCATTATGATGGTAAATTTATTCAGGCTACAAGACATTCAAACGTGAAGGAAACTCCAAATAACACAACAATTATACCCCTACAATACTCTTGTACTCTGAGGTGAAAGATATAACACAATTTAAATTTCCACAGAGAAAAAAAAAAAATCCATTTTTACAGTATGCCAATCTACCTTCTTGCTTATAAACACACGTTGCAAAATGTTTTTATTTTACTTCATGATTGTCAAAATGTACATAAAACTTTGAAATACTTGGAGTTTTTTTGTTTGTTTGTTTTGTTGATAAGATTTTCTTCCAAATTGCATAATTGCACCTCAATTTCTACTGCAGTTTGTGAAAGATATTACCAAATATCACATTTATTAACATGTGAACGTACATAGGGGCTCTTGGGAATACTTTAATATATGATCAAGAAAAGTGAATTTTCACCACATTTTTAAAAAGTTTTGCAGCACTGAAAGTGAGAAAGAAATAAAGGTATGTATTTACAGTATATAGTAACCAGTCAAGGTTTTCTAAGCAGTCAACAGGTGGCATCATAATGATGCCCCCCCCCCCCATCAACTCATCTATGTTAGATCAAGACCAAAATACTGAGCAAGATGAAAATTTCTTATCAATTTATACACTTACAGACTTATACCGATTGTCTAATTGATTCTTATTAATCAGACAATCAGTGTACCACGTGCAGTGTGTGTGATTTTACACAATGGTCTGTAGAACCGCTAATGCTATAGCGCTTTACATATATGCTATCCAAGAATATACCACGGATATGAAGTCATATTCATGGTATAGTGCACTCGACCATGAATACGATGTCACAGTATGGCACATTTTTCTTTATCTGCATTTGTCTTCAACAATGCAATGTTATGTTTGGTTACATGATGCTATGTCGACCAATGAGTGAACAGGATGTCATTAATAAAGGATGTTGCACAAACTATTCTTGCTTTTGTGCTAAACAAATAATCAGAGCTGGTGCTTTATCACAAATCATACTGAGTTACTCTGTTGGACTTATGAATGCATGATAGGAACAAATTTGCTGTAGGCAGAGCAATTTTTACCCGACTAAAACCAGCGGAGTACCCGATTAGCCAGAGAGCATGTTTCATTCATGTCACACCTCCCACAAACTAATTATGCACCTACATCTGTATCACATATCACTGCACAGTATGTCACTACAACCGCGGCTTGTCTTAAGTCACACATCAGCCTTCGCAGAAGTCCTAATACCTCTCATAACTCTTTTGAGGAAAACGATATACAAACCGAATGAAATTTGAATATCTTTTATGACAACTGCGAAAACTAATCAATTACCAATGCCGAAGCCCTGCTTTGAGTGCAGACTCATCATTTATGAATGTATGATGATTAATTGCCATGTATGCCCAACATTGTGTGCACAAAGCACTCATCAAGCCACCATTTTCTATTTCAATTAAATGACATTTAATACATGGGTGCTACCAAACATATGTCCTGCGCAGCTAAACTCCACTGTTTAGTATGTTGTCGTGTGCTACAGCAAATTCTTCTGGCTAGGCACAGGTAGTGATTTAGCACGTCACTGTGTGTGTAGTTCGGGAAGTGTGTGTGGTGCTGGCGCAAAGTTGGGACATGGCACACCTAAATGCATCTACTTATAGTGATATATATGGTCTGTTAAAATGTAAAACCTAAAAGCGCTCAATCATTAAGATCTTTTTAGCACCCCTACAGTTTCTTCAGAATTCATATTAATCAACACCTACTTTAAAGACTTTCTGTGGAAAATCATGAGAATAGATGAGACTTATTTAGAAAACTTCTACCCATTTAACCGAAATGCCTACCCGATTGTCCAGTAAATATAACACACATCGAAAATGTTCGTCGAATTAGCACGTCAGTAAAGTGGAGTACCTGATAAAGTGGTACCCAGTTATGCGGAGACTACTGTACTTTCTCTCAATGAATTGCCAAAGTCACATCCAGGTGGAACTGTGGGCAAAGTTTCACTATTTGCCACCAGAAGTGCAATGTTGAATATCCTCAGCATTGATTCCAGGCACCTGATTTGACTGGGTACGCAGGAAACATGGTGAATAATTCTGCCAAAAGTGTTGAACTGCATTCTTTTAGCGGTGCGGAAACTAGGTCCCTGTTACGAAAGAAAAAGAGCGACCTTGCTTTTCTTCTTCTTCCTCCCTGAACTTAAACACTGCAATTCAAGCTTGAATTCCAACAAATCTGGGGTAGAAACAAAGTAAGGAGGTAAACGACTTGGAAGAATGGGCTTGCTTTGAATTTGCTCTATACACATGACTGCAGAGAATGATTTCAAGTACAGAAACACAGCAGCACAAACGATGGGGCTACGTTCACACAATGAAGTGTGAACGCTGACCATGATTTACGATTTAAAAAAAGAAATCACTACTTTTTGATAAAGTCTGAACATAACCGAGAATTAATAAAAACAAATGTTGGAGTCTGAATGTCTACATGGTTTATGACGGCAATGGGCAGACTGTAGTCAACCATATCCTACGGGTATGTGTGATAACAAAAGCGGTTGGAACAATAAAAGAGTAACTACACATTGCGTGCCAAACTGGTGTTAGGAGATGGTGATAACATGGACTGCAATCGGTTGTTTTGTCGGGTGACTGATCGACATAAACAAGACATTAAAGTTTTATGTATATCATTTTACCTGAGTCTGCATGAAATTCACCCTCATAAAGAGCTTCTAATACTTTTCCATCCTAGCTTTTGGTTCAGTTTCTTCGAAAAACTGGAATCATACCCTTTTTACCTTTTTTTATGGGGGGGGGGGGGGGGGGAGTGGGTTAAAACAGATACATTCTGAAAAGAAACTGCAGCACTGTTACAGGGCTGATGATATTTCAATAGCAGAATCAGAGAAGGCCAAAAGAGCAATCAGGGATATACTTGTGTGTTGCATGCACCTCAATGGTCAACAACAACTCCTGCATCAGGGAGACTCTGGTATTCTCTTGTAAAGACACGATAAGACTTTCATGTTTCTACGGAGCCTCTTGCAGAGTTAGGGAGACTTGGCAGCTCAGGTATTAATACCTGTGAACAACCGTGAATCAAGACCACCAAAAGAAGACAGAAAGAAGAGTTTTTAATGGCAGGTGGTCTCCACAGGCAAGTTGATTTATAGACATGTATGATGAACTGAAGTGAAGCAAACTTATACCCAGTTTATACTGCAGGCGGTTTTCAGAGTTTCCACAAGGAGGTTTGAGAGCCCGCTCAAAAAAGTGGTCTCTTGTCTGTTTATACCGCTTGGGCTGGTTTCGCCCAAGCAGACCTGACTGGCTCCATTCCCATGGTAACAGAATTCCCCTCTGACACATCACATGGGCTTTTCGAATTTCTTATGTAACCACAAACGTAATTGAGCGCAAAAATGTGCAAGTTGTGGGACGTCTATCAGCAGTGGTTTGTTAACAAAAATAGCTGGCAATGACCTTAGGTTGATAACTCCTGTGTCAGCAAAAAAAAGGCTGCTTCACAAACCCTGTCCCATTTACACTGCAGCGGAGGCTCTTGGAGGCTGCTCTTGGAGACTCAGAAACCACTGCCTGTATGTGGTTTCAGAACCTGATTTGATTGGATCTCCTTTTCTAAATTCTGTCTGTTTATACTGCACTGAAAGGCTGCTCGAGGCTGCTACAGGAGGCTTCAGAACCCCCTGTTTGCTTTGTAAAAATGGGGGATTATTTAGTGGTCTCAACAGACAGGTGGCCATTACAGCTGGTGATTGCTATAGCAATGACAGCATCTTTTGATACAGAAATAGGAATACAATACAATTATCCATCCCCCCCCCCAACATCTTTTCCAAAGACTGTCTGTCCATTTTATGCTTCATGTACTGTGGTATGCGGTGTATCCGGGATGCTGTCTTTGAGAAAAGGAGCCCTTATGTGCCACATTTTCTTAACAGTTTAACACAGGAACAGGATTTTTTCTGTTTGTTTTGTGGTTTACACATCAGCCCATATGTTCTACAAACAACATTGATCTGTATTCTTAGCGTAACATTTACACAAGAAATTAAGGTCTAGTTTCCTATCTGAGAGACACACCTAATACTTGTATGAGTTTTATGTGAAACAACCTCTAATGACACCAAATATCACCCTAACAAAACAAAAGAAAATGGGGGAAAATTGAAAATGGACTTCGAGTAGAATGTCCCTAACATTTGAAGAGCACAGGCATTTGTTGTATTGTTTATTGTTTTTTAATGCTCAACCAGAACGAAATTTGATCTGAAATATGCCATGTGGTATTGTCATGCCAACTTGTAGCAATTAACAAGAGTTTAAACTGGCAAGGCGGGCCTATGTCACCATTGACTACTGTGGCATATTTTAGATGACTCATTTAGATAAGAACTGTTTTGGTTGGAGAGCAGCAAATACTTTGAGAGTAACATTAAGGGCGCATGTGGTAATATTCCTTGATGCTAGTAATTAATCACATTTACAACACTGTTAAAGTCAAATAGATGGAGCTTGTTAGCACAGAGTGACAGAGAAAGAGGGCAAATGATGGAGAGATATGGGGGGTGCAGGGAGGAGGCAAAGGATGGGCATTTGACATTTTAGCTATTTACCCAGCTCCAGGAACTGTTACCAAGTGCATGTATTACCACTTTGTACAGACAAAACTGCAAAATCTAGAAACAAACACCTCTGTGTAATCTTGCCCTTCTGTATTCATGCAGGCTATCAAGCCTTGACGCTAGTACAGAATAGAAAGAAGCTTTGTAGCTTCTGTAGAGATTACACGATTGCGTCCCCTCTTGCGCTGCTGACATTCAAAGCAAAATACCAGTACAGCACAGAGAACGATGCAGTTCTCATACTTTTGATAAAGAAAGGTCAAGTGTAGAGACCAGCATTCTACACTCTAATGCCTGGATTACTAGACCTGGAAATTTTCTTGCTGGGACTTCAGTGTACACAATGACTGCAAAAAACAAAGACAGTGTCCTGTGCATTCCAGGTTCCCTGTTCTTTCTCTCTTTTTTTGCGTGACACAAAAATTGATGATGTAAGGTGACCCACAAGCAGCAGAGGGCCAGTACTGCACATGTCTAAATGTTTCTTTCTCTAGTTGATTTGTTTGAATGCAATTTATCTTTCCCCCCACTAGCCTCATTTATCGGCATTTCACGCCCATTTCACACTCAAAGTCAACAAAAAAGATCCTGAATGAAACTGATCATTAATCACCAGCATGTTCATACAGACACCCAACAACCCAAAGTCTGGATTTGTAAATATTTGCCTTTCCTATGACCAACGATGACTGTTTGCAGCCCTTTATCTGTCACTTCTCTGCCTGTGATGAACAGGTGGCGTGCCCTACATGTGCACTGACCCACGCCTGATTTATAGATGTTCATCTAGAGTGGTCATCTTCCCCTATTAACACATTCCTGAATGTTACATTTTTTTATTGCAATATCATCATTCCTTCAAGGAGGAATGTGTATTATGCATTGTGCATATCTGGATGCCATTTCAGAGAATAAGCAGATTATGCTGTCAAAGCTTTTAAAAGTATATTTTTACTCCACACAATAAAGGCAGCCAAATCAGACCTCCCTCTAGACACGATTTTGTGATTTCCATTCGAAATCCCTTCCCTTGGATTGCATTTACCTCTGCCCCGATACAATTCTTGTCGGCTCTATACTGCTCAATTGTCCTCATGCCTGAAACATACTCATTTCCTGTTTACACAGAGAGAAATGAAATCTGCACAGGCCAGCCGCACTCTTGCCTCAGAAAGTGATAATCAAAACACTTGCAAGATTTTCATTGTCATTCTTGGAAGGTTTTCAAGTACTACTTGAAGGTTTCGTTCTTACTGTAGACATTTATTTGATATTAAACAATGAGGATGAAATTTCACTTGTCTTGAGACGCTATGATGACTACAAGGCAACTGCAACAAAAGTATATCCCTATTCAAAATAATTCTGTTATCAAGAATTGAAAATGTATTTGAAAAATATGATCAGAGTTTAGATACAGAGAGCAAAAGAGAAGGTTTGACAACCTTTATTAAAATTTAATGCATTAGCCTGCAGGCATAAGAAGTGTGGCTGCCAATCACTTCTAAAACTTCATTTTAAGTTGCTAATGATTTCAAGATGGAATAATTTCAACAGAGGTTAAATATCATATGATACTTTCATAATATCATAATGCCACCTGGTCCACAAGATTCATCACCAGACTACAGTGTCAGAGGAAAAGTTACTCACACCCCGGCATACCCTGTGCAAAGATATCAAAATACAGATCCCTCAAAAGGACACCATGAAATATGCAGGAAATATCAAATTGTCTTTGGGATCTGCACAGTAGAGCAGAGCTTTTAGCATGATTATACACCAAGAAACTCTATCCTGATTAAGAGGTTAAGTTTCAGACAAATCACAAATGTCCTTTTGACCTTTTCAGGATTCTGAAATTTCATGTAACTTTGAAGCCCCCCACCCCTTCCCATCAGGTTTTTAAAGGGTTACTGCTCTGCATATTAGTGTATGTTGACTTGATGCAGGGGCAGAGACAGTTGCTGTCCTCAGGGTCAGATTGTTCTTAACCCGTTGAAAACGAGTCCTGAGAATACTTGGGCAGGTGTCTATGGGAAATACGTGTTACAGCAAAATTAATCCATCCTTAATGGGTTAAAAATTAATGGATGCAATGCTCCCCTAGAAAATGACTCATGTGGATATAACATATACCACAAGTGCACTGGCCATTACAGAACATTCCATTCTGGAAAATGAATCTTTCTTCTTTGCCAACACAACTAAAAGATAGCCCGTAAAAAGCACTCTAAGAACGAAATCAGAAAGTGCACCTCTTTACCATTTTTTTTCATGTGCAATATGCAGATAGTATAGACTGGACTAAACATTGTGAAATGCCGTTTTCTGTACAAAACTGCCTCAAGTCGGTGATATTTCACAAAAAAGTGAAGGGCGTGCAGAGTAAGGTTCCTGCCTTTAAATCTGTCCAGTATGACTTGTCTGGTTTAAATCACCTAGACTAAGGATTAAGAGATAGTCTGGTATTAATAAAGCCATACCTCATAATGTTACAGACCAAGAATAACCAGTGTACTACATGCAATGATAAATACTCATAATATCGGCTTGCTGTACTTCCTTTCATCCACTCATTTTATTCTTTGAATCCCTCCGGGCCAGGGTTCCTTTACTGAAGTCATTTTCTGAATTATCTAGTTTGCACGTGATATTTTGCAGTCCATTTTGTACTGACATTTAGAGATCTGCCGTCGAGCTCTTCAAGCGAAGGATACTGCATTCACAGTGTACATAAAGACCAAAGCAAACAAAGTTTTGACATCACTAATGCATACATTCATATCTTGTGTTTACATGTATGTGTTTTGTGTGTGTGTGTGTGTGTGTGTGTGTGTGTGTGTGTGTGTGTGTGTGTTTGCATGGAGTTCAAGGTCTCACTGGTTGTTGATTCTTCGCTATGTGAAGTGTCTAAAAATGTAACTAAGGTCACATTTTTCCTTTTCCATTCCTTGCAAACACTCTAACCACCAACAAAGAACGTTCCTGATAATCAGCTTTTTATCTGCCTTCTCACTGTCTTGGTATGCCATGACAATAACTTACAAGTAACCAGCTAGTCTGTTTCTCTTTTTTTTAATTATTATTATTACTATCACTATCATTGCAGTTTTGCTAAATATCAAATAAAGGCTTTAGAAACATGATTTATCTAGTACTAAATTGAATTTGTTAATGAGTGTGCCATACTTAGAAAATAGATGGCAAAAAAGTTTGATATATTACAAAAAAGTAAAAATGCAGTCTCAAATTCACTTTATAATATATGCAAATATTTCAAAGTTTGTAAGGACTGAAACCCTGCCAAAAGAAAAAAGAAATACAAAATAAGTCCTGTGTAGTTTAAGACATTCCACATTTAGTTCTGCAATGAAAAATCAGCTCTTTAAAACTATGTTACCCGCTATAGTTGCAAACAAGTCATTCTTTTTCCCTTTAAGGCAATCAACAAAAATTTCAATAGTAAAGTTTCCCTCTAATTCCTTCGAAAAATTCAATGACACATGATTCATGATTGTGATTGACAGAAGTAAAGCTACACACAACATGCATGTTATTATATCATCAAGTGTCTTTAAGAGTGTACGCATCATAATATATAGATATATCTCATATGTTACTATTTATACTATGTACAAGAACCGTTTTCCTTTAAAAAAAAAAAAACAGCCATTCATACTGCACTTCTGGATGTGATAAAAATTCTATCTCTACGTGTCCCGCATCGTTGGCATCAACACGCGCACGAGCTCGAGTCTGACTGGTCCATGTCCCCGTCGATGTCAGTGCTGTTCGGCCGCAGCTTGATCGACTTGCCGCGCGGCGCGTCGGGCGAGTCGTATTTGGAAGGGATCATGGGCTTGTGGTCTCTCAATTTGTGGGCAAGGGTCATAAAGATGTTGGTGATTTTCCCTTCTTCCTCCTCGAGCTTGGCCGAGGTCTCGAAGAACGGCAT
Organism: Diadema antillarum; assembly: GCF_040938485.1. Lineage (NCBI taxonomy): Eukaryota > Metazoa > Echinodermata > Echinoidea > Diadematoida > Diadematidae > Diadema > Diadema antillarum. Next base: position 1,967,692 of record NW_027271431.1, read on the forward strand.
GTTGTTGGCGTCGGAGAACTTCTGGGCGATGCCCGACGCCACCACCTTCCTGTCCTCCATGTCGCACTTGTTGCCGACGAGGACGCGCGGGACGTCCGGCGAGAGGGCGTGCCGGTCGCACTCGTCGATCCACGTGGGCAAGCTCTCAAAGGTGCTCATCTTGGTGACGTCGTAGACGAAGATGACGGCGTGGACATTTCGGTAGTAATGCTGCACCATGCTCTTCCTAAACCTCTCCTGCCCAGCGGTGTCCCACAATTGTAGCTGCAGGAATGAAGATAACCAAATTTACAGCAAGTTAATCACAATGTATAACACCTTCTTGTGCCATATATCCAGTAAAGTACAAGTTCCAATACTGTCAAAGAAGAAACTTTCTTTGTAATTTTTCATTCGGAGCTAATTTCAAAGAAATATGCTTGTTTACCAACTTAGATGATGATAGTACATTTGTGAATGATGATGTGGTGTGTATCAAGGAACAAATGGAAGATTGTGCTCTGCTCTACACAACTCTGATAGCGCTTTCAGACACACCACCATATAGTATATTCATACGATGTTTGGATACACGGCGTATTGATATGAGTTCATTCAGATGCAACACCCCCTTATCTGATAATCGTATGGAAGCATTCAGACTTTGTGCTTAATATATATATAGTTGAACTTTCATGGGAAGCTCATGAATATGTACGAGTCTCTCTGTTGTGCAGTATGGTTGAGCGGGTTTTGCCCTTCATGTTTATACTTTGTGCTGGACTCAACTGTAGTAGAGGTCGGCCCTACAATTTGTAAGTGCACATTGCGAATGAGCCCCACCTACTAATATACGACGGATTGATATGAGAACTTTCAGAAGCAAAAAAAAAAAAAAAAAAATGGAAGAATATTGAGGCTAATCGTATGAAACATTGCTGAAAACATTGCTTTGAAAAATGTCTTACGTATATTGAAACAACTTATCAGTATGTAGGCATTCAGATGCAAAGAAAAGTCTATATCCATACGTCGTATATCCATAGGTCGTATATACTGTAAAACATGATATTCGCGGCACGAAATTTTCGCGAATTGGAGCCGATGGCCTTTTTCGTGGCATGAAATTTTCGAGATTTGCCACTGGCGTTCAATGCATATAGTGTAGACAAGAGATTTCGCGTGCATTTTAATTTCGCGAATCTTGGCGCTTGCGAAATTTGCGAAATTAAAATGCATGCGAACATTCCTCGTTTTACAGTATCGAGAAGAGCTCTCTCATCTGAAAGGCGGGTTAGTCCATGACGATGACAGACATAATCTAGCCTTTCTTCTCTGCTCTTTCCTGAAAGCTTGAAAGATGTGGTCACTGCTTGAGGCTCCAATACATATAGCACAAAAGATCCTCAGCATGATCAACTCACTTTAACCCAAAAAGTAAACATATAAATTCATCACATGATTTCATGTCCTTTCACAACATCTCAATATGCACTGATAACCCATGCACACATATCTAGCATGCAAATTTTCACAGGAGGCCTTTCAAGCTTGGTTACTTCTCAAAGACACTTGATACAGTCACATGGCAGACTACTCTGTAAGCTATCTAAAATTGATTTCGAGCACTCTCTCAAAGTTGAAGGAAGGACAAAGACTTATAAACCTGTGCTGAAAACAACAGCCCTTAAAATGATCCTACTTCAGGGAAATCTAACACTAACAGGGCAATAATATGAGCATCTGCAGGAAACAAAGAGAATACTGAATCTGCTGTCTTGCAGAAAGAAAAAAAAATCATATATGTACAGCTTTGTTTTTCAATTGCAGTCTTAACTCGATGACATGACCCATAAAGAATGCAAAAAATGACATGGCAATCAATCTTCTTGGTTGGCCATCTCCAACTGTATTGTAAGTGCCCCAAGGCCATACATTGCATCTGAGTCTTCTTCAGTTGGTTAGTCTCACAAACTCATCCTTCCCATTCTTGGATCTGATGTTTTTTATACAACATGAAAATGATCTTGCTGCTATGTCCATCCACTGACTAAATCACCATGCATATGCTGCAAAATATTTGATCCTACCCAAAACTGTGCAAAATATTGCAAGTCCAATACCACTGACTTAATTCAATACATATGTGTGATTATACAAACAGGGCATTTGAAATTATTCACTTGCCAAAAACCCTGTGTTGTTCATAGGAAAAAAAAAAGAAACGTGGCACATGAAATAAACTAAGATAAGATTCTTCACAAAATGACAACTGGCAACAATTGTAATTCATGTTATTTCAACCTGGACACCAGCAAGGCAAGCAAATATTTATTATGCCACTAAATCAGTTAATGACCAAAACATATGTTATATACTGCTAAGAGCGAGCTTTTGGAATACAACATTTATCTGTCCACCCATACAAACATAGGACCCTACATACATGCATACACATAAAATGTGTATGTCTACAGGATATTTTACTCCAATATTCATAAAACCATATGTTTATCATTTTCATCATGAACTTGCAATCTCAACTGGAGTATAACCCCATAACTTCTACAAACACCAAGCACACTGCCATATGTTTCGTCTCCAATCCTGTAATTGTTCAGTGGCCGCTGCAAATCACAGCATCTGACACATTCTAAATGTCACGCTTGCTGTTCTTACACCACTCGGCGCAGAATTTATAGACCGACTAATCTGTTGGAGACTGCAATCAACCCTGGAATGTTCCTCATTTTTAACGGATTAATGGAAGAGAAAACATTCTTGCACGCATGTACATACATGTATGTACATGTGATGTATGTACGTATACAGGATGAATGTGTTTGTGTGTAGGTCCTATACCTACATGGTTGTATACGTACATTGTATGTATAACTTCATATGTGTATTAATATATAAAATGTAAGTTTGCATCCATGGCATGCACGCATATGTATAAATGTGGGTACAATGTGATTATGTAATTATGCTTATACGAGTGAAATGTAGTGAGAAATAATGTTCAGTTACATTTTCTTGGATGAGAAATTGCATAAAGTAAAGAGATCTCTCTGAGTTTGGACCGTAAAAGAATGCAGAACCATCTTCAGGATTCAAAATATACACAGAGTCCTGTCATGAAGTCAATCAAATCTACAAGTTTACGTCATTAGACTAGGCATCGGGATGAGAATCAGAGATGGAGGGCACAGAAATTACCAGCGGCATCCGCGACAGATTTTACGAGGTAATACCCTGCACGCCCAACCGTCAATCAAATAGCACTTTACGCACTTTGCAGGGGTAATGATAATGGCGCCAGTTGAACACAGATAAAACAAAAAAGCAAAAATGCATTTAGAATAATCTGGTTTCCCTTCAGAAGTGTCTTGCATCCGTGCTCTATATTTTCAAGGAGAGTGTGAGGGAATTATATCTATACTTAGGACCCAGACAAAACAATTGCTGGTTATTCTTTCTGACTATCATAAAATGCAACAAATTTGCACCGTAATGATGACACTGCTCCCTTGCAAAATCACGAGTAATACTCTAGGGGAAAAAACACCCAAATAAACAAAGATATTCAAACAATAGTCACCACGAGCTAGAATGACAGTATATAAAAACAAAATAAAAAGAGACAATTTGACCCAACAAGTCATTGAGTAATTTTGTTCCAGAAATTATCACCTTTTACCCATTAAATTGGCAACTCTAAATCAGATAATATATCCAATAAATTTTAGAAATAAAAGTTCTCAAATTTTAGATACTCAGATCTTTTCAAGGAAGGTGGCATCAAGCCACAACCATAAATACAAATTACATGAGGCAATGATATTTTCTTCCCTCAACTCCTCCACTAGTTTGTATACAAAACCACTATCAAACCATATTCTAAATTGGGAAATGTGGCAAATAAGCCCCCTTCCCCCTCAAAGCTAACAATACTTTGTAAATTATTAACAAAGCAGCAATCTGACAAGTGACAAGTTTATCCATCCTGATTTCATGTAAAAAGGGAAATTCAGTGTGGTGACATGTTTGGGTCAATGGGGAAACTTATGTCATAATGACATGATCGTCTTTTGTCATTATGCATACACATGCAATTTTTACTAATATTACAAATTAATGCAAACATGTGATACTCTTGTGAAAATTATCACATTTCATGTCTGATTTTTGCTAACATTTCTACCATTCTATTTTTTTTTTAATTTCACACCAATGCATGGAAAGAGGAGAACTGCGCTTGAATTCCACTCTTCAAGTCCGGTTGATACCAAGAGTTAAACAAAAGCAGCCCACGCTACAAACTGAGAGATGCAACGCAGAAGCTAAATGCGCTTTAAAAGTAGATCTGCCATCTTCTACAAGGTCATGGCTTTTCAGAGAAACTGTCTTTGTCACATGATTATTACATAGCTTGTGGAACATTCCTCATTTGTTGAAAAATGGTAAATCCCTCGCTGTGTTTACAAACAACAAATCCAGGATAAAGCAAACAAAAAGCAGCAACAAACAAACAAACACACATACAAACAAACAAAGAAAGTCAATTTATGCTAAAAATCCACAGGAACACATACACACACACTTTGATCTTTGCCCATTGGCAGCAGCCAACATCAATGTGTTAAAAAAAAAGAAAAAAAAAGAGAGAGAGAAATCCATATTTAAAGGCAAAAATGTTTTCCCATATCCCAAAAGGCAAATAACAGATATTAAAGCACATTAAAAAAAAATCACTACACACTCTGGAAATCAATTCCTTGGTTTAAAAAAAAAAAATCCAAGAGTAAACACATCTGTTTCTTTTTCTCAGTCCATCAAAAGCACCCCTATGTACATGACCTTTCGTGAAAGCCTGACAAGTCTCCAAAGCATGATTTCCTGAGCATGATATTTTTAGAATAACCAGAATCTAAACTCTCTGCTGACTGATGAATGATTGTCATCTTTTATATCTGACAGTCTACCACAGAAGTGATTAGAAGGCCAGTCCACAAAATATGCACAGCTGTGAGAAAACAAGTTTTGGTAGTACAAGATGCTGTCAAAACTGGCAAAGATAAGACTTCTGAATGCAATATACGGTATATATCAATAGGTCATGAAAACAAGAAGTATCAAATTTCAAAATATTCATAGATGTTGACATTCAGACAAAAAGGAATGCTTATCAATTCTGAATACAAGAGGTCATGTTTTCAATTTTCCAACAAATATCAAATTTCTCATTTTCAGCTAAGTCATTTTGAGTTTGCAGTTTTCTGGCGGTCAATGTCCGGAACTTTCTCGCAATGACTTGGTGGCATACAAAAAAATGACAAACAAGTCGACAATGTCATGTGGCAAACACGTACATACACACAACACACACACACACACACACACACACACACACACACACACACACACACACACACACACACACACACACAAACATACATTGCACTGTAAATTTTCCTCTCCCAGTGGACAGATGTGTGTATTAAGGGAACATAAACTACAGTGTACAAGAGACATAGTGAGAAAGGCTGTAATTCACCCCAGCCAGTCTCATTAAGATGGCAATATCGCCCACGGGGCTGGATTGATTAATTTGAATTGGGACAATATGCTACCATAGTAATCTAGTGTTATTCCAGTAACTATAAGCACAGTGGGAAGAAGGGAGTGGGAGAGAATAAGCACTTCTATTCTTTCTGTTTTCTCTCGTCCAGGAATCGTGGAAAATTCTACGAAACACATTTTTATTGCCATTTGTATGGGATTCTTGCGATCAATGATCCAAATTCTTTTGCAAAAATGAAATGACTAATAAGGAGGTCTGGAATGCACTTTGGGGATTTAAATTATATGATTTTATTCTTGGAAGGAAACCATTAATAGCCCATTCACATTTTGCCTGATGAGGTCATATGGTAGGGATATAAGTTAATGACAAGTTTCCTAACTTCAAACTGCAAAAAAAAAAAAAAAAAAGACCTAATGAATTAACCTACAATCATATGCCTTTTGAATATCAATTTATTTCTCTGAATGCTGTTATAATCTTTTATATGGAATGCAAGAGAAGGGAAAAAAAGAGTGAAAAAGTCTCCAACCGGTTTATCAAATTTTCCTTGTACTTACCTGCCTGTGGACAGGTAGTAACCTAGGAATGTCAATACTATACATGCTTCGACTAATGAAGAAATGAATTATTATATCAAAATAGCTGTTGTAGATCTACAGCTGGATTGCATTAATGTTTTTCCACAATTGATACAATGACCATACCAGATTGTAAATTATGAAATACTGTAAAACAAGCAAATTTTGTGTGCTCAGCCTGGTAGATGATAGTGTCACATGTAACAAGTCTCAAAATTTGCGTAATTTTATTTTCCCACTAGTTTCTCGTCACATGAAATGTGCGAAAATTTTATACAAAAAAAAAAATCCACTTTTACAGTAGGTTAACCCATGGTTTGTCACTCAAAGCCATAGTAAAAGTTAGATAAGTAGCAGCAGTGGTTTAAGTAGAAATACTTTGCATAAATATGTATTAATATTAAAGATGATGATAATACTACATTGTATAAAAATAATGATAATGAAAAGAAAATGAAATAATTTGCCCATAGTAACCTGTTTCCATGTTACATCACTGCTCTAACACAGTTGCTTGTTATTATCATAATCCCATAGTTACTGCTGACCGATTTTTTTACTGCGGACATTGCGGATTTGTGTAATAACACCCACATCTTCTTCCAGAATGCCGACTCCAAACTGGGAATTCCCCATGTGCAAAGGTAGAACAGTAAGTTTCCCCACTCAATCAGGTTGATTCAGATATTCAGAAAGATCCAAGAAACACCAATTGGAAGTTCAAGGGAAATTGAACAATCCTTTCAAAAGCTATGAATTTTTAAACTTGTAGCTAATGCCATGTGCCACTCTCATGAGTAGAACTCTTTAACAAGTCCTCAAATCGAAGAAATGGCATTAAAAAAAGAAGAGTAAAACCAACTCTATGAAAGTTAATTTTCCTCAGCCACGGACAAAGCACTCGGCTCAGCTTTTCACGAAGGCATGGAGGGGAAAAAATACCCTAACATATCTCAGTGGAAAGTCAAAAGCATTCTTACTATCAAGTAGAAAATAAAGACTTCATTAAATGTTTAAAGTGTGTTACCTACAACTTAAACTCTCTGTATTGGCTATATCCACAAAACATGTTTGGGGAAACTTTCCCTTTACAGTATATACATTCAAGCTATCATTATCACATCTACACACAAACTAACATTTCTAATCAAAGTCAACATCTAATCCACAATAATGAGCACTGACTCCCTTGAGGAGTCTTAAAGGTGTGCCAGAAACGTACAACATTTCATCAGACGGGAAATCGGCAAATTCAAATTGAGTCGCCTGAAGCGTCATGCAAATTGTGCACAAACTTTTTTTCCCCCCTTCATTCCAGAGTTCATTGAACTATCGCTTTACGTAGCCCCATCCCATTATCTTCCAGCTGACAAAATTGACTTCCGATTGTAATTGCCTGCTCAACCATGAAGGCAAGATTACCTGGTACAAGTTTGCACGTATACACAGTAGTTGACCTAGTCTAAGTACCACAAAAGTATTATAAGATCTAATATCACAGGACTGTTCCATTATACTGCTCAGTGTAGTCTGATGTCATTACTGAAGGGGAAAAAAAGAAAGAAAGAAAATTGAGTGATTGGACTGCCATGCATGTTTGACTGGGATGCCGCATCTTCTTACCTGATCAATGTTCAGCGTCATAAGTGTGATCCTTCATTTGCATTTTGATGAAGTTTAACAATGTTGACCTGTAACCAGGCCTGTAATGCCCTTTGCATGAAGCTCCTTGATACGATGTTCACATCAATTTTTCTATCTTTCACATCTACTCACAGTCTGCTTGCACTTTTGTACATGAAATTGTGAATAGTAAATATACTTAGCACAAGTTCAGTGACCTCTAACCTTGAAATATCTATACCTCTATTAAACCTTTGCCACTTCCTTCTAAACTTATTCAATTATTTATTTCCATTCCTATCCAGTTATATACTACCAGTGGCAACCCTCAATGAAATTATTCATGGCTGGAAACATAAAAATGGCACTTTAGTGTAAATTTCAGTGACTTATGTCAAGACAGTCTGAAACTAAGTGCTTCAACATCCTTTGTGGGTATCATATATCAGTATCTGTAATAGTTCCGTGAATTTTTTGTCTGGTTTGAAATACCCTTTCACAAATGCTGTGAGTTCAATTGTGTTCAAGAACCATGATGATATTAAAGTAGTTTTGTGGTGTGTTACCAAAATGCACATAATGATAATCTACCCTACTCTCTAAAGTCAGAATCACATATTCCTGAACAGCTATATAGCTACAATCATAATATCTCCATTCAATTATGACATTCCAGGGCTGTGTTTTATGAAGAGTTATAATTGATTATATAGTTGATTTCTATGATAAGTCCATGGCAGCTTGTATAGTAAGGAGATTTATAATCAATTATATCTTTTGATAAAATGGGGCCCAGTAATCATTTCTTGCTGTTATGTAGCAGGTAACCATATTCAATATTAATACATATTTTGTAATAATGCGCCTTAGTAGCCAATTTCCTAATTTATGAAAGGCGGCTGAAAAAGAAAACTTCCCAGGTGAGCAAAAGAGAAATGTTGGAATAAATAAATGCACGCCACTGTTCAAATGTTACGCATCTTCAAGGGTGGTTAATGTTTACACTGCGCAAAGACATTTCAGTCTGTCAAGTCAAGCTTAAATGTCAAAGAGTGCTTCGCACTAAATGCAATAGGAAGAAATTGATTATATTGAACCAATGCACGGAATGCCTGAAAGACTTTAAATGCACTGGTCAGGCCCAGTGCATTGTAGCTGAAAATGTACCTCGAAAACTGTATAGGTAGAATACGTACAGTTAATAAAGAACTTACCTTTAATGCACATGCATAATTCAAAACAAGAACAAACATCTATGTAAACCAAACACAACAAGGAAATTTTAAATGTTTATTGGGGGGGGGGGGGGGGAATTCTCCGCTTTTATGTCAGTGGAAAACCATGGTAGGTTCATCTTCCAGACATTGTACGACTACGTGCTTAAATACCTACCATGAAAAATATGAAACTCTCTTTGATTTCTTGATGTAATGGCACATATGCCAAGAGCTCATCAAACTTTGCTCATAAGGTAAGGCATTGCGATATGGGGCTTTTGGTTTTGCCTATATTTTTTCTGCCTTCTGCAAATCTCCATGCCTGTTTGAAATAGCAGGACGGTGACAGAGAGAATAAAGAAGATGTTGAGGAGATAATTCTGGAGATGGCCATGAAACTTTTGTAATATTATTAAGCAAAGTGAGAAAATAACTGTGGTTATGAGAGTAATGCTGCAATAAAAAGCAGCCACTGCCATTGGCATCAATAAATCACAATGTACAGTTGTTCGATTGAATGGTTCATCATAGTCTTTAGTCAAATAGTGACTATACACTGCAGGATGGTAAAAACAAAACAAAACTGAAAACAGGAAAAAAAACAGAAAAAAAGATTTTAACATCACATTGTATTTCAGTAGAAATACAGATTCATATTGTAGCTTTGCCATGAATATCCATAATTCATATTGTGAATCACTAAGGGAATCCTGACCTACATGACAGCAATGATAATAATGATAATAACAATACCAATATCAATAATAGTAGCAATAATACTAATTAAAATGATGATGATAATGATGATAATAATTTAATGATAAGAATAAGAATAACAATAACAATAACAATAACAATAACAATAACAAGAACAATGATAACAATAAAGCTTGCAATGAAGCAAATTATGCTTTATCATCCTTCAAGAGGAAGAAGAAAGCAGTAGCGCCTCTATACATCTCACAAATGATAAGCTGCAGTTTTCCCTTTTAAAAACAGGATCATCTTCCAGGGTAAAATGAATGCTCTCCAAAATGCATCGGCAGGACAGCCGTAAGTAGCCTGGTAGTAGAGGATGACTACCAGCCCCCCCCCCCCCCCCCCCCCAATCCTCCTTGGAGCAAATTGTGCTGGAATCTAATTTGTCACCTCCACACCCTCCAAGACCACAAGCACAGGTCTGATCAAGTGAAAGAGATGCATACCCTGGGCTCTCACTCCCATATGGAAGCAATAACTCTGCCTTATTCCTCACTGTGGCCAATAAGTTTGATAATGAGGCCTCATGATTGGTTGAGTAATTTATATTTTCTGGAAGCAGCATATAAACAATATAATAAAAGACTAGATATGAATGGATAAGAGTGCACATTCACACTTATGATTTTTTTTTTAATTCTAATGCACAAAATCACACTCTTACATGTAGCAATACATTCACATATACATTATTAGGCTGAAGGTCCATATTTTCTGGTCAATCATTAGATTTCCTCACTTAAACATCACAGAAAGAATCAATAAAAATGTCACACTCTCACTAGCGAAGTATGTTTCTGTGAAGCAACTTTTACACGAAAAAATCACCTGTTGCCTCTCAATCTATTTTCTGGTCAATGAAAAATTTCCTCACTCTAACACTACAGACAAAATTGCTAAAATATCACACTCTCACTGGTGAAGTATATTTCTGCGAAGCAACTTTTACAATACATCACCTGTTGCCTAAAATTCATCTTAACATGCATTTCACTCTAAATTCCATACAGAATATCTTAAACTAAATACACGTTATTACTGTCCGAGTCGACAAATCTTATGTCACCACTGTTGCAGAGATTGTTGGCCGATTGACGCTGAACAACGTACAGTGAAGTGTCCTCCCACACACCAGACAGAGTAAGACATCGGTGGCCTTTCTGGTTGTTGGGTCTGTTGTTTAATCAGTGTATACACAGACCCCGACCAGGGGAGTCATGTGACCCATGATTGTCAGACATAGGAAGCATGTTGTCATGGCGACAGCAGGGACCGGGAGACGGCAATTCTCTCCAGACCATGCCTCTTCACGTCTAATCAGGGAGGTTCATCGCAAGGGGTGAGCACAAGCTCTGACCAGACACATAGGAGAGTGAGAGATAGAAATATAGACAGACAGACAGACAGACAAACAGACAGACAGACAGAGTAGAAAAAAAGGAGCACACAAATTTTCACCACCCCCTTCAAAAAAAAAACAACAACAACAATCTCGGTCTGTTACAGTGGGTTAAAGTACGTTCTACAATTGTTTTCCTGAATGCAACTTGTCTATATCAAAACGAAACTTTTTAAAGAGCATGAAGGTACACTTGAGTTGAAAATAATTTGGTACAAATGGATCTACTTTCCTTTTTAAACAAAACAAAAAAGGTGTCAGGTGAAGATTATTGTATGCTGTGTAGTGCATCACACCACAGTCAAATCGGCTCTTTTCTTCCTCTCTGCACAGGGCTTTGCAGAATGGATGGGGTGTATGTTTGAGCTCACTCCTTCCTGATGAATACCAGCAATGTCTTTGCAATATGCACGATTCTTTAACACATCATTATAGATCTACCTAAAACGAGCTCCTCGTCCCTGCGCTTTCTCACGCCATGCATATTTCACGAGATGCTAACTCCGGCAGTATCGTCGAGTGCGAGGCATAGGAGATATGCAGAGATTTCACTTGTGGGGGGGGGGTAAGGGTGAGAGGGGCAGGGGAAGCACAGTCACTTCGAAGGCAGAAGAATGACCAACTTAACACATGGATGAGGCAGCTCACTTTACACAAGCAGAGTCAAGAGTATAAAGGCACCTGTACAAGAGAGTGTTAGGTATCGTGTGTGTGTGTGTGTGTGTGTGTGTGACCTTCAGTGTCTATCTAGATGGAAACAGCATAGACAAACAATTTTACAACAAGTGAATTAAAAGCAAAATGCAAAATTAAAAAGGTAATTACTCTGTAATATAGTTTCTTACTAAATGGTCAACATTAAAGAGAATTAATTACTATGTGACAATATACGCATTGTCAAAAGTCCATAGCAAGGAAAGGGATACGGAAACATAACCTTCTGCATAAAGACAGCTAAATCAAGTCTGCTGCTACTTTTATTCCTTTCAACCGAGTTTACTTTCTTCAGGAAATACATTTGATAATTATGACATTCAATGCACGTCAACCTTTTTTTCCCCTTTTTTTTACATGACTGTATAAGGTTTGAATAAACTTTTGCAGATGCAATGCTTTCCCTTATCTACATTAATCCAAAATTGGGTTGGGGGGGGGGGGGGGAGGAATTCCCCGTAAGTGCACATGGCCAAGGCTGTAATACCCCCAAGGATGCATTTATGCGTTCCAGGGAAGGCATACTTCAAAATTTGCCATGAAACGTGAACGGCACATGAATTATTCGAGCGACATATAATGCGCCGCCGAATACGCACGTGAGATTGCTCCGGCCGGGAGAGTTGGCACTCCCATGTGACTTGTGGTGCACACCTATAAAGCTCCTTCATGTCTGAGTTCAAGGCCTCTGGCCTACCTTGAAAATGACCGAGACTCCATTGAAGCTCCTGCCTCAGAGCATACATATGACAGGTGCTGCACTCAATTTGCATTCATTCCTGGGCTCCACCAAGATATCCTGACACTGGAAATCCTGCAGATCTCCATCTTGTGTACAGGTCACCATACATCAATTTGGTCATACAGGTAACCTTAATGCTATCAAAGTTTTCTTCTTCTGTTTTTTTTTTTTTTCCTTACTTTGAGGTGATGTCTGAGCACAGACAGAAAGTTAAACAGCATTAAACTTAAAAGTCCTCAAGCAGGTGTATGTCACAGAAATGAGACAATAATTTTCATTGGTTTTAGGTCACTAGCCAAAGAGAATTTATTCCTCTTCTTTACATGACACATGCACATGGCATGACCTTTGACCTCAGTCAAGGTACACGCTTGTGCCTTATATAATCCAAGGAGCTTGCATGACACAAATCATAATGCTTTTATGACATATATTTCATCAATATGATTATGATTAACTTAATGCCATACTCCATTCTACACTCAATACTGCACTCAAAATACTGCTAAAAAGTATTATTCTATGTAAGCTGCATACAAACATTCTGTGCAGCCAGCGCTAGACCACAAACCATATCAATTGCAGTTTACTGAACGTGAGCAGCTTGACAATAGTCCTACAGCCCCGTCAAATAAGGCACGAACATGTACAGCAAACATTTGACCCAGCATGTGCCATTTCATTAGAATAGCGGGACAAGAGTATCCCCCCCCCCCCCAACATTATAAAATGTAATATTTGTAATACGTGCTTGGACAGAGATTTCTCAGACAGGGCAGAAGGACACAAATTTATGTTAATGACCCTACTGCCACACGCTGCAAAATTAATGACCTACAAAAATGCCTGTGCACTATACCATCATGCCATCTTTGGAAGAACAGTTGATTTTATTCCATGTTAATGAAGTAACTGATTGAATGGTCATATGGGATTTGAAAATTTTTTCTACCATTGATTTTTTTCCCACTGGCTTAGCAAGAGCTACAGTCATATCAAACATCTGAGACACAAAATAATAAATAGATACAAATATAAATGCATCCACATACACATCTGCATGATACAATGATGTTTATAGGCAAAGATATTGTATACTACCCAAGTACACACTTTTCACACTAGTGTGCTTGTCTCAGGTATAGGCATATTACCCCTGCCGTGGACCCCAGGAATGATTATGTGTAAGAAACTGTCGACCTCATGCCCCTTTTTACACCTGATTTCATGCATTCATGCCTCAGACTATCCCATATCCCCTCCCAATGAGGGATTCATTTCACATGCATTTCTTCCTATTCTACTCTTTGTCCAACTGATCCACAGTCCAACACACCCATTCGGGAGCTGGGGACATCTACAGGGAGTATAGCAACTCTTTTAACCAAGCAGGTAGCTGGAATCCTAGCAGTGAAAGGACACCTGACATGAAGACATTTTAACCCTTTTAGGATACTATGTCTAAATGCCATAAATAAAACCTGTGCTAGCAGTGCTTCAAGGGTTAATTGATGTACACCCCTGGGGCAGATCGAGGAATTCTGTAAAGGGGAGGGGGGGCGCAACTAATATTTCTGGTGCCACTTCCGGGTTTCATTCCATTTTTTTCTTTTGTTTTTCTTTTGTTTTCAACGAAAAATAAAGGGGCGGGGTGCGCTAGTTGCGCCCCCCTCTGGATCCGCCACTGCACCCATTGACACACACATAAACATATTGATCTCTGAGGGCAGGAGTTGGCAGGGATTTCTATCCTGGGCAGCTGTTAAGAGAAAACCTACATCATTCTAGAATTATTCTATAATACACAGAAAGAAATTAAACAAACATAAAAGTGAAAGCTTTCTTACAATCAAATACAAAAAAAAGGAAAGTAATGGAATTTAAAAAAAAAATCACATGTGTTCATGAAAGAGTAGTCACATGCAAGTAAGAATAGTTGACACAGTCATCAACTCACAAGCCCCCAATACACATGCACACACATATTTCTGTCTTTTGAAATAAAGTCAAAGAATTGTTCATTATATCAGCTGAATGCCGCAATGATGATTTTGTAAGGTACAGGGGCTGTTCGTGTTTAAAAGGGAAATTTATTCCATGTACAAGGCTAAGTATAAAGAAAATTTGGATGAAAAATAATTATATTTTCATTTTTAACAAATATATTGAATTTGACTTGCCTCTTTTAAAAAGACAGGGGAATGTAACTGTCAAAATATTCCACAAGAAGTTGAAAGAGTGCATAATTATGTTTCATACACACACACAAATGGATTTTCATTGAATTCTTCCTATATTTTCTTTTTACTGTTGACCTATTGTGACATCACAAAGTGTTGTAATCTTCTTATCCATTGATGACGACACATAGATTTCGGCAAAACTTTAAAAGTTCATAACTTTTGAACAGATTGTCTGATTTTCCTCAAACTACATTAATTAATGTGTACTACCATTTTCTGTATTCATTGAATCCACAGGTTTATTTGAGGTACATGTAAACTCTCCCTTTAACCCGTTGAGGACGGGTCCTGAGTATACTCGGGCAAGCGTCTATGGGAAATGCGTGTTGTAGCAAAATCAAACCGTCCTCAATGGGTTAAAGTATCAACAAAAAGCCTGATTTCTACAAACTTACAACCTAGTAACCCAGATATTTGGTGATATCATTGCTTCATCTATTTGCATCGTTCATATACATTGTTGTGACTTACATAACTTTTTTTTAATAGAAACATAATCAAACTTTGTGTAAAGATGCCACTACTTTCTCATGTTTTATCTTAATTAAACCATTCTATAGTAACAATTGATTAAACTCAATTTACAAAGGCCAACTTGAATATGAATGTGGAATAACACTTTAATAGTCATGTGTTGATTTCTCCTCTTGAAAGTCTCTTAATATTTTTAGACTTCTTAAGCACTTAGTCATTCAAATTTCTGTTGTTATTTTTTTTTTCCTGGTTGATAATCACATCTCCACAGCCCATATCTAAACTGCTACCTAATAAAAACTCACCTACTTGAAACCCTTAACCATTCACAACTTAAAAATTTGATATCGCGTTTGTTTCATGATGTAATCCAACCAAGCTTAGCTACTACATACCGCATGCACTCGTACAAACTTTACATTGTGCCACAGAGCATAACTGCCGAAAGTGATGCATTGCCAATCTAAATGTACTTCCTAATAAATCTCTATTAAATTGCCCACTGAAACTGTACACTGTCCTAAGAAACTAAAAATAAAGAAATAATTTCAACTAGAGATTGTAATTTGTCATTACTGACAAATTAAGGTGATCCGGTTTTTTTAATGAATTATTCGAGTCCTGATTGCAATAGGCATGACCATACAGGTTTCATCTGTGTTTAGAGACATTGGCCGTGTGATGTTTGGATTCTCATTTAGAAAAGGGAGTCGTATCTGCCATCTGTGGTACCAAATTCTGTATACACTATAACAAAGAAACAGCAACAAATACATATGACCTTTGACCCACTTTTACACTCCCAAGATGGCATCTGAGGAAAAAGTGTTTATTTTGTGAAATGATTTTTGCGACATCGTCTATACGTGTGCAAAATATGGGAAAGATAGTACAGGTATTCACCAAGATGCAGGGTGAAACATACGCTATATGACCTTTCACCCTTATTTACATACCCAAGATGGCGTCTGATTAAGAAGTCATTATTTTATGAAATAATGTAGGTGACATGAACTAAACATGTGCAAAATATGGTGATAGAGCATGTTTTTCTTGTGGTTTTGCAAAGAAAATTGTGCAAAGAAAGAAAAATTTCAATACATCGTTGATGAGCTTTAATTTCAACCAAGTATTTTGACGTGATACCAACATCGTGTGAAAAAACAAAGGGCACTTATATGATAGCACAAAGTCTCAGCTACAACATATTAAAATCTAGGAGAAATTCACGGAAGCATAAGTAAGATAGTGCATGATAAAGATAGTCATGTCAATTTTCACATCTAGAAAAACTCCCTCCTATAGAGATAACACGTAAAAGCGAAGATTGAGAAAGAAGTACATATGACCTTTGACCCCACTTTGCACACCCAAGATGGCATCTGAGCAATTAGTAGTTATTTTGTGAAATGATTCTTGTAACATGGTCTTTGCGTGTGCAAAATATGGGAAAGATAGGACATGTATTCACCAAGATACAGGATGAAACATTTATGACCTTTGACCCTAATTTACATACCCAAGATGGTGTCCGATCAAGTAGTTGTTATTTTATGAAATAATGTACGTGACATGTACTAGACATGTGCAAAATATGGGATTGATAGCCATTGTTGTTGTTCATCTATTGCACAGAAAGTAGTAGAAAGAAAGAAAAATAAAGAAAAAATTATGTTATTTTATAGAAATTTGAAGGAGAAGCATAAAAAAATCAGAAAAAGATAAAGTAAGGAAAGGGAGATTAAGATTAACTAAAGAAAAAGAAGAAGAAAAAGTGTTTAAAAAAATTTAAAAAAATATTGGCAGGAGTGAGCCTCGAACCAGGGACCTTAGGATTACGAGTCGGATGCGCTACGCAATGACCTATTTCATTCTCCATAGGCCCTGTGTATTAAGCAAAATGACGCTGCATCGAAGCCTCGTGCCATTTTCAACCAAGTTTTTCGAATTGATGCCGACATCGTATGAAAAAATGGAGGGCACACTTACGATAGCCCAAAGTCTCAGCTACAACATACTAAAATCTGGGAGAAATTCACCGAAGTATAAGTGAGCTAGTGCTCGAAAAAGAGAGTCATGTCAATTTTCACTGCCAGAAAAACTGCTCTCCCATAAAGATAACACGTAAACTGGTCAAATTTGACAATATTACTTTCAATCCATTTTTACGAGGTGATGCCATCCTCCAATCAAAATGTTGTAATAATATTAATGAAAGATCATTTAATAAGCTACAACATACTGAAATTTAAGTGTAAATTGGCAAAGGATAAGTGAGATAGGCTCGAGTGAACTTGAAATTTGATGACGTCATTTTGAAAATTTACTTTTTTTACTTTATTAAGAAATTTGATATCTTTTAATCATTTTGCCAGCATCGCCAACCCATGAAATAACATATCCAACTCATCAACTTTCAGAATATGTAAAGAAAATGGGAGGTTACCGTCCATCCTGGCGAGTAAAATCGGATTTAAAATTGGCGTTTTTCTGGCATCGTTGCACTGTATATCGCCATTGACGCGCGCGCGGAATTTCAACTTTGACGGGCCCGTATGACGTCATATTGAGTTGGATTGACTTGAAACTTGGTAGAAATATTCCTTGACATTTCAGGCATCCGATAAATGTAAAAAAACGGGAGATTTCCATTGCATATGAGCTGTGTGTGCGAATATGTGCGCGCGCGTACGCGTCCGTCCAATTTTTTCAATTTTTCAAAAAATGCTCCAAATGGTCTGAAACGTGTGCAAAAAAAAATTGAGGTCGATTTGAGCATACAAATATTTCAACGCGCGCGTACGCGCACGTTTTAAGAGAAAATATGAATTTTGAGAATATGAGTAAAATGCGCATAACTTGAAATGTATGTGACGTAAATTCTATTGCAAAATTCCATTCCATTAATGAGATATGAATGAAAATGTGTTTTCATATAATGACGTCATAGTGACGTCACGGTCAACTGATCACTATGATTTTACTTGATCTGCCGTCTTTGGGACATGATACATATATGGTATAAGTTTGACATTGAAAGGCAATGCACTTTCTGAGCTAACCGCTGCACAAATTTTGGTTAGAAATAAAGAAGAATAAAAAGAAGAACAAAGAATCAGTACAGATACAGAAGGTGATCCGAGAGGATACTCGGATCACCTAATTAAGTTTTGTGGCAGCTCCTGTACAAATCTGATATAATATGCAGACAGATGGAAGGACAGAAGGATGGGCCAACAGACAACCCCGAAAACATAATGCCTCCAGCAACACTTCATGGAAGAGGCATAAAAACTGAGCGATATTGAGAGAGTGCAGGAAAGGAGGAGCAGGAAGCAAAGTAGAAGGAAACAGACGAAGATTGAAAAGGCGGAAGAGAGAGAGAGAGAGTGAGATACTGTATACGCCAAATATTTTGCGAGGTTTTTATTTTCACGAATTTGGCGAGTCAGGTGCTATTCGCGAAATTAAAGGACAAGTTCATCTTCATAAACATAAGAATTGAGAGAATGCAGCAATATTAGTAGAACACATCAGTGTAAGTTTGAGGAAAATTGGACAATCGATGCAAAAGTTATGAATTTTTAAAATTTTTGTGTTGGAACCGCTGGATGAGGAGACTACTACAGCTTGTGAGTCATATGCGTACAACAGTATAAAGAAAATGTAAAGAAAATTCAACATATTTTCACTTTTTTCGCATAATAAAAGAGCACTTGACTTGCCTCTTTCTAAAGGCAGGGGGAATAATATTACCCATAACATTTGTCGGTAACGAGTCGGGGGAAAGTGTACTTTTTTCAAAAGATGAAATTTTGTGAAATTCTCTTTATATTTTCCTTACATTGTTGTACGCATGTGACATCTAAGTTATTCACACACTGCAGTAGTCTTCTCATCCAGCGGTTACTGCACAAAAACTTCAAAAATTCATAACTTTTGAACGGATTGTCCGATTTTCGTCAAACTTTCAATGATGTGTTCTACTAATATTGCTACATTCTCTCAATCCTTATGTTAATGAAGGTGAACTTGTCCTTTAAAGACACATAAAAATATTGACTCTGATCCCGATGTGAATGTGACATATGCATATACACTTCTCTGTTCAGTACAGGACTCCACGATCGCGAATTTAACCACTCGCGAAATCGTCGGTAATTCCCGATTCGCGAAAATTTAGACTCGCGAAATATATGGCGTATACAGTAGTGTAAGAGGGAGAATGAAGAAGAGAACAGAATAATGAGAGATAATTGAACAATTAACTCTTAACGTGCCATGGTCGCCAAACGGCGACCTTAGTCCTGACGTGCCATGGTCGCCGATCGGCGACTAAAAACAGCGTGAAAAGCATTGATCATTTAAGTTCTTGTGGTACCGTAAAGTGTTACACCAAGCAACTGCCAATGATATGTACTGGTAGCTGATTAGCATAGCCATCGTTTCCACTAAGAATATGAGCATGCTTACATAGGAAAATTTTGAGTAAATACACCATTTTTCAGCTAGATGTATTTTTTTCACATCGGGAAAATCCGCAGCGGGCGCACCCTCTGCGAGATGTGTATGGATCAAATGTCTCATAGGTAAACCACGCGTGTGTATGCTACTGACTCTGCGTGTATTGTCTATGCGGTTCCACTCGCATTGTTCCGCCTGGACGCTGTCCTGCGGGAAGCTGCTTTGATTTTGTCCCTCAAAGAGGGTCAGCTTTCGTTCGTCGGTCAAGTCTTTCATCCTTTTGTTTTGGTGAACGTCACTAATCGTCCCCACGCTAGCATAGGAATTGCGCGTGGACAAAGGCCTGCCGATTTCAATAGAGTACGCCCGCCCGCAGTCCGCGTAGACAAAAGGAGGATTAGCAGGTTCTTCCTTCTCAGGTGGACAAAAGACACTATTCCAGGGCCCGGGACAATTACTTTAGTTTCAAATACAGGATCTGGGACTAAAGGACTCAGATTTGGGAATGAATTACTGAGGCAGAAAGAGAAATTGCTAAGACAAAATAAACTGCTAGTATCTTTGGAATCATACAATTCTAGAAGGCAATTTTGTTATCATTTGAAAGAGGAAATGTTGCTCTAAAACTTTCTCACAGAGTCAAGGGAGCGTTCCATTGAAGAAAAAACAAGACTGACTCTTTTTTTCCATACTACACACAAATTTCTAATAATTTTTTTGATGTATCAAATATTTTTGCAATATTTGAGATTCAGATAGATATTGTGGCAAACTGACTGCATGACACGAAAGAGCAAACATTTCTTGATATATGTTGTGTAGAACTCAATTCAAAACAGTCAATAGTTTCAGAAATATGGCGGTTTTAAATTTCATTGTCAGTCCAGTTTCGAAACGTTCTGGCGTTAGGTAAAAACCTCTGGCACGTTAGGGGTTTTGGGCCTGGCACATTAAGAGTTAAGATAGAAAGATAAGTTTTGGAATCAAATATAGCATTTCAATTTGTTCATGAATGTAAATAAGTTTACTTTTTTGTGGTGATATATCTCTAATGGTTAAGTATATATCCTCGTATTATGTAAACATAATAATATTCAGGTTCTACGCTGTAAGATCTTTTTACGATACTGTTAAACAAGTCTGTCATGAATTTTGTCTGCCCATATAACTATTAGCAAAATCATCACCAATGACCCTCAGCATCTTATCACTTATTATACCTTTTATAAAAATCACTAACATGCTAAAGTTATCACATGACTGCAAGAGAAATAGTCCTCCGAAGTTTACTGATCACTGAGGGATTTCTTGAAAGTCATTTTCCACCTTATTCTGTGTTTCAGTCATTCACTGGCATAAAAAACTTTAAGTAAACAAATACTTCTAGACCCAGAGTCCCATTTAATGTTTGTCATCAAGGGATTCAATGATGCAAAAATATATTTTTGACCCATATGTATTCACGTACATGAAGTTCTTGGGCAGAAATTGCCAACATCTAACTGCTCAAATGCCTAATTGCCTTATTAAAAGCACTTGCCCCTGTGAATCAGTCGATCTAAATATCACTGTCCACTCCGTGGCATACTGCATACAAAATTTTCTTGCACACACATACACACACAAACACAAACACACACACACACTCAAACAGTCTCTCTTCCAAGTACAGATACTTATGTGGTATACAGAATTAGGCAATACATTAGTCTCCAGTCCATTGTAGACTGTTTACATAGTTCAAGTCAGTGAATTCCATTGCAAAACATGTCTCAACAGTGTAGATATTCTACATGATTGTTATAACCGGCAGTATTTGGTCTTCCATTCAAAATGTTCTGATTTATAAGCACTGTATTAGTCTTCAAACAAGATCTTTGTCATTCTGAAGAATTGTACACTATCAAGCTGTTTATCTCTCTGTGTCAACAAAAAGTCCATCATCTATTCAATATTTGTATGTGGCATCAAAGGCCAATCCACTTCAATATCTAATGCCTGAATTAAAGGCAGCGTAGATAAACAAACAAAATGAATCATTATTTAACATGCCAAAATTAGATTTGAGCATTTTGCACTTTCAATGGGCATTTGAGACTGATGAAACACCTTTTCTTTGGAAAGAATTATAGACAAATACATACAATTTTTTAATTGACGAAAAAAATAGCTGAATTACAAAAACTTCAATGCCCTGATATTCACTAATACCTCCAATGCTGATTTTACAATTTTTGATATAAACAATAACAAGCAGTAAAAAAACAAACAAATATGAAATAAAATTCAAACATTTCAATATTCAATTGATACCATTGCAACAATTAAAACAATCAATCAATCAATCAATCAATCAAATACAGTAGTTTCTGCCCAAGTTGCTCATACTACTTTAACAACAGGTTGTTTGAGCTGTGGCAAATTCTCAGAAAAAAAAAAACACACAACCATAATGACTTCTGTATGATAATGCCCTAAAAGCAAACAACAATTTACATTCTGTCACCTGATGTACGACATTCACTGTTTAAATTCCCCATACAACATGGATTTCACAAACATAACACTAACATTACCCTGAAAGAAGAAGTGATCATGCTTAAATCTCAAAAATTCAAATGACTGTTAACAGATTTTCAGATTCATAAAGAGGAAGAACAATTCTCATAAATGGATACACAATGAGTTGTACATGATAATGTTGTGTATGGCAGTAAAAGCAAAACAACAATTAACTTTTTTTCATCTGATGTACAGCATTTAAGAAATGCTTTAGTTCCACATATACACTGTAACATGGATTTCACCATTATGGAATAAACATTACCCTGGGGGGGGGGGGGGGAAATGTGTACATCCTGCAGTCTCAACAATTCAAACAACTACTCAAATATTTCAGAGTCACAGTGAGAAAAAAAAAAGTACATTATGTACATAACTATATATTGAAACAAATTCCTGTTGCTTAGCGACGGGGTAGACTTGATCAGTCACAGCCAATCGTGAAATATTTGCTGGCAAATATCATACTCCAGTCATTGAATCTGTCAAATGCAGTTTCCACCTTATGGTGATGTAAGTTTTCTGGTGATCTAATCTATTTCTTGCATTAACATTGCTCAACTATTCACACACACACACACACACACACACACACACACACACACACACACAAACATACACCTGCAACCTCCAGGGAACCTGAAAAGGGCTGAGCTGCAGGTTTGATGAAAAAAACAAAGAAACAAAAACCAAATGCAAACAATCAGTAAATGCACTGAGCTACAATAACCTGACTAAAGGATTCACTTACTGTAAAAGTGGAAATTTTCGAAGTGTGGAATTTTCACGCATTTCACGCTACCAGAAACTAGCGCAAAAGTACAATGCAAATATTTTTGCTTATATTTTTATAGTGTACCACTGTGTAATGTCTTGATCCCGCAGAATTAAAAACATGCGAAATTCATCTTATGTGGCCGAGTGCAAAAAAAAATTACTTATATAA
Source organism: Diadema antillarum (assembly GCF_040938485.1). Classification (NCBI taxonomy): domain Eukaryota; kingdom Metazoa; phylum Echinodermata; class Echinoidea; order Diadematoida; family Diadematidae; genus Diadema; species Diadema antillarum. The sequence continues at coordinate 1,990,979 of NW_027271431.1, forward strand.
AAATACAAATTTTTACAGAACTAGATCTCACTCCTGTAAATTATTCTCCATAGGCATACTTACTGAAAACAAAAATAAAAGAAATTACATGAAATACAACAAAGATTCAGAGTCTTACATATGTTGCATGTCTAAGCAGACAAACTTATTTCACTCCAGTCCTGAAATTAGCAAAGAAGAGATTTTCAGCTCAAACCCTGCCAAGAAGTCCTCAAAGAAAGACTACAAGTTTACCAAGAGCTGTGCAATTTCATGTGCTTGCTGAATCTACGCTGAAACAATTGAAGTCCCTCTTTATTTAAAAGAAAGTGAGTCCAGCCTCCAAACAAGGTGTACATTGTTGATGGATTATCCCTCTTCAGCCACATTTAATTACTTTTGAATAGGATTGCATTTATCATTTCTATTTTTTTTAAAGATTAATTTTAGTATCTTAGGTACAAAAAAAAAAGTGAAGAGGCTGTTTATGGGATGAAAGGAGAGAGAGAAAGGGGCGAGAAAAGCATAAAGAGGGAAACAGAAACGAATAGAGGGAGAGAGAGTGCTACTTTAAACGGTCTTCCTAAAAATGTTAACAACGGTTTACTTTACCCATCAATCATTATGTGATATGTTTCTTGTTGGTTGGGTATTCTCTCAAACACGGGCCCTGTCGTCCATTATTGAAAGTGACCATGATAATGAGCACATCACCGCTGCACTAGCAAATTACACAGCTTTGGCCGATGGTCGCAACAGCCTCGCAGTGCACTGTAGTATAATTACATCTTCCTCTATTTAATCACGTTTATTGCAAATAAGCATCAATAGTGTACTCTACCTGCCATTGCTCTCATTCATTTTGACACTAGATAACTTTTTAAGCATTTCATTTTGCCTGCAGTATGGCAAACCTCGATAATATCCATATATGTATTGTTATTCAGGGTTTCACATGCAAATATTACAAACAATCATCATCTACCTATGATATTGATTGCTATATCATACATATGGTGGCCTTGGTTCCATATAGACTCGTTAGTCTTTGTGTCACAAGACCCTTCTTTTAAAGATCTTTCGCTATCAACTCACACATTAAAAACTTCAATTTTGCATCAAAAAAGGCTAATGCAATGCATACCTTTTCACACAGGGACACAGAATACTGTAAAACCAGAAATTTTTGCATGCATGAAACTTTCACAAATTTTGCAAGGAGCCTGAAAAGCTGAAAACATTAAAATGTTCACAAAAGTGTTTGTCTACAAATTGCATTGGATGCCTGTGGCAATTCACGAAAGTTTCACGCTGCAAAAAGGCCGTCGATTCCAATTTGCGAAAGTTTCAAGCAGCAAATGTTTTTGGTTTTACAGCATGGCAGAGGAGATGCAGGGGTAGATGAAGACAGATTGCTTTTGTTCATATTTGTCCACATGAATTACATGGAATGAGTATCTAGATAGAAACAATTTATTTGGGGTGAAGTGAGCTAGATTACCTCTGGCAAACATAAATTACCAGTCTCCTAGATACTTGATTAGACTACGAATGAATCTATCACAGACTCTCAGAAATATGGAATTTGTAAGCTCATTTAAGTTTACAATTGAATGGGGTCGTTCACACATGCCTATGTGGTACAAACAACAGGTTGCAACTTTACATCACAAAAGTTATCGATCTCAATTGTCCTCGCCTAATTGTTGAGAAACATGTTGCTTCTCTTGGCTGCCCCTCCCCCTCCACTTCCACCTGCTGCCTTAATGGGGTTAACCTCTTGGACAAAGTAGTTCTGAATGATGAAATAAAACTTTCTTTCCTATTAAAGGAGAAGTTAAACTCCAGAGTGAATTGTACGAGAAAACAGATGGTTTGGACTATAGATTAGCAACTATCTCAAGTGGTATCCAATGGGCTTTTTAAAGGTACTATTTACCATTGGGTATTTATTCAGTGATTTTAAAAAAAAAATGTTGAGAGATATCACATTTGATGCATGTGTGTTGGTCAGTTGTATCACAAAACATCCTACCATCTAAAAAATGTATAATAAAGCCTAAAATATATTAAAGGGTGATACCATTACTTTTCCACTAAACCATAACTGTCGACAGTTTAGTCTAGAAACATTTTTACTATAACTATTGTTCACATTTTGCATATTTCACAATACTTAATACTGAATATACTGATTCAATTTCTACATTGGTTGTTTCTATCCCTTACTCACATTTTAGAACTATTTTGAAGCACTAAAGCTGGGTTTTTGTTTCATCTGCAAATGAAATAATGCCTTTAAATAGCATTCTTGGTCATGCATCCATGAGGAGTATTCAGACTTTCAGACTTCAGACAAAGCTGGGGTCTTTAGTTTACACTTGCTTTCCTTCAAAACAAATTATTCTTTTAAATCAGATTTCCCTCCAGTACGAGGAATAGAGGGCATATGGAGATGATGAGCGTATGGCGATGGTCCGTATACATAGATTTCAATAGTTTTGCATTAAATTTGATAACATACGGATCCATTTATGCTTTAAATTTCACTTTTGTAGAGGGTCAGGTTCTTCATATCAAAATAATAATAATAATAATAATAATAATAATAATAATAATTGCATTTATATGGCGCTTCATACTGACATTTCTAAGCGCACTTTGCTACTCATACAAATAGATTAGAATATCAACCCAAATCTCCTCTTGTCTGGGGAATGAGTATTCCCAATACAGTAGTATCTTATTTGGAAACATCAACCCTGGGCCATTTATTTGTATGTTGAGTACGTGGTCATGTATACTGAAGAGCGACAATGGTATGGGTGCAAAGCATTACCTGTGTTTGAGTTTGTGAAATGACAAAACTTTAACCAAGATTCAATAATCATCTCTCAGACAAGAAGTCTGGGTAGCTAACAACACTCCACTACCTCAGTAACATCCTTTCAGACTTTGCTATTAAAGTACATCATCCAACATTAGATTTAAAAGGAAAATGACGAACTATACTGCACGTCACACTCTGTTTGCGTCGACTACTAGGCAAATTTCTCTGAGCAGCCCGCTCCCTCTTTCAAAATAATGTGTTTAGGCGCATGATATGGCAGTGTTGTTGCTCGCAAACTTGTGCCGTACCAGTAATGAGCCTCCAACTCCATGCGTCATTACTTCGCATTACGTGGCAGACGAGAGAATGTTACATCACAGTCATCCCGTTATGCGCAGCGTGATGTACGGGCCTCATTAGTGTCTCTATCCTCAAATATTACCATGACATTTTGCTGTGCAAGTTTGCTCTCTGGCACAAGAAATAAATAAGAGGAAAAATGGCAATTTTAAATACTATGCATGCCAACAAAGTTCTCTATAACTCCCATATGGAAAACTGATAAAGACACTGAGAGTTGATAAATATTGAGGTTTTAATGAAATTTTGAAAGAGGATCACAAACAAAAATCACAATTCTTCATAGCTCAACATCATAGATAAAAGAAACATAATATTTATATATATATATATATATATATATATATATATATATACATATGTGTGTGTGTGTGTGTGTGTGTGTAGATGTATGCATGTTGCGCTTTCAGGCACAGTCAAGCTATAAAGTATACTATTTCATCATTTTAATCTTATAACATTTGGTAGAAATGAAAATTGTTCCACTAATTTTTTGTTGCTTCTATGTCATCATGTAAACGGGTGGGAATCGAAAGTAATTGATTCTTTCTAAAGGCCTGTTAACGACCATTATCACACAGTAACCTATATCCTGTAACTCAACAGCATTAGCAATGCTTTTATGGTGGGTGATACTGCACATAATCATTGACTACTAGTACTTCAGAGTCCATTCAAGTTTTATGGGAGGTTGTGACTACTAAACAACAAGGTATACATGTAATACTGAAGGGGAGACTTAAAGGTGCATAGTCCCCGTAGTGTAGAGGGCGCTGCTGATGATACTGCCGATCACCGTTAGCATTGATAGGAAGATTACCAAAGTTGAGCTGTCATCAAGAGTAAAGTGCGTAGTTGTTGCTAAGTAACGTTGCCTTCGTTGTCTTCTCTGCGCATTGCGCAGTCTGTAGTAATGCCACGTTGCGTGCATATGTGCTTCTTATTATGACATCACAAAAGAAGTTTGCTAAAGCTGTCATCCCCCTCAGCCGAATCATGAGCCGAACTGTGATCGGACCACTGACTACAGTGAATCGGATTTCTTCGGACTCGGGGAAGTGGGCCACAGCGTAAGCGCCAAAGAGGAGTCAATAGCATAGGTCTCTATAGGAAACTTGCGCCGTGCGCCCACGTACGCATTTGACTATAAAAAACACCGGGACCATGTACCTTTAACAAGGAAAGATGATGTTTCATTATTCCTCGAGGTACCCTTGATATAAAATCACAAATGTGTCACATCAAGGAGGAAAAGGGAATAAGGTTATCAAAATAATTAACCTGTATTGCAGTCAAAAGCACCGGGTTCCTTCTACTGCTGCATTATGTTCTCATTGTTTTAAATGCTTCATTTTACCAGTCTTTTACCACACCCTGCACCCAGAACAATAGCACAGCATTTCCATAGCATGATACCTGCAAGATCTTTTTATCTCTACTCAGACTTCAGACCAACAAAGAAATATCCTTAAAAACACAATATACTAAAACAAAAAACAAAAAAAATGGGGAAAACAATTACATCTAAGAGGAAACTAGCAGTACTCAGTTTTGGTCTTCTGTATACTTGTAATATCCATTTTTCTTTGAAGAGTGGTACATCACAAAGCAATTTTCTCGGACAGATCCATTTTCCACTGCCTGAGGCATCCAACATTCAAAGCATCCATGGGATCAAAGCCTGTATTGTGTTCTCTACTCTAGATTGAAATTGACATCTTTGTGTCTGAAGAAAGAGCAATGTACCCCCCCCCCCCATATACTACTTGTACACTCTGTCCGTGAAGGGTTTTGTGATCAAAGTATGAAGTTGGCTGACGCGACCAGAAAAAGCTGTTAGCTGCAAAGGAGGGTGGCAAAGAATCTAAAAAAGAAGGAAATTACAGAATAAATGAGATGCTTTAAAAGCAGATGAAAGAATGGTTCTCAAGTAATGTGTCAATAACAACTACCCCCCCCCCCCATACAGCCCCTGTATACTAACTACATATCTATTGAACATTATTCACTTCTTTTATTTCTCCATGTATAATTCATCTCAACTTGGACAGTTCTACAATGATGCATGATATCAAAATCAGGTTGATATTCAAAGATGGCATAATAGCTACAACTATGTGTACATTGTGTTATTTTACTCTAGCATATTTTACAGACTCATGGCTCAATTTTTCAGGCACGATAGGTTGTGGTTAACTCCACATAAATCACATTAGATGGGACTATAAAAAACAGCCACAGCTCCAATTTACTTCCATTCACTTTGACTATTCTTCAATTTGACTGGTATGAGTGCAACCATGTAGCTCCATTGTGCAAAATACCAACATACACTGTACCTCGTGTCAGCTGAGGCAGTGTTTTAGACCCTCACTGGGTCTGAAGATGGCATGTATAATTCTAAAAATAACATGTGATTCAGTGTTTGTGTGAAATATTATGATGATATTGTTTGCATGTCCTTTAATGCCTGTATCCACATTCTGTTTCCAGGCAAATCAAAACACTGCTCACAATAAGTCTGATCTTCCTCTTCTCCCGTTGCTTTTGAACTGTGGAGTTAAAGGAATCCCTGTAAGCACAACTTTGAGAAGGCTGTGACAATGCTTGCGGGGGTAACCTTTCAGTCTTGGATATATGCATGGTACATCATCTCCCTCTGCTTTGACCCTACCCCCCCTCCCAATCCAGCATCACTGTCACTTCATCCGATTAGGTATGAGGGGATGTTAGCGCACCACGAGAGATGCTTCTGAACGATTTTTTGCTCCTGTCGCAATCTGCAAATCTCATCCGAGTCCTCGGGGCCAAGTGTGTGAAAGGGCAATTATTTGTTAATCAACACATCGCCCGACCGAATTTGCACCACAAGGCAAATCGTGTTTCTGCCATCCCCCCTGCCTCTCACTCCTACCATTACACCCATTAGCGCACCACGCTGCTTCGAGGCCAGTGCATGACAAAATGTCCTGGATAAATTATTGCATATTTATGAGCAGCAAATAGAAATTGATACACAGAATATGGACAACATCATGACCTCTCTGCATGCCATCACTTCTAGATAGTGACAGACAAATATAGTAAATATAAAAATGAAACAGATAAAGACAAGGCCAAAATCATTGTTCTGAAACACAGCAAATGCATCAGTGTGAGTTTTTCCACTTCTTCAATTAGGCCAATGTTCATATTCCCAGATCAAAATTCTGTTCTGATTCCTATACAAACAGATAACCCAGGGAATTCAATTCCATGACCTACTTCCATGTGCGAACAAAATAATTTTCCACATTTTAATGTTCTCTCCATTGAACATCACTGGGCATGGTTTGAAAAGAATATCATATTCAATCAATACATTCTGAAATATTATGTTAATGTGTCAAGTAAATCCACACTAAAGTGTATCTTTACAGGATCATCATGATCAAACAACATTATGAAGGCACCCACAGTATAAACTACACAATTACATAATGCATCATATCACCTAATAATTAAAACAGTGTCAATTATAGTTTTTCTATTCCCTTGATTTGACAAGATGTTAAACCTATTATCATTACAAGAACAACAAAACCAACTTTGTGTATCATCTACTGAATAAGCTGATATTTTCGCAAGGGTTTAGTTTTTGTGAATTTCGCAAATCACTGTTGGACTGGGAATTTTGTTCATGCAAAAATGTCATCATACGCTAGGGTAATAATGCATTTACCATAGTCTCGGTGTCAAATCGTGAAAATGACATCTCATGAAAATATCTGTACGCAAAAATAACATCTTTGTATCTCCTCCCCTCCCCCCCCCCCCCCCCCCACCTCACTGGATAACGACCTGGGGCCCCGTTTCATAAAACTTTCAGTAGCTTGTCACATCTATGACAACTTGTCACTGATGACAAGTTTTATGAAACGGGGCCCCTGGAAGTGTAAGCTACATGTAAATGTTAAGACACCATTAAAAAAAAAAGTTAAACTGTTTCTTGAAAGCTTCTTGTAAGATTAGAAATGAAATGAGCTTCCAGGAAAGAATGACAGAACAATGAAATAAGCTGAATCATAAAACACTATTGTATGTATTCATTACATCAAGTAATTCAGAGGCATACGATGTACCCATGTTTCCTTTCAGCTTCTTGCATGTCAGTATCTATTTTTGTCTCCTCAGCAGTATGGGGGGTGGGGGTGGGCTACCATCATTAAGCAGAAAATAATTGCTTGCTTGTAGTTGGTAAGCAGTCATAATATCGCAGTTTGTGCGGAATGATTTTTCCCTGAGACACACTTTTCAAAAGTTCATATCAGATGAAGATATGCCATAACATATTCCACTTTCGCAAACTGCAAACTGCTGCATATTTCTAAGGTACCCCAGTGATCAAACTCATAACAAGGCCATTTAGAGTGATGGCATGCACACACATCATAAAGGCAATTATTGTCATTTAAACATTACGGAGTTTGAGTCTGAAATAGGAACAAGCCATCTCACATCTAAATAGCGGTGATGATTTTGAGATAATTTGGGTACTTCGCATGATGTAAATGTCAGCATGAAACCAAAACAATAATGATCAAAAGGAATGTGCAAGAGACCGCAAAGCATTTACAGAATGTATTTGTTTGGCCGGTCAAATCATGGCAGGAGAGAAAGAAAAACACCCAGGAAACTGTGAGTGTGAAGACATGAAATATTCATCAAGTCCCAGGGAGTACATTTCTGTGGTTAGCTGCTGGGTTGTGTTTGTGTGTGTGTGTGTTTTGTTTTGTTTTATCTATTTATACTATTAGTTTTCAGTTTCATGAGAAAGAGTAAAAAAAAAAGAAAAGAAAAAGATCTGCTTGATTTGAGCTATTTATTCATTAGAAATTAGAAATGGTTACTTAGTTTGGTTTGCACAGAGTTTCCAAAAGCCTTTTAAAGGACAAGTTCACCTTCATAAACATAAGGATTAAGAGAATGTAGCAATATTAGTAGAACACATCATTGAAAGTTTGAGGAAAATCAGACAATCCGTTCAAAAGTTATGAATTTTTGAAGTTTTTGTGCAGTACCCGCTGGATGAGAAGACTACTGCAGTGTATGAATAACTTAGATGTCACATGCGTACAACAATATAAGGAAAATATAAAGAGAATTTCACAAAATTCCATCTTTTGGAAAAAGTACACATTCCCCTGACTCGTTACCGACAAATGTTATGGGTAATATTATTCCCCCTGCCTTTAGAAAGAGGCAAGTCAAGTGCACTTTTATTATGCCAAAAAAGTGAAAATATGTTGAATTTTCTTTTACATTTTCATTATGCTGTTGTACGCATATGACTCACAAGCTGTAGTAGTCTCCTCATCCAGCGGTTCCAACACAAAAATTTAAAAAATCCATAACTTTTGCATCGAATGTCCAATTTTCCTCAAACTTTCACTGATGTGTTCTACTAATATTGTTGCATTTTCTCAATCCTTATGTTTATGAAGGTGAACTTGTCCTTTAATGGCTAAATTCATAATTCATTATCAAGTTGACAACACATTCATTAGAAACTTTAAGTTCTACTTTCTCTCTAATCTTAGCAAGTTCACATATTTTTTTTCCATTCTATTGAAATTCCAGTGTATGTAACCACTTCCATCTTGTGACATCTTTCCCCATATTAAGATATGCAGTGAAAATCAGCAGTGCCCATTTAATGACAAGATAACTTCTGTAGCAAGATTGTAGTGGATTTGAAGGATTAACATGATATATAGAGGTAAAAACAGTCATATTCCCTCTCCCCTCCTCTCTCTCTCTCTCAGCTGGGAAATGTCAGACATCAGTTGAAACATCTCAGCTTCCACTACCTATGTCCCCACCATCTTTGCCACAAAGAGCAATATTTTCAAAAGGAGCTAGTTATTTCAAATTCACCTATTATCTTGACGAATCTAGCTAGACTCCCACCTAACCATCGAGGAAGAAAACAGATAATCAACTTTTTCTCCTTTTTTTCTTTTATCTTAGCCCCAACCTAAATCCGGCAGCTCAGAAGTGCATAAATTTGCCATTTTGAAGTAGTCCCGCAGTGAGAGATTCAGTGCCGCTGAACTTTCCTGATACAGACTCCATTATCTCTCGCTCTCCTCCTGCACGTATATGGTTCATTTCCATCCTCTCTGGTTGCCATGGTAATCAAGCATGCATGACGTACATTGGCCTGCAAGAAGGGCAGAGAGTCCAAAGTGGGAGAGAATTTTCCAATCCCTGATGTCAGTTCTTTCTGTTTGTCCCCTTTTTTAAAATGTCTTTTGCTTCTTTTCTTATGATGAAAATGGAGCTTCATAAGATCACAGCTGCTGGCTATGTGGATTACCATCAATGGGGTTTTTCTATGTTATACCCTATTTATTTATTTTTTTTACAAAAGAATCCCTGATTTAGCTTAAACCATAGTCCAGATTCCAAAGCTGTACTTGCTCTATGAGATACCAAGCCCAGTGATTCAACATCTGTGTTTTAAGGTTTATCTTGTTTGTTTTTTTTCCAGATCATTCACATTCCTAAAGAAGTAGTATGATACAAATATGTCAGTAGCTAATTGTTTTAGTAATCATTTCATTCTCTCCATTATGCATATAGTTTTATCCTGTGACTGTGAAATGTACTCTGTAATACTGTATACGCTATATATTTCGCGGGGGTTTTATTTTCGCGAATTTCGCGAGTCGGGAGCTATTCGCGAAATTAACAACACGCGAAAATATTACCTTCTAAAATGAATCCCTTGCCTTGATGATACGAACATTTCAGTACTAGTATACCACGTCACGGCTTACCGAACAGACCATACATGGTACTGGCTAAGCTTGTTTACGCACGTCCACGTCTACTTACGAATACTGTAGAGAGCCAATCCATTATCGGAAGGGGACCACTCGTCAGAAATCTAGCGCGATGGACTTAACCACTTCAAAAATGTTGAATTCTAACTTACTAGTTCGCAGAGTTTGGTAAGTTTTTTTCATGCAGTGTATCACTAGTATCATTCTTATTTGCTAGTAAGTTGAAAATTCACGCTTGCTTTGCCACTTCATATTTTCTCTGGTCCCCCAATCGCGAATTTAACCACTCGTGAAAATGTGTGACAGCGGCAATTCGCGAAAATTTATGTACGCGAAAATTATAGCGTATACAGTAATCTAAATCAGCTAATATCACTTTATTCAAGGAGTGTGTGAACATTTTCTTTCTACGACCAGAGCATTCTATGAGAGGTAGAGTTGAAGCATGATAAACATTTGTCTTCAAAATCATACGAAAAGATAAAACACAAGAATATCAAGATATCAAAGGGCTCAAAACTTTCCGCTGACAGTCTTATTTCAATGAGGATGGTTTTCATGCACCAACTTACACACCATAAATACTGTACCTAGCTCACCACCTTTAAAGTGATCATACAGTTTTGGATGAGACCTAATTTCAGGTTTCTAACATTTTTTGGTGAGATAATGAGAAACCTCTTATGAAATATGAAAGAGCATATCTACGAGGAATTCAACGTTTATTTGATGAAAATTGGTTTTGAAATGGCTGAGATATCCAAAAAAGAGCGATTCTAATAAAGTGTGGGACCCACACTTTATTAGGATCGCTTTGTTTTACTTTGTTTTTGGATATTTCAGTCATTCCAAACCCGATTTTCATCAAATAAACTTTGAATTCCTCTTAAAATGGTATGCTCTGTACTATATCATTTGAAGCGTTTTAATTGGTATCACGCAAAAAAAAAGCCCAATTCTCATCTCCACCAATACGGTACCATCCCTTTAAATAAAGATGACATTACAAGCTTTCCTTTCTTATCAGGATGAGCATGTTCCTTCATGACAGCAATTTCCTATATCATGGAGTATAATGGTATGTGACAGGCAATTACTCACTGATAATTTGTGGGAAATCATCAACTTAGTGCAATAATGCCAATTTCTGACAGTGAAAAATTACAGACGTAAAAAGCCACTGATTATCAGGAGAAGTTGTCATCGCTCATTTACCTCACACAAACATCTTGTGGGCACGACAGAAATCAGCAGAGAATGCATGCTCTCACAGGGAGAGATAGGCATGAATACCATGGGTCCTTTGGTGGAAGCCTGGTAGCCCCGTTCACACATGATCAAAGGCCTGGGAAATGAATCTGGAATTCAAACACTGGTGAAATGTAAAGCAAGAATTATTCGCGGCATGGAATTTTTCGCGACTTTGAGCCGACGGCTTGTTTCGCGGCATGAAATTTTTGTGAATTGCCACTGGCATCCAATGCATTTTAGAGTAGATAAGAACTTTCTTGTGCACTTTAATTTCGCGAATCTTGGCTCTCGCAAAATTAAAATGCAAGAAAAAATTTCTTGTTTTACAGTATTTGGTTTTGTCTCACTATCATCACTTGTGAGCCTGTGATAGATACATTCCTACATTAAATGATAAAAATTCCTGGTCCATATCCATTGCTCTTGTTTCATAGACACACAGAAAGGTGCACAAAGCAAACAGTAAGCACACATTATGCAATACAAATATAACCTGTGAGACGATTTCAGACTGGTAGTGTTTACACCATGTTCAAGTGGAAAATAACTAGGATAATTCCAGAAAATTCTCCCTGTTGATGGGATTTGAATCAAAATTAGATTACTGTGAAAACTTTATGTATCTTTACTCAAGCATTGTTGAAAAGTTGCACATCAATGTCTAAATCTCAATAATTTGAGCCAGTGTGAATGGGCTTTGTGAGAGGACACACAGCATTCTCAAGCTGAGCCAAGATGGCATCACAATCCATGACGGAGCCTGTTTGAGGATGGTGACGTCTGACACGGCACAATTTGCACAAGGCAAAGAAGCGGCCCCCTCTGCGGGATTGCGGTCATGTGACTTGGGTATCTTCACTTGTCTCCTTTCCAAGGACTTCCATCATTACTACAGAATGGGGCAATTACTTACATTGTATTCTGTATGCATTATTACCAGTGGCTAACCAGTGGCTACTTACATAAAAACTTGTACATGGCTATATAGTAGCTCAAGATTATATCTCGCCAAAACCAAGTGTCGAGAAAATACATTTAACACCACTGTGAAGAATAAAGAAGAGCAAAATTATCAAGCATAAATATGTGACTGCATTATCTGATCGATGAACATTAATTTTAATATCAAGTTCTCATTATCATTTTCGAAGCTGTGATACACCATCAAAATGTGTGCAAGTTCTTTTGAACAGTCATCTCTACAATAATTTGTGAGCTTCTGCATTTGTCGTCACTCCTGTGATACAGTAGATCCTAAACCTGTGTGTCCGCATGAAACATTTCCATCTTAAAAGTGCTTGTCACCGCCTATTTCAGCCAATTTACACCCAGTTCGTGATCACGATATTCTACTGTATAATACAAACGAGGCATAACTGAACAGACAGGAAAGTGCGTGCCAATCCTGTACAAAACAAATGGACAGCGCGCGGTCCTCAAGCCTACAGATATGCACATCACCTCAGTTGCTGAGACGCGTGGTCTTTGAAGTTTTTGTTGTTGTTTACCAGTCGTCTTTGATTGTTTTTAGAGGTGCTTGATAGGCACACACTAATTTTGCATGCGCGCCAAAGAGGTTTTTGATGCGCGCGTTGTAACAACTCGAACCATTACTGCGAGTAGCCAGAACGCGAAGCGCTACAATGTATTTTATACAGGCCGCTGCCATAGTACAACACTGCAAATCCAGACTCTGAGGGACAACCAATACAACTCATGATGAGTTCATCCCGCCGTCAAAGCGAGGCTGAGTTATCCCCGAGTCCGAGTTTAGTCTGACACCGTTCGGGTAAGTTCCGAGACTGAATCTTTTTGGTTAATATTTTGCATTTTCGTCGTTACCCATCGAATATCTTGTTATTACAGCGTTATTTTGCACATTTCCTAGGCATACATTCACATTTGGGAGCGAAATTTGACAACTTTTGCAGGCGTACCAGAACTTTGTTCGGGCTTTAAGATGGCAGGTACACATTGTTGAGTACTACATGTATTTCTATTTTTGACAGTTTAGTTGCTTTAATAGTAAAAACCCCCAAGGAATAGCAAACAAAGCATGATAATTGATACCAACTATCCATCATATTGAAGTTTGTAACATTTACGGCACAGATTTGAAGCGATCACTTGTGACAGAGAACTTGCATTTCAAGATAAATGTGGTACACAGTGCAAAATGCTTTCTTTCCTGTTGAATGTGCTCATCACTGTGAACAAAGTGTATCATTGCTGGGAATGAATAATACCAGCTGAAGAGACAGACACAAATGCAAAGAGGACATTAAAGGTCCTGTTGACCTTTGGGAGCAGTGATATAAAAAATGTTCAAGATATCACATTTGATGCATATATGTGTAGGTCAGTTGTATCACAAAACATCCTACCATGTAAAATTTTTGCAATAAAGCCTAAAATATAAGGAGATATCACTATTTTTCTCATTAAACCATAACTGCCTGTAGACAGTTTAGTCTGGAAACATTTTTATTATAACTATTGTTCACATTTTGTATATTTAACAATACCTAATATCGATTACACTGGTTCAAATTTTTGCATTGGTTGTTTCTATCCCTAACTCACATTTTAGAACTATTTTAAACTAAAGCACTAATGCTGGGTTTTTGTTTCATCCGCATAATGGTAGATCATGCCTTTAAATGTTGGCAAAGCAAAGCAAAGCATACATCATGAAGGGAGACTCAAGCTGCGTGAGTCCATTACACCCCTGACCCTTACATTATGGGACTAAACACTAATGGACACCAAAAACCTTTCCAATGCCCATTATGCACTGCCTGATAATGGGGGTAACCTTACCACTGTACCTTCAAACTAATAGGCCTTTGGGTGGACAACTTGCAGATTTAAGATTAGTCTTGACTAAAGACAAGATAGCAGATTTTTTTTTCCTTTTTCATCTTATCTTTTTTAAACTGCAAGTTGCATTTTTTTCTCTCTTTTCATCTTTGCATTATTGTTTTTCTTCATGGGTAGAGGGACAGGGGATTACACGTATGTTCTCTCTCTCTATTATTCTTATAGGCCACATGCCAAAGTTTGGAACATGACTACAATAATCTCAGCTGGATTGTGAATATAACGTCTTCTTTAACACCCACAGCAGATGACCAGGTATCATACACCAGAAATACTTCATGCTCTGTCGCTAAATAAAGGAGGAGTTCATAATCTAATTCTCTTTTATGGATTCAAGAGTACTTGTAAGTCAATATGAGGTGGTGCTATTGTGATTTACAAAATGGGTTCAAGAATGTAGCCAATTGGAAGCGCTGAAATGAGTCACGTGTGCGTGCATTAATTTCTCACTAACATGCACGGCCTGACGTCACAATGTTTACACTAGCAGTGCGCACTCAATCAGTTGTTACAAGTGCGTCGCGCGCTACTATACGCGCTGTCAATCCTGTAAACAACTTCTAGTTCGGGCTGCCGGCCGGCCTTCGTCCCAAACATTTACGCACGTCGCACTCGGAAATCCCGCACATATAAGCGCTGTCCGTAGAAGAGTATACGTACGCCACACATTGTCTATGTGTACATAACATGACAATGTGTGGCGTACGTATACTCTTCTACGGACAGTACTTATATGTGCGGGATTTCCGAGTGCGACGTGCGTAAATGTTTGGGACGAACATCTTCGGACATCGATTCTTGAGCGAGTGCTACATGTAGCTGACTGGTATTGACCCTCAAAGGTACGTGAAAAATGCTGACATTAGTTTTTGACCCATTTTATAAAACAAATGATGCACAGGATTATTTCGTGGCATTAGTGGAGATGCAGCTCACTCTCGGGTATTTACAATGTGGTGCATCATGCACTCGGCTTCGCCTCGTGCATGTTTCACAATTGTAAATACCCTCGAGTGCGCTACATCTCCACTAACGCACTCTATCCTGTGCATCATTTGTATAGTATGATGGCACAAGCTGATTTGTCTATAAAATAATTTATTTTAGGAGGACAGCATGCAACTTAATTTTTTTTTTTTTTTTGCATAATTAATTGTTCATGCTTTAGCAAGTAAGAGCAGACTTTACACATATTTGATTTGTCCAACTGTTGATGCTTTAATGGTGATAACGATAAATTTGCTGGGCAAAATGAGGTAACAAAATTTTTTCACTATTTATCTAGTGTTGGTATCCATCAGTGCAAAATGAGCCACAAAGAAATATTCTACATTGACACATATATTCAAATCAACAAGCTTGTTTTGTTGCTGCTGTTTGTATGCAGACATCAGAATCTGTAGTATGTAAATGCACAAATAATTTGAAGAAGACAAAATATCAACTTAGTTAATATTAATAATTAGAAATCACAAACCACAAGCTGACCAAAACATGGAATGTTTCAGTGAAAAACTGTAGGAACAACAAAAATAGAGTGGCTGAGCAATGTTAGAAAATACACATCGGTCACGATACCAACAAGAAAACATAATTTTCCTTGATGCGCATCTCTGATGCTTTGAACAGCAAAGGGAAGGTACCAATGGCCAGCTTGTTCCACATCCTCGTCAAACAGCTTCCACTTCGCTGGACCAGAAACCTGAATTCCCCCAATGGACCCCATCTCTACGGAGTTTCATCGTCAATGCATCACGCCATTGTCGGGGCAAATTTAAAACCTGATACACGCCGAGCCCTCTAACTGCGACCTCTTGTATCGCAGGTGGTCGCATTAGGGATTGACGGCGATGCTGGAGAGGCAAGAAACAAAGGTTGAAAGCGGATCCCTTTCATCGATTCGCCCGACAGCATCAATGAGCGTATCTCTTCCACGCACACGAAGGAGGAGGAAGGCATCTTCAATGGAAGTATGGTTCGTGAAGCTTTTCGACAAACTAAGGACTGACACACGACATGATGCACACATACATACTATTCAGAAATCTCCTCTTTGAGCACAATAAATAGAAAGATATAGATAGATAGACAGATAGATAGATGGATTGACAGACAGATGGACAGACATTGGTTTATACCAGGGAGGTGGGAAGATACGTAAAAAGGAGCTCATGAGGTTTATCTATTTTGTGAAGTCTCCCTCATTAAGGAAGTTTTCAGCTCCGCAAATGCCACACGTGTACTGTGATACTGTCCTATAGATTTTCACTCCTAATACTGTATTTACCCAAAAATTTTGTGAATTTTGCATGGAGCCAAGCTTTGCAAAATTAAAATGCATGTGAAAGTGCTTGTCTACACTAAATGCATTGAATGCAAGTCGTAATTCACGAATATTTTATACCATGAAAAAGGCTGTTGGCTCAAAGTCACGGAAAATGTCATGCCACAAATATTTCAGGTTTTAGGGTATCTTAGGATGACAGAGACTCTCTTCTCAATGGTTGCCAGTTAAAAGAATTTGAATTTGAATTTGAATTTGCATTTGAATTTGAATTTGAATTTGAATTTGAATTTGAATTTGAATTTGAATAGTGATGGTCCATATTACAATAATGAATGCAATTTCTCCCTTCTATCCATTTTGCTCCCCCCCCCCCCCCCCACCCCTCGAGCGATATGGTGTATACCATACATTGTACTGTAACTACAGTGGGCTAGTAGAGCCACTTTGGAAGTTCTAGCTTGCTTGGCCTTACACACATTTTTTTTTTCTTCTCATATTTGCCTTGATTTCCATAGTTCACATTATGAACACTTTCATTACAAACGGGATTCAATTCAAGCAATTTTTATGGTCAGAAGACAAAATCCATCCAACATCGTAATGAAATGTTTAACGATTAAAACCTTCACAGGGATGGTACAGTTATGGTTTAGATGGGGCTGCAGGTTTCCAACTTTGTGTGTGTGTGTGTGTGTGTGTGTGTGTGTGTGCGTGTGTGTGTGTGTGTATGTGTGTTTGTGAGATAATGACAAACCTCCTATGAAAGAAGTTAAGAAAGTGTAATTCTTAGAGGAATTCCGTTTATTCATTATAAATTTGTCTTGAAATGGCTAAGATATCCAAAACAAGCGATCCTAATAAAATGCTATAGAGTCCCTTTAGAGGGTGTGTACAGTACTAGTTCTGGTTGAGGTGAGGATTTAGCTTTTAATGTTTTGCGAGATATTCAGAAACCACTCTATGAGATGTCAAAGAGCATGCAATCTAGGGGTATCAAAAGTTTATTTGATGAAAACTAAATTTGAAATGACGGAGATATCCAAAAACAAGGTGAAACAAAGAGATCCTAATAAAAGGCGTGGCCTGTCGCCTTTTATTATTATCATTTTTTTGGATATGTCAGCCATTTGAAAACCAATTTTCATCAAATAAACGGTGAATCCTTCTTAAAGTTACATGCTCTCAGAGGTTTCTCATTATCTCACCAAGGATTGTTCAAATATGAATCCCTACCTCACCCAGTACTGTACAGTCCCTTTAATCTCCAGCTGATGGACTGTTAGCCCCACCCTCATGCAGCATAGCTGCCCGATATATCATATGCCATCCCCTCTCTGCCCTGGCTGTCCAATAGAAACAATGCCCCTCACTCCAAGGCTAATGTAGGATGATGCATGCTATTCAGGCATGGCTAATGAACAAAGGACCAACAGAATTACAGGACAGAAATCAATGAGAGAAGAAGATAAAAAGGCTTTTAAAAAAATGAAAAAAATTGGAAACAGCCTTCCATGCACCAACAATCAATCCATTTGATTGGAAGAAGGTCATTTGAGCCACGTGTACACATAGCGTAGGAAACTGGTTCATTACATGAGGGCACATGAAACATACAAAAACAAAAATGAGACACATTGGTAGGATATATTTGAAGCAAAGATTGTATCTTGCTGACACATTTCTACCTGTCTACCAATAAAAAAAAAATATATGACAATTGAAATTGGTGCAATAATTAACCACAAGTGTTCTTTGGAAAGCACGTAAGGTGAGGCAGCCATAATAACTTACACTGTGTCTCCATGAAATACTCTCAAAAGCCCCCCCCCCCCTTCCCCCAAGAAAAAAATCCAAGATACCAAGAAAGTGGTTTACAAATTATCCAAATATTTTGCTAGTGCACTTATTAAAGGACAAGTTCACCTTCATATACCTGTGGATTGAGTGAAGGCAACAATGTTAGTAGAACACATCAGTGAAAGTTTGGGGAAAATCCGACAATCCGTTCAAAAGTTATGAATTTTTAAAATATCTGTACAATCACTGCTGGAGGAGAAGACTACTACAGTGTATGATGTCACATGCGTACAACGATATAAGGAAAATAAAAAGAGAATTTCACAAAACTTGACTTTTTGAATAAAGTGCACATTTCCTCGACTTGTTACTGACTTATGTTAGGGGTAATATTATTCCCCCTGACTTCTGAAAGAGAGAAGTCGAGGGTTCTTTTATTATGTGAGAAAAGTGAGAATATCTTGAATTTTGTTTACACTTTCTTTATATAGTTGTACTCATATGACATCACAAGCTATAGTAGTCTTCTCATCCAGCCGTGACTGAGCAGAAAAATTCATAACTTTTGAACGGATTGTCCGATTTTCCTCAAACTCTCATTGATGTGTTCTACTAATATTGCTGCATTCACTCAACCCTCATGTCTATGAAGGTGAACTTGTCCTTTAATGGTATATATTTCATACACTGGGTAATCTTGTCGATACCAAAACTAGTCAATGTGCCTTTAAGTGCACCAGAAGTTAATTGCAATTTGATGAGTGCTTGACTCAGGCATGAAATTGCCCAATGGCAATGTGCACGTATACACACACGTACGTACATGTATTCACATATGATGCGGCAAGTTCAGTGTGAAAATAATCCTGGACTCATGACCCAAAACACTTGGTGTAAAAATATCATAATGATAACTTCATTTGCTATAAAAAGATATGCAGAAAGGAACAGCAAGTATCTCATGAATTCGCAGTATCTATCAGTAGGATCTAAACATATTTAGACCATGGATTTGTGGGTATTCTTCTCTCATGGGAAGTGTCACGCACCCCCAAGTTTTCAAACATGACAGAAGATATGATACAAGAAGTCATGACAGGTACAGCGGAGTACATGTATGTGCTGGGTTTAGGAGACTGTGAATGTCAACAATCACTTGCTACAGTTCGGTTCAGTTAACATGTATTACAAAGCACCATGCAAAAACCTACAGAAGTATTGCATTCAAATTCTGTGTCCACTATCAAACTGCTGAGAAAAAAAAATGACAAAACGAATGCTTGTTACATGTACACAACTGTGTTTCTCAAAGTTGACTGACTGTGAAGTATTTTGACTGTTAAATCTTTTTTGCACAGGGCAGAGACTGAACCTTATGAATCTATTATCAATACTAAAGTCACGACTTCCATACTGTAAAAGTGAATATTTTCGGACGAGTAATTTTTTGCGCTCAGCCAGGTAAGATGAATTTCGCATGTTTTTAATTCCACAGAATTAGGACATTCAGTACTGGAACATATGGCATGCAAAAATATTTGTGTGCTGTTATTTTCGTGCTAGCTTCTGATTGCGCAAAATGCGCCAACATTTTAACACTAAGAAAATTTCCACTTTTACAGTACTGCAAAAGCTGTTATTTTCCTGAGGGTTTAATTTTTGCAAATTTTACGAGTCCCTGTTGGGGCACAATTTTAACAACATGCGAAAATATCGTCACCTGGGGACCGTTTCATGAAACTTTTTGTCAGTGATTTACACTGACAACTGTTAAAAGCTACTGAAATCCTTGCATCTGATTGGCTGATAGCAAATTTGTCAGTGAAAACCTCCGACGAACTCGTTGATGAAATGCCCCCCTGATCTTGATCACATAGAGTGCCTGAGACAGGTTAGCGCATATTATATACAATAGCCTAGGTGTCAAATCACAAAAGCAGTATCTCACAAAAATGTCTGTGACCTTATTTGTGCAAATATCTGCATATATGTGCAAACAGCAGCTTTTAAACAACTATCAAGTATCCAGCCTACATGTATATCATTGGAAAGCAATTTCATGCAGTATGAATGGTGAATGGTATAGTGACAGCAATTTATTATCTACGGCAAACTATCGCTTTGGAGTTACTGTGTATTGGCAAATGCCAAGCATGCCCACATATCATGGCTGCTTTGAATGCTGGTTGAAGCACAACGTATGCTCTGTAAAATTTATGGGCACTGCTTGCCAGCAATATCTTTTTATCACGGCATCCATAATTCAAGTCGCATGTCATATGCTATTTATATATATTCATATTAAAAAAAATCAGGCTGTGACAACTGCTAACGCTACACAGTATGCCAGATCTCTTGTATAGTTACACAACACATTATACATGTACGTAATGAAAGAATTCTATGCACACAATTAGAGAGGGAAGAGACATTATGGCTCCTTAGGTACTTGTACTTGAGAACAAAATCCTAACTAATCGAAATTTCTTCCACAGGTACAGACTCTTTGAAAATATCCTCTCACTGCATATTAAAAACCAACCGTCTGCATTTCAAACAAAAGCCTATAAGATTGGAAACCACTGTACTCCAAATGCAAGTACTGCACTGTATAGCAAACTTGCAGCACTTTCAATAATGAATTCTGAAACTTCAAGCCTTACTAAATGCTAACAAAACAGTCAAGTAGAATTAAGGGCACTTATTCCAGGAATGACAACCTTTAAAACAGGATTGCAGTATTTTGAGGACTGACAAGGCATTATATTTTTCATGAAAATACAGTAGAGTCATCTTTCCTGCCATAGACATGTTTTGTAATACAATTTGGGGGAAAACATTTTCCAGCAAACCTACAGTGCAAAAGAAAAAACAGTACAAAATACAATAAAGTAACAGTTGTCATCTCTGCTCTTCTCTTCATCTCCTGTCTCTCGCTCTCTCAAATCCAATAAGCAGCATTTCATAAATGAATCTGGAAAACATGTGAAACTATATTATGTAAATTTAACTAGTTATAGGAAATTGACAGCTTTTATGATGGATGTTGTTGGATTTGAGCACAGGGCCCATGACTTTGTTTGCACTGGGTTGCAAGCAGAGAATAGAACCATTGGCAAGAACACACATAAAATGGTATACGCTTCCTGGGTTTCCCAAGAAAGCGTAACTTTACTGCAAACATAATGAGGTACGACAAAGAAAGAGAGACAGAAAAAAAGAAGAAAAGTTTGTGAGAGAGAATGACCTTTTGTGCAAAGTGAGGGAATACCACTAAAGTTTTGAGCATAAATGACTTGCTATTAAATGGGAATACCGATATAATCTGTTATTTTGTGTTTGTGTGCATGTGTGAAGGCCGACATACACTACATGTGTGTGTGTGTGAGTGTGTGTGTGTGTGTGTGTGTGTGTGCGCAAAGGTCTGTGTACTACCTAACTAGGGAACATTTTCAAGACTGCCCATTTTGAAAAAACAAAAAACAAAACAATAATCACATACAGCTTGCAAAGCCGATGGAAGTCTCCTGTAATATCATGGCTAGGGATCCTTACACTCTTCTGGAATGTTCTCTTCTCACAGACAGGGGTGGGGTAGGGCAGTGGTGGAGGCAAAGCTTCTAAAACGTTTTATACTTTTTATTCATGCTGGTAGTCTTATTCATTGTCAAGACTTTGCATGCACTGCAATGGGTAAATCTGTCAAGGTTTACTGCACTCACTCTACCTGCATCACAAGCATGCTTTACCATACCATTTACTTTTATACAATTGTAGTACCATGACCTGTAATTCTGCTGTATAATATGACAGTGATACTTGTTTCATCAGAAGTCTTGTGATCAGAGGATGAGCAAGACCTGATAATGATCTACCATTGGAACTAAAGGAGTGGGGGGGGGGGGTGAGGGTGATGGGCCCATGGGTGGGGTTTTGTTCTTGTTGTTTGTTTGTCTGTGTAAATACCAAGTACAAACTTGCGAAGTGATGACATACCAGCATTCTGTACACATTAGGTGCATTTACATTAGAAATACTGTGGTATTAATTATCATGGTACAAATTATAATTCATTGTCACCATCTCATCACCGAAATGCCTCGGTAACTCTAGTTTTTCAGTACTTTAGTTGATACTGACCATTCTCATTCATGATATACCATCTGTACTTCAGTATTTCTGGCCCGAATGTACACCTCTCTGAGGTTAGCGCTGCACATAATATGCGTATCTCCTTTGGGAAAAAGAAAGGAAGTACACTGTATGTTAGGTCGCACAAGAAATATACCACAATGCAGGGGGTAGCATTTTATGACATGCATCACACTGAAAGTTTGCATGTATTTAATTTCGTGGAAAGTCTGAACTACCAAGAGCTCTAAATACCTCAGTCCTCAGCATTTTGCGGTGTATTTGCCATCACATTATAAAATACAGCACAAAATACCCGCAACTCACAAGAATGGGTCTGATGAGGACAGTTTCATCAACCTCCTCTGGGGGTCATTTTGATTTGATTTGATTTTATTTTATTTTATTGTTCCACATTTCAAAACATCAAACATGATACGATCGATTGAACATAAGATTGAACATAGCGTCGTAAATTACAAAAAATACAAGAGAAGACAATTTAACAAACATGAAATGTGGGGACCTACTAAAAAGCAAAGCTTGTAATGTATAGGTCCCTGTATATATGAAAGTGTTGGTCTTCTTAAACAACCTAGAAACGAAAACTATGAAAGGAAGGAAAGGGACGTAAAAGAAAAGAGAGCAAAAAGAGCAAAGGAAAGGAATAGAATATACGAAAGCATAGCGAAATACAAAGTAGCCACCTGTAACGCGTTAACAAGACTCCTTGTCACCCGAGCAACACAGTTACGTAACTGTAAGAATGCGCAAAAACGCAGATGATACATAATGATTCATTAATTCAGGAATAGCCTTGACATAAATGACTCAGTAAAAAAAAAAACAAAAGGCAACCATGGAATACCATGGAATACATATGATAAACAACGAATCTGATAAAGAAGAGGGAGTTCAAATAAAATTGCATGTTGTATTATTAGATATAAGCCTGCACAAGGGATTTTTTTAGTTTACGTTTAAAACATTTCATGAAGCATTTTGTCAGATATTTTTTTCTTACAAATTTGCTCTCAGCCAATCAGATGCAAGGATTTCAGTAGCTTACAACAGTTTGTCAGAAAAAAGTATTTGACAAAACGCTTCATGAAATCCCCCTCCCCCCCCCCCCCCCCCCCCACACACACAGACCAACTCTTAATTCAGAAGTGATAGAGCAGAAGGATCTTGAAACATTTCTACAGCAATTGATTTGGTCATGAGGCCTTCTCAGTGCAATACATTAATGAATAAATACCCCAGGCACTCAAGCTTACTTTGCACATCTAAAAACAACTGAAATTGAAGGTTGTTCAAGGAGTTTAACATAAACCTAGGAGTCAATTTTCAGTATGCTTCATGCCACACAATTCTCTCTCTCTCTCTCTCTCTTTCATTAAATAAAGACAAAAACAAAATGAGATAATTTGTGTGTATTGTGTGTGTGTGTGTGTTTTCACGGACTTACATCTGTCGGACCACAACTGGATAGGGTTTCACGTAAAATCTTCCAACATGCTTTGACATTTTCAAATTAAGCGTCTCACAATACGCACTGACATTTCAAACTCATGTCTGTCTCACCACTGAAGCTGCACGAACTGCACCTTATCGCTTGCTGTCCTGTATGAGGTATTTCACACTACCTTACAGGACTTTCTTAGAAAAAACAACAACAAAATGTAAAATGAGTCCAAAAAGTATTCAAATAATAAGCAGCATGTGGGAATACAGACATGTGCATGAACAAAAGAAATACATGAACCCTCTACTTTAAACTCTTACAGACTATTAGCTATTACTAGATATGATATCTCATATTTTTCTCCCATTATATTGTAAGTCTGTCTATCCCTCTGTCTGTCTCTGTCAGTTTGTTTGACCGTAGCTCTGTCTCTCTCAATGCTAGTTTAGAAGATGGATCTTTAAATTTATAGTTCTATGTTATGTCCCATGTCCTTGACCTTATCCTAAGCACAGGAAGCATACAGCCATCATAACTTGCATAACTTGTTCGTCATTACCTCTCTGTAAACCTTTTTATGAACCTGCATACTGTGCCAGCCGTTGACACTGGTTGTATTTAATACTGGTACATAGGCTACTGTATGGTACAGGTGTATTTGCATGTCTCTACAGGGTGCAGGCTGCACAAGTCTAGTGCTCTACTCTGCGGGCAGTGCACAAAGTATTTGAAGAGTATGTTCACATATTTGCAATGAATTTGTCCCAGAATTTTAGATATTACACATAACTTTCAAACGATGTCATGCCTCCAACCTACAGACTGCCCATCAATGCATTCAGCTGTCTGGCTGTTTTAGCTAAACAGCAGGTTAGTAGAGCTCTACGTTGCATTCACCCATGATTACCTGCAGCACATTATTATGGTGCCATGATTGCGTAGATTTAAATTTGTTTCGTTTTGCTGTCTCTCTCTGATGTAGTTTTGTTTTGCTCTTGTGCTTTCCGCACTGCAACCAACATTGACACATTGTATCAATTTGGAGAGGTTCCAAAAAGCTACGAGGGAGATACTAGTTATGCTAGCATGCACTTCGACAGGAGATAAAAATACCAAAATGAGGATGAGGCAACAGGCTTTTTGCATGTGTATTTGTCATGCAATTACATCTTTGAGATCAAGTAATGGTCAGGCGGTAGTCAATTCTTAAGACAGCCTCTCCTTTCCACTAGTACAATGGTTTTGAACAAGCAGGTTTCATGTATTATGCATCATAGATAATATATTGTATTACATTTTTTTTAATCATTTATCAGGGAAAAACAACGTGATATTGGAAATAAAATTTGATTTGAATTGAATTGAAAATATAACAGCAGAAAAAAAACAAATGTAAATCACTTCAATTCTTTCATTATACAACTGTGTTTACTCCCATGTCTTTGTTGTAACATCAGTCAGAATATGACAAAGAGTACAATAAAAAAGCATATCGACAGAACTGAAGGCTGATGATCAAACTATTCCCTCTTACAGAAATATTGCGAAATGTCTTTCTCACCCTAGCAACAATCCTTGAGGCACAAGTTACAAAGTTGATGTTACTGTTGAACAATATATTGACCAGTTTAAAGGAACACAGCGGTTTCAATTTCATTTTTCAACAATAGGCAAACATCGAGAGTCAGTTTCTCGACATCACAGTCACATTTCTCAAGTCATGTTGCTATTCTTACAAGACTATCGTGGTGGCCAGTTTTCCAAATGATATCATAACACCTCCTCAAATTGTCCTG
Source organism: Diadema antillarum (assembly GCF_040938485.1). Lineage (NCBI taxonomy): Eukaryota > Metazoa > Echinodermata > Echinoidea > Diadematoida > Diadematidae > Diadema > Diadema antillarum. The sequence continues at coordinate 2,016,582 of NW_027271431.1, forward strand.
TAATGATCTTGCGGATGTACTTGAAACTGCAGACCCGATTTATCTCCACCAACTTAAAGGATATGTTCACCTTGAGTAATAAAAGTGTGGATTGAGTGAATGCAGCACTATTTCAAGTAGAACACATCACCGAAAGTTTGAGGAAATGTTGCACAACTTGTTCAAAAGTTATGACAGAGACTCCAACTCTCCTGTTTTCGACGGGAGATCTCCCGCCGAAAGTCCATTTTTGCAAAACCTCCCATTCTCCCGCTTGAGATTTAATTTCTCCCGCCCTGGCTCTGTGTCTCCCGCTTGAAATGATTTCTTACTTAATATCACTGTATGTTGAAAAATAAGCCTTACATAGCGCGAGAGAGCATCTAGAACCCTAGAGCTTCCAGGGCCCTGAAGCGGGCCCTGTACCCCGGTCGCAAGGAACTTCGCGCTTTGCACTCGTGATGAAGCGCACATCAAATTGGAGTCTACCGTTTGCTATGGGTTTCAGGCGGGAGAATCTCCCGATCAGAAGGTGCTTGGGGTTGGAGTCTCTGTTATGAATTTTTGAAGTTTCAGTGCTGCCAATGCTGGATGAGAAAACTACAATTTGGGATGTCATATCATTACACTACAGAACAATGTACTGAAAATTCAACATATTTTCACTTTTCTCACATTTTGAGCACTTCACAAATATGTACCTCTTTCAGAAGGTAGGGGGATACATCAGTAGCAAGTTGAGGGAATGTGCAATTCAAAAAAAAAGAAAATAAAATTTGTGGAATTCTATTTAAAGAGGAAATCCACCCAAAAAGTGGAACAAGAGAAAAAAAAATCCAACAAAAAATTCCAAAATGACAACAGTTGGATCTAAAGGAAGACATGACATTTTGAAACTTCACATTTATTCAGAAAACATTTCTTGACCAGTCCTTTAATATTGTGAATATTGAAATATGCAAAGTTAATGATGTCATGCCCTCACAATTTTTATGGGATATGTTCTGAAATTCGGGAAAAAATGTTCTTTTTACACGTAAAAGCAGATTTCCATACCAAAATATATCTGAGTTGACATTTGTACTTTTTATTTTGGGTGGTTTTCAGGCAAGTTTTATATTTATACCTGGCTGAAATACAATATGTAGTTGTATGAAATTTGTGTCATTTCTGTATATGAAATGAATAAGAAATTGAGAGAGAGCATGACATTGTCAATTTGCTGATATGAATATTCATAACGACTGGTCAAGAAATGTTTTCTGAAAAATTGTGAAACTTTAAAATGTCAAAACTTTGTAATTTCTTATCCAATTTTGATTATTTTTGTGCTGTTCTGCAGGGAATTTTATTCTCTTTCATATGAAAATGATAAAATTTTGAAGTGGATTTCTTCTGTAAACACAAGTTCTTTATAGAGGGCCTATCGTTTTACACATAATATCACAAACTGTCGCTTAGTCTTCTCATCCCGTGTTAGTCAGCACTGAAACTTCAAAAATTCATAACTTTTAAATGGATATTCTGATTTTCCTTATCATTGATATGTACATGTTATACTGTTGCCGACTATATGATACCGACCATATAGTTATAACAAGAGGCCATCGAACAAGAGGCAGATTCATCGCTCCATTGCCAAGGGTTCCTTGTTTTTCATTGTATATACAATCTATTGTCATGATTGTTGGGGCAGCTGCTGAGCTGCAATGAATTACGGTACACAGTACCGTACAGATAATGAATGTTTATGAGTGAAATGGACAGAATATTTCACAAGCTGAAAGATGGATCATCTTTCCTACTGAGGACCATGAGTTAACGGACTGGAACAGCCTTCCAGAGGAGGTACCGGTAGTGGCTGCTAATGTTCAACCCTAGACGGAAAAATCCATCTGTCTAGAGGAGTCTTTCATCATTTTTTATTTTACTTTATCAGCTCTCCTCCATAGACGCGAGGTGATTCCATGAAGCCAGACGCAGTCTCCGTGGAACATATCCCCGGCAATCAGATACAGACTGATCTTTCCGTCAACTTCAACCCTTGACCGACAAGTCTGTCTAATTCCGCGAAAAACTTCTCATTTATTATAAATGACATTTGCTGGGTCAGTTTTTCGCTTCTTTAGACAGACACCATTAATACATACGCTATTGCGACGGTTTGAATCGTTTTGATTCAACGCAACTTGGACCCAGTTCCCCCCCCCCCCCCTGCATAAAAAGGGTTATTATTATTTTTTCCAGCTTAGTTTTCAAACCAATCTGGAAAAAAATATATACAGGATTAATCAGTAAACATTTTGACTCACCTCTTCCACTGTTTCCTCCTGTTTTCTGGTTGTTTCCTCCACTTCTTTGCAGCGCTCCCCAATTCATCACCGCCTTCATTTGAAAAACGAACGACTACGGCAAGCCAAATGCTCCATACAATCACTATATCGTACAACTTACGTTTATTGACTAAAGTACTAGTGAGTTGTTCGAGCGCTGAATTTAACTTCGTAATATTGTGAATGAGCATAATAATGCTCATTCACAATATTACGAAATTTAATGAGCATAATAATGCTCATTCACAATATGCTCACTATTATGCTCATTAAATTTTGTAATATTGTGAATGAGCATATTACGCTCATTCACAATATTACGAAGTTAAATTCAGCGCTCGAACAACTCACTAGTAGTACTTTAGTCAATAAACGTAAGTCGTACGATATAGTGATTGTATGGAGCATTTGGCTTGCTGTAGTCGTTCGTGCGGTAATTTTTCAAACGAAGGCGGCGATGAATTGGGGAGCGCTGCAAAGAAGTGGAGGAAACAGTGGAAGAGGTGAGTCAAAATGTTTACTGATTAATCCTGTATATATTTTTTCCAGATTGGTTTGAAAACCAAGCTGGAAAAATAATAATAACCATTTTTATGCGGGGGGAACTGGGTCGCAGTTGCGTTGAATCAAAACGATTCAAACTGTCGCAATAGCGTATGTATCAATGGTGTCTGTCTAAAGAAGCGAAAAACTGACCCAGCAAATGTCATTTATTATATCGAAGTTTTTCGCGGAATTATTTAGACAGACTTGTCGGTCAACTTCAACCTTTGACACGTATTTAGGTCAAGGGTTAGCAAATAACCATCATTGCCCCATTGGGCATTTAAAAAGAAAAAAAAAGAATTTGTACAGTGTAAATAGCAGTTTAGAAGGTCAATGCAGGACAGGTCAATCTTGGTCTGCATCCACGGTACTAACTAGTGCCATGAGCATGATAATCAATCTAACGCCCAACGGTTATATCCTTGTCGTGTTGATTGTGTTTTTGTGGGCATCTTCGGTAAGATAGTCACAAGAAAGTTTCAAGAAAGTGTACATTCCAGGAATGTCAAGATTTTCACATTTAAAGAATTACAAATATTCAAATCCTAGGATGCTTTATAAAGAAACCAACCTTGATCGTTTCGCCTTCAATTGTAACGTTCTTCTCACGGAAATCGACACCGATCGTTGCTTCGTTCTTCTCGGGGAACTGGCCGCCACAGAAACGGTACGTGAGGCATGTCTTCCCCACGTTCGAATCTCCGATGACGATGATTTTGAAAATACGGCGATTCTTGTCGCTGGAATCGGCAACAGCTCCTTTCCCGTTCGATTGCTCTCTATCTTGCTCCATTCCAGAAAATTTGGGCTCCTTCTACAGTTATCCTTGGTAAATTTCCAATTGCGCAGAGGTAACCCCTGGTTTGTTCATGTGTTTCGAATGTTTGTTATTGACTGACGGATGGACTGAGCTCGCTGAATGCCTTTTTGCGACACTAGAATGGTCATGCATGTTGTACTGTGGAAGTTGACCAATATCCTACCACAAGAGGGAGACATAACAAACAGAAAGAAAAGTAACATCACATACGGCTACCATGTGAGAAGGTGCGTTTATCAACTCCTTTTCTCGGCAGAAACAGGTTTTCCAAACAGCTTTCAAGGAATTTTTACGAGTTGATAAACGCAAAGCTATTTTGAAAGCCCTTTCGGAAAGCCTTTTCGGAAAGCCTTTTCGAAAGGGTGCGTATATCAACTCTCTTTTCTCGGCAGAAACAGGTTTTCCAAACAGCTTTCGAGGAATTTTTACGAGTTGATAAACGCAAAGCTGTTTTGAAAGCCCTTTCGGAAAGCCTTTTCGAAAGCCGCAAATTTGTGGCTTTCCAAGCAGGTTTCCTAAACAGGTTTTCAGAAACCTGTTTGTAAAAGCCTTTTGAAGTTGATAAAGCTGTTTTGAAATGGCTTTGTAGTATTGTACTGCAGTTACGAACAATGCATGCCTTATACAGGGCTCGACACTAACTTTTTTGTTTGGTGGCCCGATGGGGCCACCAAAATCCTCAATTTCAATTTTTGGTGGCCCGAGAGAAAAATTTGGTGGCCCCCAAAAAACAATAAAAAACATTAAAGTCCTGTTTTTTTAATGAGTCAGATATCTAAGTTTTATCCAGTCATAGTAAGAATTGGAAGTTGGACATATCTACTCATAAACAAGCCTCAACAAACTCGCAACACTCACTCTCAGGCACTCATTCAGTCCTTTTCATGCATCCTTTAAACAATATAACTGCTAATTTCCGGCGCAAAAAGTTACGAATTAATTGACATACGTACTTTTCAAAAAATTTAGGTGGCCCGAGGCGGGCCACCGTTAGTGTCGAGCCCTGCCTTATATGACCTCTTCTCCTCGGGTCGAATTGCGCAATGCAGCTGTGCAGTGACAGGCCAGTTATCTTGTTTGCGAAGAGAGTTGATAAACGCAACTATTTGGGAAGGCGTTTCTAAAGGGCTTTGGTAAGGGCTTTGGAAAGCCGTTTAAACAGGGGAAAGTTGATAAATGCAGCCAAAGTCTCATGCCGCCACTCAGAAATATTTGAAGTACCGGTACTGTAGCCTATGTGCTAAACTGGAGCTGCCTCACAGATAGGAAGACAATTGATTCATGTGGCATTGCATCATGACTTGTCACTCTCAAAGGAAGGTATGTCTATATGATGGTAATTGCTTTTCGCCATCCCTTCTCAGAAAACAAGCGGCACATTAATAGTACAGGGCTTTGGAAAGGGCTTTGGAAAGGGCTTTGGAAAGGGCTTTAGAAAGCCGTTTAAACAGGGGAAAGTTGATAAACGCAGCCTAAGTGTTGTCAATGAATATGCATGGCCCTTGTGGGAGATGGGTGGGAGAATATTATTATTCTATGTATTTTCATATATGCACAAACATAATACATGATGCATTTATTATATCAACCCGTTCAAGACAAGCTAATTCTGCAATAACATGCATTTTCCATACACATCTGCCAGAGTACACTCGCGACTAAGCCCCGGCGCGGGGCGCTGTGACTCGGTACGGATTGGGGTCGCTGGTGCGGTTAACTCGCAACTATTCTTTAACTGGTTCTAGGTTTGGTGTGTTGAAGGTTTTTGTCATGGTGTTGCAGAGTAATGTTACATTTCTTTTGCATACAAACTCCTCATGGGGTCTTCCTTAAGTTCACACATTTCTTGTGCCTCACCCCCAAAAACAAAAGCAAGCATCAAGCATCTGTTTTAGCAACATCCACATGCTGCCCCTATCCATTTCCCTCCCCCTTCCCCCCCCCCCCCCTAAAAAAAGAAACATACACAAGCATATCTAGAAGTAATGCTGTATCTATGGCAATGTATTTAGGTTGACAATAACACTTTCCACTCTAATCTGTCTTCTTCCTGAGCATTTCATCTGCGGTCATCTGAACCGTCGTATACACTGATTTTCAGTCAAATTTTCAATTTTCAGATTTTCAGTCATTTCGATAGTGGACATTCCGTTATACATACTCTCGAATTTTCAGTTTCTAACTTGATGTAAATTTGGTGTAATTATCACTTGTATAGAGTCATGTCATTTCAGTTGGTTCATTTCCCCATACGCGCACATGTTAAAACAGTGATACGCCGTCCTCTCCTACATACGACGGTTCAGATGACCACAAACACGGTGCGCGCGGTCAACGAACAGTCGTATATCGGGTGCATTGACTTTGCGCGCAATCTTTTGATATACGACGGTTCGTTGACCGCAAGTACAGTGGGCGGGGTCAACAAAACTGTCGTATACGTGCTAAATGGCAAGGATCTTTGCAGACCAAACAAAAAAAAAAAAAAATACATGTAGATCTCCTGCGATTTCTGGCATAATTCCTAACAATACAATTTGATGAATACATCACACATTAGAGTAAGAATTAGACTGTTACATATAACAAAAATAATTGCAAATGCCAGACATGAAAGTGTAGCTATCATGATCAAAAAAATGGGTAAACTTCAAACGCGATTAACTTGAAATGTCATTCTTATGTGAAAATAGCATATACGACGGTTCGGATGATCGCCGACGATTTTAGCAAACCGAAACAACACAAACATACACACATTCACATACACATACATCTCCTGCTGTTCTACTGGAAACACGGCACATAATTATGGACTGGGAATTACAAGGGGTCACGAAAGATTGGTTGCATCGCAAAAAGGAAAAAAAAAAAAGTTTTTTTATTTATTACAGCTCAAAAGTCAGCCTGGGTGAATGATGAGACTGAGACAGACATACAAAATACATACTTTCTAGGCGAATAAAACACAACTCAAATGAACCACAGTGGTTGTACATGACAGATACAAAGTCACCATACATGTATTGACATAGAGTGATATTTCAAGGTGACCACCAGGTACAGACTGTACGTGTCCTATTGCTGCACTTAAAAAAAAAAAAGAGAAAAAAAAACACACACACCTAAGCAATTAACCTGTTGAAGACGAGTCCCGTGAATACTCGAGCAGGTGCCTATAGGAAGTGTGTGTTGTAGCAACATCAGTCCGTCCTCAATGGGTTAAGAATTTTCCCCAAAATAAAACAATGAACCATTCATCCAGGACTAATCCTGTTTCACTTTAATAGAAAAGCAATCACTCTGGTGTCTATCTGGAGTCAAACTTCTTTGTGTGAAACCACACAAACAGCTGTCCTGCAACAACCATTGGGAAAATCACTATACGGGTCTGCATACTGTGCGTGGCATAAGTTAACTTTGCAAGTCCACATACATTCAAGAAATCGACAACTCACTAAAGATTTCCCTCCCTCAACAAAAATGCAATGTATTTTGTCTCCCAAGAGAAAAATTCTGAATTTTTCTCTTGATAACATTTACTCTCATTATGTCTCTATAATTCTCAATTGTGAATTCAACTATTCACAAAATATGATTTGATATGATTTGATTTGACTTATTTACCTTATTGCAACAAATCATGCTGACAAAAAATAACAAGTACAGAGTAATTTGAAACAATATCCAGCAGCACAAATGCTACAGTTATTAGAAACTCTTCAATCTAAAGCAGTTAATTTCATGTGACTTACTGATAAATGGTGATGAACATTGCTTCTTTATTGTGTGTGTCAGATTTAACCATCATGATACTTCACTGATTTATGAAATCAATATTCATCTTAATCACTATCAAATCTAATAGTACCTGTAATTTGTGCAATCACAAAAATTTTATTGACATATACATGTACAATGTGCAAAAATCTCCTCTAAATCAAAAGTTCATTTGCACACTCTAAAGATTAATCATGCTAGAATGACCATGGACCTATTAATAAATATACAGTATCCAGTCACAGAGAAGAAAAAAACAACAACAATGAATTGTTCAGAGACAAATAGGCATTATACAACATCTAAAAAGAATGTAGCTATCTGATTGGTCAATTGCCCATCACATGGCATGCTGTTAAAAGTACCACTGCACACTGTCGCTGTCAGCTGTGCAATTTTGTTTGAGCAAATACAGTATTCGTACAGCAGATGTCACAAATTTCCAGACTCCCCACTGAAACTTGTGATCGGCTTGTAGTTTTTTTTTCCATTGCACGGCTTCGATGTCACCATAAGCAAACCTTTGCCGCACGCACTAAACAGTTACGGTTGAGCATTCTGTCCCTCATTTTACTGTGAACAAATCAATTGAATTTGCATATGACTGACTGTGAAAGATGAGGCACTCTATTCAATTCGGCTTCACCTCATTGAATAGAGCACCTCTATCAATTGCCTTTCAAAAAAAATGGCTGCTACTTAGCTGTTCTAAATTCAAGAATCTGTGTGGACCACATCTGTTGATGTCAGAGGTGTTGTACAAAACAACTAGTGTACGGTCTTCACTCATACAGTGGGACAAGATCTCACAATCGTTGAAAGATGAGGCGCGCTATTCAACTCGGCTTCACCTCGTTGAATAGAGCACCTCTATCTCTCACCTCGTTGAATAGAGCACCTCTATCTTTCACCTCATGTGAAATCTCATACCATATAGCCCTCGTAACCCTTTACTATTTGTATAATATCTTCTTGACAGCATCCTAGGACTCCCAAGACCAAGAAAAAAGGAAAAAAGAAATATACGCTGACATACTATATGGACATCACTCATTCTGGACCATGGTCTACCATTCTGTCTAGGATTTTGCACAAAAATTTTGAGGTGCTCTTTCACAAATCACAATGCAAAAAGGCACCCACAGCAAATCAGTTGATATTGTAACCATTAGCAACACATATGAAAGACATCCAAGACAGTGATAACTGCACCACAATTTCACCTTTGAGAAAATAAATTTTGTCCTTTCAAATTCTTTTCTGACTTCAAGTCAAATATTGGACCAAATAGCTTATTCTCACCACATGCACATTCTCTATCCTTCGAGGGACCCCTTCTTAACACTTTGTATGATATGACAATTGTTATAGAGAAAACTTACATGTATTCAGGATGCACTTCAACAACAAAAAATGACACCGACTGGGTACACTGACCTCCTTTACATCGTAAGTATGTTGCATGTCGAAATACAACTCCTAAGCTACATGAGTATGACAGGCTTACTGACAATCCTCTTGAAAAATCCTCCAATAACAATGTTTGTGCCAAAGGGACAGCTTGCCTAAAACTACAGGTGGCACACAGTTGCACAAACAGCACTGAAATGGTATGCATATTTCTTGGTATTCCACAAAAGCACACTTACCCTCATCAGGGCAACACATTTGGTGACACAAACGGTAGTAACGCCATAAATACAACATATAATGATGAATATGTCCTTCTCGTAGCGATGTGGTAGCAAATGTTTTGGCAGTCATTTCCATGCCTTTCAATGTATTTATGACAGGAGGTGTAAGATTGCTCAGTGATAAAGTAGAGTAAGTCAGTTCACTGTCATTTCATTCCTTTCCTGAAAAAAAAAAAAAAAAAAATCTTGGATCGTCATTCTTCACAACTGTTTTTAATCTCTTTATCTGAAATCTTAAACTTTAAAATGACTTATGACATAGTCTGAATGTGTATTGTGAAAGGGATTTATAAGTGTCATTATCTATGAGACATAAATATATGCAATCTTAATACACATATTTCAAAGTAGTACCGAGTGTATAATAATATCACCAAAATATCAAATAGGAGGAAAGCATTCAGTGAAAAGGAACAACATGCAAACATATTTCAGTAAACATTCACAATTTGGGACAAAAGAACTAGAGATGTGTAAGGAGTAACCATCCAACAAAAGCACTAGCAGTCTTTCCTATCAAGACTGCTCAGCAAAGCCAGCATAATGTAACGGTTGGGGTGGGTAGGGGATGAAACATGGTATATTGCTGCTGCCGCTGAATACCATGGCATCAATCCAAATGTCCTTACATTCACTTTGTGCACTGCCTCGGGCAACAAAATATGGCAAAGTTCAGCAAATTTCATAAATACACAGCACTTACTGGCATTCATTACTGATCATACAAGAAATCTCTCTTTGAGTAGTCCTCGAAATATGACAATCAAATAGAGAGAGCAGGTTATGAAAATTCTACAAAGATTTACTCTTGTTGGAAGGAGGCAGCTTCCTGTTCTACGAGTAGAATACATAGTACATACTGCTCCCATTATACTGTAGCAGTTGCACACTTATATTCCAGCATAAATGTACACATATCTCATTTCATGCAACCCTTCAATCTGTCTATTACAACTTACAGCCGAGGATGTTACACTCGTGTAACACTATACAATCACCTAAAGTGTGTGTACATAATATACCGTTCCTCTACTGTGCAAATTTCACATGACCAAAGTTAAGTTAAATCGCACACAAAAAAAGCCGCACCATCTTTTCACCACACTCAAACATGACAAGGGTGATGTCTTTGCATATTCATGTCTAAACATACACAGATCTTGCAAACAATATACTTCGAACACGTCACCTATCAAATATTATGCACTTCTCATTTTTACTACTCAATAAATAAAAATCACTGGGATAACAGATTACAAAAGGCAAGTGTTTAACCGATGCTTCATGAGAGTTTAGATTTTAGCAAAGAAACTAGTTACAGGGCTAACGGTGACTTCTTGATGAAGGGCTTATGCACGTGACAACCCATGCCTGAAACTTTCTCCATATAAATGAAGTGTGACACAATACATGTGCAATACTGTAATACAAGAAATTTCTGCATGCATCAACTTTCACAGATTTTGCAAGGAGCCAAGATATGCAAATGCAAAATGCACAAGAAAGTTTTGTCTACACAATGCATTAAATGGCAGTGGTAGTTCACCAAGGTTTCATGCCATAAAAATGGCTGTTGGCTCCAATCGGCGAATGTTTGTGGTTTGACAGTACGAGTTCTTCTTGCACAAAGTCTTTTGACTACAGTGGTATTTCAATTGCATGATGGTGAAGATGCTACTTCATTACATGATTAATATCGTAGAGGTGACTAGTATAGGTAAAATATTGGCATCATGTATGCCACACTTGGAAATGTTGGAAACATTTTGATTACGGTGTATCAAAATGAAAAAATGAAAAAAAAATCCCCAGAGGCCAGCACTGGTCATGTGTTCACCCATGCAGTCATTATAAGATCTACATGAAACTTACATCTTCTGGAATGGGTTAGATGACAATTTACATCACAAATAATCTCTCTGTTTTCATTTGACCAGAATATAAATAAACACACCGACCGAAAACATGCAAAAATTTGACTGCAAGGCATTCATAACAAAAGCTGCATATCACAAGAACACCAAAGTCACAAGAACACCAAAATCACACCAAAAGTTATTCAGTAGGGAATTAATCACGAAATACGAATATTCACACATATCTCTTTTAAAAATATTTCACTTGAGTCTGTACATATATCTCTATTCACAAATACCCTGTGGGGTCACAAAATTCAATTGTCAAAATTGTACAAACATACCAAGATCCAGTTGAATAGACATAGATTAGTAAATGTCTTGAAATCTCATCCATAAGCTACACAAGATCTAAATATTGAAAGTGGCATTTGTTTCTAAGAACAAGTGTCCTGTCCGATCAAATTTTGTGCCTTGACATGCTTGTGTTTCTCTTATTTTACAAACAGCTTTACATTCGCCTAACATCTTCATTGAGTCTTCTTTTAGTTCTTCCAAAACTCAAAATGACGCACACAAAAGCACCCTTTACTTGTAATGATAAATTACTACGGCATTAAGAGAAAATGACTGCAAACATATAGAGTAATGAGGGATGAATACCATCACATGAGAATATCATACATTTGCCAAGTGTTTACGTTCCCCCAAAATAAAATTTGGAGTTTGACACATGTGAAAAATGTATGAGCTCTCATCTAGTAATGCAAATTAACTGCCCCCCCCCCAAAAAAAAAGAGTAACTGTAAATATCCCATTTCCACCCCCAGATATGCCACTCAAGTGAGTCACAGTGACATAGGCACAGTGACAATTCTTGTAGAATCCATAGGATTTATCTCATTTCAAAACACGGGCAAGCTCACTTCAGCAAAAAACGGCAAATACTTTCAATAATTGATGGCAACCATACACGACGTCTTGACTACAATGATGATGCATCAATTTTAAGAAGGAGCATTCATGACATCAGACAAATGGTAACTTCAGGCACCATCCATAACGACTGTTCGCTAACTGCCAGCAGACAAGCATACGGGACTCTGCCACGTACCAGGAAACGTGAACGTTGCACGTTGAGTGTTAGTCTGATGGGAGAAGTTGTTGCTGTGCAAGAAAAAGCCTGCTGGCACGGCAATCATGACACAACACTTCAAATCATGTGGCAATTCATTATAGTCAAAGGATAATCACACCCTTGTTATCTAATGCAGGGAAAAAAGAGAACCAAAGAACCATTATGCATAACATCGGCTAAACCGAACATGAAGAAACTCATCACACACTTGTATATGGACTGGAGGTTACAGGATTTCCCTTCCCCTTGAATAAATACATTTCGATATATGAAGTACGGTGTCCAAATTGAGCGTGCGTTAGAAACTGCCACTCATTACAGCCATCACCAGTCCAGTTTGACCGGATAGTCGCCAGTCAGGCAAGCCGTGCAGTGGAGGTGCTGCTGCTTGCGGGCCTCCTCCATCTCAATGCCTTCCTTCACGGCCAGCCGCAGCCCCTCCACGGACAGGTAGGTGATGCTGTCGGCGTTGAAATGACCCGCCAGCTTGTCGACGGAGACCTTGTTGGCTACCAGCTCCTCCCGGGTGGGGATGTTGATGCCCATGTAGCAGGGGTGCTTCACAGGGGGTGAAGCCACACGGATATGCACCTGTTAGGAATCGGAGATGTGGGGCATAAAACAACTTGCAGTTAATATGATGATAATGGCACTCTTTCTGGAAAACCAAATGTATGATGACTCTATTACAAAACAGACATCAGTATTTCTTAGCAGCTTATTTGAAGAAACTTAGAAATATTTCCTGGTGAGCTCAATAAAAAGGATAGGAAAAATCCCCCACCTACTCTTTTCTCTGACCTCTACTTTGCATTTAACTTGCTCTTGCAAAGATACTTATTTGTTCTACATAGAGCAATTTGTATTAACGAGAATCTGGATATTGGTAATTACTAGAGTGAAGATAATACTTCTTTTTTTTTTTAATAATAATTTAGAGCTATTCGAAAAAAAATCAAGCCTCTGAAACATCAGAAGTCATAAAGCAAGAGAAGAAAAGCCCTCAAAAGGTGAAATAGAACATTTGAAGTGCTAAGTAATGCCACATAAAACTTTTTTCCAAACCTGATTTGACCCAACCTCAAGCATTCCTCATTGAAGAATCGCATTACCACTCAATGATTTAAATGCTGAATTCACACCTCTTTTGCTCCGCAACTCTTGAGCAGGCGAATGATGGGGCCAATCGTTGTTCCCCTGACGATGGAGTCATCGATGAGGATGATGCGCTTGTCCTTGAAGTTCTCTGTGAGGGCGCCAAATTTCTTGGCCACTCCCAGTTGCCGTAACCTCTGGTTGGGCTGGATGAACGTTCTTCCTACGTACCGATTTTTTGTCAGCACTTCCATATAGGGGATGCCCGACTGCAGCACAAGATAAAACACTGGTTGGTATTTCTGATAGCCTTACAATTAAACTTCTAAGAGTCCTGATAATAAGTGGTAACAATGTGCATAAAAGCCAAACACAAGTCAAGTAAATTTTGATTGGACTTGAAAGCACCAACCTCTTACTTAATGCCCGTCTTTCAGTCCCACAGAGAAAAGAATGGGCTGATCTTCTTCTAATTACAAAATGACCAAAAGAGAATCATAGTGTAGTGATTATCGCTTTTTGGTTACTTTACCTGTGGTGCACCAGAAATAAGGTTCTATCTGCCCTAAAACTCGTCTAAATATTTGTTTTGATTTTTCCTTTGCACTTTCTTTAAAATTTTTCAATAAATGTGAGACAACTGAAGCTTAAGTTGAAGATTATCAATCAGAGGTTATATCATTCTCTTCACACTTGAATATTCCCTTTGTAAACCAATGCAAACAGTAGAGTATGCATCACATGATTGCACAGTTGCAATTGGCAATAGTGCATTCAACAAATCATCCATCAAAATAAGAAATATAGGCAAAACAAAACAAAGCAAAGTGTTCATGGACACACATGCAAATACAATTTAAAGCAAATGGGTTTTTGCATGCATAAAGCAGATCCCTAATGAATAATCACACAAAAATATGGTTTACCACTTGAGAAAACCCCAGGGCAGCTGGTGTGGCAGACTCTGGTACCGTGCTCACAATGTCTGCCTCTACGGGTGCTTCCTGGGCCAGCCGCTGCCCACACCGCCTGCGGACAGAATACACCATTTGACCTGGAAGAAGATGGCAAAAACAAACATACCCGGGTCAACATCTGCTGACTCAATCCAGACTTGAATATGTGACAGAGTGAAGTAAACTATGGAATACAGACACATGAAGTAAAGTAATTGCACAGGAAACTTTCCATGCAGTGATCACAACAACCTCTCATAAAAACGAACGCTGATGAATTTTACAAAGGAAATTCAACATCATGAGTAGTTATTACTGATAATGATGCACGGACACAAGGACATTGAGGTCATTACTTGGCAGAGACATACAATTGCATACCGTGTTTCACCCCAACACGTTTCATTGCTGTTGAAAATTAAGGCAAATACATGTACAGTATCAATGAATCCATACAAGTGCATCTAGCTCTAAACTTCAGTAAATAATTCATACTGACAAAAAAAACTTAAAAAAAAAACTGCGTAAGTAAGGCTTAAAGTGATACTGTTCCCCTACAGTCCTATCTCTATTATGCGGCATCTCTCTGTCTGACTGGTAGACTTTTTTTTTTTTTTTTTTTTTTTGTGCATTCTCAGTGCCAAATTTCACTTAAAACAAAGACATGTTCAACCACTATCATGAAAATACACGGTGGGACATATTCAAATCATTGCAGTGGATTGTAATTTAATCCCACTATTGCTGTAGCTGAAAGATTAGTATGATGATCATTTGTTTATAGACCTACCAGGGAGTGAAATGGGTCCACAGAAATGGACATTGAAACAATCAACACTTTGCTTTCAAAGCAGAGATTATAGAGATTTGTAGTTACAGCCAGTACCTGAGACATCTTTATCAGCAGTGTTATCGTAAATACAGACAGCTGCCAAGTATTGAGGGAGCCATATATACTGTCACTTTCCAATTCATGAAATTCTTCCGTCAAGATGTTTTCACTGCAACTGATTGACAAATTTATGTCGATGTAGGGCAATTTGTCAATCAGTTGCAATACTGTCACTTGTTTAAAGCCTGTTGCTGTACTACAGCATATCTCTCTTAATTATCTGGCCAAATCGCTCATTCTGACATCCACCGGTCCTGACGTGGCCAGTTAATCAAGGCCGAACTATATATGTGACCCGCTACAACAAAAGGATCCTAAAGTCACTGACGATTGAGCCGAGAAAATCAAGTTTGAAGTCACATCATCAAAACTGGTCAAAACAATCGGATTTCTGTTTTTGACATAATTTTGTAGTTCAATGTGTTGTCTATCATCTG
This sequence comes from Diadema antillarum, assembly GCF_040938485.1. Classification (NCBI taxonomy): domain Eukaryota; kingdom Metazoa; phylum Echinodermata; class Echinoidea; order Diadematoida; family Diadematidae; genus Diadema; species Diadema antillarum. The sequence continues at coordinate 2,032,108 of NW_027271431.1, forward strand.
CCGAAAATTCAAAGCTAAATATTAAAGGAAAGGCGAGAAATTAGCATTTTTCTGGGCCGTGGTTTTCTGACTTTCAACATAACAGAAACGTGTCCGAAGATTTGGATTTAGCGCCGCAGCTAGACTCCGCCCCTAGTAACAAGGGAGTGATCTTATTGGTCAGTGCGTGGCATCCTGATTACTGATTGATCGTGCGTAGACCACTGGCGCTAAGCTTGAATTAACATCGCGGAGGTTGCTAGGAGCATGCCTTCTATTGCCAAGCGGTGAAAACTGTCTCGCCTTCCCTTGATCATGATAGCGTCGCAAGGAAAACTTTGAAGGCGTTTTTCTCGAGACTCTGATTTTCTCAACCACTCGACATGCGCTAATAAAATCATCGATATCTCCTCAACCGAGTACTTTTATGAGTTGTGCTATATATGAAATTAATGTAGAAGAGTAAGGGAATGATGTCATGCCATTTTCAGAAAATTGTCCTCCCCAGACTTTCGGATCCTTTTGTTGTAGCGGGTCACATACGGTTTCACCAAATATGATGATTTCCCCCAGTGTTCAACATTGTGCCTTACATTTTACCCACTTGGCCTCACTTTACAGAGTCTGGGCATATTCTTTAATCATAAGATTTCACTAACAGCTAAGTGCCTGGGTATATGGTTTCGTGATGACTTTGTCTCGCTTCACTATAAATCGACAAATGTCTCTGGAAAAAACAAGACCTACACAACCCTGTGCCCATATGAAAAATTGAGGACATAGTGAAGTAGTCAACAGACCTTGTCTGGCTTGAACAGCTACTCTTTAACAAATAAATATGCTGTTCAGAATATTTCTGATGTTGGCATTTGTAAAAGGGAAAAAACATCATATTCACTGTATCAAAGATAATGAAGAAAGCCAATACCTGGGTATCCACAACCTTACAATCCTAATGCAGACTCATGCGGCTGCTTTTAAAAAATAGCATGTCTGACAGAGAAAGGTTTCTTATAGTGTTCTACTCACCTTCCAGTATCGTATCCGGCCTCGAGAAGTAGACATACTCAAAAATGCAAAAGGCTTGGGGGTCCTCCTTGGGGCGGGGCACTATGGCAAGGGACTTGATGCCCTCCTTCGTGATGGCGATGATTTCTCCAGGGAGGACCTCTCGGTAGTACTTGGCCCCGATAGACTGAAAGGAGCAGGACTCAGAGGACACTACCCAGCCTTCCACGTCAGAATCTTTCATGTGGTAATCTGGCACACAGAGTACAAAGATGACATAGTTTTATGTCAACACTGGGATCTAGTCTAAAAAGACATTTGTACCACAGGGAGAAATCTTAATCTCAACTGTAATACCTGTCACCAAGAGCTTTCTTTACGTTTCACCTCCAGATGGGCATGATGAATCAAGAAAGCAGAAAAGAGTTTGGTCTAATTTCAAAAGGGTCATACACTCGCTGAATACATTACAATGATTATCAATACAAAAGAAATGGCCGGCTAGTTTGAGCTGGTGCTTAATTCCCATCAACTCATGACTCGTAACATTCCTCATGTTTCTATCCCAGCAAATACTCACTTATCACACCAGCCCTCATCAGCCTGCCAATGCAGAGGGGCCGATTGCCGTACGGGTCACGGACAGCATAGATGGTACTGCCATGTAGAATGAGCAACGAATAGGCCATCAGAGCCTCGCTCATCAGCTGCCGGATTCTGCCCAGCCAGTTGGGGCCCTGGGGCTCCCCCTCGGGCGGGGCATGGGTTAACATCTGGGTGATGACCTCAGAGTCAGACCCTGTTGAGAGTCCAACGCCGTGCTTAAGGACCTTGAAACAAACAAGAGCAAATTCTAGAGATTATTCACCAGAAAGTGGGATTTTTACTTTCAAAATCTGACACTGTTCATGAACATTAAAACTCACATCCAAATATTTATCACTGAAATGAAATTATGCTCAGTCACTATCAAAAGTGAAAACAGTAGAAAACTGGTATATATAAGACTTCATACGTCTCTGCTCATAGCTGTGACTTGTAAAGGTGTTAATCAAGCACTTTCCTGATTTCTTTTTAAATTCAGACCTATTCTTAGACAAACCCATTCAATGTCTCTGTCCCACAAAAGGTCCTGATATAAAGAGGATTACCATCACTTGTTTATCTGTGTAGCAAATGGACTGGTGGACTTGCTGATTGGTGGAGAGAGAATAGTGAGAGTCGCAAGGCAGCAGTTACCTTTTCCTGTAAAAGTGGAAATTTTCGCTCAACCAGAAACTAGCCGAAAAAACCCCCCAAACAAACAAACACGCAAATATTTTGGCTTGCAATACGTTCCAGTAGTTAATGTCTTGATTCCGTGGAATTAAAAACACACAAACCTCTTCTTGCCCGGCCAAGCGCGAAGAATTAGTCACGCAAAAATATCCACTTTTACAGGAATACATGCCTTTGATTTGCTAATCCCGTTTGAATACTTCTATGTATCCTGTGCATTGATACAATGGGCAGTGCTCTCATGGTAAAAAGTATTGTCTCTGCTCAATAAAAGTTTGGGGAGTGCAGCATAATGGCAACTCTTATAAGACTAATACCTGATTTAAAGACTTAGGAGAGTGAGTTGGAGGGGGAGAAAGAGGGAATCAATTATCTGAATTTTGCTTGAATTCCTTGATTCTTTCATTAGGGCAATCCAGTGTTCTCATATCACAATCACCACGACTCTAAAGATGGACAACTCATATTCATTGCAACACAAAGATATCATTTGCGGGGTAAAGCAGATAGGAAACAGGTATGAGATTATGCTACATGTCTCCATTGTGGACACATTCATGCAATCAGTATGGCTGCCAAAATGTATTGTACTTTCACCCCTGCTCAAATGCAATCTTATCACACCACATCCTTTATACACTTGAGTGACACAAATATCTAATCAGCTCCCACAATTCTTTCACTGTCACCTTCATCCTAAGCTGAGCGGCGTTGACCAGTTCACCATTGTGTGCCACAGCGATGCGTCCATGGATGGTCTCCACGTCAAAGGGCTGGCAGTTGGTGAGCTCCGACGCGCCGGCCGTAGAGTAGCGGTTGTGGCCAATGCCCAGGTTCCCTTGTAGTTTGGCCAAGACCTCGTCAGTAAAGATGGAGCTGACCAGGCCCATGCCCTTGTGCTTGTGGTACTGCTTAGTCGATCCCTTGCTGGTAATGATGCCTGCACTCTCTTGACCCCTATCCACAAAACCACACAGAAAAAGGCTCAATTACAACCACAAACATTCCAGCAGCAGCCACAATAACACAGCAAATCTATTGTAAGAGCATGGTTACACTGTGCATGTTATGATATCATTTAATGATTATCTTTGAATGGTCCGCTTAAAATAATGATGGAGTGTCTCTGGTAAGCATGAACTACAGTGACCTCCCGCCATAATGAAGTCCCTGGGACTGGCAATCTTTTTTCGTTATATCAAAATTTTGTTTTGACCGAACAAACAAACAATAAAATACATAGAGAGGATAATGTTGCAGCCTGAATTTTCATTTCGCTGTAACCGGAATTTCACTGTAACTGTTATGTTATAAAATAAGTGCATTGTACATTACAATATTCTGTGTCATGGAAGCCCTTGTCTATGATAATTTCATAAGTTAAGTCTATGCTATACTGCAAAGAGCAGATGATACGATATATGATCTCATGCACCCCTCAAGCAATTTGGTTCTAGGTACCAAGCTGTACTTTATTGGGATCAAGAGTGATGTATAGCTTGTTATAGTCCTAAAGGGAAGAAAGTACCAGAATAGAAGGCCTATTCTTTCTTGAAAATATCACTATGCAGTTAAAACTGCATTGTTTGAGCTTTCCATTTCACATCAAACCTCATCTCCCCCCCCCCCCCAACAAAAAAAAAAAAAACAACAACAACAACAACACATTAATAATATGGCAAAAAAAGTTTTTCCCACAGCAATGTACACATGCAATGGGCTGGAAATCCAAAGCACCAAGTAGAAGTCACAATATAAATTTCACAATTTTTCAGCAGTGCGCGTACTTATTGCACAATATCACAGCAAACTGATAACAAAGATATAACAATGGCATCCTGGCCAGTGACATTCCTGGTGGTTATTGGTACAGTTGCCAACTTTTTCCAAAATGTCAAAATTTATCTCCTGTTGCACCTTTTTTCTTTTCTTTTTTTAAATGGTGGTATTTCCAGGCAATACATCACAGGGTTCTGGGGGGCATTTCATGAAGCATTTTGTCTGGCAAAGCTGTCGGACCAATTTGATCTCAGCCAGTCAGGTGCAAGGATTTCAGTAGCTTGTAACAGTGTGTCAGAAAAATATCGAACAAAAACACCTCATGAAATGCCTCCCTGATATGTGACGAGCCATGAGTCTCACCTGTGCTGCAGACCTGTCAGACCCAGTGTGATGAGCTGAGGGATATCCAGCTGTGTGGGCCACTCACCGGAGGCCACGCAGCCAAAGACCCCACAGGCCTCGTGAAGTCCTCCGTCCTCCGCTGTCCAGTCGTTCCATTTTACTGATGACGGCGACTTGCAAGGTGATGTCGGGGGTGATGATGGTAACGTGGATGCCATGCTCATGTCAGAGTTTGAATGACATGGAGTACTGGGGGAGTGGTAACTGGAAATAAAACATTCATGCATATTGAGTGTAATATACAGTGGGTATGCTGGGAAGATACATGTACCATTCACAAGATGATGCCATACATCTGTATTACAGGCAAAAAATATGAATATACCTTGAAACTACATGTATCTAAGTGAGCGAAAAGTTAAACTTGAGATTAGGTACAATATAAAAAGCTACCAAAAGATTTTCTCAAACATTCATTACACTTCACTCTCACACATCAGTCACACATCATATTTCCTGATACACTTTGATTTTCTTTTTCTCATTGCCTACTGTTGTACAAAACAGGCATACATTTTTATCCCTAGACTAATATTAGAGTCATCATTATATCATGCTGCCATATCAACAGTGGTCTGCTCAACTTAGTCCAATGATATACAAACAATTTTGTACAGTATATGCAGTGGTGGATCGAGAGAGGGCGCATGGGGCACGTGCCCCCTCTTTATTTCTTTGTTATAAAACAAAAGAAATAAAAAGAAAAAATTGGGAGGTGTGCCCCCCTTTAATTTTGTAAAGGTGCCTCCCCTTTATAGATTTCCTGGATCTGCCCCTGCATACCTACAATAGTGTGCACCTTTGTAATAGGAAAATCTCTTGAATCTCTTGCATTAGAAATGATAGAGTACAGTGTAGTGTCTTAATGATACATGCTATCTTGACACAACAATAATTCTCTAGGTCTGCACTTCAGTATTTCATGCCAACACCTGTCAATGCAAGATTTTGCTATATGTTTCTATTTTTGTTGGTTTTGGTTGTACACGCATTATGTATCAGTTCACTATATCATAAAAATTACAGAGCACGTAACTGTACAAAATAAATCTCTTCTTTCTCTTTTTACACTTTAGCTGCTGTTATTTTGCTAGAGCAGTATGTCTTTCTTTACTTGCTCATTTTGTTTTCCTTTGTTCTAAGGAAAAAAGCTAGTGATACTTGATTGGCGTACTAACTACAACTTTCTTTCTCTTCCGCAGTATTTGGAATGGTCACCGAACTGGAAGCTGCTCAGACAAATTTGTCTGCAGATGGAATGTGTAATGCTTATGTTTGTCTGCTAACACAATGGTGACTTTACCATCACAGATAATCATGTACATCCACACTAGACCATGATTGTCATATCAGGCTGTGATACCAGGAAATGAGCAGGATGTTGTGCAATGAATGTCCAGACGCAAGTCATGTGAATGACATTCACCTTTTTCAGTCCCACCATGGCAACACGTGACATGTACTGTATACGCCGAATATTTCGCGAGGTTTTTATTTTCGCAAATTTGGCGAGTCAGGTGCTATTCGCAAAATTAAATACATGTGAAAATATTGACTCTGATCCTAATGTGAATGTGATGTATGTGTGTACACTTCTCCGTTCAGTACGGGCTCCATGATCGCAAACTTAACCACTTGCGAAATTATCGGGAATTCCCGATTTACGAAAATTCAGACTCGCTAAATATATTATGGCGTATACAGTAATACAAAGTCAATAAGATTTTAGGCTGATGGCCCCAAGAGATGGGTTCTAATTAAGTGAAAACATAGTTCTCATATTCCTGCAGGTCTGTCAATTTTGGCTCTTAAATGTACACATATGAATAGGAAATGTATGAAATAATGCTGGAATAACACTATTTCATTTGAGGATTGATGAATATGCAAAAATCACCCAATAATGTTTGCCAAAAGTGTTACACTATAATCTCAGCGCATACACGATCATGGTTGCTGTGTAATAAATATTTATAATCAATTATTGATAATTGACAAATAGGGCCACAGCAGTACTTATTCATTGATCTTCTGCACTAGGGTGAACTGCATGCAGCTTGTTGGAATATATGCATACAGTAATGATTGCTAGGTCTTGATCGATCATCAACACATTTATAACATTCTACCTACTTTCTACAGAATGGGGAGGGCGCTTCAGGGATAAAAGTCGTCTACTACAATTGAAGTTGATCGTTGATATAACTTGCCCCTTATCTGCAAAAATTCATCTGAATAGTAACTCAAACAGGACAAAAGGTACACTGTAATTCAATCAAGGCAACAAGTAAACAAACATACCAGTATAAAGCATAACACCTCATATATGTAGACTCTAAAGATACAGTAAATTGACACCCGAGGAGTCACATGACAGACGAGCCAACAAAATCGCCTAATGAGATATCACCATCAAAGCCAATCACAGTTCTCAGAACCTGGGCTCAAAAGTAATCTCCACTATTTGGAACGTGCTGGCAATACATCAAAAGGGTCAAAAACTTGTCTGGCTGTCACAATTGCTAGAATAATTTGTTTTGGAGTCACTCTGACATCAAAAGTTCAAAATAATTGGGATTGTATGCATACTGGGTACAACTTTTCAGGGTTCGAAATTGGCAATGGTCCGCTGGCCATTGGCCACCCAAAATCACGTCGGACTAGTCGAACTAGTCCGTCTGGCTAGCCAAAATATTGCTTCAGTGTCAAAATTGATTCTAAGTAGTCCGCCTGGCTAGTTAAAAAAAAATTAAGTGTGACCCCTGCTTTTATTCCTGAAGCGCCCTCCCTATTCAGAAGTGGGTAGGTAAAATGATAATTGATTGTGCCCGAGCAATCATATTTTCTAAAAAGTTGCATGCGATTCATTCTGGTGCGAAAGATCAGTGGGTACTGTTGTGGACCATTTTGACTATTTGAGTATGCTCTGAGACAGTGAGTAGCACACTTCCAGCAAACTTTTTTTTTGCTAATAATTTGCATTTTTATTGTTACCAACCTGAAACTGTATAATTTCGGCATTTTTTCACTAAGAAATTTTACATACAAAATATTGTTAAAAAGCTGATTTCAAATCACTCACATGAATTTGAACCAAATGTGCTGTTGGGAAGCATTGATATCAATGTTGACTTTTCATTTCGTCACTCAAAACAACTCTCTTCGCAATTTGAATGGCCCTCTACAAGTTTTCAACTTATAATGGGCGTCATCGTACCATAGGTAATTCAGGTAATGGATACAACCACACGAGTGTGCAGTTTGCGAGTGTGGCTGGATTGTTTAGACACATTATGCGTGTGTTTCATAAGCGTTAACAGAACCAGCATACCCTGACAACCACAACTCATCATATTTTTGTTGCTTTACAAGTACCATAGTAATGGGTAAACTAGGCAACTTGTATTAATGCACGCACTGGGGGCGAGTTCACCCACTCGCCAAACCTTCTCAGTGATCTCACCTTCATGCATCCTACACTAAAAGTTTACAGCTGAAATGTTAGATCTGTTAACCCTCAAATACCTCAATCTTAGACATTTTCTTGATCAAACGTTTTCATTAAATTACTTTGTGTTAATACCAATTTTAAAATTATAAAAAGGCAAATAGGCATAAAGTTTGATTGGTTCTTTCTCGCAAGCTCTTCCAACATCTGCAGACGCATGCACAGCCACAGTTGGTTGATCAAGTTCTGAAATTTACTCACATTGTGAAGAATATATCGGACTGTCGACTCAACACGTTCTCTCAGTCTCACTTTTTCCCCGATGTCAAGACGCTGTAACTTTAGCTTTGTAGCCCTTGTGCAGCTGTGGAGAGTTGGATTAGAATAGGGTCTACAATATTAAACACTAACATTGGTACAGCCAAAATTTGCGTCGAATGCCAAGCAGGGGACGTGACCCTTCCTCACATCCAGAACTGCATATGATGCTACTCGAGATACTTATGATGTGCTTCTTTCCGCATATTGTGTTTACCATCTATTGAAAAGTAACAATAGATGCAGATTTAAATATCCCCAACCTGCATTCATCATCAGGCAGTGGCGAGGCGAACCGGTACCGGCGAAGGGAATGATCGATGAAGCAGCAGGCTACTGAAGCTGTATGCACGGTCCAGTGCCTTCAGTCAGTCGCCGTTCTTGTAGTGTTGCTCGACCGTTCTTCGCCGAACGATAGCGCGTATAATGCGATTGAAGAGAGAAGCTCATGAAGACATCAATCAATATACTAATTTACATGATAACAGTAGTAACCATCATGCACATGAGCTTCCTACATCATTGCAGACACAAAACACAGGTCTTCGGTGGCTTCTGGGCGGTATGCCTGCAGAAAATGCCTTCGCTATTCTGTCGCCTAGCTGGCAAGGCTGTATGTAGTAAATAGCAAAGAAACCGACCGTAGGCTTCCTACCCGAATTCGCGAAGGGCAATCATGTGGGAATTAATTTTTATATCTCGCCCGTAAGTAGTTCAGTCCTTTCACAAAAAAACTCGGCCAGTGAAGTTCTGTAATCTAAGTAGGAAAGTCTTGTTTTTATTCTCGCAAAAAAAGTAAACGAGAGGAATTAAACAACAAAAACAAAGAGCAGAAAAAGTGATTCTCTTCCCAATTCCGCATCGGAAAAAAAAAACTCCTCATTCGTTACCTGAAGAAAACATGGTGTAGAGAAATCAGGGGGAAAAGTTATGGATAGTTGCATTTTGGCATGGACGGAATATTTTTGAAAAGAAGTAATGGAAACTAAGAAATGTATGACTTAATACCCTGTCTTATGTTCATTTGTTAATGATGCTCAGTAAAACTAGCCCCATGGTTCAATTTCTGCTCTCTTCTAAATAATCATACATGTTCTCTCTGTTTCAGTGTTCCTGACATAAAATTCAGTGCTAATCATTCATCGACGTGATTGTAGAAAAGTTGATTTTGTTTACTCTCTAAAAAAAATCGAGTGAAAATTTTCACTCTAAAAAGAGTGAATACAAAAAAGAGTGAATTTCGAGTGAAATTGGAGTGAATTTTGAGTGAAAATGCTCATTTTCACTCATTTTAGAGTGACGTCAGGGATCACTCGAAGATTTTGGAGTGATCCCTGAGGTCACTCTAAAATGAGTGAAAATGAGCATTTTCACTCAAAATTCACTCCAATTTCACTCGAAATTCACTCTTTTTTGTATTCACTCTTTTTAGAGTGAAAATTTTCACTCGATTTTTTTTAGAGAGTATGATAAACTTTGGAAACAGTTTTCTCACTCTCAGTTTGACTGAAAATTATCTCTCATAATTCAAAAGAATAACACACATACAACATTTATTAACAGTAATAACCATGAAAGTAAGAAGAAGAAGAAGAAGAAATATCAAGCGAGCTTGAAGTAAACAAAGTGCTGCATGATGATCTGAATTTTTCTGTTAAATGTGTATTCCTCGTCAGGGGCGGATCCAGGAATTCTGTAAAGGGGGGGGGGCGTGACTAATATTTCTGGTGCCACTTCCGGGTTTCATTTCATTTTTTTTCTTTTTATTTATTTTGTCTTTCACAAAAATAACCGGGAGGCGTGTGCCGGTTGCGCCCCCCTCTGGATCCGCCACTGCTCATTTTTAGCCACCAAAAATTTTGCAACTGGTAATGATTTCTCAATTCTTTTGGCATAATCATGATTCCATCATCTACATGAGGTCCCTGATATGAAATTAATGTAATTGTTTCCCAGTGTTACTCATTTAAACACTCAATGTGAGATGGTTTCTTGTCAGTGGTAAGGATGCTCTAGCTAGTACTGAGAAATAATCAGATAATGATCATAAAGTCTGTTTCTTTGTTTGTTTGCTTATCTTATTTAACCACGGGTTTAAAAGCCCTCAATCAGCCAAGAGGCTGTTTATCAGAGAGGCCGTGAACAAACAGAACAAATCAAATATGGCAGAACGAAACAAAATTAAATCAAACTCTAAGAGGTGATAAAAATATATTTTTTTAAAACCCACAACGAAACAAAGACTAAACATATGCTCTAAAATCAATGTCAATGTAACAAAATAACAACAATTTGAGGTGTATCTTGTCATTGAGTTCATTCACATAATGTGAACTCTGGGTAACGACTGAATCAAGAACATTTCTAGAGGAAGTCTAACTGATATCTCCGCCAATATCTCTCTATGAGTAGTCTTCTAAATAATTTTTACCATTAATTGTTCTGTTTGCAGAATTTCTTGAAAAAAAAGAATGTACAGCTCAGTTTTACAGTGTTTTTTTTTGTTTGTTTGTTTTGTTCAATTTCAGCGGCAATACGCGTACCGATGTATTTTTCTTGTCGGTTAGTACCATAGAGATGTATACTGTAATATATATCTCTATGGTTAGTACTTTATTGGGCCGAATTGTTTTACGTCGAGTTGTGAAGTTCATCTCACGGTAGCACAGACAAATTATGGACAAAATACATGTGGATGGCACGTGAAAACAGAGACTCGCTAGCCTTTTATCAAGGCACTGTATTTGCTGCAGATATTGTAACAATTTGCTCGTCTAGGCCTAGAATACAATGTACCATTTTTCCGAAAAGATGCTGTAGGTCAGATACTGATGGCTAAAAGTTATACCATAATGAATAAACAAACAGGCCAGTCGGTTCTAGGACAATGTACTAGCACCCCTTGAACATTTATCCCAGACCCTTCCTTTTGACCCTAACCGTAATCATATAATCCTGAATCTAATCCTGACCCTAACCTAAATAATAGCCAGGGCCTCGTCTTATAAAGACTTGTGATTGATTCAAATCAATCACAAATTTGCGTTTGAATACAAATCCATCTTATAAAATAGTTATGATTGAAATTAAGACGGAGAACTGCAATCAATCAATCATCGGGTTGCGATTGATTGCAGCTTTCAGGAGATTTGTGATTGATTGATTTCTATCACAAGTTTTATAAGACATGAGCCAGGGACCAGGGTAGCTCCTCCACCGCCGGCTGGACGTTTTCAAAAGTATGGGGGCACTTCCGGGTTTCATGAGCTAAACTGCTAACAAGCGCAAAAACAAAACAAAACAAAACAAAACAAAACAAAAACAAAAAGCAGCGCCGCCACCGAGACCACATATTCTGGAAGAGAATGCATTTCATCGTAAAACATAATTATAAGAACAAAGACCAAAATCCTTAATCTAACCCCACCACTAACTGGTATGTCGACGGGGCGAAATTGTCATCGGGGTATAAGATTTTTTTTTCCTGATATAAGTATTTCTTATAAGACAATCTCGGAAGGATAATTGTGAGATTTGTCTATATAGGCATAAGTTGTCTAATTCTAAATCTGATTCAAATTGTTTTCCTCATTGAGGAAGAGACACACTCAACGTGTTTTTGCCATTATAAGTTCTCGTTGAAAACTCCTAGAAACAAAGTCGAATGTACCTGTTCTAGTTACCTATAATGTCTGTATTTACAATTGCCATAATGACAATAATGATAATATTATAAAGGCCCATTGATGATGAAAATAATACATAAACAACCACATATAGGCTTTCCGTTACTATTGTTACCATGTGATATCACTAATTGTCTGTATTTGCTTTGATTGATTGATTGATTGATTGATTTATTGATTGATTTATTTATTTATTTATTTATTTATTTATTTATTTATTCCATTCTCGTTTAGCAATGTAGCCCTTTCAGCTACGATACTAATTTCGTAATTTTCATTAGGCCTACGATATAAGTATAATATTGCTAAAAACAGGGGGAAATGACCTAGGATTATTTGTACGGCATACAGCTAATGTCCAGTAGTTGCCTACTGCAGGTACTATGCAGTACTTCGTGACAGTGGGACAGAATTAAAAACAATTCGAAGACAAACAATTAGACAACAAACAAGAAAGCCACAGTTTAATTTCTTCATTCGCTGAATCCAAATGGTCCATTTTAAGGGACTTTCCCTTTACAAAACAAAAACAACAAACAAACATACCAAAGAAAGAAAGTGAAGACCTCGTTCTTCTGAATTTGCTGTAGGCCTACTCTTGTGTTCTCTTATAAGATACAAATGTAGTTAATGCCAAACATGTCTAGAACCGTACGGTCTTACACATTGTAACGTATTGTTCTTGATGATCCATAATATAAAAACTTACAAAGATTAGCAAATGTTCTGCATAAAAGATCTGTAAAAATTTATAGGAGCATGATGGTTATATATCACAAGGACTGGTGAACAGCAAATTTCAACGCGCCGAACTGAAGGGGGGGGGGGCGGGGTGCCAGTGGAAGGAGGTGCACCATCACGCATGGACGCACTCACAGTGGGCAGCTTGCTGATGGTAAAGCGCGCGCTATGAAACCATCAAAGACCCACGTGGTATGTGTTGGGGCATGGCTGATAAGGTCGCTTGTTGGGTGCACACGTCTAACACACTGGTATTTTCCATGTAAACTAATGTAGACAGTAGCTGGAGGCGAGGCAACGCATTTGTGTGTAGTGCAGTGCGGGAGAGCTGTAGTGGAACTTCTTTGATCCAGTGTACGTTTTTGTAGACCCTAACGTTAAACGTCTTCCTCGATCAGTCTTTCCAGTCATCTCACGGTTCGTGTAATTCACTCCAAAAATGGCAGGTAAGAAACATTTTGCACGATAGCCTGAGCCTGTATGATATAGAACCCCAACGTTAGTTTCTAGCTAGGCATTTAACAATATCTATGAGCACGATGAGTGACAGGAGTGTTAAGTTATCTTGTCATGAGCCATGCGCTATGTGATACTGATAAGTCATTAATTTACTGACGTTATTCCTGTTGTTTATGTATGATATCAAATGGTCAGTCGATCCACGACACGGCTGTTTACCGCCAATTGATGCAATCTGTCTTGCCAGAAATATCTGAAGGCTGACGGCATGATTTTAACCACCATTTAATGATTTACATTAGTCATGACAAGGCTGACATTGTGACAATCATGACAATGGGTGAAACTGTTCTTGTTGAAGTTACAAACTCTCTAATCAGATATCAGGAATGTGTCAATATGGTCAACCTGATGACAGTGAATGCAAGGGTGCTGTTCGTTGAATATTCCGAAGGTTCGCTATTCCGAAGGGTCATTATTCCGAAGGGTCGTTAATCCGAAACACGCAATTTCCTATACCTTGTAGAGGTTTGTTAATCCGAAAATGAAAAAGGGTTCATTAATCCGAAAATTTGTTTTGTTATTCCGAAGGTTCGTTATTCCGAAGATTGGTTAATCCGAAAATGAAATTCGGAACAATGAACCTTCGGAATAACGAACCTTCGGAACAACGAGCTGTAACCAAATGCAATGGTATGCACTTGGATCCATCCACTGCCAGTGCGCCAATCCGTCAATGGCCTGCTTTGGCTTGCTGGGCTCTTGCTTAAATTATCCTGAAATTAAGTGAGAATGTGCTTACCTAAGTAAATTATATTACTTAACTTCATTCGTACTCAGCAGGATTCATCATTCTGAACATAGGCCTACATCAGTTAACAACAAAATTATTCATACCGTCACACCCCCCGGGAAAATTTTAGTTTTTAGCAGATTTCTTACAAGTAAAGGATGGAGTGATGGTGATTGGGTGTTAGGCCTATACGTATCTCAACATTTCTATTGTTATGCAAATGAGGTGAATTGGAATTAACATCAATTTATAGAGGACAAGAGTAAAAATTTAACACCCAAAATCACCATCACTCCATCCTTCACTTGTAAGAAATCTGCCCAAAACTAATAATTTCTCAGAGGTATGAATAATTTTGTTGTTAACTGTATATCTCGAGATGACGATTGAGTGTCTGTACAGTGCAGACAGGCTGTGCTGATATTACAAAGTGTGATTAAAAAAAATGGCCACACATTTTACTAGTGACTGAGTGATGTGGGTGCCCCCTCAAGATTTCTTTTGATGTACATCTGTAGTACAAGTTCTCTTATTAAATTTTGTTTGTTTGTGCATGCTTTTGCCAGCCCAACCTCCCACCAAGAGAATGAAAGGTACTTGTATGACAGATTTGATTAATTTGATGTGCATGCTGTGTTTGCCTTGTAGTTTAGAAAACCCCACAAAATCCTGCACTATTTTGTATCATAGTACACATTTGAAAAGGTAGCACAAAAGGGAAATTTTTAGTTGCAAAAGTTATGGAGAAACAACAGCACAGGCAAAAATTAGAGGAGTTTTATAAGTAAAGTAGTAGTAGTAGTAGTAGTTTGGTGATGGTATTCATACTGTTTGATTATGCAAACTTGTGCTGATTATTGCTGTGGTATCTAACATTTACTTCAAAACAACTTTCTCTGAATATCAGTACAAAGTCCTTTCAAAGTCTCATCCTGTCCACCCACCCAAGTAGAGCTGTCCATAGTGATTTTTCCCATTGGTGCTAATAATGAGTAGTCTCTTTTCTAACTTCTGAAATTGCCTAACAAAGAAACATATCTTCTGTAAATTATGTTGACAATACTGTACAGTATACCAAATCTTGTGACAATGATTTTCTATTACATAGCAAGCCCAAATCCCCACCCTATACCCTCCCCTCGGACATGAGGAGTGTCAAAGCCATTATTGATTAGCATGCTTATCCACTCCCACATGTTCACAATATGTCTTCACCAATGATCCCCTGAACTTATAAAGAGATTCAATGATAACAATTGTGTTTACAAATTTAATGAAAATATAGCAACCTCCCCTCCAAAAACAAATAGATTAAAATACAAACAAATAGATAAAGTAACAGCCCAAAAAGGGCACCCATACAATGTAGGATTTGTGTCTACAATAGGAATGTGAATACTGATGAATAGGACTGCATAAAGTTACCCCAATAGGCAGAAAGCCATCCTCCACCTCAGTTTTATGGAGTGAGACACTCCAAAAGCAGATTCAATATTCAGGGGGCTTTTTGGAGGATTTTTAATTGTCAAAGTAGCAAAGATCCATTGTTGCAATAAAGTGATTTGAAATTCCTATCGTATTTATGATCTACACCCACAGCTCTGTTTGTGTCTGAAATGGGAAGCTGTCAAAAAGAGCTGCCCTGGATCAGTTAACACTTTTGCTTTGTTATCTGTCGGATGTTATCTGCCTGCCTGCCTGTTCTAACCGTCTGCTACTAACATCCTGAATACCGCGTTTCCCCATCGCCCTATCAGCTCGCATTGTGCATAGAACCTTTGTTCCCTTCTCACAGTGATTATAGTGAAAATAATCAGTGAAAGTTTGAGCAAAAGCATGCAACAGTCTGAAAGTTAATGGATTCTAAGTATATTCATGGTCTGTCCCTTCATAGGAACTCTATGTTTCTACAGTTTATAATAGTTTTAGAAGATAACTAATTGATGAAGGAATATCACAAATCTATTTATTTGCATAAGCCCACATTCTCTTGACCTGTGGCTGAAATTGATGTAGAAACCAAATATTCATCGTCCACTTTTTTCTTGATGAAGTCATAGGCTGTTGTCATGGCATTTGAAGTAACTTCAAATGTTTAAAACCTCATATATTTTCTTAAACAATTAATCTTTCTGCAATTTTTACATAAAAGGCATGGTTTACCATTCGCAGATGAAATAAAAACCCAGCATTGATGCTTCAAAAATGGACTAAATGTGAGTTAGGGATAGAAACAACCAATATAACCATTTCAATTGGTATAATCAATGTTAAGTATTGTTAAATACATGAAATGTGAACAGTGGTTATGATAAAATTGTTTCCAGACTAAACTGTCTACAGTCATGGTTTATTGAGAATAGTAGTGATATCTCCTTATTGATATTCTAGGTTCTATCCCAAATTCTTATATGGTAGGATGTTTTGTGATACAACTGACCAACACACATGCAACAAATGTGATATCTTGAATATTTTTTTAAATAGCTGCTCCCATAGGTAAACTGGAAACAAGAATTGCAGAGTTCTAATCTAGAGAGGTGGCTAGTGGAATTCACCTGAGCTTTTGAACTTCATAAATTTTAACAAATTATCCACTTTTCCTCAAATCTTCACTGAATATTTTCCCAATCTTTCTGTATTTTATGAATCTATGTGTTTGAGGAAACATCTTCTTAAAGGACAAGTTCACCTTCATAAACATAAGGATTGAGAGAATGTAGCAATATTAGTAGAACACATCAGTGAAAGTTTGAGGAAAATCAGACAATCCGTTCAAAAGTTATGAATTTTTGAAGTTTTTGTGCAGTAACCGCTGGATGAGAAGACTACTGCAGTGTATGAATAACTTAGATGTCACATGCGTACAACAATATAAGGAAAATAAAAAGAGAATTTCACAAAATTCCATCTTTTGAAAAAAATACACATTCCCCTGACTCGTTACCGACAAATGTTATGGGTAATATTATTCCCCCTGCCTTTAGAAAGAGGCAAGTCAAGAGCTCCTTTATTATGCGAGAAAAGTGAAAATATGTTGAATTTTCTTTTAAATTTTCTTTATACTGTTGTACGCATATGACTCACAAGCTGTAGTAGTCTCCTCATCCAGCGGTTCCAACACAAAAATTTAAAAAATTCATAACTTTTGCATCGATTGTCCAATTTTCGTCAAACTTTCACTGATGTGTTCTACTATTATTGTTGCATTCTCTCAATCCTTATGTTTATGAAGGTGAACTTGTCCTTTAATTAAAAGGAACTGCTCCTTTTTCAGCCATTCTTACATACGTGTGTGAATGCGCATAACTCACCATACTTTCCTATTGCATCTGATTCAGATTGTGATTAAATCTGCATCTCCTGGTTTGTGAGGGAGAACAAACAGGCAGCTCAACATTTCAAGAAAACAAAAAACACACTTTGTGAGCTTTCATTTCCTGATTTTATAGGGCAATAAACATCACTGATGAGCTCATTTGGGTCCCCCGAGCAGGTTCTCTCATGTTCAGCAAATTCCCTTAGTGGACGTATCTAGAAGTTTTCAATCTCAAAGGCAGATGATATGAAAAATGCAACAAGAAGCAAAGCTATATTCACGCATGTACATGACTGAAATTTATGAGGGCTTCCATCTGTTCACAAATGTGGCAGTTTCTATAGGATTTATGATACAGTGTACATCATTAGGCACACAAATATCTAATTACCTGGTAGTTTGATGTTTTTTATGTTTTGCACACGCTTTTCACTTGTGTGAATACATTTCATTTTTAGCTTGTTGCAAATTTTTGAGCATGTTGCACAGCATGTTGCTGGCTTTTGAGGATGTTGCACAAGAATTTGAGCATGTTGCAGTGACATGCTGAAACCCCTCATGGACCACCCTAGTTTTCCCATATTTGTCTGGACAGCAGAAAAGAATGTTTGTGATGCAGGTTCACGGAGGTGGCCATTCAGGCATTGATTAATGAGAAATCTTGTAAATTTTTGTAGGGATAAAAGAGAGGTAACGAATCAGTAAATCTTTTATCATGCTTTCATTGTCATATGGAGTGATAGTGATTCATCTGTATACTACCAAACTTGTAATGTTGTATAATTGATTATGGGCATGTATGTATTTTGTGCATGTAACATAACAAGAAGCCTGAACTGACTATCATAATCCATGGATATTAATCTGGACATGTGTGTTCTTTCTTTCAGCTGAACCAGGCAAGAAGCTCAATGAGGGCAAGACAAAGATCGTCTATGAACTGCCCAACTTTGAGGTGCTCCTGCAGTCCAAGGACCGCATCACCGCCCACAATGCACAGATGGTAAACCAAATGGTGGGCAAAGCAGCCATTTCCACTGCCACCACTTCCAAAGTGTTTGAGTTCCTCAGTCTGATTGGTGAGTCGTGACCTCTGACCCATGAAGTCCTCAAAATTATCAAATGGGTCATTTTGTGACCAAATCTGTTCCTGTCTGTTACTATCACATGGCATCCATCTTTGCTTCGTTAAATGTTTTACTTCACACTAAGCATTTTCCTGCTCATTTTCAACTGCATAATTGTATAAGAATATCCTTGTCCTGAAAATTGCTGCCTCTCTAATATTTTCACATGTCTTATATTAGCTCTGATAATTAGGAATTTTTATGTTTGTAATGTTTCATGTAGAAGTGAAATATAAATATGACTGCTATATACTCCAGTAGTGATGACATTATTTGTGGTGATAATGATAATTCAGTAGTGATAAGGATAATTATGGTGATCACATATGTGTAAAGAGCTATGATGATAAGAATTTATAACATCTAAAGCTACTGTTTATATCCTGGAAATCTTTTTGTCTGAGGCGACCATGCATCAACATTATCATAGTTCTGTGTACTGAGGCTTATGGTCTCTTTTATTCTGTGACTTATTTTCATTTTCCCTGTGATATCCAGGTACATGAATAATATTTAAAAATGGTAGGAATGTTCCTCGGCTTCTCTCATAAACCTTCAACAATACAGGCATCAAGAATCACTTTGTCCGCAAGGAGACAGACACTGCATTTGTCGCCAGGCGGTGCGAGATGATTCCCATCGAGTGGGTGACGCGACGGATCGCCACGGGATCCTTCCTGAAGCGGAATCCTGGCGTCAACGAGGGCTACCGCTTTGCACCACCCAAGCTAGAGTACTTCTACAAGGTGAGGCAGCTTTCTCTGCTTTTACTGGTACAGGGGAAGCACTATAAATTGAAGAGGTCGGGACCCAACAGATTTCCTCATTATACCCAATATCTGGTTAGCAGTGTTTGTTATGTCAAGTTTTCCCTGTATATGATCATTTGGATAATTTTGGGGCTGCCAACATTCACATATTTAAGTCTTCGGGTTACAATTAGCGATCATGCAGTGTAACAAGCCTTTCAATATGAAAATAATTTCCAAATTAAGATGCCTTGTGTACCCTCTTGTCAGGACATGAAAAGATATTCAAGTGTTCAGTGAGCCTCATGTAGAACCAGGGACACTCTGCAGCTCTATCATTTGGCACAAATTTTAGTACAAAAAGTGTTAACATTCTATGACATATAAGTCACTCTTTATGAGTGTAAAATGCACTTTGGTTGTAATAGGGTATTTGTCATGCATCACACAAAAGCTTTTTCATATTATCACATTAATCAGGAAAACTCAGCTGATCAACCAAACTGGTTGGAATCATCACCAGGAAAAAGGGATTCACACTTTTCAAGTGGGCTCATGTGACCCCTAAGACTATGGGAATGCACCCAGAAAATCATTGACAAATCACAACATATTTAACTCTTCCTCTTTAAGAAAAAAGAAAGAAAGAAAGATAGAGCAGAAATTTAAGAACAGCACACACTTCTATGATAATAGATATAATGGTCCAGCTTTCAGACAGACTTTGTCATTTATCTCCTTTGTGTTACCTGCTCAATGACAGACTTTGTCATTTATCTCCTTAGTGTTACCTGCTCAATGTGATAATGTGATCAGGCTCATTTAGATACCAGTATGTCTATATCAGCCATTGTGTTTTATCCTTCTTGACATTTATAGCTGAATAAGCACTTTACATTGTGCATGCCAGGAAATTGGCACAATCATACGGTTGTCTTATTCAAGACTGAATAAGATATTGTTTGGCGTAGTGTATGTGGAAGGGGAGTCAGCTCTTTAAAGGGGCCCTGAAATCCAAATGCATGTTGATTTATGATACCCTCAACATCACTTTTGCAGTGAAATTAATATCTAGAAACATTCCATATGTTTTTTACAATTTTTTTCTTCTATTTTTCTTCAGATTACTAGGGAACGCCCACAAAAAATCCTTCCAAACCAATTAACTTCAAGATTCTTTTGTTAACTTTTAAATGTTTGCGAAATATTGCACCGGTTTATCTTCAACAGTTGATAACTGAATTCCTACCCTCCCGGAACTTGCGGTCTAACAACAAATCACTTTTAATACCTCCTCTTGTCACTACACAATCTTATGGTTCTAGAGCTTTTCAGTCAGCATCTCCTCAACTCTGGAACAGTTTACCTGAATGCTTGAAACAAACAGACTCAGTAGACAAATTTAAATCCATGTTAAAAACGTATTTGTTTATTGAGTAGTATTATGACTGTGTTTCTTGTCTTATACCATTACTGAAACTGTACCTTCTTCTTCTTTCTTTCTTTCTTTACTTTCCTCTTCTTCCCTTTCTATTGTTTTCTTTTTCCCATAGCGCTTAGAGACATTTTATGTAATAACGCGCTATATAAATGTTGTGAATTATTATTATTATTATTATTCTTGAGATGACCTCATCTGTCAATCATTGCTAAAGTACTGAAATATTTAATAAAAGACATTGGAATGCACCTTTGTCTCGACTTAGCATAACTTGCATGTTTCTGTGATATTAATGTGACCAACAAAAGACATGGCGATGTACATCACATTCACGTCGGGATCAGAGTCAATATTTTTGCGTGTCTTTAATTTCATGAATAGTACCCGATTCACGAAATTCACGAAAATAGAAAAATTCGCAAAATATTCGGTGTATACAGTATTTTAGTGACCAGATTAGACTTTTCATCGAATGGCTTGATAAAGAGAAGATTTGTCTGTAAAATGAGGAATCAAGAAGAAACCCTTCAACATTCTCCCTTCCCATCTCCTCTTCTCTTTTGTGCCACACCAGGATGATGAGGCCGGTGACCCAGAATGGTCCTACGCCCAGATTGTGGAGTCAAAGATGAAGCCCGGTGGCAGACTCATTGGGCCCCACGAGGTCGACATTATGGGGAGGGCCACCGTCACAGTGTTTGAGGTGTTGGAGAAGGCCTGGGCTGCCCTTGACTGTTCACTCATCGACATGAAGATTGAGTTTGGTGTGGATGCAGAGACAGGCAAGCTTTTTTTTTCTTTTTCTTTTTCATAGACCTAGTAAATATAATGGTGTCAAGGTTTGAAATTCACTTAGCAAATAATTAATAGATTTGAATACCCTGCATATCAAGGATGAAGGAGGCATTTTATTTCTCAAGTTTTCTATAGGTCTGAGGAAGCAAAAAGATATTTGTGTACATACTAAGAAAATGATGAGAGCATGAAAGGGCATCGGCATTATCAGATTAGTACTTCAGCATGATGGGTTAAGGCGCTTATCAAAAAAAAAATAGTACTAAAAGAAATGCCTTTTATTAACAAAAGTCTTTCTGTCTAAGTGAGTGGTAATTTTGTGTTGGTTGTTAACCTTCAGGAGAGATCGTTCTGGCGGACATCATCGACAGCGACTCGTGGCGTCTGTGGCCAGCTGGGGACAAACGCCTCATGGTGGACAAGCAGGTCTACCGCAATCTCAAGGAGGTGACAGACGAGGCTTTGCTGCAGGTCAAGCGCAACTTTGAGTGGGTTGCCAACAAACTGGATGTAAGTTTGAGTTTTTTGTTGTTGTTGTTGTTTTTTTTTTGGGGGGGGGGGTGTGTGGAGGGTAAAAGTCACCATGCCAGTCTTAATTGGATGTAAAAAAAATGTCCTAAATTAGGTTTAGTGGGTGGTAGATTAATGAATATACTTGAATATTCAGTATGTGGTCAACACAGATGTTGGTGGAAATTTGTGGATGTTTAAGGACTAGACGCAAGTGAAAGTAGATGGTGGTCAAGGAATGTCATGTAGATTGAATGAAATGGTTGGCTGGGAGGCAATATACAGGGGGACATTTAGTGTTTCCGGCCACAGTGTGAGACTACAGTTGGTCATGGTGAACTTGTAAACTTATTTACCAACTTTGTCAAACTTGCCTTACCTTCCTAGACTTATTGTTTCTTTGGTATCTAGTCATGATGCAAAGACACCAGTAGATCAATATTCATGTAGCCCACATCCACCTATACTTTAATCGTGCATCACCTTGCAGGACTTCATCCCCACACCCAAGGCCCAGGTCGTCGTGCTCATGGGCTCAGCCAGCGACCTCCCCCACGGAGAGAAAATCAAGAACGAATGCGTCTCCTTCGGCATCCACTGCGACCTGCGAGTGACCTCTGCCCACAAGGGTACGGAGGAGACTCTGCGGATTCTCAAGTACTACGAGTCGCTGGGGATCCCCGCCGTCTTCGTCGCCGTGGCTGGGAGGAGCAATGGCCTTGGACCAGTTCTCTCGGGCAATGCCACCTTCCCGGTCATCAACTGCCCGCCAGTGAAGGCCGACTGGGGACCTCAGGATGTGTGGTCTTCTCTCCGTCTGCCATCTGGTGAGTGAATTCAAACTACAGTTAAACTCGCCTACGTCGACGTCGCATATGTCGAATAACTGCGCAAGTCGAAGATTTTAAAAAGTCCCGATTTTTCCCCATTGACTTACGTGTATTAATTCACTCACAAGTCAAATTTTTAAAGTCAAATACTCGCCTAAGTGGATGAAATTCCAAGAACACTTTCACGGAAAAACCATTGAATTCACTGTGCCTAAGTCGAATAAGATTTTATTGTGTAATAAATCACTGTCAAAATCATGAGACGCCAGTTTTTGTTTACATACAGTATATACCAAAAGAAACTTTGCGTTAAAAACATTTAACGTTTCATTTACACAAGCGGTTTCACCTGAATCGTTATTAACGCAAACTAACGATCTGGAAAATTAACGTTTGTAGTAATGGTGAGTAACGATCCAAAGCGCAAATTAACGATGTTTCGTTGACATTAACGATAGTAATGCAAGAACTCACGCGAGATTTGGGTTTCCGTTACCCAGACCTGGTGAAAGGACGACGTATCGCCTCTGCCGAGTGTAGCGATCCATGCCTTATATACTTAGCGGAGTCTTTTCGCGAATCGTATCACGATTTCGCGAATGGTTAATATGCGACCGGGGTCACCAAAAACGCACGCCGTGCCAACAACAACAACAACAAAAGCCGGATGTTTGCCTTCAGTTTTGGAAATGAACAGCGGTAACAATCGGCTCCATAAGATGCGAGAAGAAATGTCAGATGTTTGCTTTTAATTTTGGAAATGAAAAAAGGTAATATTCAAAGTGGATAAAGCGTCTTGCTGAAGGGCAAATATCGGGCACACCGCTCCAGCTCTCAGCTCCAAAGTAGACAACATACATGTACATTATACACGTGTATGCGTGGTGTAACTGTAAGTCGATTTTATTTCGACTTACGCACAAGTCGAAACTCGCCTAAGTCGATGTGTTTTGCTCAGTCCCGAGAAGATCGACTTATGCGAGTTTAACTGTACTCAACAATTCAATGACATCCTCGGGCTCTCTTCCAAAGCAGAGCTAATGCCCTGTTCCGTACTAGTAATGGTTTGTTTTGCTTTCAGAAAGAGGACTGAGAGGGTAGTGTACTTATGAAGAAAGGATGAAAATCGGCCTTGTTTCCTCTTTGTATCATACTTTCGATTTTCTGTTAGAGGCAATGTGCTCTGTAGAACTTAGCAAATCCATTTGCCACACAAGGATGTTTTCATAGAGCTATGTTTACAAGGTACCGAGACAAGACATATCAAGCATAGTATAGATACATGTTTTGTAGCTTTGCATGTTACAATAGGACATGATAAGAATACCTTGACATAAAATGGATGTTTATGTGAGCTGATAATGTGCAGGTCAATGTGATCATATGACTCAAAATGATACGATGGGATGTTATCACGTGGCTTTTCCTTACATCCAACTGTGATAAACCGTATCATTACATAGGGATGTTTTCACAAAGCTGTTCTAATAAAAGAGCAATTGAACACCAAAAATTTGATATAAAGAACGTCATGAAGTGGATGTTTGTGGCAGGCCAGACCCACTGAAGGAATCAATGCCCCCTTTTTCATTTCAAATACCCAGGTCTTGGCTGCACCACCACCTTGTCGCCTGAAGGGGCCGCGTGGCAGGCAGCTCAGATCCTGGGGATGACCAATCACGTCGTCTGGGGTCGGATCCGTGCCCGCCAGCTCAACACATGGATTGGGTTGAAGGAATCGGACAGGAAACTCCAAGAGTCTCTGGACAAGTAGAAATCTGGGATGAGATCTGTTTGTTATTCTGAGCTGTGGTAAAGGTCGATATGGGATGGCATCTCCTGCTACCCGTCACAATTTTCTGTTTCGAAAGACAATCTCTTCTCTTCAAACTGTCTTGCACAATGTATGTACTTTTTGTGTGTATCCCATCACATCATTGCCAGAGCTCTTTACCCTTGTCATTATGGACTCTTGCTCAGAATAAATAACATAACAAGTTTGACATTGCATTAACTACTGAGTTTTGCAAGTTTGCAACTGCCAAGTTTGGCAAGTCTCTCAAGGAGGGGTGCATTTTAAGACCAAAGGAGTCCAGTGAAGTTGTTAAACATTAAATGTTGACAAAAAAGTAGATTTTGAAATATAGTGCGAGTGCGGATGAATATGTGACAGTTAAACTCTCTGAAATGGTTGAAGTTATGTCTTACCTTACATGTTTACTTGTTTGGTGCTTTTGTTTTTATTTGACTATTAGCTTTGGAGTATTTACAGTACTTTAAAAACCTGATCACTCCTTTCAAATGTCAGTTGCTGTCTGTTAAACAGTTCACATGCCTAGCATTAGACTAGATTGGCTAACACCTCTCGGTGGCTGATGAGTGGTTGTTTGTTACAATGTACCGGTATGTTGAACCCTATGGCCCGAATTCACGAAGGTGGTACAAATGAAACCATGGTTTAAACCATGGACAAAAACCGTGGAGGGCCAAATGTCGCACGGAATATTTCGTTAAGAAATTGGTCATTTTGTCGACAAAACGACCGTTTCGTTAATGAAATTATCATTTCGTGGACAAAATGTTCATTTAGATACAAAATGTTGTCATTTCGTTAAAAAATGATCATTTCATCGACGAAATGACTGATTGCGTAACGAAATATTCCGTGCGACACTTGGCGCTCCATGGTTTTTGTCCATGGTTTCAACCATGGTTTCATTTGTACCACCTTCGTGAATTCGGGCCCATGTGTGCTTTGAGTGATAATTGGCACAAAAAACCCCAAACACACTGCCAGGTCCCTGGCACAAAATGGGTCATGGGCTGGAAACCAGTATTGGTGACAGCAAGAAAGGAAATACATTTCCTACAGCTATTCCACAAGGTGAATGCCTTCTTTCAGGAGTGTTCTTATTTTCCATCATCAAAGTCGGTCTTTATTTTGCACTTGATCAATTGAAATAAGCACAAACACCAGTGGCTATGGTGGCATCTAGTGGGATTGGAAATATTTTTGTACAGATGAGAAGTGGGATATTGTTATTCTACTGTGTTTATTCTTGTCCTTTCTAGGATTATTTTTTTTTGTCGCTTTGTTTGGTGGTGGTGGTGTATTATGTGACGTGTTGTTAACAGTTTTAGGATGGTTAGGGTACCATCAACGCTTATTGCAGAATTCCATTGAAATACTTACATGTGTTATTCAAGGAAAAGGGATATTTTTTAGCAGTTTAAAGAGCCATTCCAGTGAGTTCAAATGGGAAAGAATGAAAGAAATCCTGGACTGCCAGCACAATGAGATTAATAAATTCAAATAAGTTTTTGAACATTGATATGTTATCTTATTATCTGTGACCCTCTTAAATTGGATTAATCATTCTGTTCTTTGTCAGATGTACAAAAGAAAACATCAAAAGTACTAATTTTCATATACATTTTACTCGTGTATTTTTTTTTTCTGAATTATGCATTTTGTAATCTTTGAAATGGTGTTACAGGGTTTCAAATGTCAAAATATACGGAAGGCAGAGAGAATGTGTTCAATGAGAAGTAAATGAGGGAATGTTATCCCAGTGTAATTTTGCATTAAAGTGCAGAAAAAACTGCTTTATTTACGTCAAACAAGATTGTACATAGTGCTATTTGTGTCGAGTGTGGTTCCATAGGAACGCTTGTGAAGTGAAATGAATTGAATTGTAAATTGGAGGAGAATTTATCCTGAAATGAAAAGCTGTGTGATTGAAAGAAGCATTGACCAAAAGCAATTACTCAGTGAAATTCCAGTCAGATTACATGTTTAAAATGATCCAACCTAATCCAACCTACCTGTACAGTGGACTCCCGTTATAATGAAGTCCTCAGGACCGGCAGTTTTCATTATATCGAAATTTCGTTATAACCGAACAAATAAACAATAAAAATACATAAATTGAACAACGTTATGGCCCGAATTTCTACTTCATTATGACTGGAATTTCGTTAGAACCGTGCACTGTACCAAATCTAAGTTCAGTGTCGTGCTAGCTGTTGGGTATGTCACAATCACAACACAATGTACAGTACTTGTTTTCCACCTTAAATTATACTAAGCTGTTGCACATGTCGCAGTATTCCTTTGTGTATGCATGTTTGCTGTAAAGTCACAGAAATGTGCAGAATGCTGAACAGCACTCAATCAGGCCAGACAGATGCATTAACTGGCTCCAAATACAACTTGTCAGCTGAATATAACTGAACTTCCAAGAGTCCTACTGTATAATTTTTGCTAGAGGTGAAACTAGTCAATTGCAGGTTTCCTTACAAAAATATACATGATATTATTGATTTGATGTATTTTTAATCACTTTTATTGCCTCTGGGTAAATTCTTCTACAGGTATCATGTGCTTTGTGAGGCTGAGGGTTGCAGAGAAAGTTTAAAAATGTTGACAGAACGAAGATATTGTCAGAATGACAAATCTGTGTATGTTTCCAGATTAATTCATCGCACCTGTATGTACTTCATGACACCGTGTTGTCTCATGAACATTGGACTTTTGTATGTGACTAAAGAACAGTGGGTTAATGATCTACAACAGCAAACTCTCCACACTGTGTTGTTATTTTGATTTGACTGAGATGTTGTGTTGTTAATGTGGGTGTGAATCATTACTGTTTTTGTGCTTCAACAAATAATGGTAGAGATTTATACAGGCCTCATTTAGACATTTTCATTTTGGCATTATTGCTATTTATTATTATACATGTATTTCACAACAAAGACATTTTGAAAAACTCGTACAAATCTCAGAAATACAAAATTGCAACAACCCGATACTTTGCACATTCTTATACAGAGAGGGGTTGTGCACACTTGTGAACATTATTTCAAAGGTATTACATTGTACTGGGATATCTCATTACATGTATAAGGTCGCAGGTCTAGCTTATTTACTTGTTACATCCCATATTCTAAACCCTCGTGTCTGTACACTTGGACCTCACCCTTGAATATACACTGCGTGAACATGTTCAGCTACATGTATGATGCAGTTACATACATGGAAAACGTATGACACTGTATTGATTATGAATAGTATTTATGTATGTATATGAATCTTCACCTTGTCTACACATCTTCATAACATTGTCTCATTCACACAGTAATGTCATAGTCTTGCAGAAGCAAACTAATGGTACTTTTGAGCAAACATGCAAAAATAGAAAGGAAAGAGAAAGAAGAACATAAAGATATACCAGTGGAATGATAGAAGTAAAGTTAAGAGAAGGAAAGGAAAACTAATAGAAAAATGTTACAAGGATGAAAATGACATGAAAGAATGGGGGGAACAAAATCAGTGAGCTGAAGCAATGCAAAGTTTTATGACGGGAAAAGATAGAGATGAAAATATTGCACATTATGAAGATATAACAGAAGGGGGAAAAACAAGTTAAAGGGTATGTACAGTTCTGGTTGAGGTGAGGATTTAGCTTTTAATGTTTTACGAGATATTCAGAAACCACTCTATGAGATGTCAAAGAGCATGCAATTCTAAGAGGTATCAAATAAGTTTATATGATGAAAATCGGTTTTGAAATGGCTGAGATATCCAAAAACAAGGTGAAACAAAGAGATCCTAATAAAAGGCGTGGCCTGTCGCCTTTTATTATTATCACTTTTTTGGATATCTCAGCCATTTGAAAACCAATTTTCATCAAATAAATGTTGAATTCTTCTTAGAATTACATGCTCTTTCATATTTTCATAAGAGGTTTCTCATTATCTCACTTAGGAATGTTCAAATAATGAATCCCCACCTCAACCAGTACTGTACAGTCCCTTTAACTAATAGAGAAGATGAAATGAATTATATGAGGAGAGATACACACATATGTTAAAGGGAAGCAGTCCTGAGATTTTCACTGTACTGATAATTAAGAAGAGTAAAAAATATAACCTTTCACCAATTTATACGCGTGGACATCAAAAATTGTCTCCGTACGCGATTTTTAAAAAATAATTCCTGCAAGCGATCGTGTAAGAGCCTGCCAAAAGGTGCAACGTCATTGATGCCCTACTCTCAAGTTGACAGCTGTGCCTCAGAAAACCAATTTAAGTGTTCAAAATGATCATATCTGATTTTTTCATAAAATGTGACAATATGTGGTTTTATTATTTCAAATAAAATATTTCAAGCTTATTTATATATACAATTAATATAAAAATAAATAGTAAACATGTATTTATAAATAACTAGGGATGACGAGCAGAACACCGCTGGAAAGAGTTGTGCATCGATGACGTATGACTCTCCGCCAAGACTTGCTCATTTGCAGAGTCACACTTTTTTAACCGAAATGTACGAGCTTATTTGGTGATTTGAAAGTTTGTTTTTGATGAAAGTAGTTCATTGGAGGTACCAACAACAACATATTTTTTTTAATTTTGTGAGGACTGCGTCCCTTTAAGGAAAGACAAAAGAATGACTGCATAGGGATTGATTAAAAGTGCTAATGAAACAAAAGTCAAAAGAAGGGATAATAGGAAAAAAATTAAGATAAAATAGGAAAATTAGGGAAATGCATACATAAAAGCATGCCAAAGTTGACCTTTACTTCCTGGGTCAAACTGCACATTACACCTGCGCAAAAGGAAGAGCTTGATTTTAGCTACAACAATTAGCATTATAATAAATGTAAAACTCTGTGAAGACTGTTCTGAAACATACTGTATTTTCCTCTTACAGTAGGTGAAACCTACGGCAGGCCAATGTTATGATTTTGGTACAATATCTTTGTCTGTCTCTTTGTCTGTCTATCTGTTTGTGTTCAAGATAACTCGAGAACAGATAAACAAATTATCACAAAATAGGGTTGCTAGCAGGGTGTGTTCATAGTGAGGTAAAGAAAACATTTGGGACGTGAGGTCAAAGGTCAAAGTCATAAGGTCATAAAGGCTTTATCTCCCAATAACTCAATAACTCAATTTTCAACAAAACTTGCAGGGTGTGTTCACAATGAGGTTAGAAAGAAGCAATTGAATTTTGGGATCATGAGGTCAAAGGTCAAAGGTCAGAGGGTTTAAAGGACATGAAATAACTTTGATCTTCGAATAATTTGATGATGGATGAACAGATATGCACCAAACTTGCAGCGTGTGTTCATAATGAAGAAAGAATAAATTAAATTTGGGCTGATGATGTTAAAGAGGTCATAAAGGTCATAGAAGTCATGAAATAACTCAACAATGGATGATACAGATTCACCACATTGCAGGGTGTGTTCATACTAAAGTAAGAAACAATTTAGGAATCATGAAGTCAAAGGTTTTGATACCCTCCTCTTTCAAGTCCTAAATATGCACCTAACTCTGATGTTAGCTGAGATTCTTCAGCTGAGATTCTTCAGCTGCACATGGGCTGAGTATCAAGATGTACACAATACATGTCAAGATTTCCAAAGGCCAGCCTTCCCATTACATGTTCTTCTCATGCTAGGCAGATACACATATTTAAATTCTGATTTGGAAAATATCATACCTGTAGCAATGTTTGACATTTTTATCAATCGCCCATATTCTCATTTATTTTGTTTTTATTTTTCATTCAGTTTAGGCCGCCCATAGCACATAGCAGCAGAAAAAAAGCAGCACAAGAGCTACATGTCAAAGTAGAGGAATTGCTGATTTACATTTACTATTACTTAAAAAGAGCAGCAAGAGAAAGTAAGAGTTCAAATCCTCCTTTATTGATATCAGATGCAAATCTTCCACATCACAAAATCATCAAACATATGTGCACATAATGGTTATTGCTTGGACAGAGCATCACTTGACTCCCTGAATAGTGGGGTGCACTACTTCCATTCTTTGAAAGAGAGAAAAGAAAGGCTAATAGGAAAAAATTACAGAGAGACATACAAGACAGCGAGATAGAAAGAAAGAAACCAAAAACTATGGCAGAAGCATCTGCAAATTCAGCCACAGTTGCCAAAAAAAGAACACAAGTTCCTCCATCAAAAAACTGTGTCCTCTATAAAGACTGGCAGTTCAAGTGGGCCATGCAGGTCAGCACTATCAGTATCAAGTTCTGCTGCATATACTGCCATGAGGAGGCCTACTGCTCCTTCGGTTTCAGCAAGCATCCAATACAGTCAAAAGATTGGAACTTTTTGTGTGCATGCTCGACCAAAAGCATGAAGTTCTGCTAGAAGTACTGTCACCAGTAAGGGCACACCAGATTCTTCTGCAATATCCAACCCCTTCTTCACAAAGTCTGGAAGTTCATGTGTTCCTGTAAAGTAATCTGCAAAATCAACTACAAAATCAGCTGCAAAAATGACAAAGCCACAAGTTGCAGGAGCAACTGGACGTCCACCAGTTGAGTACAAACTCGAGCATGTAGTAAAGATGATGACTGACCCTCATGTGAAACCCTCTTTCTGAACAACACTGTACCCTTGTTCGATGAAGCCAACCTGATCTTCCAGAAAGATAAACTGTGCATACATAGCTTGCACAAGGTTACATGCTAGCAGATGACGTCACTGCTTATCAGATTTGTGACACCAGAAGTAGTTGCAGGTCATCAAAGAGTGTATGAGAATGCTGAATGAAGCTGATAAGGAGCTTGATGTATGGATGCGATGCACTCAGTGCCACCACCAGTTCCACAACCAGTTCCACAACGTGAGGGACCTGAAGGATCACTCTCACAGAGATCACCAAGACCGCAGCCATAAGTGCCGGCTGTGCTCTTATAGCACAAACAGGAAGTAAGATCTTGAGCGACATCCTAGAAAGATGCGTCACTGCCACACTAAGAGATCATCCAGGTCTAAAACGCCGGATAAGAGACCACCGAAGGAGAGCAGTCGCGATGGGCGAGCAGTGGTTCTGCTAAGAGAGGGTCAAAGTCCCAAACCCCTGATGGTGGATCTTCCAGCAAAGGAGAGGAACGGCAAGAATGGAAAACCGAAAGAGAACTGTCCCCATGGGAGACCAGGAAAGAGACTCCGTTGTCTATCTTCGCAGGATCACCAGAGTCCAGCATACGCTCGGTTGTGATGCAAGCAAAGAGAGACAAGGAGCAGCAGGGTCTGAGGGGGAGATGCCAGAAAGAGTCTGTAGGTGATAATTACCGCCTCACAACTGAGATTGTTGTTTACCCTTATAGAAGAGTGTACAGACTTGATACTGAAGAATGGGACTTATGATATAGAGCTGCCGTGAAGAGTAGATTAATGTTTTCAGAGTTGTTTATTGTTTACTTCGATGTATGAGTTGTGTCAAATGCAAGTTGTCTGTTCAGCATTGAAGTTAAAGTAAAAAAATAAATAATAAGAGGATAACGGTTCAGTAGGTGTATTGGAACAATTACAATCAGAAGGGATATCAGTTGATGTATGTTTATCTTGAATAGAGCGCTAGAGGATGAGTTTATTCTGAAGAGAGGGGTTGTGTAATGGTTGGTGGTTTGCTGCCAGCTAAGTTAAGTAGGCTGCGGGGTGACAAGCAAGGACGTGGAGTTGGCACAGATATTGGACAGTGGTAATCGGGATAAAGATGCATAAATCTGGTTGGTATGAAAAGTCAATTGTGATTATTTAAATACTTGGTAACATAATGACTGCTGATCAATAAAGAATTGACATAGTGATATTGATTTGATATGAATTGAAGAATCATCATGTGACAGTCCCATGAATGATTGTGGACAGTGTGGCTGTGCATGTTCTGACTGGTGATGTACGGGGAAGTGCAGCGAAAAAAAAGGGAAGAAGCTGCCTTTAAAAGATTCAAGTATCTCTTGCAGAAGAATCGTGTCCAAACACATTATGACCCTGAGAAGCCACTACTGCGTCAGACAGATGCAGGCCTGTATGTGCTCGGTGCTGTAATTAGCCAAGAAGATGCAGACGGTCATCGAGGAACGCCCAGTTGCATTTGCATCTCGCCCTCTGAAGGCCAGTGAGATGAATTATGCACAATACGAAAAAGAGGGCCTATCGATCATTTTTGGTCTGAAAAGTTCCACAAGCAGTTGCATGGCCGACATTTCACAATCGTCACAGACCATAAGCCCTTGATAGGACTTTTCGGAGAGGACAAGCCTGCAAGTCTGATGGCTTCCGCATGAGTGGCATGATGGCATATGATTCTGTCAGCATACAGCTATGACATTGTTCATCGTGACGGAAAACATCACCAAATGCTGATGCGTCGCAGCGTTGTCACGCCTGCCTATCCCAGAAGAGGGAAGCTCATTCTATCATCCAGATCTGGCAGAGCTGGAGAAAACTCAAAGGGCACACATCAACCTATTGACTGATATCGAAACGAGCCCAGTTAATGCACAGGAAGTAAAGAGCGCTACCAGGAAAGACAAAGTTCTTACCCAGGTGAAGAGATATATCCAAGAAGGATGGCCAGCCACAAAGAATGTTCACGGAAATGTCAAGGCATTCACATACAAGAATTAATGAAGAGTTAACAGTGGAAGATGACGTTATCCTACAGGGACCAAGAGTTGTCATCCCAAACAATGCCAACATGAGGAAAAGAATCCTCAAAGACCTTGGAGCAGTACATACCCCGTTAGTTTGATAATAAGGCCTGGCCGACAGATGTGAGTGACTATATTGTTAATCCACCTTCTGTCAATCAATACACCACACCGAAAGAAACTCTAATAACATACATGTCTGAATCCGAACAGTGCCAAAAGAAGCAACTCCTAACCAAGGAGGAACTCTGCAATCATAAGCCTTCTCAGCTACTCAGGAAAATACAGCAGCTGATAGGTGACCAAAAGTTAGAAAAGGGCATTCTAAAGCAACTGTTTTTGCTGAGACTTCCTCAAAACGTTAGACTAATTCTGGCATCCACCTCTGACGCTATAACCTTGCAGGAATTGGCCGAACTCGCTGATCGAATCATACCGCCTCGGGTATCAACGCAATGACAGCCATTCCTCCAATGATAGCATCCATTAGCAGCAGTGGGGGAAATTCAAGAGGGGTTGTGCCTCCAGCGACACTGGCACAGCTAACAAGCGAGCTAGCTGAGGTAAAGCACGTATTGATCGATCTGATGGTTAGCATCAAGAAAATGCAGCAGCGTGGACATAGTCACAGTCGTAGCACGACAAGCAGGGGCGCCAAAACCCCATTGCAGCACAATGGCCAGCAAGGCCCAGGGGCGAATGCAGCGTCCATTGATCAGCCTGGAGCTAATGCACTGGGCGTTATGCTTTTACCATAACCAATTTGGTGCTAACACTCATCAATGTACACAACCTTGTTCGTACAAGGGAAACGACATGACAAGCGGGTAGGCGCGACAACCCCGCCTGGTTCCCATAGCAAAACTTGCCACTTCTATGTCACTGGCGATACAGGATGACAATTTTTGACTGACATTGTGCCACAGTTTCGGTGTTCCTATCCTCTTATCACTTGCGAGCCATTAACAGCTCTCAACTAGCCACATATGGGCAACGTTCGTTGACAACCGATGTGGGTTCACGCCGTAATTTCAGATGGGTCTTCATAATTGCCAACATGGCGAAACCGATACTTGGTGCAGACATTTTGCATCACTTTCACTTTTTGGTCAATGTCCAACAAAGACGACTGACAGACACAAAGTTACAAATTTGCCTGTCACAGGATAGACTGCTGTTAACGTTGCACCCAATCCCATCGGCCTACACATGAACACCGATGAAATCGGTGAAATCTGATGACGACAACCCATACAGATGTGTTGTTAAGGTCTATGACCTGTCCTCCTGCAGCTAGCTTACAGTCAAGTTCAACATCCTATTATCGGTAATTGACCACCCAGCCCAATATAAACTGGGTGTTAACAAAATCACTGGCACCCCTGGTGATAATCCTGTGTTATGTCCCTTTGTCCCATTGTTGTATAGCTTAGCTTTTGAGGTTTAACATTGCACTAGTCTATTCATTCTATGGAGGGCGGCGGTAGCCCATTGTAAGATTGTGCAAGGATTAGTGCCTTTACAAGGCAAAGGTAGACACCTTGGAAGGAGAGTCTGATCTTTGCCTTCTCGGAGCAAAGACGTGAATAAATGTTTGTTCCAGCATCTGAACTGACTCAATGTCTGTATGACTAATTTCCAGTCTCCATATCTAAGAACGCAACATTGGTGAGTAGCGGTGGGATTAGAACTTATACATGCCATCGAAACACATACGATTTCATCAGCAAAATGCCGCAAACTAAAAAGCAGAAGCACCAAGATACTGTCGACCAGGAGGCGGTCATAATCCTGAAAGAAGAAATATAACAACTGAAATTGTCACATGAGCCTGCGCAGGGAAGCCCCAACGTGGTGGGAAATGTGCATCTTCCACAACAGACACCATTTGAAGGCAGCACATCATGTGAAGCATTCAAACATCAATATCTGGGATTATCCCCATGCAGTGGATGGGGAGAGGAAGAAAAGAGATCAAGACTCTTAGTCTCATGCTCCTTTAAGGAAGAAGCTGCTTATTACATATTCCAGCTCCAAGATTTCTCAGAACTTTCATCTTAACAGCTCCTTGGAAACCTCCTTGGAAACCTCGGCAATCAACAAAAGGGGAGTTCTTTCTTCTCACGGTTAACATCAAGGAGGCTGCACGGAAATGAGAGTATCGAGGAGTATGTGGCTGATATAAGAAAAAATAGTAAAAAGGGATACCCGACAGCCAACTCAGAGACAATCAAAGCGATTTATGTTTGCCATTTTATCCCAGGGCTTGGCAACAAGCAACTGTCCGTAGCTGTGGGCATGCGGGAGCCTTCATCGCTGGAGGAGGCTAGAGACATGGTAGAGGTGTATAGTCATTAGAGGGATGAAGATGCTAAATAACCCCACAAGGACACAAGTTAGACTAGTCAATGTGTCCGACAGCATGGAAACATAGGGTAGACTAAGAGAATTTGGAGAGCAGTGCTCTGCTTCTCTAGCTGAAAACGTCATCACTCATTTAGGTAGCATGGCACAGTTCGGAGTGAACAGCGGCAGCTACCGTGGTTGAGGATGACGAGGAGGGCGAGGTTGTGGATACGGACCAAGACATGGAGAACACATTCGCTGCTACAACTGTGGAGAAATGGGTGACTATGCTTGGGACTGTGCAGTGAGTCAACAGAGTGGTACACATTGTGCCAGCTCAGTTGCTCATCACTCGGGAAACTAGTGAAGACCAGGTCATGCGGCTTTTTCTACGCACATATCACTGTGATATGTGCATATGTGCGAATGCAAAGGGAGGTACGTAACGGTATTATGATGTGCACAATTCACTCCTGCAAGGTTAAGTGAAAGCATTTCACAGCTGCGTGTTGGGTAAAAATACAATTGCACAGTAGCCTACTGTACAAACTATCCTAACTGTGAATACAGGGAAACCCTGTTTTAATGAGGTAGTTGGAATTAAGTGGGACCCCGTTTTAATTTTTCCATTCACTTTGTATACAAAGATGACAGAAATGTCATTTTTCAGCTATGATAATGCTAGACTTCTCTCAATTCCTCTCTGAATAGATGTACAATTATGTTAATTCCAATAGTCAAATTGCCAGCAACCAAAATACCACCATGATGCAATGGTGATGGGAAAGGCATTTCTGGCCACATACACCAACCCTGAAGCCAGAATTGATACCATTCTCGACAGAAAGGGACAGGTGCTCTCCGAGAAGAACATGCACATACTCACGAAAATAACAGCTTATACAGTAGCACACTAGAACAGGAGTACTATCACATGCAAACTTTGGAAGCCATATGCGATCGTTTGGCAGGCACAAAAGTGTTTTCAACACTAGATGCCCATTGCGGATACGGGATGATACCGCTAGATGCAAACAGTTCTGAATTCTGTGTGTTCAATACAGAATTTGGGCATTGTGAATTTGAGAGACTGCCCTTTGGCATCAATGTAGCACCAGAGCTATTTCAAAGAATTATGACAGACACATTTAGTTACATTGAAGGAGTAGGAGTGATTGTGGACGACATTTTGGTTCTTATTTGAGACCAAGAGGATCATGAAAAAATTCTTGAAATACTCCTACAGTGGTGCACAGAAAGGACAATCTGGTTGAACAGAAATAAATGCAAATTCAACCAGTTGAAAGTAGAGTACAGTACATGGGTCACATCATAATTTCAAATGGTCTCAAACCAGACCCTAGCAAAGTTGAAGCTGTTGTCAACTTGCAAGCTCCTTCTAACAAGGCTGGAATGCAGCAATTTCTGGGAATGATCAAATACCTTGGCAAATTCATCCCAAATTTGTCTGACAAAACAGCACCACTCAGAGAGTTACTGGACAAAAATGTGAAATGGGAGTGGTCAGAAAGACAAGAAAAAAAAGCTTTTCAGAGCTAAAGTTAATGCAAACTTGCTCATTGACACAGGATCGGTGGGGACTATTATCTCAAAAAAATTGTACGATGAGATTCCATGTGAAAATAAGCCACCCCTGAATTTGCAAGCGTCAATGAATCAGACGGGATATCGAGGAAGCATGGAAAGAGTCTTCCATGTTGATGATCATATAATGGTCAAGAACTTTTAAGCAGGTCCAACATGGCTTTATGGAAGAGTATCCAAAGTCATCAACCCTGTCATGTACAACGTACAACAAGATGAAGGTAGAGTTGTTTGCTGTCACATTAACCAGATGATGAAGTACACCCCAACTGAGGAACGTACTAATACACGGCCAATAGAGTTCTACTCACATGAGGAACCGCCAGTCCTGTTGCCAATACAAGTGTCAGGCACCAATATAGAGCTGGTCAAGGAGGCTCCGGAAAGTGCAGCATCCAGACAGAAATGTGGAGGCAATAATAATAAGTAATAATAACAAGACTGTGCCTCCAGTCTCCATAACCGCACAACATCACCATTGTGACGCCACGCAGTATGCCAAAGAAGCCAAACAACTCTACCACCCCAGCCCCTAGCAAGAAAGATGGAGAGAAACCGGAAGCTGAGATTTCAGAGCTGAGAGAGGAGATCGCAAACCTCTTCCGTGTACTGAACAACAAGCTATCGCTGCTAGAAACGGTGGTCAAGGAGGTCAGAGAAGGGCAAGCGGGAATAGTGAGCTCGATATCTTTTCTCGATGAAAAATTTGAGAAAATGAAGAAGACTAAGGAGAAGCTGGCAAAAGACAACAATGAACTCGAAAAAAGAAACCAAGCTCTGCAAAAACAAGTCGAGGGTCTGAGCTGCCAGGTCATTGACCTTGAGCAGTACAACCACAGGATGAATCTTGAAAAGAAGGGAGAGGAGCCTGCAAAAATCGCTCTACAAATAGCCCACAGGATTTATCCCGCCATCACTGCCAGCGACATTGACATCGCGCACGGCCTTGGAGCATTAAAGGAGGGAGAAGAGCGATGACCACGGTCTATCATCGTACGATTCAGCAACCGGTGATCAAGGAATGCCGTGTATGACAACAGGAGAAAGTACAATGTACAGCATTTGTAAGGCACCTTCGATCTACTGGCCTATTCTGAGGCGCAGCAATACCCTCACGAATAGTGGTTAAAGCTAAATACTGGTTAGTGACAAGGTTACAGTAAAGATTAGGTTTAGGGTTACGTTCAGGGTTAGAGTATGAGTTAGGGTTAGGATTACGTTCGGGATTAGGATTAGGTTTAGGGTCACGGGAAGGGTTCGGGGTAATTGCCCTAGACCCTGTTTTATACTTGGATTATGTACTCATATTCTCAAAGATATTGGATGGGAACATCAGTTGTCTCAATCGAGTAGTGACTTTTCCTGGACTTGCGTCCTATTATCGAAGGTTTATTACAGCTGGGTTTTCAGGGATGGCCACTCCCCTCCATGCCCCGACGGGTAAGGCAGTGACACAAGCGGGGAAGGTGAATCCCTTCCAATGGGGCGGGGTAGCTGTCCTTAGGTAATTGGGGTTGCTATCCTAGGGGATAATTGTCTGGGGGTTGTTGTCCTTGTCCTACCTAAAGGGGCAGTTGTCTGAGGGTAGTCGTACAGGGGGTGGTTGCCTGGATATGGTCACACGCCAACATAAATCCATATATACCCATACGGATGAAAAAAAAGAGAAAACGTTATAACCTGTTCTTTCACTCACATAGGATTGTAATCATACAGGCAGCATTAATGAAACTCAATACAGTGCAGAAAATATTGATACTAAAGTGCATGCAATTTTAAACCATGTTATGTTGTACTTTCTTTGATTAGGTCTATCACTGGGACAATTAAGTTAAGACACAATCTGTCATTTCATTTTTTCAACTCTTCAGTTACTGTAAAACGAGGAATTTTCGCGTGCACTTTAATTTCGCGAAGCGTTGTTTACACTATATGCATTGAACGCCAGTGGCACTTCGCGAAAATTTCATGCCACGAAAAAGGCTGTCGCTTCCAATTCGCGAAAAATTCATGCCGCGAATATATCATGTTTTACAGTATAATTGTTGGCTGCCTCGAAGTTAAGTTAGTCCCACATATTCATTTTCACGCAGTGAATACAAGTAAATTGGCATGTCATGTACTGCATAGCTACCACATGGCTGAAATAACTGAATGGAATTAGCTGATCCTCCATCTCTGCAATGGTTCTATGATGAAGAACACTCAACAAAAAGTACAACCATTTGCACATGAAAACCTGATGGCTTGTGCAAAAACTTTTAAAGTCTATGAAGATCATGGAATCTGGTGGGGAAAGGTTTAAAGCAAGATCAGGAAACTTCGTCTGTGTCCATTGAAACAGCATGAC
Organism: Diadema antillarum; assembly: GCF_040938485.1. Classification (NCBI taxonomy): domain Eukaryota; kingdom Metazoa; phylum Echinodermata; class Echinoidea; order Diadematoida; family Diadematidae; genus Diadema; species Diadema antillarum. The sequence continues at coordinate 2,071,554 of NW_027271431.1, forward strand.
TCCATTTAGGAAAACAATAAAAACATTTCAGTTTCTGTCAACCTTAGTTTCATCCTGCTACAATCAACAGTCATTTGCTATTGGCACATCAGTGAGGTCTGAGCCACCATACTAAGAGTGCACTTTAAAGAAGGATATCAATTAAATCATCTTCACATTTGTCACAGGATATGTTCTCGTGACCAGCCCCTTATCACGTCACACCCTTCTGGAGTAGCCTGTCCCAGATCTGCTGTGGGTCATCACCCAGCTTGGGCAGGTTGGCAGCTAGGTCTCCCAACTGGCTCAGAGGGTCCTGATTATTAGCCAAGAAACAAAAGGGAAGAAACATTAACTAACATTCACATTCATACAACCTTGGTTTTTCTTGGGGGGGGGGGATGGCATTTTATAGAACATTGCACAACTCTGCTCTCTGCCTTTTTGCTTTATTACTTGCTTAGAATAGTCTCAATTTTCTACAATGCAACAGCTTTTATAGTACACCAACAAAACAAATTCAATACTCTGACACGCACAAGGGTACCTAAATGCTGATTGGTATTATGACAAATGTCTTGGTTACAACAGTTTAAAATTCCCATGCTATAGATCATGTCTATGACTCTGTTTAAATCACAATTCAAATTCTGAAAGTAACTCCATGTCCATATGATATGCATGTTCCAAACTTTCATTCACAAATTTATGTGACAAGAAAATGATATCCAAACTTCGCTGTAAAGCTCATATATGGGATATACAGTGGACTCTTTTTTTATCAAACTTCTCTGGTCCAGTGTTTTAACATTGCAATGCAGAAAATTTATTATCTCAGAGGTTGAAAGCAACAATATGCAGAGAAACAGCAAAACTACTTCATTTAGGTGAAGGTTTATTGTATCAGCACTCTTTATAAAGAGAGACCATGGGCTTCTGTAATGATTCATGTGATTGCCATTGTTTAAGCTGTTCAGGACAAGTCCTGAGTACACCCTGACATATGTCTATGGGAAATGCATGTTGTATCAAAATCAGTCCATCCTCAACGGGTTTATGATTGGACAGAGTAGGGGCTGGGTTGAATGTGTGATACTCACAAAGGTGACGACATGCTTGTTGTATCTCTCTTCAGTGAGTCTGTTAAACGCCAGTCTCTGTTTCTCTCGGATGAAGTCCCTCTCGTCAGCTTCAGTCCTTATCGCTCTGTCACAAAGAATAGCAGCAAAGAACTCTCACTGGTGTGGTTACGTTGCATTCCATCATGTTTCTAACACTCTTATTCTTTACAACCCATTTGAGATCTGGAAATGAATATCAGATTATTGTACGTAAATCGTAGCATATGAATGACATGATGTATTGCACTTTATGTCTGGTGTCCATTTAGCAGATCATTTGCAAGGACTACATTTATCAAATCAGCATATTTGTTTAAAACATGAAATGACGCCACTTACTTGCAATGCTCACATCTTGCAGGCTCATGTATTGGTTCATCAGAAAACTGGAAGGGAGTAAAAATAAAAAAACGGAATTTCTCATCAAACTCCCCAAAATATAGAGAGAAATCACATCATCAGCAATAGATTTACCCGTTGAGGGCGGTTTGATTTTACTACAACATGCATTTCCCATGCCTGAGTATACTCGGGACTCATCCTCAACGGGTTAATGGAAAGTATAAAATTCCAGAAAATCTAAAGCCTGTTAGATAAAACATTGACACATACAAAAATCAACTTAAAAAATTACCTACACTGTGTTTTTAGAGAAATACACTGTATCCCGTGTATGAAGCCCACAAAAAAAAAGTGATACAAAATACTTTACAAAACTAATAACAAGGCAAGTGCCAAATTGTGTCTCGCCCATTCACGTACAAGGAATTAATATCTTTTATAACTCAACAGAAGGTAATTGACCTGCTTATGACCTTTGACCTTGTGGTGACCTTCAACACCCCAAGGGACATTTACCATCCAAGTTTGGTCACAAACAGACAAAGGGATCAAAAGTGATAAGCCATAATCGAAATGCGCCATAAAAACTTAACATTGGGCCCTAAAAATTTGTTGACCCCTTTCTGTGACCTTTGACCTTGTGATGACCTTTAACTCCCCAAGGGACATCTACCGTCCAAGTTGGTCACAAATGGACATAGTGATCAAAAGTTATGAGCCACAATCAAAATGTGCCCTAAAAACATAACATTGGGCCCTAAAAGTTTGTTGACCCCTGTCTGTGACCTTTGACCTTGTGACGACCTTCATCTCCCCAAGGGACATCTTCCATCCAAGTTTGGTCACAAACGGACAAAGAGATCAAAAGTTATGAGCCATAAACGAAATGCGCCCTAAAAACTTAACATTGGGCCCTAAAAGTTCGTTGACCCCTGTCTGTGACCTTTGACCTTGTGGTAACCTTCAACTTCCCAAGAGACAATTACCATCACCCAAGTTTGATTGCCATTGTAGCAACATGTGCTGAGTTACGTGTGATAAGAGAGTCTTGCAAGTAAACTTTAACGTATGACCTCAAATGACCTTTGACCTTATCATGTGACCTCTTACGGCACCATAACATGTAGGTACCCCCAGTGCATCCATCACCCAAGTTTGATTGCCATTGTAGCAACACGTGTTGAGTTAATACGTGTGATAAGAGAGTCTTGCAAGTAAACTTTAACGTATGACCTCAAATGACCTTTGACCTTATTCTGTGACCTCCAACGGCACCATAACATGAAGGTAGCTCCAGTGCATCTATGACCCAAGTTAGGTTGTAATCCAAGCAACTTATGTGAAATTATTTGTCAAAAGAGAGTCTTGCAGGTAAACTTTAACATAGAAAAGAGAGTCTTGCACATACTCTTTAATATATGACCTCAAATGACCTTTGACATCATCACATGACCTCCGACAACACCATAACATGAAGATACCCCTAGTGCTTCTATCACCAAAGTGTGGCTGCCATTGCTGTAACAGTTGCCAAGTTATGCATCATAAGAGAGTCTTGCAGGTAAACTTTAACATTTGTGACGGACGACGGACGGACGACGGACAGACGCCATTTGGATCCCTTAGTCTCGCCTTCACCTCCGGTGGGCGAGACAAAAAATGAATCCCCTCCCATAAATCTCAGACCTCTGTGCACCACTTTTCTTGACTGCAGGCTGAATTGCATAATATGACCTTCATACATCAATAGTGTATACCAAATAAAAGAAAGCATTATGTAGGATAAAGTCTGCACCCTTATTGCAGCTATCATCCACAACACAACACTCATTTTTTGTTAGGCAACGAGAAAGTCTCCACGGTTCAGTTTTGAAATTGTAAATTCTTTACTACACAGCATAAAGAAAATCTTGAACAGAAACTAAAAATTTCAGTCCTAGCTGAGAAGTGACAAATTCCTCATGCTGACATTCAACTTGTGATTGGTCATGATCAAACATATCATGTATGATAAGTATAGTTTTATCACATCATCTTCATTTCATGGTGAATAGAAGATGATGATGACTTTGTCTCATCATGCAAAGATAACTATGCAATCATACCTTCCTCATGTTGCACAGCAGGTTCTCTATCCTGAGTCTATCCACCACACCTCGGGACACAATTTCAGGGGACGCCAGGGAATCTTTGCTCTCTGATAACAATTGGTGCTTCCTCACACGACTTGTCCTTGACGTTCTGTGTTCACCTGCATGTGCTGGGGGGGGGGGGGGGGAATGCAGAGCTTTGGTATGATAGAAGCTCTCTGGCCATCAATGACACAAGTGCAAAAGAAATATAAAAGCATAACCTACAGGTAAGACTGTCAAGAGCATGATTTTTTGTTTTTTAATCAGTATTATCATTATTACTCTTAATATGCCTCATGGTCAATAAAAGAATGAGAATAAGCGATTTTGGTTCCACTACTGCAGTGGCACTGACAACACCATTTCTTTCACTTCTTGTCACCATAGCAATTGCTTTCGTTGCCTGGTGTCTTCAACATACAAGCAAGTATTGTACACTGTAGGAGTCCTAAACTCTTCATTACCAGGTATATGCCCTCATAAATCAGAATTCCATGAAGATCCAGTTACATTCAGAGACATCAAAGGAGCAAGCTTCTAATTGACAGAGAAATATCTACTACGTACTTGTAAGAGCTCTGTATTGTTTCCGTTTTGAAAGCGGTTTTATTGTGTTGCGCAAGAACAAAAGCCGGGCGCGTAACCGGTAGTCCAACACGATGGTTTACAGATTGGCCGGTGTTTCCAAGCATGTCAGCTTACAGCTTACATGCTGGTCATTAGCATGTCTGTTCAGTAATCATTGTGTAAGCCGTCAGTAAGACTTAATGGTGGTACTGTATAACATACCTTTCCTGTACTTCAGAGCATTAAGCTGGGTACTGATGAACTTGGTGCATTTACTATCAAACTCTACATCAACAGGTCTGTCTTCTTGCTCCGTTTGTGGCTTTGCTCTGGCGGCTTTTTTGAGCAGGCGAAGTTTCAACCGCAAGAAGCGCCTCTCCGCATCAACGTCTGCCAAGTCAGATTCCTAGTGTGTGTGATATTCCAAGAACAGAATAGGATTGAATAAAGGATAAGATTCTTTGTTTTGTTAGACATATTAAACACAATTGAACTACACTATGCACTTGGGACATGTATGTGTCATACAATGCAACATAGCTAAAAATCCTCCCTAGTTTAAGCCCGACAATATGAAAATCATTGCTCACAAACAATGCCTCGAAACTGTCTCCTCGTTGGTCAAAATGGATCGGTGTTGATTTCACTGCATAAGTGGTAAAATCTGATAAAATACAGTCGTACATCGCACATCATAAAAGATTTAATAACATGGCAGAGCTCAGCAATAATTTTTTGCTTACTTGTCAACTTTTTTTTTTCATTTTGTCTGCAACATGATATTAGGATTATAAAACAACTGTGCTTGTGGTGGGCTATTTGCACTGAATTTCAAGAACATGTAAATACAGTGGCATGACATCAGATTCTTGCAAAAAAGTTTGAACTCACTGTCACCGAACCCTCATAGGAAGTGGTACTCGAGCTCTCTGTGTCAAATGTATCGCTGTATGGTGTTGAACTAGCTCCTGTTTGTGATGTACCACTTCGATTTGTTGCTGTGTAGAACGTCTCTGACTGTTGTCGGGAATCTGCAGAAACAAGCATGACATTGACATGGCCAGAAATTTGGCAACAAATGGGATAAGTACTTTGATGTATAGCAGTTTAACCCAAGTAAATGCTTACACTATGGAATTTCCATATCACATTTTACACAATCCCCCTCGCAATATAGACAGCAATTACAGGTGATTGGAAAGCCAGGATTGCATTGAGATCTGCATCACTAAATGGGTATGTGAAGCTTTTGACCAGTGGTCCTAAAAACAAGGAACAACATTGTACATAGTTCATATCAGATCATATCTACATAGACAGAATGTTTTTAAGGTTGTGTGTGTGGGGGGGGGGACACTTTAGCAGAATTACTACCACAATCGACAGAAGGTCTGGCGCTTCCCAAGTTAAATGATTTTTAAACCAAAAGTTTCACAACCCCTGCCCTGTCTCACCAGTCACCACCCAGGCATTCGACAGCTGAGAGAAACTTGTGGGGTGAAATTGAAGAAAGTGGATATGAACAGGGCTAAAAATTCACACCGCAAATGCAAGTGGAAGAAGTTGTAGGACTTGGAAGCTACACAAGTAGGGTAGTTCTTACCAAAGGATGAAGTGTAAGCTGTTGAGTAGCGGCTTGTCTCTTCGTCTTCACTCTCAAAGGTCGTGCTTCCGTAGCTCCTAGTCATCCTCCCCTGAGAACTTGAGCTCTGACCCAGTACAATGGAGGACACCTGTGATGCATCAGATGATCCTAGGATGGTCTGGATCTCATCATCACTGCTGGGCTTGTCATTGTCCTCCGACAATGTGCGAGGAGACGAACCAATGCTGGAGCTGCTGTTGCCGCTCCTGCTGTTTTTATTTCCACTGGCATGGAACATGGTACAGTATGACAATATTGCTCTTGAGGTTGATATCTGGAGGTGAAAATAGAATAGAAAAACTCTAGATGTACCAAACTAAATGCAGCATTTCCCACATAGTGGTCAGACTATTAATAAGGCTAATGGAGGAGCCAATGATTGTCAAATTCAAAACACACTAGGGTCTAGTCTACCCAGAGTGAGAGTAAGATTTTGTGGATGGCTTAAACTGACATTTAAACAAAAAAGTTTGCTGGGATAGGATTTCTTAGGAAGGTCTACACTTAACCCTAACTAGGCCGGGCTATTTAGGTAGTTGATAGAGCTGGGGGGGGGCCTCCCAGGCCCCCCCCCCCCCCCTCCAGATCTTGGCCGTCGACCGTGCGATCGCGAATTGGCAGACACATTGCCTATGATGTAATCTAAAATACCATGAAGTTAATTTTTCAAAAAATCATCATTTATGCTAAATTATGCTAATTTATGCATGATGATGCATAAAATCAGACTATTTGGTATAAATCACACAAAAAAAGCTCAAAACATGCACATTTTTTGTGTAAATATTCTTTTTAGTGTCCTCAGCAAATGTGATAAAAAAAATTGTGATATCAGAAAAAATTCTTAAGTATTTTATTGTTTTTTTTAATTTCTTATGTATTTCATTGTTTTTTCGACTTTATGTTTTTCATTGTTTTTTCGATGAAATTTGTCCGCGACATCGCTCAGAACAAGAAAATATGTTATTCATTGATTTTAATCACTAAAACACCAAAATAATCATGCTTTTATGAAATTTGCCAGTAAGCACAGTTTGCATTGAAATTGTACACGAATTAACGTTTTCAAGCAATTTTTGGTCTGACATGTATATGTACATATTTATGCGTAACTTCGGAACCGTGCGCCCGGGTGTCGCAAATTTGGTGTCAAAAGATGCGGGAGACTCGAAAGAAAAAAGTCATGAAACGTCGCGGCGAAGCTTTTTGCGATTGCGATACATCGCGCGGAACGTCGAGGGGGGGCCTCGGAGGCCCCCCCCCCCCCCGGCCTAGTTAGGGTTAATGCACGATATATAGATCTAGATTTCTACATCAATTCAGTAATTAACATAGATAATAAAGAGTCTGGAGACTGTTTAACAATTCTTTAAGTAAATTGCACGAGAACATCAGAAAGCTGGAGATGGTGCACGCCGATGTGCACGTATCGTCCTGGGTGACTATCACAAAGAAAGTAGTGTTACTGCCATGCTTAATAAACTACAGTGGAACACTCTCCTCAAGAAAGGAGAGTACAGCAAAAAGTCTACATGATGTATAGCCCGACCAGATGCTCTTAGTATGCTGTGCGAATACATACAGCGACTGGGCTGTGTATAGTTACATGATGTATAGCATTCTTAATGGTCTGGTAGATCTTCCAGTCACCTACTTCATACCAGTTGCAGGACCGTCAACACGCGGAAACCCACAAAAGCTTCAGGTTCCATTTGCCAGAACTCACTTGTTTCAATCCACGTTCTACCCTACCCAGATGCTATTCAGCTGTGGAACTCCCTCCCACCTTCCACCATATGCTGCACCTCCTTGGAGATCTTCAAGAAGGAGGTGTAACTTGTAAAGCTCCGATGAGCTTTCATCTTGTTTTTGGCTGCACATAGAAATTTGTAAGTAGAGGATTTTTACCTGCACACTGTACGCCCAGCACTTGACAAGGCAGGGCTGCCAACTCTCACGCATTGAGCGTGAGACTCACGTATTTTGGTCCTTTCTCACTCTAAAACTTTATTTCATTTGCATGCATTTCTATTGATCTCACGCATTTTGACTCCTAAGTTATAGCATTGGCCTATGGGAGTCTCACTCTCAACTAGTTTCCAGTGTTGGCAGCCCTGCAAGCACAACAAGGTACGATAATACGCCAGAGGCGCGAGGCGGACTGTACCAGACTGGAAGAAGAAGAGAAGGTTAACTACAGTGTCGAACATCTACTGTAGTACTGACTAGTTACTCTAATTTAAAGAGACATTCCAGACAATTTTCATAATTTCACATCATGTAGTACATAAATCGACAACTCCATGTACAGATTTGTGGAATTTATTGTGGTTCTTTAGCAGAGAAACAATACTTTAAAAAAACCTTAAATAAATTACACTGAACAAGGATGATGACATAGGAGGTTCACATATTTCAGAAATGTAGCAGTGTAATTCCATTACAATACCGCTTGCTTGTGAGTTTTAAACCTGTGCATAATCTATGCATGCCTTCTTCTTTTGTTCTGTTTCCTTGAGCCCCAACTCATGCATTCTTATGGTGACTCTGCCATGTCATCAACCTTGTTCATTGCAATTTGTTCTAAATTTTGAAAATATTCTTATTCTTCATCCAAATTATCACAAATTCTGAAACTCTGTCCTCAGTATAACTAATTTATAGTTGTTCAAATGAAAAAATTTGAAAATTATCCGGAGGTCTCCTTTAATGTCCAGTGTATCTTACAACTAATTTACAAGGCCTTATTACAAGGGCAAGGCATAACCATAGGCATGGCATAACGACAAAGTAAAACTAGCTCATGATTATCAGAATTAGAAATTTTGTTTATTTGCCCTCTTGCCAACAGATCTGTAGCATTTTGAATATTATGAATGAATGAATGAATGAATGATTTTGAATGATTTATTACCAAATTTTTAAGTTCAAGTTTACAATCACAGATAATTTAATATACAATCATTGAGAATACATTAATAATTATACAATTAACAGGAATACAAGACATGAAAGTATAGAATCAAACTTATCAACAATATGAATATGAAAGTACAAACATATTTACAAATTTGGTAAAAGGGTCCAACAAATAGCAACACTAGTGGACGTTGGCCCTTGAATACAGAAGAAGAATATAAATTCAACAAGAAAATTATTTACATTATAAACAAGTGTATTTACTATAGATGTACAAGATTAACATTTTGAAATTGACAAGTGTACTTACAATACTTATATTACTAGAATTGAAGTTTTTGCTTTGTGGATTACAAAATAAACAAATTTATTCCAATTATGTGTATTCTTCCAATAAATTCTTTTTGAAGACTTTACAAAATTATTTACGAGAGGATGTATAACGTAAATCAGTTGAAAGATTGTTCCATATTTTAACACCTGAATATGCTATTGATCGCTTCCCTAATTCTGTTCTGACAGTTTTTAGTTTAAAATTGCACATTTCTTTGTTTCTTGTTTCGTATGTATGGTCAATATGAGAAAAATAATATGATGCTTTATGAGGTAGGTTATCATTCAATAGATCATAAATAAATATTCCAATTTAGGTATCTATATTCCTTAAATACATTGTACATCTACGTACATCCAATAATTTTAGTTCATACAATAAAGGTGCTGAGTGATGCCTGAAACTTTGGAATGTTATCACTCTCGACATTCTCTTTTGTAGAATTATAGGATTTAAGAAAGTTTTGTTTGTTCCGCCCCAGACCTCCAATCCGTAGGTTATGTGAGGTAGAATAAAAGCATTGCATAACAGCTAAAACAGTAGCAGTATATTTGTTTAGAGATGAAGTGTCGTATTCTGTACAAAAGTCCTATTTTTTTTGGCTTAAAACAGTGCAAACATTATTGATGCGTTTCTTCCAATTTAAGCTTTCATCAATACAGATTCCGAGAAAAGATATTGAATCAACTGACTCTAAAACGGATTCGTTAATTGACAACTGACCAAATCAGTCCGGGAAACCCGCTCATGAGGACCGCTCCCGCGTACGAGGACTGCCCCGCCTCATGAGGACCGCCCCCATGCCTCATGAGGCCCGGGGGGAACGCCTCATGAGGCCCCCCTATTCATTTCTATTCATCTCACATCTGACGTATAAATTGTCGCAACTTTGCACGGTGATTTTTTGTTACACACACATGTCCACTATCCATGATGAAAAGAAGAAAAAATCCTATCTGTTTTTTTTTTCAAAAATCAAGTTTTAATCAACCGATGCAGAGCGCCCATTAAAACACACGTGTTTTTTATATAGGATTATAGGATTTTTTCGTCTTTTCATCATGGATAGTGGACATGTGTGTGTAACAAAAAATCATCGTGCAAAGTTGCGACAATTTATACGTCAGATGTGAGATGAATAGAAATGACTAGGGGGGCCTCATGAGGCGTTCCCCCCGGGCCTCATGAGGCATGGGGGCGGTCCTCATGAGGCGGGGGGGCGGTCCTCATGAGGAGGGGCAGTCCTCGTACGCGGGAGCGGTCCTCATGAGCGGGTTTCCCGGACTGAAATATTTCAATTTTTCTATGCCTGCTTTTGAAAATCATATGTGACCGTGCACCTCAAAACGAACATAAAGTCGCACACACTGATTTTGCGTGAGGACTGAAAATAAGTGAAATGGGTCAACCTAGCCGAACTTGACTTTTTCATATTTTCTGAAAGAGCGGGTCTTCTTTTACATTATGCTAAGATTTGGTATCATAAAACGGGCAGGAAAGTGTGTTTTTTTAGTAGTTTATCTCGAACATTTTCGGTAGAATAGTGTGAGTAGGTGTGTCTTTAGAATCCCTTTTTCATTTCTGAAAAACCTTGTACGCACTCTTCACTTTCAACTCTAATAACTTTTGAAAGGATAGTGCTACTGCTTTGCAAATTGGCATTGATTATGGACAGAATGTGTTAGTGAGGCATGCTTAATTTCAATTCAATTTGATAATCCCTTCATTGTTGTTACTCTGGTGGTTTACTTCCTGTTTTTTGTCCCATTCATCGCACAGCCAGCGCGTTTTGGTAAAGATTAAGCGCTTGAATAGACACTGTACTTCAGAGCCTCTTTTCTCAGTTCACGCTTTTCCTGAGTTTGTGCTTTCTTTCCAATATTTAGATAGGTTAGGAGAGTTCATTTGATTTGAGTTATACATCATTTCAAAGCTTAAAGTCTGCTCTTTCAGAATGATCTTAACTAAAAATTCATGTCTGGCGACTTTTTGTTTGTTTTGAGGTGCAGAATCACATATACTGGTACTTATCCGTAGACTTATTAATATTAACTGTTAGCTTGTTTATATTACACCACACAATCACATCTTTTATATTCTTACTAACATCTGCTAAGTTTATATTGTGTTTTGTGCTCATTTATATTGAAAGTATGAAAAAGATTAGAATCATCGGCAAATAGGGCCTAATCTAAAATTAAAATATGAAGTTGAATTGGGCAAATCATTGACATTAATATAGATGAGAAAATGGCATAGATCAAAGTAGGCCTAACTGTTAGATCTACAAATAAATTTAGTGTGTTGGGACTGTTGTTTGTCAGTATCAGGCCACGCAGAGTAAATTTAACGTTAAAGCTTGTCATGGCTAGTTAGGATTTATAGGAATAGACTGGACTCTGGAGTTTAACTTTGTGACACTGTCACTGTTGTGTTATCGACTCTATTTTTGTGACAAGCTACGCTTCAGCTGCATGCTGCAGTCGCATGAATAGCCAGCCAGCTGCCTTCACTTTACACAATTACTTCAGGCCATTGTCAACAAATGATACTTACCTCGACAGGAAAAGCAACCTCACAGCAGCGATAAAACTCCTTAACCTACAACAACCAGCTTGTGTTGCGGCGCCGGTGGTGCCTGCTGCTCACGAACTACGTACAACGCCTGTGACATATATGTGGGGCTGTGTTGTGGCCAGCTGGCTGGTTGATGGTTGTTCGGAAAGAGCGCGTCCACAAAATAGGACTATTAGGAGTGCGATGGTGTTGGCATATCGCCCTCTAGAGCTCTCTTCTAGGAAACCAAAGCTAGTCGATGGCAATACTGATACATGTAGTACAAAATGTACTTCGGAAACCAAAGGAGCTTCAAGAAATTGAGTCACAACTTGTTGATTTGAGATATTTGTGACATAAGCTGCTAACAAAAAAAAAAAAAAAAACTAGAAATGTCGCTATGGCGACTGGTATGCCTCAGCCATAATGCATGATTCTCCTAATAGTTCTAGATAGTACATGTGGACAATGTGTGATTACATTTTCACAAAATTGGCAAAATATTAAAATGATAAGTTTGTCACAAATGTGTTGAATATTCGCCTTCCTTGACCTAGGTTGATTACATTTTCACAAAATTGGAAAAATATTAAAATGACAAGTTTGTCACAAATGTGTTGAATATTCACCTTCCTTGACCTAGGTTTAATTGGATGAATAGGAGAGCATGTATTTGGGGATTTAAGGACTTTAACTTGACTTTGAACCATTCATACGTTTATACATTGAGTAATTTTCAAGGTATGGAGAAAAAGTGCAATTTCTGTATTGAATAGTAAAATGTTACCATTTTCATCTGGCCTTTGACCCTAAAATTCATAAGATAATCACTGTCAGGCAGAACAGGAAGAAGTTAGTTCAGCACTTTCACTTGATCTTTGACCTTTTGACCTTTGAGGCAAAAAAAAAGAAAAAAAAACTTTCCAGAGAATCTCTATCTGGTTATATGCATACACCAAGTGTACAAAAAATAATCCTGCTGGCATTGCATAAACATGAGGGAAATAGAAATATTTTGAAGTGTTGCCCTTGACCTTTGACCCCATGAACCCTAAATTGTCTAGATAATCACTGCCAGTCAGTGCATGTATGTTCCATGAAGATACCTCGAACAATTTCCAAGGTACGGAGAAAAAAGTGAAGTTTTGATATTTTTGACCTTTTGACCTTTGACCTCATGACCCCAATCTTTCACCAGAGAATCTTAATTGGGTAATACATGTATACACTAGGTTTCATGAAAATAGCTTCAGGCATTGCAGAGATATGGTGGAAATAGTGAAATTTTATGTATTTGACCTTGACCTTTTGGCATTTGACCTTGAGCATGTGCACCCTAAAGTTGATAGGCACAACTTCATCCCCTAATACACATACATGCCAAGTTTCATTAGGATACCTCAAAAAGTTTTTTAGTTACACTGTCCACTAAATTCATTACGGACGGACGGAAGGACGGACGGAAAACCCGAAAACATAATGCCTCCGGCACCACTTCGTGGCGGAGGCATAGAAATCATATACAAAGATAATTGGAACATATGGAATATTCTTATCATTATTTCAAAAATATTCCTTGTTATGTAACGGGTGAGGTATTCACTGAAAAGGTTTTATTTTGCTCTATTTTGATGATGGACTCCGATGGTTGACTCACTTTTATATGTTAAAAAATGGCGCTTGATCCATTTTGGGATCAAATTCTTTATATGTCTTTGATCAAATTCTTTACACAGTATATGCCTTTGTAATGGAAATTCCACCTTATGAAAAGATAAGCAGTACACGTATAGATGATAATTTAAAAAAGAAATGCGCTAATATTGCTGAAACAAAAATCAAAATTACTCGACTGGATACGTCTTGACAATAATCTGACCTATGAAATTAGGCCTATGAATAACTATGCCATAGACCTACAAGTTGCATTAGTGGGAAGTGATCGGAAAGTGATAAAATCGGCTCTCAGGGAGGCTCTTTTATTTCAAACACTTTCACACAGGTCAGATTTACACTTCTGAACGTATATTTCTGCATGGAAAGAATTTACTTTTGAAAAGCAAAATACACCGGGCATTATGTTTGAAATGGGTCTTCAAATTGCTAAGAAGCCGGCATCGAACCCCAATCAACAAAGACACAGATTCACCTCTTGAATTCTATTATGCATCCATACCAACTATAGAAAACTGACAGCTGTTTGATAGGCAGACGGATGGGTAATCATAACACGAAGTAGGTCCTATACTGAAATACTGAATGATTATGATTGTACAGGTGCCCCCCCCCCCAAAAAAAAAAAAAAAAAAAAAAAAAAGAGAGAAGATTACCCTGATGTTCACTACTTTAAATGACGGCCGACCCGTATTTCATATGTCATCGCATATGTCTGAATTTATGCCCTCGCGCGCACACCCCCTCCCCATACACACACACGCGCACACACACACATGCACACATACACACTCCTACACGCAAGCACACATACACACTCCTACACGCAAGCACACAATATATCTTTATATCTATGTATGTTTGTGTAAAATTGTCATATCCATGTATTATGACTTACATCCCTCTCTCCCTCTCTCTCTCTCTCCCTCTTTTTTTTTAATTCTCATTAGATGCTAGAATAAAAGAAATTAGATAAGACACGTTATTTCTCCGAGAAAAAAAAAAATCCGCACATCACGTTCAGGTTTATTAGTGTAAACACAAATCGAAGGGAGAACAAAATATCACTCTCCGTATAGAATTACTGGTACTTGTCTCCAGTTGTACGAACTCTTCCCTTCCATTCAACAATCTCTCTGTATAAGTGTGTTCCTTCTTTTTTAATCATGTTTTTATTCTATTTGCTTCTTCTGCTTCTCTTCTTTTTTCCTCCTCCTCTTTCTCATTTGTCTAGGTTTATTTTCCCTTTATTTTCTCCATCAATATTTTATGACCAAGCTGATGATATATCATGGTGTTTTGATGTAGTGTTTACAGTCTTGGTGGAATATAAGAAATATGGCTTACTACATAGTTCTACTCGTAACTGCATGGTTGCCTTTAAAGTGAAAATTTGCCGAGATAATTAACCATATTATATCTAACAAATGAAAACATTATATCATGACGCATATTTTCTTAAAATAATGATTGCACACACCAGCTATGATGATCTGCCATTTTTAACGTTAAAAAAATGTCGTTTATCAACATATATACACGGTGAAATAAGAAAAAAAAAATTGAATGTATTATAATTATCATTAGGCACCTCCTCCTTCTTCTGATTATTATTATTATCATTGTGTCAGCAATGGGCATTGTGTCGCGTATTCATATTTGTACAAATATCAAAAATATATCATAATTTATGTAGATGTCCTGAGAAACAAAAATACTAAGATTATACTTCTTGTTGTCAATGACACTAATTTAGAGAGTGATCACACGCTCCCATACTGTATCTCCACTATTTCCTCCATGCTGAGATAATTCGTGCCTAAAAATATTGATGTTTTTGTCATGTTTGTGGGCTCTTAACGAAATGCATACTTACGCGAAGATGTAAAGTTGTCTTTTCCCATACACACTTCTTTGTTAATGACAGTAATATATAAAGTTTCATGAAGATAGTCATAAAGCACAAACACTTTTGGCTTCCGGGACGATACATTACTATTGAAGATAAACCTTTTGCATAACAATCACAAGGTGTCGAAAGGAAGATATGAAATTATTTTTGATTAGGTGGCATCCAAAGCTTTGCTACTCTGGTTGCTTTTGCCTGCTGCCTTCTTCGTCATTTCATCCTTTGCTGGCTCTTCCTGTTTAGTCTGCAATGAAACAATATGAAATAATCACAACGATTATAATGAAAATGGGTATAACAATGGCAATAATAATGATGAAAGCCTAATGATTATCAATAACCCAAACTTTAGGAGCATCTGAGACCAAATATACCGAATGCGTGTTGTTACCTTATGGTGCCAGAGTTTACTTCTCTTGGGTTAGGTATACTCCTTTGTAGGTGAACTTCCAACCCCAAAATTCCAGAAATAGCCATGACACAAAATTACTATAGTCCATCGTTTGCAGGTACATTACTTTACTTGCTTGTTATTCGCTTAGCATTTCATTCATAAAAAGTGCAGTTAAGTAGATGATAGATTGAGAAAAATTATGAAAACTCACTATCTCTTGTTTTATGGATTCTTCTTCCTTCCAGTACCTCCGCCAGACGAGAAAGCTGGCGATCCCGACCAGGATCCCGCCACCGACGGAGATAAGCAGGACGATGACGGCGAGCACGACGTAAGAGCTGATTTGGACGTAGTTACGGTACAGTCTGCTGTACTCCTCGGGTAACTCCGCCGACTGCATGCGTGGAGTGAACGAGTCATTGGGAAACTTTTGTCTACGTCTAGATGAAAGATGTGTCTTAGGAGTATCATGTACATTCTCGCAAAGGGTTTTTCAGCTAGAGCAGGTTTCTGTCCCTTTTTTCACAAGAGCGTTTTCGTAAGAAAGTGCCTCGATGAAATGCATCATTGTCGCTTTCTCGCTGCACTTTTTAGCAATCATTGTAAAATGTATGTAAACTTGATATGGAAAATATAATAGATAGAAAGAAATTATGCATATCATCATATATAGCTGATTTCTACGTCACTTCATTTACGCACTTCACTAATCATAAATGTCCTTTCCTATAATACTACTACGACAAACTGGATGTGTTGTGTAACGTAATCTTGAATTGTATCGGAGTGTGTATGAGTTTCATTCCAGATCAAAATAATGTCGATACCTGTCCAAGTGAAGATTTTCTTCCTACAGATATTTAACGTACGGTCTGATCAGAAGAAATTATCGTATCAATATCTTTACTATATAGATAAATAGGAATATAGCAACATAGCGTATACTATGAATAATTCAAGAAATTTGCCGTATTTCTAAATTCTGAGCGAATCGCCCTGATTATAAGGATGTTCTTTCATTCTTTGTGACCGCAGCGGTGGATCCAGAGGGGGCGCAACCGGCGCGCGCCCCCTCATTTTTCGTTAAAAATGAAATAAAAAGAAAAAAAAATGAAATGAAACCCGGAAGTGGCACCAGAAATATTAGTTGCGCCCCCCCCCCCCCCCCTTTACAGAATTCCTGGATCCGCCCCTGCACCGTATCCATGTCTTTCACTCTTATTTATCGATTCTTATACCCGCATTTCCTGTTTGGTGTTATTTATGCCTGCAACTGCGAATTATTTTCAGAACGTTTGATACAAACAAAAAAATGGATTAAACTAAATTGAATTTACTCGTGTTTACTTTCGTGAGAGGATGTGGCACGAACGGGAATGAGGGGAATTTTCGGCACATCAAGATATGGAAACTAAGTAATAATAATGGGCAAGTTACCTCATTCAGCCAAACCAGCGGGAAGTACATCTCTCTCACGTTTGCTGCACCCCTGTGAAACAACATGAAAAAAAGCAACAACAGCTTGACAATACATAATAGTATAACATAAAAATACTGCAGAACTTACAATAGGAGATTCAGGCTTCTACCAACCTGTAGAGATTTTCTGGCAGAACTTGATTTGATTTAAAAAAGGATTTGACATTGTAATCTACATGTATTAACAACACAATACCCCGTGTTTCTCTGTCTTATAATTGTTCATTAAATAGCCCTAGCTTAAACACAACGAACAAGATTTAAAACTTTTACTTTTACCGGTTAAAACATTCTGCTGGAAGGGGATATACGTAACAGAAAGGATTCGAACTCAGAATCTCCTTTTTAGCAGTCCAAATATTCACATACACTGTACGTAGTATAAGTGCTGATCGGCTGATGTGATGTCAGGAGAAATAAAGGCTGTTATCATTAGGCCCTATCATTATTATCCTCATTAGTCTTCTTCTTCTTCTTCTTCATCTTCTTCTTCTTCTTCTTCTTCATCTTCTTCTTCTTATTATTATTATTATTATTATTGTTGTTGTTGTTGTTATTATTATTAATTTTTATCATTATTACACGTGTATTATTACCATTATCATCATTATAGTTATCATCATTATCATCCGTATTATCAATAAATGTTGCTTTTGTTTGTTCGTTTGTTTGTTGCCGTTGGTTCGAAACATTACTGTAAACATGTTGCGATATTCCCCCTGTGTACAAGACTCACTCTATGAAGTCATAAGGTCCGACTTTCATGTTGACTTGTGCCCTCAAGTCTCCTCGAAAAGTTACGCCTGTCAACTAGAAAAGAAAAAAAAAACACAATATGAAATATTGAAGCACAGAATTATGGGGAAATAGGGCTTAATTTAGTGGAAGTGGGCAGTGGGATGTATCTTTTTTTCTTGAAGTATAGTTACGCCTTTCAACTAGAAAAAAACACGAAATATAATTATAAACATTTGAAGAAAGGAAGTCGGGGAAAATAAAAGGGCTTAATTTGGTGGGATATGGGCTGTGGGATGTACCTTGCTTTTTCTTAAAGTAAATCTTTAATCACCATGTGTTAAATCCGTTCATGATAGTCACTCTATAATGGCTAGTATGAATTAATATAGATGACAATGATGATAACAAATGAAGGAGTATTAATGATTATGAAATAAAATTGACGATGATGACGATTGTCATAATTCTATCAATATACATTTCGTTCCTGTTACTGTAAACCGTGCTAGACTATACTTTAGAACCACATCAAAAAATATTATGATGAACTTTGGAAACGTATTGATGGGTTAGCCTCCTCTAGCAATTTGAAAGTAGATTTAGTAGAAGCCCTGCATGTATATCATAATAGTTACCGGGTCGATGTCAACTGCCAGCTCGTGTTCGTCTTTGTCAGGCTTCATGCCGATAACCGATTCGAAGAGGCTTTCATCCCCGTACAGGAAATGTGGCGAAGACAGGTACACGGGGGCCTCTATAGGTTTGAAATGCAAGATGATCGATATTTAGTATTCGACAAGTATAGGTCTACAAGTCCGTTTATACTTGTGTGTGGCTGAGAGGTGGGATGTTAAACAGCTAGGTTTTATGTATGGTTGATGTAAAACTGTTAAATTAAGGCAGCATGAATAAGTGTTCAATAGTCAAAACCATATTTTAAACATTTTATTACCTATCCATCATTTACATTTTTATTTTGCCTCCAAAATATATACTGCACAACAACACAATGACAGAAAACAGGATAAGGTGTGGGGTGAAATGTTTTGAAATCTGCGAGTTGCGCCGCAAACATCATTACAAATTAGAGATGTAGGCTTTCACATACTTCTTTGCAATATGTGAAGATTACATTGCCCGAGGAAGCTATCTCTCATATCTATTGCATTTCAGCTGTCGAGATACAGAAGACGGACATTTATCAGACTTTTTACATATTTTACACTATTTTCCAATGCCACTGCTTTACATACGGAAATAACATTCGCTGACATTGAGGAGGCCAGTAGGGGGGCAAGTTGTTTGGTTAGGGGTGCAGAAGTCGATATTGGGTGGGAAGATGGTGGCGTTGGCATACAGGTACTCGGGGGCACTGAAGTGGTACAGCCACGCCCCTCTGAAATTTCGGTACCCTTCATAGACCACAAAGCCGGACCTGTGTGTTGAAATACACGTGACATCAAAGCATTATAGTCAATCCTGATGGATGGATGACATTCAAAAAGTTCACAAAGCTCAGTTCTTGGTCGAATGTTTTCTTGCAAAATCTAGATTACGTGATCAATATAATAGATCTGTGATAATGAGATGTACATTATTATATCTAACGAAGTAACATTGCCGTGCTCATGATTTGGATGACAGAGTTGCTCAGTAGCTGCTGGATAATTCATCTGATAAACAATGATAAAGTTTGACGTAAAACGTTGAAATGAAAAGTCTGCAGATGATCGGAATGCCACTCTTTCTTTCTAATAAAAGTTTACTATAGTTTTCAAATGATAGTTGACCTAGTTAATAGTTAACCTAATGTTGAAGTTTGTAACACTGATAACGTTATGAAGTATTGGATGCCAAACGCACCAAAATATTAAAATGTGGATTGCTCTGCTCATTATGACTCCATGCATCTAAAACAAAACACAACACATATACTCGTGCTCTTGCCATTTTGGAATCTTGGCGCAGTTGCCAAGTTTACCTTCAAGGAGCACTCTATTAACAATCTAAACACGTTGCCTCTGTAAGCACAAACACAGCTGAACACGACAAGGGGCGGAGTAATGTTCTGCGAAACGTCATTACCTGCAGACGTATGTAGAAAAGACATAAACTTCCTCAGTCTTCTCGACGTATGGATGCATGATAGTACCATCTGAGTAGTGAAAAGGTATAGGCACGGAAACATGTCAAAAATCCTTTCGTGCCTACATCTTTGTTTCTTTTTTATTCCGACATTAATGTTGACAAAACCTATATGAAAATTTGTTCTACATAATTGATTCCTCTATTCTATGAAATTTCGTCTTTTCTTCAACAGACAAAAACGTATATACATCGATTTCCAGATACCGGGTCAAGACCATTTTGAAATTCATTCTGTCATTCTCTTTCCAGATGGTATGAAGTAAGCTCGCCTCATGTCGTTTTTCCTCTCTGAACTTTTCAATGTGTATTGCAAGGATGGCGAAGTAATATTACATCACTATGTAATGGAGAACAATCTCATACAATTATAATCAAATGAAAGGAAGTAAAAGATTGAGCATTTCTGAACTAATATCATTACTTTCGGCCATACTTGCACTCATGCGCAAGATCACCCGACTGGTCGCTTTATATCTCTCACCAGTAATATTACATCACTATGGTACCCTCTTTATCGTTATTTCAGAAATTAAATCTTAAAATGCCATCAGAATATCAACTATGCACCACATAATATACGCAAAGCTCACAGTCTGAGTGTAATAGGTTTGGCATGCAATCGGCTTATGAATTATTTAAAGCATAGGACAAACAATATTCGTTCCAAGGGAAACAAAATACTAGGACATCAGTGTAAAATCACACCAGGCAACATTCTTGCAAGAATACCCGGCCTATGGAGAACAATCTCATACAACTATAATCAAATGAAAGGAAGTAAAAGATTGAGCATTTCTGAACCAATATCATTACTTTCGGCCATACTTGCACTCATGCGCAAGATCACCCGACTGGTTGCTTTATATCTCTCACCAGTGCCGTTGAGGGCGTTGGCAATGTCTGTAGTCCAGTAAGGCAGAAGTTTCTCTCTGTTCCACATATCCATTCTGTTCAGGTCCATGATGTTATCTTCTCCCGTGTACACCGTCCAAATTCCATCGTCTGAATTGTTGTACTGCACAGAGAAAAACAAAATCAAGGTCTGAAAATCACCAACTTGATGTTATGCACAGATAGTGATGAGGAGGAGAGGTCATCCGACGAGACCGACGCCCATGAGTCGTAGGGCCCTCAAGTTGGACATTGAAAAAAAAGGTCCATGACTCATACAGTCCACCAGTCATACAGTCCATGAGTTCGACACTAAACAACTAAGGCCCACGAGTTTAAGACTAGGCAAACAATGCCCACGAGTTCGACAATATGCAAGGAAAAAAAGGCCCACTAGTTCGACACTGAGTAAAATATACTCGCGAGTTCGACATTCATCACGAGGCTTTATGTGTCTGTCTCGTGGGCCTTATTTGCTCTGTGTCGAACTCGTGGGCCTTGTTTGCTTAGTGTCGAACTCGTGGGCCTTGTTTGCCTATAGTGTCGGCCTCAGGTGAATTATTTGCTGAGTGTCGAACTAATGGCTCTATGACTCGTGGGCTGTATGATTCATGGGTGTCGAACTCTTGACGTGCACCAAGGAGGATGGTAGAACCACTTTTCTGCAAGTGAATCATAAAGTTCGTAAATCTGGCATTAAAATGGGCCTGCACTTCACCTGCGACCTGCTGTCAATGAACACACGAATAGATGAAAAATATGGCAAAATCACTCATAATGCTGGAAACAAATTGATAATGGTTCTGCATTCCGAAAACCATTCCACTAAGTTTAGAATCTAAGTCAACAGAGACACGAGCCATGGATGGGAACGAACTGTATACAAATACAGTCGACAGTGTGACTCAACCGTCGACACAGGGTTTTTGCATCATTATGCATAAAGTAAGGCAAACCATTAATGAAAGAAACTCTTAAAAAGTGTTGACACGTCTTGAATGCAAAATGCCGACTGTCAAATTTCTTCTTCTTCTCCTTCTTTTTTGTTTTGGTCTGGACATTTGATTATACGCGGTCTCTATGTAAACGCACATACATTAAAAAAAAAAACAACAACCAAGAGGCCTTTGGACGGGACAATGAGTATAAAGATATCTACTGAAGGGCACCACTGCGTCCGGCAGCAGACTCGAACCGGGGAGTTCATGAATGAGACTCATGGCCTAATCCAACGTGCCACTGCGGTCCCTAATAATATTATCATCATAACACCGAGATTTCTGGCAGGGAATACTGATGAGTACATCACACTTACAGTCATCAGGACACCGAAATTTGTGGATGGCACCCTCTCCTCGCCGAGGATATCCTGGGCGAGCTCAAGGTACTTGTCGGGGTAGCCCCAGACGAAGCCGCCCACCGGGATTTCAATGATCAGCTCCGCCTCGGAGATGGCGTGGACGAGCTCCCAGATCCCCTGGACGGGATCCTTTTGGTTCCTCAACCAATAGGCAATTGTCTATAATGAGCACAGAGAGAGAAGGGGGGGGGGGTGTAGAGAGAGAGAGAGGTACTTCACCGTACACCTGCATCACAATTATATAAAGTGATAGACATTATGCTCGTATGGACACATACACACACATGCGCGCAAACACGCACACACGATCACACACACTTTTTACCCCAATTATGTCATTCATTTTCTTTTTTCTTTTTTTTTCCAATGGTATTTATTCAGTTCCATTCAATTATCAAGACAGGACAGTATGCCTAATCTGGCTTTTATTACTGTGCAAATTAACAAAATTGTATAATATGGACACGATACACAAAATTACTTTATACACACACACAG
This sequence comes from Diadema antillarum, assembly GCF_040938485.1. Taxonomy (NCBI): domain Eukaryota; kingdom Metazoa; phylum Echinodermata; class Echinoidea; order Diadematoida; family Diadematidae; genus Diadema; species Diadema antillarum. The sequence goes on from NW_027271431.1 coordinate 2,094,240, forward strand.
GTCCTCTCACCTCCCTGCACAGACACACACACACACACACAGGCTCAAAGTTTTGGTTTAACTCACACAAGGACTACGTTGAGCCTTAACTGTTCTTCTTAATGGACAATTCTACCTTCATATACATGTGGATTGAGTGAATGCAACAATATTAGTAAAACACATCAGTGAAAGTTTGGGGAAAATCGAACAATCTGTTCAAAAGTTATGAATTTTTAAAGTATCTGCGCAGTCACTACTGGATAGAAGACTACTACAGTGTATGATGTCATGTGCGTACAACGATATGAATAAAATAAAAAGAGAATTTCACAAAACTTCACTTTTCGAATAAAGTGCACATTTCTTCGACTTTTTGCTGACATATGCTAAGGGTGATATTATTCCCCCTGCCTTCTGAAAGAGAGAAGTCAAGTGTTCTTTTGTTATGCGAGAAAAGTGAAAATATGTTATTTTTTATTCTTTCTTTATATCGTTGTACTCAAGTGACATCACAAGCTATAGTAGTCTTTTCATCCAGCCGTGACTGAGCAGAAACTTCAAAAATGCATAACTATTGAACGGATTGTCCGATTTTCCTCAAAATCTCACTTATGTGTTCTACTAATATTGCTGCATTAACTCAACCCATATGTCTATGAAGGTGAACTTGTCCTTCAAGAAAGGCCACACTAAAGATCATTTTGACCAACGACGGCATTCATGCTGGTCCCTTTACACTAAGGGCAAAAATGTTCCACAGCATCACAATTCATGCTGTCCTCTCTGGTACAACTGAGCGCCCCGTTTTGGGTAAATTGCTGCCATTCGCTAACTCTCCCTCTCACACTCGTCTAGACTGTCAATTATACAATCCCATCTTCCCCTCTCCCATCCACTTCCTGTGCTTATTACTTTCGGACGACTGAATATATCAAACGCTCCTTCTTCTAATGTTATCATTGCCTCTAAAAACATAAATGATAAACTGGGAATTAGAATCTGAGGAATGTACTCACGAAAACGGGACCGTTAATCGACACAAAGGTATCCGATTCGGGTCCGACTGACATATCTCGATCGAAGACGAAAGATTTCAGGTTCATGTAGCTCACTGTTCCATTGTCGTGATAGGTAATGTTCGTTTTCGGCCGATACTCTCTTCAAAAGGAACAGAAATGGATGATGATTAATGTTCGTTTTCGGCCGATACTCTCTTCAAAAGGAACAGAAATGGATGATGATTAATGTTCGTTTTCGGCCGATACTCTCTTCAAAAGGAACAGAAATGGATGATGATTAATGTTCGTTTTCGGCCGATACTCTCTTCAAAAGGAACAGAAATGGATGATGATTAATCATCTTACAACAGAAACATGAAAGGAGAGCAATAAATGATCCTTTTTCCTGCTCCTTTTCTCTTCTTGATTAATTCGCTTCGAAATCAACATTTGACAACATTGATTTGTAACATGTTATATATATTTCATATATCTAACTGATTCATTTGCTAAACACGTTCTCCTATCACATATAGGCCTATTGGTCATGACAGTATTTGAGATTTCTAATGACATCGTTTCAAATGTTCTAATGGCAAGTAAGGTCAAAAGAAGTCGATCTGGAGTAGAGTGAACTTAATTGAAATCTTGTCAAATCAAATCATGTGAAATGTAATTCCCTGTTATCCAATTATCTGTACATTTTGTACTTTTTATTCCAATTGCTCAACAATATGAGTTGATGCTTATTTTGTATCATGTATTAATTTTTGTTTGATGGAAATAAAGTATCATTTCATTGAACTGAAAATTGAATTGAAATCTGTGATATAAAGAAAGACAAACATGCAAGAGATTTTGTCCAACCCTGACAGTCATTACAGTCCTGTCTCCTTTACTATAGGAGGGGATCTTTTCCCTCGTTCGGTTCACCTGCGTACGACAATTCATGAGTCCCATGCAGCAGTACCTGTAGCTGTAGGGTCCCAACTCCTCCAGCCGAGCGGGCCCTCCCTGGAGGAATTCCTCGGGATTGGTGAGGTTCCAGAACCAGAACTGCATGTAAATGGGCAAGGGGACGTCTCTCCACAGCGGGTACGCCATGGCCTCGGGAACCAGGATTTCCTCCTTTAGGGGAGAACAGGTGGAGGTAAGACTAAGCCTGTTATATACTATACATGTAGTAGTTTCATGGGAGTGTTGTAGCTCCATATGATCATAATGGTCATTAATTATTGTTGCATGCGTTTTACTCAATTGTTCATTAGGTCCTTGAAAACAGTCAAGGTGATTATCAATATGCCGTCGAAAACAGCATAAACAAAATCTAACCTTTACATGAAACACCAGTATTGTCACGATTTTACTTTTAACGAAAGCATTTGTTGCTCTGTCAAATATCTTAAACCGTCATAAGTCAGAACACTTCGGGTGGACATGGATAGATCTACAAGGCTCGTGGCCATTCCTCGTATACCTTTTCCAAGATTGTCCGGACGGTGAAATCAGACAACGGGATCAAGACGATACCAATAACTGTCATGACAGTGCCCACTATCGTCCATGATACCAGCTTCTTTGTTGACACTGCCATAGTCCTCCGTAGGTAGCGCCTGGATCATGCGATGCATAGACTGACAAAAACTACCTTATGTTGTTTATTTGAGGGTAGTATCAGTACATTGACGATGTCCGAGAGTTTGTAACTTGGCAGGGTTACACGTAGCAAGTAAATACAGCGTTCATTATATTGCGACGTGATATCAACGATAGAATGAATGCAGACTATTTGAAAAAAAAAACCACACCAAACATTGATGCTCTACAACAATGTTTCCGAAGGTGCTAGCGATCAAGACTCCAGTACAGAAAACAAACACTTGTCTCTGCTATGCCACCTATAATCAGAACACTGCCAGTTTCAGCACATGATTACTTAATGGTAGTATACGGTTGTGTAGGTTGATATCTGAGAAGACGAATTTCGGTCCTTGTCCAAATGCAAGTTAACTGCTCAAAAGCTTTCGTTGCTGAGTAATTGTTGTTATTATGACTGGTGCCACTGATGTCATGACCAACACGCTTCCTCCATGAAGTTTCCTTCACGCTGCATGTGCCAGCAAGCAAATCTAAAAATCAAACTCCAAATCAAGTTTCGCTGATGAACTTTTTCAAATCATCGAAGCATTCCTGTCCATATCAGTTTTCTTTGTGTTGTTGTTTACTCTAGCCTGCTCCGGTAATCACAAATTCTGATAGTTACATGAGAGAATGATAGGCGTTCACCATCTCGCACACAAAAGTAAATCACTCTGCACTGTACGGTAAATCATGATGAATTCCTTCAAGTAGGCCTACTCTGCAGGCTAGTGGTCCATCAGGCATGACACAACAGCACTGGTCAAAGCTTGACCCATGTTTCCGAGACTAGCAAGGTGAAATGACACGATATGTAAGAGACGGTGGACAATCTCCCTCCCCCTTTGACTCGCATGCTTTTCCCTCTCCTTACTGTCCCAGAACTTCACAAAGAGGGGAATCTCTGCATCCCAGCGTCATGCATGTCTCCCTTATTTATCAACGAACTTCGAGAATCTCCTTAAACTGATATCAATCAAGGCCACTTTTGAGTGCTCAGCAATTTGTGAGCATAGATAAGCAAACTTGCAAGTTGAGTTAATGACGTGATTACCACCGTCAAGTAGTGATGATCATCTTTAAGGAAAATCGTCCTTGTCCACCGGTGCTCTCAAATCTACGATACGTTGATTGTCTTGATTGTGGGTCAAGCGAAAGGGGCGGGGTTCAATGTAACCGCATGTTGATAATGATAATGATGAGTAATGTAATTTTCCACGTTGCATACTCATTCGAACAGAAGCCTGATAGAAGAGACATCTACAAACTGCGACAAGATAATAAAGATAGTTATAATAGCAATGATGATCAATGCGATAACAATCATAACGATCATAAAATTGTTGATACTTATAATGTCAAAACGTTCATTTTATTACAGCGCCTTGCTGTGATACTCCTTGGTCATTCGTTCTCCTGCTTTGACACTTCATTACCTGTACATTTTCGCTTCTAAAATCTCTGAATAACATGAGCGAATTCTCAAACATGATGCAACCAACTATTAATGTTCTAGTGACCTGATTATGTTCTGTTGTGCAAGTACATTATTACAAAAGAGACACATTTTAACAGCACAGAGTGTAGCCTATCATTTACCTTTTTGTTGATCGCAATAAATATCAAGTCCTGTACTGTTACTCTATTAAACTATCAGACACTGTCAACAACAGATTGATTGTTAATACTTGATCGACTGTACTGGTAATCAAATAGATACAAAGTCCATGTCGATACTCTACCTGTATATCTCACACAAACTCAAGTTACATATACGCGGATTCTGTGTCGTCACAAAACGCACTTAAAGTAGAGTTTTTGATGTCAATATTCCAAGGCGTCTTATGTTTCGCACATCACGTCACACAATTCTACTTCTATTTTGATACTGACAGTTACTTAACTCTGATAATCGAACTCAATTCTGTCACTCGAAATCTCTTCTATTTTCACAGCCTTATACATCCGGGGGTAAAAGAAGATAATCATATAAGTGACAACTTCTAAAACTTCTAAGGGAATATAAAAATGGCCTAATCGTGAGATTGTGGAGGAAATACCAGTATATCTCTACATTTTCAAATTATCTTTGGAAGCGAATCTTTACTCAACATTCGTTCCTGCCACTCTGTCTATATTCCAGTCTTTGGGGCTCTGTTATGTCATTAAATGTATTTGCAATTGGCTTGATAGTAGTAGTAACTCTGCCTTGATGTTGGCCTACCTGCTTTCTGTCATACATAATCCAAAGTCATCGAAAGAGGGAAAATTGACTAGAAAAAGATGTACCTTGGTTGTTCTTTCTAAAGTTGAAGTTATGCGGATCGTTGCAATCAACATCTCAATAGTTCGAACAATGCAATTGACAATAGTATAGCACTATAGTGTATCACTTTGAGTGCATAAAATAATCTCACCGCTTTTGAAAGGGATGTGGAGAACATTATGACGTCACAAACGAAACGCAGTCACCACAAAGGTATGCGCATCTCATCTCTTGAATTTCGCGCACGCTAGTGGGCTCCTGCATTCGATTGGTCGAAAGGGATGTGGAGAACATTATGACATCACAAACGAGACACAGTCATCACAATGGTATGCGCGTCTCATCTCTTGGCCCTCGCGCGCACGCGAGTAGGCTCCTGCATTTGATTGGTCGAAAGGGATGTGGAGAAATTATGACATCACAAATGAAACACAGTCATCACAATGGTATGCGCGTCTCATCTCTTGGCCCTCGCGAGCACGCGAGTAGGCTCCTGCATCTGATTGGTCGAAAGTTTACGCAGCCTCTTTGTGTGTGTGTGTGTGTGTGTGTGTGTGCGTCTCGTTCATACCTATGACCTACATTACGTTACCATAGTACCATGGAGACCAAATCTAGCCGTGCCTTTATATACGGTGTTGTTCTATTTCTCTTTGGCATATTATTCTTGCTTTCCTGTGTGGCTTTTCTCTGAGAGGTCTATTTCGGATTTCGCTACGGAATTTGATTTCTTGCGATTATTCTGAATATTCTCGGCAGGTAAGAAAGTCAATATCTGATACACGTATCGAATGTAGTTGAGTATAGAAATATCAAACAGTACAAAATGTGAAAATTGTCACAAGATCAACATAGTAGGACCTAAATGGTATATAGACACATAAACGAGGCAGATTATGTCTATCTCTGAAACAGAACTTTCTTGGGATTTTATTTGCGATACTCAGCTTTGAAATTTAGATGAATAGGATGACTTATCTATGACAAGAAATAACAGCCAAACCTGTATCAGAAATCATGATTATGGCATTCAATTTGGTAGACCTGATGTGTATGCACACATTAACTGTCATCATTAGTCACCACTGTCACCATTTCCTATATAAAAGGTTCAGCAGTTACTAGAAAATGCGCAGTGTTAAAATCTGTAGTCAATACAGGAATCAAGAATGATGATATTTACAACAATTACAATGAATGTAAGACTTGAGGTGAAAATGGCGACATGCGGGCAACACAATAGCGATAATCACAATGATAAATGACCTCATTAAAGTGACTAGAGTAAGATCAGTAAGGAGAATTGTACGGCATGAAGTGTGACAGATATTACACAGTAACATTTCCTTTCTATTATCCGAAAAGTGATATTGACCGCAGCCAAATATGGAAATTAGTCGAGATGACGATGTCATAATCCCCTCAAAAGTCTCCCAGATCTATTCATTCACAGACCCATAATAACAATATTTTGGTTCGAAAATTAGCAACTGGAATGTATAAACCTTGAAGCCATCAGTGCTATTATACTTCATGTTTGTATTACGCATGCATCCTTTTGATGGAAATGTTTTTTTGTTTTTATCGATTTGATTCCAAAGGGGGATAATGAGTACAAGTTTGTGCACAGGTCAATAGGAGAAATGAAAAGCGATGCATGTCATCTGAAGTTCATCTTATTTTCGTACGTACGTGATGTATGTGCACCGCTTTATAGGAATGCGATTATGAAACTTGATAATCTCCATTCTATTTTGATAAAGCTTGTTTTAACATTCTGTTTGGTTGGTTTTCCTGGGGTTTTTTAAACAAATTAGACAACTTGGATTAATTCTGCTTATGAGAAGATAGGAATGAAAGTGATGCAAATGCTTGGGTAAAATCATGCTAACATTACATTTCACGTTCATCTGAAATCTGTCTCCTTTTGTTACTAGTGCTTATAGTCGATGCGTAGATTTATCGTCCCAACAAGCAAGATTGGGCCTTTTTTTTTTACTTTTTCTTTTGAAAGTTACATCGTCTTTAAGCATCACAACAACTAGTTGTTCCAGTTATCATGTGGATATAAACTCGTGGTTTATTTCCTTACACTATGTTACTATCTACAGAATGATCACCGTCATATTTGGACTCTGCTGTTTGCACAAGCTGATCAGGTGGATATCCGCCGACTCTCACGTCGACAGTCCGGATGATCACAGTGCAGCACATCTTTCGGATAACCGAATCCATCCCTCTGAGTCCTCCTGTAACGAGGTAAACGGATTTCTCCATTCTTTTCTGTATTTGTTTCAGATACACTGACTCTTGATTAGTAAACGTCATGAAAATCATGTGGTCTGACACATATTATGATTGACTCCATCCACATTACGTACACACACATGAACCAATTTCGGAATCTGTTGATATGTAGTATAGGGGTTTATAGAAAAATACTACTTTCATGCAAACGATGGAGTCAATGATATGTAATGATTTTCATGAAGTTTACCCACTAAAAGTCTAGGTGGCCGAGTGGTCGAAGGCGTTGGCGTTCCATGCCAAAAGATCCGGGCTCGATTCCCGACGGAGACCAATAATTTTTCAACTCACGCTCTTTTTTTCCAAAAGGAGGAACATTAACAGGAATAATAATTCCGAGCTACGCACATTTTTTTTCTTTCGTCATATCTCACATATATATATCCCACAACGATTCAATCATTCCGTAACACTGACCAATCACACAATTACACCGATTTGATACATATATGCTTTATGCGTTTTCACATCAGCCCGATAAAAATCCAAGCTCGAGACATTTTTCGAGATCGTAAATTAGCGCGCTATTTCATTTCTTATTCACATCAGCCCGAAGAGAATTAGCCCGAAATTTTTTCGAGCTAATTCGACAGCTGAGCATGCGCAAACAGTGTCGGGTATACCAGTAGAGCGCGTGCTTTCAAGTTTCAAGTTTCAAGTTTCAAGTTTATTTCTCCACATCTCATAAAAAAGAAAGAAAATGAAATCAATGTGATTTCATACAGCATAACAACATATATACATACAGAAAAAAACAATCATTAGGAAAATAATGCAACATAAAAATCAAAATTTGTGACTCGGGTTAAGTGACGAGTGTGGAGGGGAACAGCAATAGGCCATTGACCTTTCGAGGCTGAACCCCAAAGGCAAGATGAAAACAATGAGTCATTTAAAATATCATAATTACCAGTTATCAATCAAGGCGTTACAGAATAGTTAACAACGAGCACATAGTACAATAACAAGGACTAAATGCACTTACAGGGGACAAGCACAGAGTACAACAACAGGGACTAAGTGCACTAACGGGACAAAGTACTTACAAAACAAAACAGTATACAAAAACAGGACATTATGAGCATATAGCCATCTGGGACTACAAATTTATATAATAATTTGAAATAAGCTGTAACTTATATTTTCTTCTGAATGATGCTAATGATGGACTTTGTTTTAAATCAATGCTTAAACTGTTCCACAATTTTGGAACCAAAAATCTTATACTGCTTCTTGATATCTTATATCGATAAAATGGAACATACATATTGCTCGAATTTCGAGTTTCATAAAAATTTATAGATCTATTAAAAACAAAGTAACTGCTAAAAATTTGAGGCAAATAACCTTTTGAGTGCTTATACATAAAACTGGCTACTTGAAACAAATAAATGTCATTTACTTTGAGCATATTCAGTTTCTTAAAAAGAAAATCAGCTGATGTTAAAAAAAGATGAATTTGTTATAACACGGATTGCACGCTTTTGCAAAATTAATACTCTATTCAATAAATACAATGCACATTTCCCCCATGCAGAAATACAATATGAAATATATGGCAATATCATAGTATTATACAAATTCACTAAAATGCGCAATGGTAAAAAAACTCTTCATCCTATTTAAAACACCAATAACTTTAGATATTTTACAAGATATATCATTGATATGATATTTCCAACTCAAATATTCATCAACTATAACACCTAAAAATTTAACATTCTTAATAGCCTCTGCTATTCTATTTTCATATAACCTTAAATTCAATGAACTAGTATCAATTGTAACATTACTTGGTCTGAATACCATATAAACAGTTTTTTCATAATTTATTGTAAGTTTATTAACTACGAACCAATCACACACCTTCTTCAGTTCAGTATTCAACAAAGCTGTCATATCATGTATATTTTTACCAGATAAAAATAAATTAGTGTCATCTGCAAACATAATTGGGTTTAAAATATCACTCACAAAACATAAATCATTTACGTATATCAAAAAAGCAGTGGCCCTAATACAGAGCCTTGGGGAACACCAACATTTATAAAATTGTGTGTTTGAGGAGTGATTATCAATGAATACATATTGTTTTCTGTTTGTTGAATAACTTTCGAACCACTTTAAAACATTACCCCTGATTCCATAATGATACATTTTCTTAATAAGAATAGAAACATCAATAGAATCAAAAGCCTTTGATAAATCTAAAAACAGACCTAGTATTATTTTCTTTTCTTCAAATGCTGTAGACACATTATTTACAAATTCTAAAAGAGCCATATCTGTACTAAAACATTCTCTAAAATCAAATTGTTTATTATACATAATATTGTTTTTATCTAAAAAGGCTGCCAATCTCTTATATACAAGTTTTTCAAATATTTTAGAAAAAACTGACAAAACTGAAATAGGTCTGTAATTTGAACATAAAGATTTATCACCCTTTTTATACACAGGTATCACTTTTGCTAATTTCAAATCTGTGGGATATAAACCTTGTTCAACTGAAATATTAAAAATATACGACAAGGGATAAGAGATAAGATGGGCACATCGTTTTAAAACAGAAGAATCAACGCCATCATGGCCAGGGCATTTGTTGGCACTTAGACTCATAATAACACATATAACATCTCCTTCACTAATTGGTTTAAAAAACATAGAATGAGTACAATTGTCTTTCATAAAATATGAAAAATCTTTATCTGTAGAAGAATGTGGCAAATCATTCATTAACTTAGTTCCAATACTACTGAAATAATCATTGAATGTATCAGCAATACTTTTCTTATCGTCAATTAATACACCATTTTTTTTATATAATCACAATCATTTTTCTTACAATTCTTATCAACAAATTATCAATTACTCTCCATGTACCTTTTGAATCACTCTTCACTTTATCAAACACATTATGGTAATAATCACTTTTTGCTGTTCGGATCATATTGTTAACAGTATTTCTATATTGCTTGTAAATCTGTTTACGATATTGAATGGGATTTTTCAAATATTTTTTATATAATATATACTTTTTGTGACACATTTTTTCCAATTCTGTAGTAAACCAAGTTTGACAATTATTATGTTTCTTAATATTTACTTTTCTATAAACAAAACATTCATTATACATAACTAAAAATCTGCGCATGAAATATTCATATTTCTCATCAACCGTAGAAACTCCTACAAGATTGTTCCAATTAACAGACTGTAACAAACCAAGAAATTTCACTATATTTACCTCATTAATAAGTCTTTTGTATATATGCTTGCCGTCATCGTTATATACCCGATGGCCATTATACACAATAAAAGGCGATAAGTGATCACTGACATCTGAGATAAGAATACCAGCTGTGACAAGATTTTCTGAGCGGTTGATAAAAACATTATCGAGTAAGCTAGCTGACGAGTTCGTTATTCTTGTTGGCTTGAATATCACAGGATTATAAGAAGATGAAATGAATAAATCTAAAAAATGATGTGTCATATTGTTATCAACCAAGAGATCGACATTAAAATCACCTACTATAATACACTGTTTTCTTTCTTGAGATATTTTGTGAAGTACGGGTTGGAGCATATCAATAAAAGACTGAATTGGTTGATTGGGGGTCTATATACAGTAGCTATAACAAGATTATTTTGAGAGTCAGCTATGTCACAAACTCGCTAGGCATGATGGGATGCATCGCGCTAGCGCGCTAGTTCGCCAATTATCCCGCTATTTCAGAAATTTCCCGAGTTAGACTCGAGAAATTTTCACGATCGCAGAGCGATACAATTAGCGCGCTAATTTGTGTTCACATTATCAAATAGCGCGCTATTTCGTGATCGGGTAAATTTCCCAAGTCAGAAAATAGCGCGCTATTTCAAAACATCGGGCTGATGTGAAAACGCTTAATGAGGGAACTCGTTTTCATTTTTTGAGCATTGCATTTCTCTATTTTAAATGGTTGTCGTCCAATTGCCAATTTATTGATTTTCCCCTTGCGTACATGTTGGGACCTCAATTATTTCATCTATTATTTTACATTCTAATTTTATTTAAGCATCTTTTGGTTTTTAATTGCTTTCTGCTTTAGGTCGGGACCAGCCGCCAGCCGGCCGACCATCAGCCCATTGCTGGCCCTATACCCAGTCGGTAAGTCCATTTTATCAAATCCAGCACATTGTGTACATTTCAAAGAAAAAAAAAACGCTTTTCCTCTGCTTTGCTTCACATAATTCTACAGGGTCAGCCTGCAACGCGCAGATCATGGCAAAAATTGTCACATCAATTTTAGATATTCATTTTCAAAGCCTATTATAATTATTTACATCATAACAGGCACATTATCCATATATACGTATTAATGTCTGTGATAGATTGATTTAAAAATCGTAATGACCGGGGGAACGACCCATGTCTTAAATAGCAACATGGTAATTTTGTCTTGAATGAAATAACCACATAGGGACTTTCTTATGAAAATAAAACACCGATTTCTATTCTCTTGTCACGGTCACTTACAGAGTTGTATCTCGAGTTTCGAATATAAGTCAGTATGACCAACGGGGATCGCGAACTCGGAGGTGCATGCTGACGAGAGCCCCCGCGTTTCAGACTTATAAAACCGGGCGTTCTACCGGGGGCACTCTGTTCAGATCAGACTCTGCTTCTATCATTACCAAACGATGCATCGGAGATCACCATATTGGGTAAGTCGCAATCTCTATTTCCCCCTTTCTCTGTTTGCCTGTCTCGAGCACTTGCAATTCTAACCTGAAGCTTTGAATGTTTGCATTCCTTAAAAGAGGACCCTGTCCTCGAGCAAAATTATTCCGCTATCGATATGACAATCCCTGAAATTCTTCATAGAGATATTTCCAGCCACTTATACACAATTCGCAGGAAGATGCATCAGCTTCATTTCTCATTTATCATTACGTTCTTTCTTTTTTTTAATCATCAACTTGATTTCTTTTTGTTTTACCCAAAAAGTTTGAAGCAGCGTTTAAATTATTATGAAACCTAGAACAGCATATGGCTATGCCTCGACCAATGAAACCAGTATGAAGCTGCCGACGGACAAAATTACCCATTACTTTACGAACTAAATTCACGTTTCAGAAAGAAATGAAGTCAATCTTCAAATGGTATCGCTCGTTTGTGCTGAATGATTTAGTGTCATCACAAAGTCAACTCCACTGAGTACAAGTTAATTTTGGCTTATTTTCTACTCATCGACAGCATGATGGTTTCCCCATTGTCACTGACATCGAATGATCGACATCGATCACCTAAAGCATCCTTCGTTGATGAGGAGAGTGCTGAGGAGATTTTCTACGACGCTCTGGACGTTCTCGCCAGTGACAGTTATTACGATAAAAACACTCAGGTTGACGCCTCTAAAGACCACATCGATAACAAAAACGATAACGTCCACAGCATCAGTAAAGATGACGAGGCCATTGACGATATCAAGATCGAGAGCATGGCCGATCTTGCACCGTGGGACGAGGCGAACAAGATTGATAAGCGCTACGTCGGCAAAGGCTGCTTCGCAAAGGTCAACATCTACAGGTACATCTTTGAATAAAATTAAATTCAAATAAATTCAAGCCTTCAAGTTTAAAACCAAAACAGTAACATAACGGCAGATCCTTAGCTTTGTGTCATCGTTGTCTAAAATTCATTTCATACCTGTTTGTACAGTATAACTTTGAGGTCTTCTGTGACCTTATGAATAGACCTATTCGGTTAAAAAACTATTCTTGTAACTTGTGTCTGCTGCCATAACTGGGGTAATTCCAAAATAGGAAGAACTGATGAATCAGAACGGCACAACGAGTCAGGTGCAGTGCACTGAGCGGTTTCACAATCTTCTCTCTAATGATTATTTTGATACTAAGACATGCTTCATTATGGGTGATTTTAATATAAATCTTTTAAATTGTAATGACGCTTTATGCAGTCAAGATTTTCTTAATTTCATGTTGTCAAAATCCTTCATTCCTCTTATCAGGAAACCTACTCGGATATCTGATGCTACTTCTACTCTCATTGATAATATATTCGTTAATAATGTTTTGACTGATGTTACTTCTGGTATTGTAGTTTCTGATATCACCGATCATTTCCCGATATATGCGCTTGTACCACAGTTTTCTATTAGGAAAATGCCAACCCTTAATTCAGGTTCTCGTGATATGTCCGAATGTAATCTTGATAGACTTAGAGAGGGATTGAGGTCAGTTGATTGGTCCTCTGTTTATAACCAAAGAAATGTAAATTCGTCCTTTGATGTTTTTATGAACATCCTTATAAATATGTGTAATGTTTATATACCCTTATTTAGACGATTCAGATCAAATTATAAGAGAGTACCAAAACAACCATGGATTTCAAAGTCCCTACTTAGGTCTATCAATAGGAAAAATAAATTGTTTTACAGATACCGAAAATCTCCGAATGATGTAACCAAATCCCGTTATATTCGTTACCGCAATGTACTTACTTCTTCGTTGCGCTTAGCCAAGCAACTGTATTTTGCAAATCAGTTTGAAAAATGCAAGTTCGACATTAAGAGTACGTGGAGGGTGATAAACACAGCTTTGAAATCTAGCACTGTTACAAATTCCCCTACTCATATTTTGAATGACGGTCATCAAGTTGATGATCCACAGGAAATGGCCGATGTATTTAATGATTACTTTGTTAACTTAGGACCTGATCTTGCTAGCAAAATACCAAATACCCAGACAACTTTTCATTCTTTTTTAAAAGACAGGAATGTACAAACCATGTTTTTCATTCCTATTGTTGAAGAAGAAATCAAAGAAATTGTTGATAACCTAAATATTAAGAAGAGTATAGGTAATGATGGTATTTCGGCTTTTCTTCTGAAGAATATAATAAATGAAATAATTTCTCCACTCACTTATATTTTCAATCAATCTTTATCTAGTGGCAAAGTCCCAGATAACATGAAAATTGCTCAAGTTGTTCCATGTACAAAAAGGGTCCAAAAGAATTTGTGAGCAATTATCGCCCGATATCTCTCTTAACCTCAGTCTCAAAACTTCTTGAAAGGCTTGTTTATAAACGAACTCTTAGATTTCTTGTTAATTGCAATATTCTTTCTAATTTCCAATTTGGATTCAGAAAACAGCATAGCACAACTCACGCATTATTAGCCTTCATTGATAAAGTAGCTCATGCTTTAGATGATGCTTCCCACACCATCGGTGTTTTTCTCGATTTTTCGAAGGCTTTTGATACCATTGACCATCAAATTTTGCATTATAAGTTAAGCCATTACGGTATCCGTGGGAGGGCTTTAGAGTGGTTTAAAGACTATCTCACAAACAGAAAACAATTTGTTTACATAAATGGCTATGAGTCAGGTATGACGTCAACTTCTTGCGGTGTCCCCCAGGGTTCTCTTCTTGGCCCACTTTTATTCATCCTGTACATCAACGATCTCCAAAATTCGTCACAGATTCTTTCTTTTATTTGTTTCGCTGATGATACAAATTTATTTCTATCTCACCGCAATCCCAATACCCTCGTAAGTATAATGAATAATGAATTGAAATCTGTTCAGTCCTGGATTTACGCTAACAAGTTATCATTAAATGTTGATAAAACACATTATATGTTATTTAGCAATTCTTTGCAAGTTATTCCTGATGATGTTAAGATTAATGATATTAACCTAACCCGAGTAGATAGTACAAAGTTTTTAGGACTTTACATCGATAGTGACCTTTCCTGGAAAACTCACTTTAATTTTTTAAGCAAAATTTTGTCACGAAATACAGGAATCCTAAACAAACTGAAACATTTTTTGCCCAACCATATCTTGCAGATTGTATATTCAACCATGATTTCCCCATATCTTAATTATGGAATTCTTGCGTGGGGTAACGCATCTAAATACTTACTGGGTTCACTTTTTCTTCTTCAAAAGCGAGCGATCAGAATTATTAACCATGCTGGGTATTTATCTCACACTAACGCCTTATTTCAGAAAAATAAGATTTTAAAACTGATAGATTTGTTTGGTTATAATTTAGGTATTTTTATGTATAAACTTTCCTCAAAAGATCTTCCTGGTGTCTTTTTACAGATGTTCATAAGAAACAATTCTGTCCACCACTATCCAACTCGCCAGAGTGACGCTTATCACCTTCCACGAACTCGAACAGTTTTCGCTAAAAACACAATTATGTATACAGGTCCTAAATATTGGAATGATCTCCCAACAGAGGTTAAAAGCTGCTTGTCATTATCATCCTTTAAGCGTAAACTCAGACAGCATGTATTGAATAGCTACAACACACAAGTGCACTAAAATTCCTTTTTATTATGCTGATGGCTGCTCTGTTATACTACTCGGTTGTTGCCATGTGAACAGACTCATGCATATACATTTTAGTTGCATGCTCTCTCAAATTCCTTCCCATCGGTGTTTTTTCTTCCACTTCTAGTAAGACCATGGTCGTGTCGCATAGTTTCCCCTCCTTTCTTTCTTTCCTTTCTTTTATGCATCATTGCAGCTGGCTGGTATATCACATATAGGAATTGCAATTGATTCATGTTCTCCATTTTTTAAATCTTTCCCCGTGTCTATGGAAGCCGGAATGTTTAAACCCTAATAGTACTTAAGTATTCACGTCATTATCACTCCCATGTCTAAATTGCTATGAGAGCAACTGCTATAGTGTGCAGCATGTGGTTACTTGTTCTCATTTTATCACACACATAAATGCATGTGAGAAGAATCTTCTGAGCCCCGAGTAATAGTCATTCTCTTTTGTTTATCATTACTTTTGGTCTTAATTGTACCCGTGCTCCTCATCCTGTTCCCCTTACTAGGCTTTTGTTGGGACCTACACTCAACAAGCTTTGCTTTTTAGTAGGTTCCATCGTATTTCTCTTCGCATCTTTTACTTTGATTGAAAATGACATCGACCGTTATGTATTACTTTTGTATTCCTATTTCTTCATGTATATATCCAAGCTGGACATTCTGTATTATATTTTGTTATATACCATGTATTTTCCATCGAGAAATACGAAAATAAATTGAAATTGAAATTGAAAAAATTGAAATTTGTCAGTGCATGAAATAGTTATTGTTAGGCATATTGCAGCCCTCTTTTTATGGCCGTAGTAATATAAAAAAGCACCCAAAACGATTTGAGTAGGTCTATAGATAAATATCACCCTTCACTGGATTTATTTCTTTGTTCGATATTAATGTTAGACATAGAAAGACCATGAAACCCGTGGCGATCAAGGAGTTATTCTCGTCCAATTCCAACGCGAGTCACCGACGTGAAAGGTTCATCATACGGGAGGCCAATGAGCTGAGGACCATGAGCGGCTCCGAGTTCTTCCCCCGCTTCTACGGCCTCGTCCGCTGCAGCCCTCGCAGGCTGATAATCGCCATGGAGTTCATCGGCGACGAGACCACTGGCAAGACGCGCACGCTGTCTAGCGCGCTCACACACCGCACTGACATCGACAAAGGCGGCGTCGAAGCGTGGCTCGCCATCGCCACTGACATCGTCGATGGAATACACGAACTCCATGCCAGGAACAAGCTTTTCAATGACTTAAAGGTACATGGTACACTGTTAGCGCTCATTGGTTAGAAAGTTTAGCTCTACAAAAAACTGAACACCAATTTTTTACTGAGCTCCCCCAGATCTATTCAATTGCAAGAGCTGTACGTTATTTGGACTGATCAAACAAACAGAAAATCAAATTCAAACGATTCAAACTACAAGGAAATGGCCTTATCATGTTATTAAACAAATGGTACCATCATGATACCATCATTTTGCACGGGCATTACTATAGCTACGAACATCATTTTGGTTACTTCGAAACAATCGAAACACCCTCGGATATCGCGTTGGGCGTTTTAGACTGTTCTACATATGCTAAAGGTACCGTGTGTAGGTAATGTTACTATGATGCCCTCACTAATGTGTACTATTTGTGTTCTTACATTCCTCCAAATCACTCCTTCTGAATGTTCTCTTCTATACGTCCTTTCTTCAACCAGGCTGACAATGTGATGTTGTGCAAATGTGAGAAGCGTGGGAGGTGGGCTGCAAAGATCGTCGACTTCGGGATGGTGTCCAATAGGAGCAAGCTGTTCGTGTTCACCGAGGAGGAAAGGGAACTCTATGCTACCCGGAAGGACTACTTCCACCTTGCACCGGAAATTGTTCTGGAGAGCGAATCGACGTCGCCAAGAAGCGACGTGTACTCCGTGGGAATGCTCCTCAGGTACATGGTCACGAGAAAGAAAGTGACGTGCCTAGACTACGTGGCAGGTCCCTGTTTGAACTATAAACCCCATAGGAGGCCTAGCATCTACTACGTGAAGATGTTTGTTGATGTACTGTACAGAACGAAGGTAAGGGAAAGAGAAAATGAGGAATCCAGTGGGGGACATGGCTCTATTAGAGCTGCTATGTGAAAATGCTACGTGAAGCTATGTTTGAACTTCGGGGACAAGGAAAAGATGGAGTGAACACCGGAAAAAAGAAGCAATCGGAACATAATATCGACCGGGCGGAGAGATGTTTCAGATCCTTTCGTGAGAAAGAGAGATCGAGAGACAAGGAGAAAAGAGGGGACAGTCTAAACAGTACAAACTTCTCCACAGGAGACCGAATAAGCGTGTCTTCTTCGTGAAGAATCTTTTGACGGTCCGTACAGAACGGAGGCAAATCAGAAAAGAGAGAGACTAAATCAAATAAAATGGAGGAAATGTGACGAACCATGTGATATTAATGGGACGATTGACGCCAACTGCCAGCTTATACATCCTCGAAGAAAACTATTCGCATGCACTTAGACAGCCTTGCACCCCCTGACAGAGAAGGGACAAAGAGCAGAAAATGGAAAACGCAAAAATAACAAAATCCAGTTGCTTGGCACAGAAAGTTTCTTCTACCTTCACCGATGATAACAAGAGATGGTCTTCAATTCATTGATGATGATGATGATGATGAAACAGCACTTATATAGCGCCATTTATCTGCAGAAACATTCAAAAGCGCCCAGCTCCCAAAAAGTGTCACACATCATTCACAAAGTTGCCGGAAAAGATGAGTCTTCAGTTCAGACTTGAAGGTATTGAGGCTGTTGCAATTCCGAAGCTGGACTGGTAAGAGAGTTCCACAGACGTGGCGCGACAGAAGAGTCCTGGTCGTCGCTGTCGTACACTGATAAGTGCAGACACGTAGCCTGCACTTGACCTGAATTGTCAACCATGACTGGTGTACTTATTAGTTCATTACCTGCAAAAACCTGGTAACCGCGCATTTGATCGAAATCGGACAAAAATTAGGGAAATTATGAAGTTGTGAAGTTCCGTTACTTTCCGCAGAACAGTTCTCGTACAATTGATATGGATATGCAAATGAGTGAGCTGATGATGTCGGGTCATCTCACGAGACCGACACCCACGAGTCATACGGCCCACGAGTTCGACATTAAAAAAAAAAACAAACAAACTCACGGGCTGTATGACTCGTGGGCTGTGTATCTCGTGGACTGTATGATTTGCTGGTGTCGAACTCGTGAAGTGCGCCCATGATGTCATCAACTCATCAATTTTCGAGCTTCAACCAACCTTGAATTGTAGAGGGCAAGCTTTCGTCCTGCTCCTGAGGACTTTCTCAAGCCTTATGCAGTGAAGTGTTGTCTTGCTGCCGTTGTCTGTCTTTGTTAATCACTGGACCGTAGATTGGTGAAAGGGTATAGCCCGAGTCGTGGATTGTTTAGTCTCAGTGCCCTTTTGTGTTCCTTAAGTCTCTCGTTCAAGGTTCTGCTAGTTTCCCCGATGTAACAATCATGGCAATCAGCACAAGTGATCATATATCCAATACCTGACCTTATTTGCCTTGGGACTTTGTCTTTAGCATGGACTAGTCTACTTCTCAGGGTATTAGAGCTCTTGAATGCAATATCAACGTCCTTGTTGTGGAATGCTCTTTTCAGACGGGAGGATATTGTGTTTACGAAGGGGAGGACTACCCTATTGCTAGTCTCCTTCCTTTCCTTTGTGGGTGACTTAGTTCTTGTTTTGTCCTTGGCTTTTTGTCTCATCCAAGCTGGGTATCCACATGCTGTAAGGGCCTTGTCAATATGGTGGAATTCACTCTGTAGTGCATCATTGTCAGAGGTTACATTTCGAGCTCTCAAATACAAAGATCTAGCAACTCCCTCCTTTGTGTTAAGTGGATGATCCAAATCGAAGTTCAAATAGGAGTCAGTGAGGGTTGGTTTCCTGTACACAGTGATAGAAACTGAAAGGTCGTTGTTGACAGAGACCTTTGTGTCTAGGAAATTCAGTGACCTTTGAACTTCTTGCTCAACAGTGAATTCAATGTGTTGGTCTATACTATTGATGTACTTAGTCACGGAATTCGTCGATATGGTCTCGGTCAATGATAATAAAAGTGTCATCCACGTATCTCCACCAGATTCTAGGGGGGTGGGGAGCATTCGAAAAGATCTCTTCTTCCAGATGTTTTAGATACAAGTTACAAACCGTTGACCGGTGAGATAGGTGATCCCATAGGTGTTCCATGAGTTTGTTGGTATAACTTGCCATTGTAAGTGAAGTAGGTGTTTTCAAGACAAATACTCAACAGCTGACCAATTTCATTAGGGCTTGTGAAAAGGGAACTGACATCATAGCTCTCCAGTTTCTCATTGACTGTAACTTTGCATGATTTCACCTTCTCAACAAAATCTGTTGTGTTCACAATAGATTATGTCTATCCATGTGACCAACAATTGGTTGAATTATCTCAGCAAGGTGTTTGGCAAGGTTATATGTGTCACAAGTGTTCCGGTAAAACGGGCTGTGGAAATTGTGATAGAGCATCTACAAGAAGACCAAACACTTGATGATAGAACAGGTTTAAGCCCTAATGAAATTGGTCAGGTGTTGAGTATTTGTCTTGAAAACACCTACTTCACTTACAATGGCAAGTTATACCAACAAACTCATGGAACACCTATGGGATCACCTATCTCACCGGTCGTTTGTAACTTGTATCTATAGAACATCTGGAAGAAGAGATCTTTTCGAATGCTCCCCACCCCCTAGAATCTGGTGGAGATACGTGGATGACACTTTTGTTATCATTGACCGAGACCATATCGACGAATTCACTAAGTATATCAATAGTATAGACCAACACATTGAATTCACTGTTGAGCAAGAAGTTCAAAGGTCACTGAATTTCCTAGACATAAAGGTCTCTGTCAACAACGACCTTTCAGTTTCTATCACTGTGTACAGGAAACCAACCCACACTGACTCCTATTTGAACTTCGATTCGGATCATCCACTCAACACAAAGGAGGGAGTTGCTAGATCTTTGTATTTGAGAGCTCGAAATGTAACCTCTGACAATGATGCACTACAGAGTGAATTCCACGATATTGACAATGCCCTTACAGCATGTGGATACCCAGCTTGGATGAGACAAAAAGCCAAGGACAAAACAAGAACTAAGTCACCCACAAAGGAAAGGAAGGAGACTAGCAATAGGGTAGTCCTCCCCTTCGTAAACACAGTATCCTCCCGTCTGAAAAGAGCATTCCACAACAAGGACGTTGATATTGCATTCAAGAGCTCGAATACCCTGAGAAGTAGACTAGTCCATGCTAAAGACAAAGTCCCAAGGCAAATAAGGTCAGGTATTGTATATAAGATCACTTGTGCTGATTGCCATGATTGTTACATCGGGGAAACTAGTAGAACCTTGAACGAGAGACTTAAGGAACACAAAAGGGCACTGAGACTAAACAATCCATCACACTCGGCAATAGCTGAGCACTCTTACAATACAGGACACAACATTGAATGGGATGAGGCGCGTATCGTTGACTTTGAAAGCAACTGGTTAAAAAGGAAAACAAAGAAAGCACTTTGGATCAGAAGGATCAATCCAGCTCTCAACAGAGACTCGGGCTATACCTTTTCACCAATCTACGGTCCAGTGATTAACAAAGACAGACAACGGCAGCAAGACAACACTTCACTGCATAAGGCTTGAGAAAGTCCTCAGGAGCAGGACGAAAGCTTGCCCTCTACAATTCAAGGTAGGTTGAAGCTCAATCATTTAATTTATCATCATCCCCAGCCGATGAATGTTTTTAGTATCATCAATTTTCCATTGATGGTTAATAAAAAAAAGTGAAGAAAATTAAATTTTCTGTTGTTAAAGTGTAATAGATGTTATTCCTGGATTAATAACTTCAGAATAATGATCAATTAGTTTTATCAAGATTCGAGATGGGGGGGGGGGGTAATTGTGTTTGAATGAAAAAGAGGAAATTTCACATTTTACGTACAAACTATGGCAAGTTGTGAGGGGATGACATCAATACTTCACTATTTACATATTCATATTGACCGGTCAAAAATTGTTACCTGAAAAAAATAGCACAACTTCAAAACGTTATAACTTTCTTTTTCTTAATCCGATTTTGATCAACTTTCCATTGTTGTGTTGAGAATATATTACTCCTTTTTAAACAACTTCACTCTACTTGAATTTCCCTTTTAGTGTGCTTCAATGACTTTCATAGAATGGGCTGAGTAAGTTATTATGACTTTGTAACGAAGTTTGAATACGTCGATGTGGCTGTGTTCAATAACGTGTCGAGTTTCTGTAAATCCAACATCCAAAAGGGATAAAACATACCTCGAAAGTACACCGAAGCTTGACAATCATGCCGGATATATGACATTAAGGACTCCAATGCTATCATTGACAGTTCGGAGAACATTCTCTAGAAAACCCGAGTGAAAATGCTGCGTGCAGTACAGTGATCATTGTGTACTTCGGCAATCAATAGCACGACGGTGTACGCCGCGGCTCGATTAGAAGTGGAAACGCTCATGACACTGCCAACGTATGTACAGGCAGTTACAGGCACGCGTAAGATTAAAATCATTTCATGATATGACTTGAAGATATCATTAGTGTACTGATAAAACTTTAGAGATATGTGATGCATGACCGTATTTTGAGATGTGACACTGAATAAAACGCTGAAGTGATTGTCTGGCGAAAATTGGTTTCGATTGTATTGTTTCAATTGAAGTTTGCACTCCTTATTGTTCATCGCTTGAAGATTTCATTTCCCTTACTATCATATGTTTATCTTCTGGAGATGAAGCCTGTGCTGAATGATGTATAGCATACAAACTAAAAATACTAGTAATATATCATTGTTGTGAGGAAAGAATGAATGAGAGTGAAGAGAGACAGAGATAAGGAGAGAGGAGAGATATATCAAAGTGTGATTTACTTTCGACAAACACAGACACACACACACACATATATACACACACGACACGACCACGATTAGCATGTAAACACCTTTATTCATATGACATAATTCTGAAAATGTCATCGAAGAAAGATATCAGTAACGGTATGCATTTACCATCTCCGGAAATTGGCCATGATTTCTCCCTTTTTTCACATCTGTGTACATAATAATCCCAATGTATAAATTAATTTATAAGGAAAAATCTAAATATGGCGTTTTCGTAGTCAATTTCATACTTTTGTCATTCCAGTTCGTCAACGTGCATTCAAATTCACACGGAGCACTCACGGAAAACTATTCTGGCCTTCTTATAAACGTTTAGGTATCATTTTACCCGGATGAAGCTACAACAGAGAATGAACAGCTACACCTCGGGCAAAATGATTGTTTTTATCATGAAGCCCAACCAACGTTTTCATCTAAAACTAAGTGAAATAGACCCACACTGATCCGAAGCTAACTCGATGGAGCACTGCACTTATTTTGAACATGGTTGCATTTACACAAATGTGAATTACCAATAAGATTGCGTCGCAGGCTTGATGTGAATTTGAATGCATTTTGCTGTAATGCATGCTTTAATTTTAACATTGATTGCTTGGATTGTTCATTCGAATGAGCGGATAAAGAATTTTAAAGCTGATGCGGTGCTGCAAACGTAAAATGCATGAAATTGAGTCATTGGAATATGAAGTTGAATGACAAAATTATGAACTTTACCCCGAAAATCTACGGTAATTTCCTCGCACTACATAAATGCAAAATTAATACATCTTATCATACACTTTCACGCATAATACAGTGTGATAAATCTCATCCATCACATGAATATATACATAATATAACTTTGTTATTACGTAACTACAGATGTACAAAGGTCTGTTGACGTTCTTCATAAGACTCCATTCAATGGAGTCTTATGAAGAATCGATACACCGAATAGTAGGCTATTTGTACTTTATAGGCTTGGTAGTATATTTCTGTTACAAAGGTAGAATAAAAGCTGGAGAAGAATTTGCATAAAAGTAAACAGAATGAGGAAAGAATGTAGAACAATAAAATCAACTGCTGTACATCAATCAGTACAGTACGAGACAAATATACATATATACATAGCATAATCATGTAAAAGAATAAAAGAAAGCGAGTTATCAGACAGTAATATCACAAGTTCAAAACGCAGTCGGTGGACTATTTATATCATGGGATATACAACGAACTGCAAATACTTTGTGCAATGCAATTATTGAAGTTTTCATAGCTGCAGCATACTAAGTCACCATAATTTGTATGACAGAATACAATGATGCAAATGTATTTTCTTTGAATATGTTCCGTTACGATATTCATCATCTACATGTTATGTAATTTGATTTCTGTATACTGAAACGTAAATGAAATATGTTGTTTTATTATGTTCTGAGGTAAAAAAGAAATGAAATAAGCCAATTTTATCTTGATTTTGAAAGGCACTGAAACAGAAAATGAATCATCATGCATACATGCAAAGGCAGCGATTTGGTTTGTTCGACACCAGTTAAAGCACATGGCAACACTTATAGCAATAATTAGAGTCATGTCTATGCCCTTTGTAATGACAGAAAAAGAGATTTTCAAAAATTTTTACAAAGACTTCTATCTATTATCATGCATGTGTGCAAATGAGGTGATTTTGTTTTGTTTGTTCTACACCAGTTAGAACAGATAGCAATAGATACTACCAGCAACACTTTGAATCATCCCCTCGCAATTTGTGATGAATGAAAAATAGATTTGCTTAAGCGCTGATCTGCAACATAAACTTTACAGAGACTTTTATTTTTACACTTCCTACTGACCAGTTCACAGCGAGTAGCCCGATAAGATACAAGTTGACTCATTTCCTTTTTGTTTAAGTTTTGCCATTGTTTTTTTTTTTGGGGGGGGGGGGTAATCATCTATGTCTCCATCCCTGTAGGTATATGCTACTGCTGTTCACGAGTCAAAAGAGAAAAGAAAATACTGTCTATAAATCTGTGATGAAGTTGCATGCAATAAACAAATACAGAGCAAACGTGCAAGTACGCAACGGAATTCATTCTAAATATACAATGATATTTACAAAGAGAACTGCAGTAAATTTCCTGGAATTTCTTTTTCAAAGTTTGGACAAAAAGCGTACATATTGCACCTTTAAAACATACAAAACGCAGAAGAGATTGACTTTAGGATGTTTTCAATCCACAGGTAGACGAGAAGTTAGGCTGAAAAATCGTAAACAACTTTAATATTTAGATGCAATAGTAATGAATTTGAAGAAGAAAAAATAGGACGTGTTTCCTGGATTCTCCAGACACTGGTCTTCAACTCGATGTGTTTCCATGGAAACTAAATAGATCATCTGCATCACCGGCAAAGCTGCCGGTTACATCGTATCCAGGCGTCGCTTCTCTCCGTCCAAAAGGGAATCTTTCTACAGGTGCAGCAAACACAAAATACAGAGACAAACAAACATAACGAGTATATAGCATG
Source organism: Diadema antillarum (assembly GCF_040938485.1). Lineage (NCBI taxonomy): Eukaryota > Metazoa > Echinodermata > Echinoidea > Diadematoida > Diadematidae > Diadema > Diadema antillarum. The sequence goes on from NW_027271431.1 coordinate 2,119,315, forward strand.
CAAAGTTTTGGGTGATAATTAGAGTAAAGAGAAAAAAAAAAGATTGGCGGAACCCAAGTTGGTACACGAAAAAGAATGATTTCAAAATCAACCAAGGAAGAGAAGTCAACAAAACCAGCGCGGGGGCCCGGGGGGGGGGGGGGGGATGGTGACTTTTTATCCCGGAAGTGCATAAGTGGCACTAGAAAGAAATAGATCAGAACTTTAAAGTGTGAGCGTAAGGCTTTCTTTCTGCGCTGAAGACTTTTTTTTTTGTTGTTTTTTTTTTTTGCTTGTCAGCTCAAGAAACCCGGAAGTGGCTCAAGAACTTTTTTGCTTGTTAGCTCATGAAACCTTGAAGTGGGCCCCACTTTTGAAAACGTAGCAGAGGCTGGGAGAGGAAGCAGCAATAGTAATTGTGGTTGATGTGATCAGATATGTTGGCAGTGCTGAGAGTGTTGGCATGCTTAGTCACAGCAACAGAAATTGCTCTGATAGATTAATCTTATACAACAAATGCAATTGCGATGATTTGACAACTTTTTTGAGAGAGAAATCGCTCTTTCTCATGGAGGTACTTTGAATGAAAGTATACAATCAAAATTAATTCAGAAACATAATTGAAAATAAAGCGGAAAGGGGTAGACACGTATATAGACACTTGTAGCAATGTCTGTGATGTAAAATAGTGTGTCATCTTGTATGGGCTCTTTGGGCTAGCCATTTTAATCACATGACTTCCACGACATGCAGAGACTACGAAATCACAAGACGACAAACTATGGCATGAAACAGATAGAAATAACAGACAAGGAAAGAGGATAATGAGGCAAAAAAAAAAAGCTTTGATGATGACGTTCGTGACAGTGACAACGAATGAACCTCGCCTGGTTTCAAAGTAAGCAGTGCCGCCCATCCAATACTACTACTTCTACAACTACTACTACTACTACTACTACTAATAATAATAATAATAATGATAACGATAATAATGATAATAATAGTAGTAGTAGTAGTAATAATGATAATAATGATAATAATATAATGATAATGATAATAATAATAATGATAATAATAATCTAAATAATGCTGGTAACAATAATTATAATTATAATAACAGAAAACAAAAAGCAATGACCAACAAAAAATGGTAGATAAACTTAGCATATCAGACTTCCATTTCATGGCACAAAACATGGAATTGATGGAAAAGTCTCAGGAAAGGCATAATACATTGTATTAGCACATTTTACCTAACTCTTGAAAAGTATTCAAATATGTACGCGTATCTGTTGTTTCTTGTAAATTCGTGAATGAACATAACTAACAAGTATACACTCTTAGAAACAAAGGTTCAATTTTGCACCTTTACCTGTGACGCAATTGCACCTTTAAAGGTGCTCACTGGTCTGAAAGGTGGAAAGTTGCACCCGTAGAGGTGCTACAATAATTGTGTCACACGTAAAGGTACAAAGTTGAACCTACTAGTTTTCTAAAGCCCGCCGCACACTACACGATTTTGCCCCGATTCACCGGTCTTAAGACCTTAAGACTAGAAGTGTGACGTCACAGTCTTGCCAGTTTCTGGTCGTACGACTGGGTCTTAGCGCCAGTCGTAGATATTTGACATGTTGAATTTCTACGACTGGTCGTAGGCTTTCAGCCATTCACAATGCAGTAAACTGCAAGCGCACGCAGTGTGCACTGCGCGCGCATTACAGTCGGGTCGTATAGTGTGCGGTGTCCGGTCGTACGACTGGTCTTAAGACCCAGCTTGGCTTAAGACTTTAAGACCAGTCTGATCGTGTAGTGTGCGGTGGCCTTTAGAGTGTATCATTGTACTCTTAATGGTGGTTTCAGACTGTAGAAACTCGTCATTGTTTAATGAGAGTATGTCCATGCAGTAATCGTTCATGAGTTTAACTACTCCCTACCAACAATAATAAGGAGAAGAACGACAGAGATCAACAGCAATAAATTTATGTATTGAGAGACACACTGCTGTTGGCGGGAGTTTGTTTGACGCTTACTCTTCGATAGTGGCGCTTGTCGCACTGGACGATTATTACTGTGGCGACGGCACCAAGGAAAAGCCCTCCACCTACGGCGATGAGGAGTACAATCAACCCGAAGAGGATGTATTGTGGCACTAAGGCGTCGCTAATGAAGAAATCTGCGTTAGCTTCATCCACCACTGACGACTACGAAATTAAATGCAATAAATAGATCTAAAATGAAGGTAATTATTTATCATGACATGGTATATGTGAAGGAAACTTTATATGGTTTACATTTGATATAGTATAAAAAACTTTGCTATAGCAGAGTGACTAGAAGAGCTATTTGCTTCTAAATGTACATACTCAGTGTTTGAAGAAAAAGTGAATCCGCAATCTGATTTCTAACATGTCTAAGGACCTGGATTAAAGATACCATCGAAAACAGCAGAAAAGTGAAATGATTTTAGCCAAGGGGTTAACAATCCACTAAACGTATGTGAAAATTCAACTCATTTGACCTGTTTAAACAGAGACCAAATACGCACGCATGCACATAGGCAAATACACAAACATTATTACACTTTTATACACAATGGCATAACCAAGACTCAATTATACCTAGAATTCGGACGCATTATCTATATTTAGCAAACATTACCTCGTTCAGCCAAAAAATAGGGAAATAGGCCTCGCTGATTTGCCGCGCGTCTCTGTTGAAAGAAAAGATGACAGAATATCGATCATTATTAGAGAAAAGAAAAACCCAACGGCCATTGAATGACAGCGTCCAACAGGACTTGAACAGGTGAACACAGAAAGTCGAATCAAAATCTTTTTAATATGGGATGCATGTAATGGTATCACGTATTCTACATTAATGAATGTAGCCCACTCCTGATGACTCCAGCAGTATGCACTCTTTGACTTACTGAGTGTACAGTATGTATATATGTATATATGTATATATGTATATATGTATATATATATATATATATATATATATATATATATATATATATATATATTATATATATATATATTATGATGTCTTTGGTTTTTATATAACGTACTGAATTCATTGCCATGGGATTACATCACTGCGATCACAGGAAATCTGTATTTCAAGTTATCTGTGAGGATGATACATTAATAAATCGAATCAAATAGAGTCAAATTAGATAAAATTAAATCAAATCATTTAACTTAAATTCAAATGAAATCAAAACCGATCAGTGCACACATACGAAGGCAAACCCTACAACGAATTGCACCAAGCGTAAACCTTTCCCTTGACATTGTGTACATAGCTGTGGGCCTCGAACAAGACGAGCCTATACATACATTATAAGCTAAAGGTTCCATGGCTGCAAGACTGCAAGGTGGTGTGACATTTACTTAGCGTGTTTCTTCTGAATCATGGCAACAAAGAGTACTTAAGACTGACGAACTATCATTTTTTCATGATTCATGATTTTTTCATGATGAAAAGCAAGTGGCTGCACGGAAGGAATATTGAATGTAAAAGAAACATATCGCTAAATATCTGAAAAGACTCACTAACCTCATTTGGAGATTTGAGTCGACCTTGACATTAATTTGAAGGCGATTGTGCACCTGAAATGCAATCCCAGTTAGCTGCAGAAAGAAAGACAAAGTATCTACAGAATCTGAAGATATTCAGGCATTTGAATATCAGTCTGGTATTAGAGTTAGTCTTATAGCGTGACTTAAAGAGTTCTATTACAGCAAACAATGCGGACATGATGGCTGATTGCACAGTGTGTTCTGACGAATCTGCACAAACACATTGTTTCGTATTAAATTTTGCATGACTCAGAAATGCGTAGAAACAGCAATATTAGATAGACATTTCACCTAGACGTAGTTTATATTATAATGACGCAGAGTTTCTTTTCTTTCCAAATTCCAGTTCCTATTCGTATTCATATGAAAATAATGTTCGAAGAGAGTTGGGAAGATTTGAACGATACAGCTCAGCATTTATTAAAAAAGAAACTGTTCCTTTCTGGTATCCACTATCTCCTTTCGGTTTCTTAATAAGGATTTGAGTTTTAGTTCACTGTCATTAGTGTCCTAAGGCACTCTTTGTTCCTCATCGTTGTGGATAAACTCAACCCTTCTTAATATCAAACCGAACCTCATTGCAGCAAGAGTTGTTTTTACGGGTATAACAACGAGAACTGGCATTAAATTTGTCACCTTGACTCGATCATCTTTGTCGGTTCCCAGATTGAGCTTTGTAAAGAACTATCGACGCAAAAAGCAGCAACAAAAACAAATCGAAGGTGATGGACTAACAGAGATCAACTACATCATCAATAGTTAACGGATTTTTTCCCTTGATTTAGTAATTACCATTTCGACGTCAAACGATGTTTCATGCTCGGGACGCACTGGATTCATTCCATGAACAGCCTCGAAAAGAGACGGATCGCCGTAAAGAAAATGCGGCGAAGAGAAATATATCGGTGCGTTGCCAGCTATAATAATAAGAATATAAAGACACAGTTGGCATAATTAGTGAGACCTTTCAGAACAGAAGACACGATAACATCTGCATCTTTTTGACATCATTTGTCATTACTATTTCCCTAAAGTGCCTCTGGTTCATTCATGGTAGATGATATATGAACAGATTTGTTTTTTCGTTCCGATTTTAAGAGTGCATCGCCTTTTCGATAGTAATCTAAATCCACGCAGTATGTAAACTACGAGGTCTTGAAAAGAACAGAATAGGTATATTTTCATTACACACCAAAGTTTGGTGTGTTGTAATGATTTTGAGTTGATCCGAAGTGACAAGCATAAGGACACAAGTATCTCGTTATTACAATTACAAGTACTGTAGAACAAAACACAGTGTTAATACAAGACGGGAAGAAATCTTATATCCAACGTCGAATATGATATTGCGTGAAGTATGAATAATCAGTAAAGGCACACATTTTACAGAAAAGACAAGTAATGGTAGTTTTTCGATTAAAAAAAAAAAAATCTTACGTTGACAATTGGAGACGTTGAGCAACCCATTGGGGACACATGGCAAGTTGCCAGGAGGCGTGCAGAATCCGAGGTTGTCCGGATAGTACGAGACGTTGGCGTAGAGAAGATCCGGAACCGAGAAATGGGAAACGGGGATGCCCCTTATACTGCCGGAGTAGTCGTACGATAGGAAGCCCGATCTACCACGAATGGAAAAAAACAACAACATATCATTGTGATTTTACTCCTTAAAGCAGATGATTGAAATATCATGGACACTAATGTCTTGATCCCACACTTTTATATAGGAATCAAATGATGACTGGATGACAATTTGAATTTATATGAAATGCGTGTAAATTGATATGAAATCATTATGAAATGAGTGTTATCAGCTTTTTTTTTCAATGCAGATGCACACCCTTTGACATCGTCGATAACGATCAAACCAATTTTTCACACTTTTCCTCCATTTCTATTGTGATGTTGCAAGATTGTATGTGGTTCAACCTCAATTTAAAGGTCCTTTATACCTTTGGGGAAAAGTGGTTTAAAAATGTTCAAGATATCACATTTGATGTATATGTGTAGGTCTGTTGTATCACAAAACATCCTTCCATGTATTTTTTTTTTTTTGCAATAAAGCCTAAAATATAAGGAGATATCAGTATTTTTCTCAATAAACCATAACTGTAGACGGTTTAGTCTGGAAACATTTTTTATTATTACTATTGTTCACATTTTGTGTCGGTAACAATACTTAACATTGATTATACGGATTCAGCGTTTTACCAGGGAGGTGGGATCTCCCACCTCCCTGGTTTTACAGTGCGTGTTTCTATCCCTAACTCACATTTTTAACTATTTTAAGAAGTAGTGCTGGCTTTTTGTTTCATCTGCAAATGGTAAATTATGCCTATAAAGAAAGATGATAGAAGTCAAAGTTCAAATCAAAGTTGTTCTAGAGAGAGACAAAGAGTGCAGAGGAAGAAAAGACTGTACCTGCAGAGATCGTCGACGTACACGTAAAGTTGATCATCGGGAGTTAAAAAAGGTCGGAAGGCCGTTCCATCTGGTTTGGGAATGAATGTTAAAAGTATTTGCAGACAATATTTCAATACAGGCTTAGGGTCTGTGTAACGATTTGACGTCTTTACCACGATTTGACGTACAAAATCCTCTTCATTATCATTATCTGGCCATGACGGTTCCTTTGCGCACTAACATACAACACTGGCACCACCTCTATCTATGTACAGGCGTTGCGCATGTACTCGAGGCAAAAGTACCCTCAGAAAGAAAGGGAGAAAACCTTCAAACTGTGCCCAATTATGCCTGTTTCGTCTAATTTTGCATAGTAAGATATACCGTAAAATTCAGAGTTGTCGGTTCAATAAGGACAAGATCATAATCTCTGCAGCAATAATTACCCCCAGGTTAATACTCTATGGCCATGATGACACCATGCATAGAGAATGTGCTCGAGATATAACGCGTTGTCATAGCTTGACAGTTTTGGCTTCCCACGCTTTTGATCATAAATACTCATTAAAAACAATTAAAATCCCTTCTATTTTTGTCTCAGTTTTGCTCTTATTTATGCGCATTGAGCATCTCCACAGAATGGATTTGTCGCAATAGTCCTATAAATTATTTATTATGACTATCATTATCATGATCATTACAATTATTATTATTATTATCATTATTATCATTATTATTATTATTATTATTATTATTATTATTATTATTATTATTATTATAATCATTATTATTACGATTATTATTATCATTATTATTATATTTACTTATTCATTTATCAATGTTTTTTCTCATAATGTTCTAAATAGTCTGTTGTGGCTCACCCGTTCCGTTGATCATATTAGCTTCGTCAGTGGACCACCATTCGAGAGAGGTTTTGCCATCCCATTCCTCCACCTCGCCTAGGAGGTTGATGTCTCCCTTGCCCGTGTTGACTGTCCATGTCTCTTCAAGAGTGTCGTTGGACTGGTGCAAGAACAAATCCAACATAGAAAATAACAAAACTCTGCTGTAGCTTTTGAATTATGACATTTTGCTGTGTCTGCTGCGACTTTCTTTCTTTAAATTGTTTTTTCTCCTAAAATAATGACTGCTTGGCAACAAAATAACAACATCTGACTTGAAAGTTGGGTCGAAGATCAAATTACTGGAATTATGTCCGTTAAGCAACCGGAACACGCCGACAAAACCTTCTTCAGTGTAAGATGTCTCAGTGTAGGAATGGACTCATATGACCGTATGGCGACTGAACACCTAAAACGGCAGTGTTGATCAAGTTAATTCTCGTCATCCGACAGTATATAGCATAAAACTATTTCATATTTCACGTCGACTAAAAATAGCTCAAGCAATTAGTATAATTTACATCATATATTTGGGTTGTTTTTTGCTCAGCACAAAACTCAGCAGCAATTTTAACAAAATATTGATACATGCCGTTGTATCAGAAAACAAAAACCGTACATATTCTCAATTTTGTTTGTTTTGTTGTTTTCTCTTGTGAAAAGTGCAGGACGAATGTCTAGCCTATATTCTTTTGTATCAAAAACTTACGCCCATGAAAATGCCGAACTTGGTGCTGATACCGGAGTCCTCCAGAAAGGGTTCCAGGAGCTTGAGGTAGGCGTCCTCGTAACCCCAGATCATCCCGCCCACTGGGATCTCGATGACGGTGGACGCACCGGACAGCGTGTTAAGCACGAACTCGATCGCCTCCAGGGTGGGGTCATTCTCAGCCAGGTTCGCTAGCGTCTGACAATGACACATTGATTTTGTGTGAATACATTACAGTGATGGAGTTTGAAAAGCCTTATACAGTGCACTCTCGTTATAAAGAACACGGCTTTACGTCATTTCCGTTACAACAAAATTAAAATTCAGGTCCCAAATTATCATCTATGTTCGGTTATAATGAAATTTCGCCAAAGCGAAAGAAAACTGCCGGTCTCGAGGACTTCTGCATAGGGGAAGGGCACTGTAGTAACACTCATTGATGCTGATTTCGGGAGATCTGTGAAATTTGAAATGTTCATTGAAACATGCTGCACAGATTTGGTGAATCTTTACTCAACATCTGGGTCAGATATAAAGTGCATACAACGAAGGTTAGGCGACCGTTCTGGTCTGTAATGGAATTGGAATTCTGCATCTCGCAAGACCTTTAAATGTTAACCTTTTTGCCGTACCATCACCCATCTACTCCTTTCTTGTCCTCATTGAATTGAATTCAATTGAATTGAATTGAATTGAAATGAAATTGAATTGAATTGAATTCAACTGAATCGAAACTGAATTCAACTGAATTGAAATTGAATTGAACTGAATTGAATTGAATTGAAATTGAATTAAATTGAAATTGAATTGAATTGAATTCAACCGAATCGAAATTGAATTCAACTGAATTGAAATTGAATTGAATGAATTGAAATTGAATTGAATTCAACTGAATTGAAATTGAATTGAATTGATCTGAAATTGAATTGAATTGAAATGAAATGAAATGCTGAAACTGCACCTGTCTTTCACTCGAGACTCAGTGGACAGTTTCAGACACATTTATTTTCATATCTTACTTCACATTGATTGTTGATATGATGCATATACTAAACAGACAACAAACAAACAAGATACGAAATATAATATACAGTGGATTATGACGAAAAAGCGTGTCAGCGTAGGATTTCTACCTAAAATAATATTCACAGTAAGATGTAAAATATGAAGGAACCGCAAAAGCATAGCTTGTAACTGCGGGTCCAAGGAAACACACGCCAATTTGAATACGTCTCGCAATGGAGATAGGACACAGAGTGCTAATGACATAAGTATTATGAAAGCTAATATAGCAAGGTACAAAGGGCAAAAGAAGCATAAAAGAAGAGAAAGAAGACGAAGAAGAACATAAATTAGGACCAGGTAAAAAACAAACAAACCCTGACATTATTTATTATACACAAGTATACGAGCATATCTATCATCAAGTTCATAACGAATTCAAAAATATGAGAACCGGGTAATTATATTGCATAGAGTACGAAAGTAATTATACTAAATACAGTAAAACGAAAATAATCATACTAAATAGAGCAAAACGAAAGTAATCACAATTATCATAAATAGAGTAAAACGAAAGAATGATAATAATTTGATTTGCTTGTCTTTTATTTCATTTGAAATGGGAAGGTATTGATCGTCTTACGGATCATAATTACGTCTTTTAAGCTCAAGCATAATATTTTTTCACTATTCAGAGACGATAATACAAACGCACTGGCACGGAAACTTACAATGGCAGGTAAATTGACGGTGGTGAAAAGATCCGTATCTGGTCCCACGGATAGATCTTCCCTGAAGACGTACTTGGTCTTTGGGTTGAAGGATACCGTGTTATCTTCATTCCACGTGATGTTCTCCTTGGCCCGGAATTCCCTTCACAAATTTAAAATTACGTCATACAAAAAGCATTTACACATGGAATTCATTTCTCTTTAGAGATATGAGGTTCAAGGCGTGACATACCGTAGAAATAAAAATGTAAAGCAATGTAGTAAAGCAATGTCCATTCCTTCGAATTGTCCTAATGCATGGATAACACATGTTTAACCTGTTTTTATTTGTTGTTGTTTTCTTTTTTGTTTGCACATTATCTTTTTTTGTATTCGATTGTTGAATAGCCTATACCTATGCCTATACAAGTACGTGAAGACTTTTTTTCGTTTCTGTAACTTCTCTCAGAAAAATACTTTTTAATAATCAATTCATGCATTCGCTATCTGTAAGGCAACTGAAATACTTCTTTCTATCCGTTAGCAACCGTATAAATTACTTGCAGTCACAGTCAGTATCTGTAATGCATGTACTACAATCAACCCAGACGTTCAGATCTCGAGGTTATAGAAGTATATGTAACGTACTGGTAGGTATAGGGACCTTTCTCCTCCAAGAAGGGCACACCGCCGTTTAAGAACTCTTCCGGGTTTGTCAGGTCCCAGAACCAGAACTGCATAAAGACAGGCGTTGGCGGCACCAGCCATGATTCGTAGGCCGTGGTACCATTTTCTATGACAACATCCTGTGTAAGCAAATTCGTATAAGGGGGATAAAGAAGATTTAAAAAATACTGCAAAAGAAAGGGAGGAAAAATGTATGTTTGTGAAATTGCCATAATGCTGACACATAACATACACGCACGCATATATATATATATATATATATATATATATATATAGTGAAAACTCTGAGCAAAGAAAATGGGTTTTCATCGGGATGAAAACCCATTTTCTTTGCTCAAAGTTTTCACTATTTATTATTATTTGTTTCTGGTCAGTTTTCCCTTCCTTGTTTCAATATCATATATATATATATATATATATATATATATCCCTAGTTGGCACCTTAGGGAGACATATTGGGGAGAAGTGTCTTCATTAGGGAGACAACTGGTCATTAAGGAGACAATTTTCGTGTCTCCATTGCGTAAATTGCCATTGAACATGTATTTTAAAATTTGCATATAAAACAAATGGAAATGTCTTCCAAATGACCCATCTAGGAGTTATATATATATATATATATATATATATATATATATATATATATATATATATGTATATATATATATATATGATATATACTGTTTTATAAACCGGTATAAATATATGGGTGTGTGGGATGTGTTTGTGTGTTTACAACAAAGTAAAATGACCGCTCGAAGATAATATGTTGATTTTCACAGGTATTAAAGTGGACTACGCAAGAACGCAGTTGTCAAGTATAGCCTTTCCGGTTCCCAATTCCATCAATTGGTTTTTTTTTTTAAATCAGCATAATTAGGTGCCTACATTGAATTGAGAAATTGCATTACCAGCAAGGTTACTTGATAAAGAATGGTATCCGTCACAGCAATGGTAACTTCTAATCACTGCAACTAACGAATTAACAAATGTAGGTGTCCTTGAAGCTGATTGGTTGTTGCTAAGGTAATCGTTGATACAGAACTTTACTGCTTAATACTTACATAATTTTACATAATTCTAAACAATTAATGTATAGGGTCAAGACACTAAAAAGGTACCAAGTTTATTAAAGGTAAGGCCTGACAGTAAAATCGATATTGGTATTACTCTTCCTTTATGTTCTATGCAGAAGTGAGTTTCCATCCCCCTTCATTCTATAGCTGACTGCTTATAAGAGATATTTCTGATGGAAGTTCAGAGTTTAAGCTTACTGAGATATCTAACAGGAAAGCAATCCTACACTATAGACTATAGCACAAAAGTGGCCGCTCGTGTTTGTCGAATCTAATATTTTTAGAAACACTTCAGCCTGTATTTGCCAATGACCGACTTTCTTTATCCAACGAGACCTATCACATAAAATTGATACTTAGTGGGTCTTGGTTATGACAGTAATAATTATAGAGGAGTAAAGTTTATTGTTTTGGCGGTGATGTTTGATTTTGTGATACGAATAGGATGAGTGGAGTTCTTAACCTTTAACTTAGATTGAAAGAGTCCTCATGACATGCATGATGGCAATATTTGAAATTGCTTATAAATATGTTGTTGTTGTTGTTGTTGTTGCTGTTGCTGTTGTTATTGAAAATTATATTCCTGCAAATTAGGATACGGTACAAAGTGAAGCTCTGGAAAACTGCCACCTATACGGGCTCACACCCGTGACTGCAATGGACGAGTTCTCCATACATCATGTAGAGGACACAAAGTATCGATACACGAAAACCAAGTAAGGAAGAGTCATAAAGAATCAAAATCGTTAGTTTCATGACAACTGAGGAGATGCTATATCAATGAAGGTAAATTCCTGATGTGATTCTCAAATAATCTCCAATAAAAAAAAAATCCCCACAAAATAACAACGCAAAACAGGACTAATTGTGGTCAAGCTCGACGTTCCTCGCAATTTTTGGGATTGCAGTGAAACAGGTTACATTTCTTAGACGGCAGATACACGAAACCTCGTTTAGACTCCAGTGAAGTTTACAGAATTGACGTTTCTTATCAATATTAAACCAACGTCTACATTTAAATGTGGGAATATAGACATAATCGAGATTGGAGGCTTTAGGGACTGTGCAGGGAACACTTCGGCTACCACAGGGCCATTCAGAGGAAGTAGTGTCCATCTTTTTATTGACGGTAAAGTTGGCATCTATACTTTTAAATTTGCAATGAATTATTTCTAGACAAGGAGACAAACTTCTGAAATGATTTATTTTTCTACTTTCCCTCCCATCAACGTGTAAGACTTCTAAAATAATGCATCAAATAGTGAACGTAAATGTGAGACTATAGTCCATGTTTTGAGTGTAATGTCGATTGAGATAAAACAGTAAATACTAGTAGGAACAAGCATTTACAATATATTTCTTTATGGCGAGCACTCAGCAGACAAAACAAACTGTTTACTAATGATAGATGTGTGTACCTACATCGACAGTCATCTAAGAAAGGGAAGATATGCTTGGATAAAATTGATGCAACATGATCGGCGAAAAGTGAAACAAACTTTATAAATTGCAACTGATTGACAAATTTGTCAATCAGTTGCAATGAAAGCATCTCGACGGAAGAATTCATGAATTTGAATAATTACGCAGTACCCGCTGCATGCTATAAGGATTAGAACCAACACTTGCTGTCGGGCGAAAGCTCGGTGGTCTAGTGGAGATGACGCCTGTCCGGTGATCAGGAGGTCGTGGGTTCGAATCCCGCTCGAGTATTTACGCCCATGATTTTTATCATGGTTACTACTAAAACACTGATCAATTCAGTGCTTATTTACGTCAATGCAGGGCAATTTGTCAATCAGTTGCAATGAAAGCATCTCGACGGAAGAATTCATGAATTTGAAAAACTTTATCAATGTTTACTTGTGATATATCTATGACTTCATAAGTATTTACGTCTTCTGATGCCTTCTTCTCGTGTGGTACCACGTGCATGGTTGATACCGTTAGGTGACTATTGTTAGTAAACCAGGGGTGGACTATGAGGGGTCGGCACTCCAGCTTGTTTTCCTTTGTAATTTTTTGATACACCACTTCAACGGGTTTGTTTTGTTTGTTTTCAATTATTTCTATCTGACAAGATGGCTGGATAGCCCATAATCAGCTGCTCGAGTTGGTCTTCCACTAGGGTCCAGTTGTGAGTACTGGGGGTGGATCACTTCAAAGAGTTTGTACCGTACTCTTTGCGATGATTAAACGATGCAGGATTTGACTGTACGATGACACATTAACATTGCTCAGTTAAATTCACTTGGATTCCAACCTGAGCTGCGATGTAATTGCAAAACAGACATGGTACCAACTGACCCACCTCGCCGCCAATATTACCCCTTCAGAGTTGAATAGATACACCCGTATTAGCTTGTACCAGCACTTGCTTCGTCATACTGAACGCTGAACCTTCTATTTTCCCTGACATTATAAACTGATTGCACAAGCATTAAAAAAAGACTTAGACATACTGTTGACATTATAAACTGGTCGAGACGTCTTCTGTAGCAGTCAATTGATTGAAAAGCGTGTAACAATTATCAAGTAATTCTTTCTTAATTTTCCAGAAACAATATTGCAGATGACAACTCATCAAAAACGTTCTACATGATTTCCTGTCTTGCAAACATCCAATTGAATCATTCGTTGATAGAGGAACCTTGACCAGACACATAAAAAGAGCTCGTTGCCAGAGAGCATTATTTTGATTTCTTAATGGTTTTGAGGAATGAAAATGAATATTTCTAAATAATAAGTGTGTCATAGTAGTATCATATATTTATTTGTATCTGGTCAATTGTGCGAGTGCTTGTCCATGTGCATTTTGGCTAGTTTATGGTTTTTTAGTTTCCTAAGCTGTAACGTGTATAAACTATTGTTTTATAGTATAATCATAAATATATTATTGTTATTGTTATCGTTATTACTAATATAATTACGTCACTATAACTATTATTATCATTATAAGAAGAAGAAGAAGAAGAAGAAGAAGAGTGAGTCTCGCGTGCGCCATTTTTAGTTCCAACATGTTTGTCTTATAATCAACAAAACATCATTGTACACACTATAAAATGACGAAAGCAAAAATTTTGTTAACAAAAACCCTTGTTGGACCTAAATATGGCTTATTCGGGACTCATTCTTTTTTGATAATGATAATGATATCCGAAGTCTTACACTATTCTAAGATGAACACCCCCATCCACCAAATAGGGACCCATATAAGTATGTTTGTATGCATGGATATATATACATGTATATATATATATATATATATATATATATGTTGTGTTACATTATGTTATATTATATTCTATTCTATTATATCATATTATATTATATTATATTATATTATATTATATTATATTATATTACATCATATTACATTATTTCAAATCATATTTGTATAGAACACAAATGATAGTTCAATGCCAGCCAGACCAGTGTGATCGTCCTACCGCAATGACGAATCCTCTGACGATGTCCTCCCCGACCGGGATGAGCACACAGCCGAAGACGAGGAGCACGGCACCCACAGTGCCGGTCACCAGCACCTTGGTCATCGTAGGCTTGCACATGGTGGAAGTCGAAGCGCTCGTAGATCGGAAGGAAACGGAGATCGATAGCTGTATCTGTTTATATGGACTGCGCAATAGAGAATTTATACCGTACAGGATGATAAACCCTCTTGGACATGTTAATCATACAGTGCTGAAGAATTCCTGTTTCAAATTGACTTTGATAGTACAATGTGGAACAAACTGTAGAATGCCTTTCATCAAATCAGATGTAAAGGTTAATCCGTTGAGGCCGAGCTGATTTAAGCACAATTATGCTGTAACACACATTTCTCGTAGACACCTGCCAGAGTATATACTCGAGACTATCGGGTTAATGAGACGGTAATAAAATGTTAAAGATTTACAGAGTTTCATGAGACTGTATACATCGTACACAATCACTAATTATGCAAATAAAATTGGGTGATGATGATATTGCCTTACAACACAACGCTCCCAGACCAATTTGCCAATTTGAGATGCGGCAAATTTATTCCCAAAAAAAAGAGAGAAAAAAAATGTCATCTTTTTGATCAGTAGTTTCCCCCGGGAAGTAGTTTAGTGAGGATTTGCGTGTGGGTCGATGACAGCATTCAGAGGCCTGTGATATACATTGATCTCTTTGGTTAGCGGCCTTTGAACGAAGTCACTTCTTGATGGAAAGCATGTGAACCAGAGAAAATAATCATGTAGATGTTCTTTTTCATCAATAAGATTTAAGCGTTCTTGGATCTTGCTTTTCTCGAAGTCATCTTTTAAGAAAAGTAAAATCAAACATAGAATAGAATGGAAGACATTCAGACATTCTGTGAAATATAATTCCGTGACGATTTCTGCTGATTTTTATGAATAAAACAATATTCACGTATTCAATAATTTAAAAATAATTGTTTGATCCAAATACATGTATGCCAATAATGTTGTTAATCACTTTATTTCTTTATTTTTCACGGACCAGTTTTTCATTTTTGATTATCTGGTCTTTGGAAGGTCATCAAGAGTAAAGTAAGTTGAAATATGCGGGTACCCTTTATGGGCAAATAGATGCAGAAGCTTACAATACCAAGACAGGTGTTCATGCACACCACAATACCACACATTTTCTTGGGGTACTGGAACATTTTCCACATTTTCCCAAATGTTATTCTGAGACCTACGCTTTCTATTGTCATTTTGTGCATCAGTTGAGGTTGATGAAAGTCAAGAAAAGTTGTCCTTAAGGGGCAGAGCTTAGTGGGTCCAAAAAAATACACATAGACATATAATATATACTATTTATATTTACATAAAACATACAAGAAATGCAAGCAAGTATAAGATGACAGTAATTGTATTTGGTCCAGTTTTAAGTGAAATACAAGCATTACTTTAATCAGACAGATGGCGAAAAATGAGGGAAACTATAGAGTCGACAAAAATAACTTCCTTATTAATAGTGATTTTTGTATCAAACATAAAAACCATGACTTTGATTTCAGTTTTGTCTGAATACGAGCAGAAAAAAAAATAGTGACAAAGGTGTTGAGGAAAGAACTGGTCTATCTGTACAGAAGGTTCAAATCTTATCTGGATGCAATAAGCAGGGCAATACACTAATAATTCATTTTCAAGTTTTCCTTTTTCAAATTAAGTACAAGGAATTGAATTTACTACGGGATTCTACTTGACCAAGACCATTGACATGCAGCTACTTTCAGAGAAAAGATGGGATGACAATGAATCTACTTACGAGTTTGAAATGAAGGCTGGTAATTCTAGGTATCCTGGTTACCCGTTGTGGTTTTCAGATGCAAATGACAACGTCCATGATAGTAGGGTTAATTCCAACCTCGCAGTAGCTTGAGTTCCTAAGACTTAAGGTGTGTGGGTTATCGTATAAGAGTTGGGACAGGGTCGAACGGAGCAAAATCTGAACGGTGTATGACAACCGCTCATTTACTGGGGACAATGATTATTTTGCTGATCGCAGATAGGAATGATCTGATGGTTCAGAAGTCCGAACTCTTTGGCAGTGGTAGATAATCTGTGTTTGTTTGTCTTCTGAGTTGTGAGCAGATCTCTAGCTGCTGCACACTACTACTTTTTTATTCTTCTTCTCTTCCTCTTTACGTTGATAAAGGCAAATGATAATATCATAGTTGAACAAAGCACTTACACAAGAAACATGTTCGACCCTGTCATATTATATCCATGTCGTCAAGATTAAAAAACAAACAAACAAACAAACAACAAGAGGCAACAGCAGCAAATACACCTTTGCATCAGCACCTACAATCACAATGAACCAAACGACTGAACATCTAAACAACGGCGCAGCATTGTAGGTAAATATGCAAATAGAAACAAAACCTGGTGTGATGAGAGGATAGTTCCTCACCGTTAGGATCCCACTTTTCACCTACATTCTTCAAAAATGTGCCATGGTAGTGTTCGAAAGCCTGGTAGCCACTATTCGCGATCTCCTCGTCGATATCACGATCCCTTCTGAATAAACAGAGCTGCAGTATTTGTCATTTTCATGATCGAGACAAAGTGGGCGGATCCAAAATGCCATACGAAATTGATCGAACCCGCCCAGTGGAAACATTTGGGACTCTCAGGCTGCCAGAAGAGAGAGCAGCTGCGTAGTCAGGGTAACTAGTAGTAACAAGTAACCAAGGCAACAGTCATAATTAGTCTCTAGCGCTTCTTCTTCGGCTTTTTACGTATAGCTGTGTGTGCTCTGAGTGTTTAACAACTTTTTATTTCACTTTCTACCCATTTGCCTTTCAAACAAGAGACCTTAATGGTGACAACACCTGAGAGCTCCTAATTTCGTTTCCCTAAAGAACTGCTAGCAGTTTTAACAATTTGCTGTGTCAAATTGTTGAAAGATGGAGAAAACACAGTAGATGACTGTCTGCTATCACTTACCATGTACCAATGAATCAGACATTTTCATAATTCACTGTCTCTGGAATTTGCGTAGCGGTATATATGCAGGAATTAATGCACAAGTCTATCACACTGGCTGAATGATATTCATTCTCATCACCAGTGAAGTGATATACTGCCATATACACAGACATAATATTAAACACCCCGTCTTATTGAAATCCCTAATATAGCCGAGGTAAATATATGTCTCGCTTTAAGACAGTGTTACCGCATATTATTGTTGTTGCGCATAATAAACGCCCTTGCGCAAGCCATTTAATCAGATGCAAATGAGTGTATTTTTTCCACTTTGCTCACTTGGATTTTGGACCCTTTCATTAGGCGTATTTATTTAGTTGTAGCTCCTTGGAGATAATGGGCCGTTTTAGACACTGCGCCCTTAGGCGGGAATAATTAAGCAGTCGATTAATCTTATCTGCGATAACACAAAGTTTGTATCTCCTGCAGACTACTGCATAGAGTGTGGGCGTATTTAACGGGGCTTGTACCAGGGAGATGGAGAATTGATACCCTTTAAAGATAACTTGTTTTAATACACGTTTGATTGGAGTACGACGTACTGTACACAATAAGAAAAGTTACTTCAACTTTGTACCTTTGAAGGTGCAGACCAATGTCAAACTGGGACCACTCTTAAAAGTGCTTCCTTTGTGACACTGGTCTGAAGGGTGCAAAATTGTACCGGTAAAGGTGCTCCCAGTAAGACATTGGTAAAGGTGGAAGGTTGGACATATTTTTCTTAGACTGTTATTCAAGCCTTGGTCTCTTGTTATAATTGATAGGATTTACACCATGCGGAAGTCCTATCAAAATATTATCGATGAATATGGAAACATTTTGAAAAGGGGGAATCTGACGGCTGGGTGAACCATGACTGAACAACAACAACAACAACAAAAATAAACCGACAAGTCTGTGATAGGCCTAGGTTTTGTCTTGACGTAATGAGTGAAGTATTGATATGTTCAATCCCTGAAAACAATCCATTTACCTCTCCGTACAAGGAATTTGACAATATATTTCATTTTCATCTTATTTATAGTTCAGATGAAAGCATATTTATAATGAGTTTTGCTGAAGTCCGAGACACACCCACCTAAAATCGATAACAGTTCCCATTGTCAGCCTCTATTTCGAAGGGATCAAAGTTGATACTCATTGTGATAACTAATCACTATTCATCAGTTCAAACCAGATACACTTCATGATAAGCACGCCACTCGAAATTACGAGCAGTATACATCATGATAGTACATGTACTATCACAAGTCATTCTGATTAAAATACACAGTGATTGTATACACTACCTCGAACATCATCATGCTAATTATATGCTAAATTGCTATAACGGTTATCATTGAAACACGTTTTGTTTTTACGTGATTGCAACTGAGGAACCAATATATGTTCGTAAGTAAGGAGGCATGGTATACCAACTGCCTTAGCTATTCACAAAATGAAGTGCAACGTTGAAGACAAAGCGCATTGCATATAGGGTAACAGACTCCCAACCACTGCATAGGGGAGCCGGACCAGGGACTTTGTTCAAGTTCAAATTCAAGTTCAAATTTATTCCGTTTTTCTACAGTAAAATAATTTGTAAATGATAGTCACTATCAATCGCAAAATTTGTGATTGATAGTCCGTGGATTGTCCTGTGAGACACAACAGCTCCTGTTATAAGATATCACTCTCGTTTATCCTCATTATTTTCCTTATATATCATCACTATCTTTTCATCATCATAATCATCACAATCTATTTGACATTGGTATACACTAACGAAGTGACCCAAGAATCATAATGCAACTCTTTCTAAATTGGCTATGGGACGTTATCGTTCACTTCAAAAGATATTGTGTACATTACGATGCTGTTTAATGTGAGGAACAATAAGGTGCGCATGAAAAAGGATTAGATATTGTATGCATTTCAATGCTCAAAAGTTATGGGCGATAACATGGCAAAAGAAAACGCAAAGGATCGCCGAATATACCAAAGCGACCATCCATTATTCATGTTATCACAGATTCATAGACAGAAAGACATTAATGTTCAAAATGTTTGATTTTAATAAAAATATTTTAGTCGAACATCTATCAAATCCATGCGTCATCATCCCTGAAAAAAAAGGCTACAACTATTCCAAATATCAAATTCATGAAACAATATAATGAAACGGCAAAAAGAATATACCCCTCTTTTTTACGGCATACGGAAAGAACGTTTGACTTATCTCCTGCATAAGGCAGACGGTAATAACATTAGAATCTGTCCTTAACAAAATACATGTCGGGAACAAGTCATTGAAGTGTGTTCTGGGCATAAAAAAGGAATGTATATGTATATATATATATATATATATATATATATATATATATATATATGTATATATATATGTATATATATATATATATATATATGTATATATATATATGTATATATATATATATATATATGTGTATATATATATGTATATATATATATATATATGTATATATATATATGTATATATATATATATATATATATATGATATAATATAATATAATATATATATTCATTCGTGGAGATTGCGATGGGGAAGGGGATTCTCAGCATTTTCTTTTAATGGCACCAAGGAGATACTAACATACACCTTCTTGGTGGAATGACGTGCTTTGTAGTCGCCCTTTCCAGGGACAAAAGGATGGTCCGAGTTAACAAAACTTTTAAAAACTCCTTATCTTTAAGTGTCCACATTTTTGACTGGTATGATCGTCTATTGTTGAACACAGTGTGCTAGTGGTAAACGCTCCCTCAAACAAACTGGTCTTATATATATATATATATATATATATATATATATATATATATATATATATGTATGTATATATATATATATATATATATATATGTATATGTATATATATATATATATAGTCTATACCACAGCGTACATTTACATGTTTTTTTTTCGTAAAACCGACACTTTGAAGAGCCATCCATGCTCACGTTCAACACGATTGACAGAAAAGAGTGTTATAGGGGGCGCTATGACACATAGTGTTTCAGTACCTTTAAAGATATACGGCACTATTAAATGTGCCTCAAAGCATGTTCATTTTCAAGCGAGAGATTACACAAAATCCATGTCCATTTCTGTCAATTTCACTTACGGTCAAAACCATTTTCTTCATTTTACCTTTGCATTCTACAAATCAACAGCTCTCCTTAATGAGATATTGTTTGCTGTGTTTGTTTGACTAAAAGTTTTCTCCCTTTCTCAACTTGACCATGCAGGAGTGATTTTCCCTTTTTCGCTTCAAAGCAAGAGGGGACTGATGGATGACAAAACATCAAGCTTTCTTTTGAAATTTCCTCGGCAACCACCCGCTTCGTATAATTTCTTCGGGTTTAGCTTGTTGAATGAAACTGTGAATGTCACCTCGAACTCAGACGACAGAGGGACTGCCAAACGACATCCTGTGACGTAATAAACCAAACAATCTAACCCCAATCAATGAAAGAGGAGCGAAATAACTATCCCTACCCTCGTAACAAAATCCCTTGTCTTCACTGGTGTAACCCAAACTGGTAGTTCCCCCAAACCTCTCCTCTCCCGCCCGGCCGAATGGGTGCCGTTAACGTTCCTAGTCAACTGAATCCTTTCAGAAGTCGAATACCATGCAAATACGTACAAAATTCCCTGCTTGTTGCTATGTGGGGCAAGGTAGGTCGACCGAATATGAATGGAGCACACGCAAATGTACGAGTGACAAGGAAATGATAACTGCCGTCATCATAAAACCAATTCTTCGAAGAGTTCGTTCATCTCCCCTCCCCCTCAAAAAAAAATCATAAAGTCATTCGTTTATTGACTGCAAACGAAGGATATTTTCATCAGTTATCATTGTTTAACAACTTACATTTTCTTCTTCTTTTTCATTCAAAGAGAAGAATATTTATTACAGACTTGTTCACAAGCAAACAAGAGATTTTTGAGGTCGTGACATCACCCCAATCTAATTTGCCTATATCGACGTGACTGTGATTGACATTATAGTGTACATTTCTGGGAAAATATATGAAAAATTAGAATTCCATAGTTTTGCTATATTTGTCTGACTGTATTAAAACAATCTTTGTTGCGTTTGTTTGAGTTAGTTGTTGTTGTTTTTATTTCTCTCATTCTTAAAATCAACCTGACCATGGATTGATTTTCCCTTTAAAGCAAGAGGGGAACAAGAGATATTAAATACCTTGGCATTTCAGCCATTTCAGCCACCTTTATATTTATTTCCTCGGGTGTTTTTTTTTTGTTTGTTTTTTGTTTTTTTGTTTTTGTTTTTTTGGATAAGGCGTGAAAGTCACATTCGACATAGACGTTAAAGGGTCTGCAAATAATAACAACGTCTTAAACTTCCTTGGTCTGACCAGGGGTGCTTTATAGTTGAATCCGACTTCAGAGCACTGTAACTTATGGCGGCTATAACTGCAGGGCTTCCAAAGAAGATTAAAAACATTTTCAATGGGCTGTACAATGAGTCAGGTGCGTTGCTATGTCAGTGCACAAATTGTCTTTGTTAGGCGTATATATACTTGAAGTCCCCAGTTAGAAATTACCATAAAAACATACCCAAATCGAATTTGTCTATAGATGGAGTGACAACTCTTTGTAATCCATGCAAACACATGGTTAGGTTCTACGGCGTTACTCAAATTGGGATGTCTATACATTCCTTTTCGTTTTGAAGTCCTGCACGGCACCGGGCTAGCTCCAAGACGAAATCCGGAGTCGAAGAAAATGCTTCGCATTTCATTGAATTACAAGCTCTACTTCAACGTCCAAAAAAGAAAAATAGATGAGATGAGAAATGTTTAGGAGAGATATCAAATTCATCAAAATGTATTTCTGTACTCCTAGTCCTATGCGCAAATCGAAATGAAATGAAAGTAAGGTCAACTATAAAAAAGTACATTTCTCCATAATGTGCCTATTTCCGCATGTTAGCTTTCTGCCTTTTGATTTGGCATATTTGACCTTCATATAACATTCGTGTTCCAGCGTATTTTTCTGTTTTTGCTGTTAAAAGTAAATTTTAACATTGCATTTTGAATCAAGTCTCTGCTCCAAGTCAAAGAACCCATATTCACTAGTATATTGGCAGCACATAGAGAGAGCGAAGTGCAGTAGCTTTGGGGAGGTCTTTTCTGCTCAGTGACAACGCTGGTCCTGATTACTGATGCCCTCTTTTGTCAAAGCACCAGCTACCACTTCTTGGCAGTGCTGAACATGAGTTTTAAGAGAGCAGGAATTCTTAATCCATCTGTAGGCCTGCAACACCTCCATGGTATACAGAACAGGTAGGGGCCTACTTGCATTCCTATCTATTGCAAATGCAATGATGAACTATCAGTCTTGGTGTAGTTTTGGTTGAGATGGGGCTTCAGGTTTCCAACTTTTTTTGTGAGATAATGAGAAATCTCGTATCAATTATAAAGAGGAATTCGAAGTGTGTGTTTTTTTTAATGGAAATTGGTTTTGAAATGGCCGAGATATATCTCAAAACAAAGACGTCCTGATAAAAGGTCGGACCCACCTTTTGTTAGGACATTGTTAAATTTTGTTTGCTTCGTGTGGTCAAGAAGCTGTATGCACTCTATCGCAGGTGTTAATGAATTGCTGTGACCAAAAAAAAAAAAAAAAAAACAACAACAACAACAACCTTTAGATCTGTTTAGGCCTAAGTACATAATTCCTACAACACCTTGCCAGCAGCATGCAGTTCGCGGTCCCGCTCAATATTTTCGGGAGCAATTGCTTAATAGTGCACAAAGAATATATAGGACACTCGAAGAATGTTACTGCATTTCTTTAAAATGCTACTAAACACGAAGAAGCACGCATTATACTCAATCATTTAGGCCTAATTCGGAAGATTTAACGTTACTTAACTTGGCGCACAATCATTTTATGCGCAAGTTGGTTATTTTGTTAACTTATCTACGAAAGATTAATACTTTTTTTAAACCCTTCTCTAACATCTCCCTGTCTAATAACTGCCGAAAATATTGAAGGGGACAGCAAACTGCTGATGGCTTGGTATGTGGTAGTTTTTAGGAATGAAGCGTTGTCTTTTGTCAAAGCAGTAAGAATTATGTTACTTTCCAACTGACTAAGCCGGTGGCGCTATCTTGCGACCACAAGACTTGCGACCAGCGACGCGACGCGACGCGAACGAGTGCGATGAAGATGTGTTGTTGTTTGCAAAGATCCTATCTGTTGTTAGCAGTAGTAGCAGCGATCGTGTCTAGGATTGAAGGGCGTTGACCGAAAGATCGGTCTGTATCTGTCTAGTTTGCAGGCACAAACCCTTGTTGGTCGTATAGGAGTCTGCATGCGCCAAGACTAATACACGCACCACTACACTGCAGCCTCTCCGGAGAAGCTACAACACAGGGCCTATGGGACAGTGCCGAAGTGGTGCATATAGTAGTCTTGGCGCAGACTCCTCTACGACCAACAAGGGTTTGTGCCTGCAAACTAGTATCTGTCCGTCGGGGAATGTTCCGCGGAGACTGCGTCTGGCTTCACGGATCCCCTCCGTATACGGAGGACAGCGTTAATGGCAAAATACAAAAAGAGTCCTCCGGACAGACGGATCTTTCTGTCTATGAAGGGCGCAGATAGGTGTTTCCATCCAGCAGAGACCATTGTATTGAGAGAAGCCATTCTGAAGGGTAAGATGCAGAAAGTGATCCTCATAATCCGTATAATTTTCGGTGTTAATGACCGTCCAGGCACAGGGTTGTATTTAACGGTTAGTTGTATCTGGAATCTCCCTATTCATGCTGTTATACTAGGTAACAGTTAGGTGCCTGATCATAGTCCCACATGAGTATAATCACGTAGGGTCTACTTGAAGTACATGGATGATAAATGGTGGAATAATAACTCCACAGCTCCATCATCTTCCTTTGCTCTTGATTCTTGAACTACCATTTTGAAGAGCCCTTTAGCTCTAACTGCTCAAGTATTAGACCGAAGACGAAAAAAACGCTCTGTAACTACCCATATTGCTCGATACGTTTTGATGTATTAAATTTCATAAATTAAAACTTACTGTTAGCATGGTTAGTGTAGAGTAAATACAGACAGTTCTGCAGTATGTTTATAGAACCTCGAGCAGAATCCCACTCCCCAACCAGCACAGCACAGCCACAGGACAGGCTTCTTTGCCTTCCTTTTGTGCATATTGAATGTAATGATAAGAGTCATATCAGTTCGGGAAACCCACTCACAAGGGGGGCCCCTCCTTATAAGTAACCCGTCCCCCTTATAAGTAACCCCGTCCCCCTTATAAGTAACCCCCGGGGCACCCCTTATAAGGAGTCTCCACGCTTTTTTGCAATGCAACGCGAAAATGAAAGGACTGCGGCAATTCGCTTGATTATGTCCATAAAGCTTGACAAGTTTCCTAGTTACTCACGAAATTTGAGCAAAATCGGTTTGAGGCATCATATCTAAAATCATGGATTTAAATGCGATGTCAAACGACCCATGCGAATGTTGAAATGCGAGCGATTACTGGCGTGAGTGTCGCCAGGCGCGGCGGCACGTCTGCACTCAAGCATTGCCGCGCCGCCGCGCCTGGCGACACTCACGCCAGTAATCGCTCGCATTTCAACATTCGCATGGGTCGTTTGACATCGCATTTAAATCCATGATTTTAGATATGATGCCTCAAACCGATTTTGCTCAAATTTCGTGAGTAACTAGGAAACTTGTCAAGCTTTATGGACATAATCAAGCGAATTGCCGCAGTCCTTTCATTTTCGCGTTGCATTGCAAAAAAGCGTGGAGACTCCTTATAAGGGGTGCCCCGGGGGTTACTTATAAGGGGGACGGGGTTACTTATAAGGGGGACGGGTTACTTATAAGGAGGGGCCCCCCTTGTGAGTGGGTTTCCCGAACTGATATTGACATCGGTCTTGGTTGCATTAAATATGAATGGGCAATAGGAAAGAAAAACATGTCAAATGTTGCTATCTCACAAGAATTCCTTCTGCTTAAATAGAGGTGTCTACTTCAGTTATGGTCTGTGGCAGGGGGAAGGCCCAAGGTCTAGAGATCGAGCTACATCATCCACATTCTTGTATTTAACGTAGATATGTTGTAAGGTGAGAAGTAGGCCTGCTAGAAAAATTTGATAGATTGACTTTACTACTAGCATTCTTGTCAATTTGCAGAGCTCATTGTCATCATACAGTTTAGATCATTACTCATTGTTCTTTCCTCTATAGTTACGGCTTGTTTTTGTGACACTTAAGTTCAGTTAAGGATTGGCTAGCATAAGACATATTTTGTGGCTTTGATCATTTATTGTGCCTGAACTCGTGTGCAGCAGATAATGGAGCCCTGTTGTAATAGAGCTTTTCAAACCAGAGTTACCTTGCACAGAGACAATATCCAGGCAACCTTTTTTGTTTACCTTGCCTGTTCAAACGTTCTCGCAAAATGTTGCTCGCATCATGTTGTCACTGTAGCTTTTAGGTTTTCCAAATTTCTACCATTGCCAGCTCGGGTAATTACCCCAACATTGCCCTGATATTACCCCGAATACGCTTCTGTTAAAATGCTGTCATGGTAACATTCCTGTGATACACTCATCATGAATGAGCAATAGTCCAAACAGAATGACACTACGCTTGCCGACCACATGCATGGATTGTAACCACCCCCCTTCATGCATGAACAGGTAAGAGTATAGGTTGTTATGGAAACCTTCCCGAATGAGGTTTTTGGTGTTTGTCTGTTCAAAATGGCAGCCCTCGCTCTCTCCTGTAGTTTTATTGCCGGAGGCCAGGAATTTTATTCTCTGGACATTGTCTCGAAGTTGTCAGGGTAAGGTCTGTTCAAACAGGGCTTGAGACAGGTTGATTTGTAATGCTGTTAGCCAAGGTTTTGGTGGTAATTTTTGACACAGTATGCCAACTGCACTTATCATTCACCTGGTAGACCATGGAGCTCCCTACAACTTCTGCCCCAGTGAGCTCCCGGCCAGAGTCTTCAACCAGCATCACCTCTGGCCCCGAAGCTGCCACAGCATCTCAACCCACAGCATATGCCACCACCAGTGGCAGCAGTGTGGCGACAACAGTGTCTCCCGTGAGCGCCAGCCAACCAGTTACAGTGCTCGGCAAACAAGTGGTAATCTTACATGTTGCTCTGTTTATGAATGCTTTAATTTTGCTCTGCAATAACCAGTTTGTTTGTTTGTTTGTTTGTGTTTTTGTAGTTCATTTATTGTTTTTTGCTCTGCTCTGTGAAAGTGATTCCATTCTGTGTTGTAATCCCCAGTTAACCCATTGAAGACTAGTCCCAAGTATACTCAGGCAGGTGTCTATTGGAAGTGCGTGTTACAGCAAAATCAGCTTGTCCTCAACGGGTTAATATTGGTCCTCACTTGTACATATGCACAGTGTTTGATTTGCAGCTTACATTCTTTGAAGAGTCACATAGTATTGTGCTGGGAAATGTAGCTTGTATTCCTTCAAAGATATTATAGTCCTTATGAGAAATCATGAATGTGTAGAAACACATCAAATCTATTTTTGCATGCATTCTTGTACCTAGATTTCTGCAATGATGTCGTCATAGACTGCATTGGAAATTATTTCCCTTGTCTAACAAAACTAAGAATAGACTTGCGAATTCTCAACAGTTTTAAGAACCTCATTTTAAAAAAATCAACTTATTTAACATGTGGCATACCTCAAAACAGTTTCCATGAACACTTTTTGTACTTGACAAGCCTGGAAAAAACTGAGACAAAAGTAGTGACTATGAATTTAAAGGTCCAGTTTACCTCTGGGAGTAGTGATTTCAAAAATGTTCAAGATATCACATTTGGTGCATATGTGTAGGTCTGTTGTATCAAAACAGTTCCTACCATATAAAATTTTCACAATAAAGCCTAAAATATAAGGAGATATCAGCATTTTTCTCAATAAACCATAACTGTAGACGGTTTAGTCTGGATTCATTCTTATTAGAACTATTGTTCACATTTTGTGTATTTAACAATACTTAACATCGATTGTACGGATTCAAATTTTTACAGTGGTTGTTTCTATCCCTAACTCACATTTTAGAACTATTTTAATGCACTAATGCTGGGTTTTTGTTTCATCTGCAAATGGTAAATTATGCCTTTAAGCAAGATGTCATCAGGGCATTGATTTTTTGTTCTTATGTTAGCTTGTTTGTTTTTCCTCACACCTCATTTCCACCTGTTTCCCTCTTCTACCACCCCATACCTGGCTCTTGTCAGGACTTGAACCCAGCAGCCATGGCCGGACTACGCTCAGCCTCCCCATCCCCGAGCGAGGCCAGCACGGGTTCCAGCAACCACTCCCTGGACCTGATGCGCTGCAAGAACTGCAGTGCGGAGGGCTGCCAGGAGGTCCTTGTGGTGGCGGGCAAGAGGCGCAAGGGACCCTGGATGTGCAACTACCACCGCAACAAGACTTACAAGGCCAAGAAGAAACAAAAGGATCAGATCGCCACCTCCATGCAGATCTTCAAGAAGAAAGTAAGTGAAAGGCAGATAGTGGACGCAGATACACTCTTTTATATAGTGAATGGGAAATGAGGGAGAGATTGCTTGCTATGCCTTTTCAAGAAACCAGGGTTTCTTTTTTTTTGTCTTTCTACAAATGTCCTCTATAGTGCCATCAATACAAGAATTTTTGTTTCTAAGTTCCACCTAATTGAACACTTTGTTCTCTCTGAGATTAAGTTGAACCACCCATCTAATGCTAAGAAAATTGACAGAGTGATGCATATTCCATCAACGCTTTGTCTACAGGTGTTGTTGTTGAACAGCTTTATTTTCTAGGGATTGTGCTTGAAACTTGGGAAACATGCCAAAATATTTCAGTTGCTCCAAGGAATCTAGTATTTGTGTAGGCATGCAAAATGTGTGCTCATTTTTGGTGTAACCAATTACTGACTTTCATGTATTAAGATTGAATTTGGAATTCCGTGTCTGTGGGATTTCATTTCCTGTGGCACACATGAAAGGGAATTATTACACTAATCATTGAAGGTACTGAACTTGTCTGCATTGTAACAGAAAAAAATTCCTTCCTCAAGTTTGAGATTGATAGTTAAGTTTTTGTTATTAAGTTTTTGATAGAGAGGAGGGATTCCCCACTAATATGCCATCACTAGAGACCAGTACATATTGCTCATGCCTGTGTTTAATAAATTTTATCACACAGCAAGAAGACAGCATCCCCAGGTCTGCCAACCTCCAAGCCCTCTTGAATGGAGACCAACCCCCACCTAGCGATGGACTCCCCAGACTGGATCAAGTCCTCAATGAGAAGAAATTGGTAAAGATACAGTGCATTTGTAGGGCCTATACAGGTATTGTCTGTAGCCAATATACCACTGGTAAGAATCCAATGTTTATAATTGATCTATCTGCTGCAGGTTTTTTTTTTTTTCTTCTTCTTCTTCTTCTTCTTCTTGTACTTTCTGGGCGGCATGAGAAAATGATTGCTGGGCAGTGAGCTTGAGATGAGTTGCTGGGGAGTGAGACATTTGTCCATTGTTTAAATTCAGTCCATTGACTAAAATGAGCATGAAATAGGCATTCCTTTTACATGTGGGTGTCAGTGCATGTTCATCATTGGATATCTGTTGGTGTATGTGATCTGCCATGCACATTTATGCAGACAGGAATTTATAACATAATCCATGGGCTCACTTTAAACTGCCTTTGTGAATGTGGGCCAATAAACCCAAGCTTCACGATTCATCCAGGATTTCACTCTTGTGACACATCCTATTCAGGCTCTCCTGCGCTCGCCGACCATCATCAAGTTCCTGAAGGAGAGTCAACAGCAGCTGTCCCACAGCCACCAGGCCAAGGCCCAGGCCACGCCTATGTTGCCAGGGGAGAGGGGGGAACATGTGCACCTCATGTCTCCTCACTGAGGGGGATGGGGAGAGGTGGTACAGGTGTTTGACAAGATGCTGCCCATAGAGGGCATAGTCAGACAGGTCACGTTTTGCAGCAGGATTTGAACCCAGATCATTTGTGCGATGTGCCTACCACTGCTTGGACTGGCTGCTATGAAGAGAGGGCTGTGTACCAGTCAGAGATAGAGCGAAGCCTGTTTTCCGCTTTGTATCTCAGTCACAGGCCACAGGGATGAGGACAGATGGTAGGTAGTGTTGTGCTGTTATTGCTAAGCTGCATCACCATGGCTGCAGAACCTAATTTGTCATCATTACTTTACTTCACCTGTTGGTGGGCACATCATGGGAATTGGTGTCTAGAGTCAGTCTTGGTAGGATCCCCCTTCCCAAATTGAGTGTGCACTTCCCACACTGCCCTTAGCAAAGCTCTTGGCAGAGGACATCTCCTAGACATCACTCTTCCTGTGAATAGTTGTCCCTCCCCACAGTGACAAGCCTTCACCAGTGTGTAAAACTAGAAAAGCACTCAGAGAGCGCAGACTTCTGCCAAGCAGGCAACTCATTTCAACCTACACACACATGCAATTTCCCAATACAGAATCCTTCTTGTTTACATCATCAGCTTCCAGCTGTGCGGCGCCTCCCCTGAGCAGAGCTCGTGCTTTAGTGCGCTTATGTAAACCTCCAACTGGTATGCACAGCTTGAACTTCTAAGTTCAGTGACCTTGTATGCCAAAAGATCAAAAATCATTTGAAAATCCATAAAAATTCCCGCATCACTGTCAAAATTTGATTATTTTGTTTCTTGTGTCATTATCAACTCTTCCTTTAAGTTTCATCCAAATCCGTAGACAACTTTTTGAGTTATTTTGCAAACAGACAAACCAGCGCCAATGATCACTCAACCTCTTCCTTCCTTGGCAGAGGTAATAATGGAGCATTATACACGAAGTGTGTTCAACCTGCTTGTGATTCCAGTCTGCCTGAATGCTCAATGAGTCTCTTTTCTTGAAAATTTCCCTGTACAGCGCTTGCAGTACATGTACAGTGATTACATTTTGATATTTCAATGTCAGTTCTCTTGTGATATCAAATGTTGACTTTCTATCCCAATTGTCACAATTATAATAAAAGGAGAACACTTCTGTTTCACCACATAACAGAGTGACCTTTTGTGCAGACCATGATTTATTAATGATTAAGTTTAAGATGGCTATTACTCACTTGACAGGTCATGCAGTGTATCTACACAAAGGGGACTGTCATCCTGACGAGGTTGAAATTTTAAGGATGTGCCAGGTTATACATGTATTTCTTATTCGGTTCCTGGTCAGTTATCATTGCAAAAGTAGAGAAAAGAAGTGTGCAAATGAAACTGCATTTTTTTTTTTACCCCCTATTATTGACATCTTCACAGAATTGCACATGTATGTGATAAAGGGGTAACCCCTTTATAATGATGTCATCAGGACCGCCGATTTCACCTCATTATACATGTACCCTGTTAACATACATGTACATTTGTACTGGAAATTATGAGATCAGCTGTATGCAGTACCATAGTGGAAAATGTGGACTGCCAAGTACACCTCGTTACAAGCGATACTTTGTTGTAAGTGAGCTCTTTATGGTTTCCCTGTACCCTGATTTATGTTCTAAGCTGGCACAATATCTATTGCATAGGCCATATATGTAGCGAGTCTAATGTTTTGCAGTTCGGGGCTCCCAAACAATTTCCCCGAGTGGTTAAAGGGACATTCCAGACGATTTTCATAATTTCACATCATGTAGTACATAAATCGACAACTCCATGTATAGATTTGTAGAATTTATTGTGGTTCTTGAGCAGAGAAACAATACTTTGAAAAACCTTAGACAAATTACACTGAACAGGGATGATGACATAGCAGGTTAACATATTTCAGAAATGTAGCAGTGTAATTCCATTACAATACCGCTTGCTTGCGAGTTCACCTGTGTATAATCTATGCATGCCTTCTTCTTTTGTTCTGCTTCCTTATGGTGACTCTGCCATGTCATCATCCTTGTTCATTGCAATTTATTCTAGATTTTGAAATTATTCTAATTCTTCATCCCAATTCTCATAAATTCTGAAACTCTGTCCTTAGTATAACTAATATATAGTTGTTCAAATGTAAAAATCTGAAAATCATCCAGAGATCTCCTTTAAATTCACAATCATAGAGTACAGTTGTGATTTGAGAAAACGTACATGCACATGTTGTATTCATGTCAAGATGAAATCATTTTGTGTGATTTTACATTTGCGAACAGCACCAGATTTGTGAAATATATGGGTCAGTCAGTATTTGAGTGTCCAGTTCCTGATTAATCAGGCGAATATACAGTACTTCTTTATAAGTTTACAAGCCTAACTTTGCAGTGGAAATGGCTCCTTGCAAAAATCATTCATGCTGATGGCATACTGAGTAGAAAAGAAACATCAAAATTTGAAATAAGGAAACATCACTGAGGGAAGTAGAATCTTGTTTCGGGCCGTAACACCCACCGTTTATTCAAAATAACTAGAATGTTCCATTCTAGTCACAATTATTCTGAGATTCTGTACAGGGACAACATAGCAACTTATTCATACAACAAAATGAAAATTAAGTGGACACATACACATAACAATCTCACATTGGTACTGAACTATCAAACTGAACAGACCAAATTTACAAAGCTGTCTCATGCCCCCCCCCCCCCCCCCCCCCCTTTTCATGGTAATATTCTTCATACGCTCAGCACCTTTCCCTCATGATAAATTCTTGATGCAAAGAACACACATATGTATCTGTATTTCCCACCCATTCAGAGCACGCTCCACAAGTTCTGTGTGTTGATTCCTGCTGAAATACAGGTTTGGAAATCAAATCAAGAAATTTGTAAGAAATGGTACACTGTGTGCCTGTCGGATTCAATGAAAACAAGACAGGGGCCGCTGTTTGAACGTCCCTCTCTTGAGGGAATTACAAACAAGTATGCCGATGTAGGAAAACACTATAACACCTATGCAGACCAAGCCTGCAATCATGAAACACCTTACTCCCCAGAGACATAAACACACTATGCAATTCCACGCCATAGGATGTGGTAGAGACAAGTCATTGGGGTTCATGTTTGATGGTCACGAAATCCACAATAATGGCGACAATGATTATTGAAAGCCAAGGGAAATAATCTCATTGAGTTCATCCTGTCATCAATTATCCAGAGCTGAATATCTAAATATTAGTGGGGAATGTGACAGCCCTATTAAACTTATTCAAATATCTGAAGTGTGAAATATGAAGTCACTGGCAGGGGCATCTCATAAAAACTAGTATCATATAACTTGCATCAAATGAAATTATACAAATTTCCAGTTAAAATCCTGTACTGAGAACTTGCACTGAACAGTTGCACTAAACTTGTGTTTTTAAATAATTATTCATACACGACCAAACGAACTGAAATGCCATCTTTGTATATTTCTATAGGTGATCTTCAAACACTGTTTTACAGAGTAAGGTTCATACATTAAAAGAGTGCCCACATTCTAATAGAGTATCTGGCTGACAACTCCACAGACTTCGCACAACACTCAAGTGCTTAGCTCTTCAATGTTGTGTCAAGGCAGCTTTTTTTTTTCTTGGTTTCTGGACATATTGATGTAACAGAATAATTGTAATGGATAGAATCTCTGTGTAAACACATCTTTGCAATAAATTTGTTCGCATCAAACCGCAGCCGAATTTTTTTTTTTTTTTTTTGGTGTTTTTTTTTGGTGTTTTTTTTTTTTTTTTGGGGGGGGGGTTTGTCCTTGCTTTGTATCTTGGTGTGCAGAGACAAATGTGTGTTTGTGATGGAGACTACAGCTTGTCATGACCCTGTCAAGGAGACAAATGAAGACAAAGAGAGCTACATCTATGTGTATGAAACCTGCATTAACATTCAAGTGCATATCAAGCGATATTAGAACCACACAAAAAAGGAGTGGGGAATAAACTTTCAAAGGAAACCTTTCATATGCTTTTGAAAACATTAACTAATTTTGTTGTTCTTTTGTTTACCTTCAAAATACATGTACTTGGGCCAGAAGTCCTACCATCATTACCATTAAGAATATTCTCTGTATGCATTTGTTTTTCCAGTTTTCCTGTTATTTCTGGTTCCAAATTTCAAACTTCCCATGTACACAAGAACGTACGTGTATGGTATCCTGAGGTAACAATTTTACAATGACACACTATCACTTGCTAGTACACATTGTCTCCCTTTCGCGACAAACATCACTAGGCCCATCTTTGTCACGATATGAATGTTTTCTATTACATTTGTGTGTTTACTGTGTGAAATGGATGTTACTTTATTCAACTGGGTATGAACCATGTGTCCGCAACTTCACATACATGTGTGATGGAGAGGTCAATGTGTATTTTGCATGTATGCTGAAAATTGTTATCAAATTCTCTTGTAGTAACAATTTATTTTGCCAGGTCCAAGCTGTTTGTAGTATCACAATTTGCCTGTATTCACCAAGGAATTGATTCAAAGGACTCCACGGAGCTGAAGGAGTTTATAATGTGATATTAACAGTCTACTGTATTATCTCGTGAGATGTGTCATCCAACTGTATCGCTGAAGCCCTAGCTTCAAAATAATAGCAATGACAACAGAACCACACTCTACTGACATGTCATTCCTGAAATGAAATGTGTAGCAGTCATTTAAATGCACTGAGACTTGCAAAAAAACAACAACGGAGCAACAAGAATAAATAAAGAATGAAATTCTGAATATAAAATATCCCCCAATGAACTTGACTGCAGTACAAACTATTTTGATCTGGAGTACAAGTGCACAGTGCCTACACAAACTCCACAATGATGACTATTAACGCTATAAATATCAATTGGCACCTGCCTCAAAACATCCCTTCATTTACATATTTTACATGACTCGTTTTCTCATTTTCTTTAATGCATGGTTTGGCTCATGTTTATTGTGCAATTTCCTCATCTTCTCCCTGTTCAAAGGTTGCAAACCTCTGCTCTTCAACTGCACAACAAATTTCCTGGTGTAGCACGCAGTCAGCTCTGCTTCATACGACAACAAATATCCTCTTCAGACACACACTCGTCAAAAACAAGCAGAGTGGATACTTGAAGTGCATACACTATATTCCTGACATTCAGACCGGGTTTCTGAATACATGATAGTGAAAACCATGCCCATCAGTGCCATCAGTGTTTATCATTACATAAGTGTTCAACTCACACAATCTTCATGCAGAGCATTATTTTTGTGGACATCAATGATTTACAAAATATGAATATTTCGCCCCAGAAAATGCCTGTGGAATGCTAGCATGCACATACATATGTAAATTACAGGTGTAGTCATCTTGATGTAAAGCAAGACCCATCTTTCAACGAAGCATGACCCTGAGAATGTCCGACTAGTACAAGGTTTACACCGACTTTCAAAAATCAAAATTCTAATTGAATGAACAATTTCAGAAGCAGATTTTCCTCATAGCGTCCCATACCCACTAACTTGAGTTCCAAGAATGGATTTTGTGTGTTATAAGACAACCTCAGGACTAAAATAGAACACAGTTTATAATACTGTAAAACATGATATATTCGCGGCATGAAATTTTCGCGAATTGGAGCCGACAGCCTTTTTCGTGGCATGAAATTTTCGCGAATTGCTACTGGCATTCAATGCATGTAGTGTAGACAAAAGCTTTCGCGTGCATTTTAATTTCGCGAATTTTGGCGCTCGCGAAATTCGCGAAATTAAAGTGCACGCGAAAATTCCTCGTTTTACAGTATCCTCATCCTCATCTCATGCATTCCCATCACTAAGTTTACAGTTTTTTATCATGTTGTAAACAACAGTAGATCTTCCTGGTTAAACAGCAGCCCCCTTTTTAAACTCATTTGCAATTGCATTACTTGAAGAAAAAAAACGTAACCTCAGAAACCCTATTAAGTGGGGTTTTGGATGGAGTGGTATTTCTTCCAATTTGATGGCATGACTTCAGTAACATTTATATCCCATTGACATTGTATAGTCTCTTTGTAAAATTTTTCATTTTGTCTGTTTATTTTTGATTTTTTGGCTGTTGTTTCTTTTTTTTGAGGGGGGGAGGAAATGAAACTAAAGAAATTCTTTACAACTCTCCTTCATCCTCCTGTTTTCCTGCTACAATTCCTTCTATCACCAACATGGGTCCATTATGTATTTACATGATGCCATTACAGAAATCCAAGTAATTGTCATTCTATCAAGGTACCAAGGACAATAATTACGCATGCAGTGAGAACAGGAGGGGAGTGTAACTGTCACGTGCAGCCCAGTTTTGGTGAAGGTAGAGTTGTGAAAAATACCAACACTTGGGTCTTAATTCCACATGGTTCGAGGAGCAACTATTGGTCGGGGGACAACTCTCTTCAATCTGACTGGTATGCATCTGCCACCAGTGAAGAGTTGATGTCGTCCTCATCGGCGCTGGCAGCATCGATCACTTCGTACTCCTCCCCCATGTCGCCCGACTTGTCGCGGTCACGGCGAGAATGTCTGCTGCTGCTGTGTCGGTGACGGGAACTGTATCGGTCGTCCTCTTCGTCTCGCCTCCTGGAAGTCAAAGCACAAACATCATGGAACCCACATGATAACACTACTCATGGTAAGGAGTTGGGTGTATCAGTACTGTGAATACTATGAAGAATACACATCCAGTATTATTAATCACATGCAACTGCTGCTGAACCACTGGCTTGTATCAAAGGACAACCATATGTCAGAGACAGATCTATTGCAAGTGCTTCCCTGGGAAAGAATTAGCTGTTTCCATTCTTTTCTTTTTAATTAAATTTCCAAGAGAGATGGTATTGCAAGCATTCAAGATGGCTCTTCAGCATACAATGGTACACACTGACCGATAGAAATGATTCACCAAAATGATTACCATTACCTCTTAGAGAAATTGAATTTCATGTAATTTGTAAGAGATGACCTTTTCTAACTGCTTCCTGAGAAGTCATTAACAAACGTGTCACAAGATAATCCAAGAAAGGACAGAATGATATTGACAAACCTTTTATCAAAGCTCACCTCCGTGATGATCTGTGCTTGTCATCCTTGTACCGGTCCCTGCTCCTACTATCCCCCTTGCTGCTCCCCTCTCTTTCCTTGTACCTCTTCTCCTTTTCCCGCTCTCCACGGTCCCGTTCCCTCTCCCTCTCCCGATCCCGGTCCCTGTCTCTGCTCCTGTCTTCCCGTTCTCTCTCCCTGTCTCGATCCCGGTCCCGGTCCCTCTCCCTGTCTCTGTCACGATCCCGGTCCCGATCTCGATCCCGATCTCGGTCCCTGTCCCTGTCCCTCTCCCGGTCCCGGGTCCTTTCCCTGCTGCGGTCTCTGCTGCGGTCCTTGTGTTCCCTGCTTAGCTCCCTGGCCCTATCTGCTTCTGCCTCCCTGTAAAGAGCCAATACAAGTCAGATTTCATGTCATATGGTAGACGATAACGAGTTTCTTCTTGTGATTATAATATTAGTAACAACAACAATGACAAGAACATAATTTTACTGCTTACAGTAATGACACAACCAATATCAAGAACAAAAATAGGTCATTAATGCAGGCAGCAACTTTCATAATATCTACTTTGTGTAACTGATTTTCATTTTAGTGATGCACAACTCCAGACCTCAAAGAAAAGACAAAGATAATTAACATTTTTGATATCATCAACTGAAGTACTACAAAGCAGGTTGGGTCCACACTTATAAATATAAATGCCCAACTACTGACAAACAATTACAAACAAGCCTTCACACATCTTCATGACACCAGATGATGAAACAGAGTAGAGGTTCATAGTCTTGCATCTAGCCTCTCATTATATAATTTTCCTTGAACGGCCACATCTCTTTCAAATTACACTCTCTCCATTATTATTTCATGTTCCCATTTAGAAACCTGCACAGCTACAAAGATGGGTATTCACAAAATGAATAGAGAGGAATCAGTGTAGGAAATTATCACGCTTCAATAATTCTTTGTGTCACTGTATGGAGTAACACCTGATTCTGCTTACCATAAATAACAGTGTATTAACCACAATTTTTTTCCCGCTGAAAAAGGTCAAAATTCAGGGTGCGGTTTCTACACCATTACAGCCAATACCTACCAAGCGTTTGCATAAAGTGTGCAAACAATGTTCAATGTCTGAAATAAGTTTCTTTTCAGTCAGCATTCTAGTGTATATTTCCTTTTTTTATGGCACAAAAATCCACACTTTTTCTCCCCCTAACACTTCACTCAATTCAATCACCATGTTGGCAGTATCTCCACCTGTTGCATGACAGTATCCACGCTCCTTGTCCACGCTGTCAGTGAACTGTCATTTTTTCTTTTGATGGATGAAAAAAGGGGATGCGGTTAAAACATTGATGCAATTAATACACTGTTATTTACAGTACTGTACTTGTTTATGCAATGGCGGGAACCATTGGTGTGGATGCGACGGGACCTAATACCCACCTGTTGAGAAACCTGCTGAATTCCCGGTAGTCCCTGTCGTAATCAGACTCCTTCTTGCCCTCCTCCCCTCTGGAGATCAGACGAGGAAAACAAAACTCAGGTAAATCACTAACACAACACCACTCTTTCTTTTCAGTTTCATTTTTGAAAGGCTCTACTTTGTGCATTCTTCAACATAAAAATAACTCTGGTCTTCATGTGCTAAAAAAAGAATTAACATATTCAATTACAGTCGACTTTGCCTGAGTTGACCTCGCATAAGTGACATCATTGCCTAAGTTGAAGGTCTTTTCAAGTCCTCTTCTCTTTATATTCTATTGATTTTAATCCCTCATAAATCAAGTTTTCTCTACATCAAAGCTATTTCTTCAATCTAAACAGATTAATTTAGGCAAGGTTGACTGTATTTCAGATACTCAGACATAAAAACAAGGTTTGCGATATATGCTCACTGACCATAATGCGCCATCTGAAAATTAGTTCGAGGCAACAGTGGCAAAGAACAGGAATTCGGAACTCGTCTCCAATATCTCAGACAAAGATCTACACATAGTGACTCTCATAAACCAAACACAAACATGCAGAGACATAAGGACTGCTTTAAATGCTGTACTACTTGATGCTAACAGTTTTTTTTTTCCAAAATTAAACTTGTGTATGACCTGACAGGAGATGTGTGAAGGAGTGAGCCAAGAGAATTACACACTTACTGCAGGAGTACATGTTGCTTTCTGCCTTGTACATGTAAACATTTATTCCTACCACACATTTACCTCTGTCCTTGTGTGACATATACTTGTATGCTATCACCCAGTTTGGATTACATGTCATTCTTACAATTCAGCAACTAACAAATAAACAGTTTTCACAATAGAGTACCAAAGTGTGACATCATAGACATTCATTGCCATGGAAACTGGCTGTAAACAACATCACAGAACCAGAGTATATATGAACACAGTGGTTGCTAACCATGCTCGTACCAAGTTCCAACCCACTGCCTGAAGCCTTGTGCAAGGGTATTTGGTGCAAACCAGTACTATGCTAGAACAAAAGAATGTGACATCATTACTTTGGTATTCTATTTAAGATGGAAGAAGCAAGATTTACAAAATTGGGACTAAATTTTCAATTCAGCAAACAAAACTTACGAGCTGATGTCACTCTCTGAGTCACTCCTGTCCTTGGCCCAGTTAGACTTGAAGTGTGCGTAAGACTTGTTCTCATGCACTTCATGGCCCCTAGATGAGTCCATCGGCATGGGCGATGGGGGCGGTATGGGTCCTGAGCCAGGCGGGTGAGGAGGAATGGACATGGGCCCTGCTCCCGGCACTGGACCCGGGCCTGGACCTGGACCTGGGCCTGGCCCGGGCCCTGGTCCTGGACCCATGGGAGGCTGGTTGTAGAACGGAGGAGGTGGACCATCTGTATAACAAAAGCACAAAACATATATTGTGTATATAGCACTTCCAGAAAATACCTTGCCTTAATGAAAGCAATATAATAAACTGGCCGATTAGCTATGTTTGCATACTTTATGTGAAAAAGTCCTCAAAACTGACAAGTATTAGTCAGCACAGAGCACAGCTATTTTAAAAACTAACCTGGCCTCCCAAAGGGATGTGGTGGTCTATTCCAGTTGTTGCCTGGTGGTGGTCCCATGGGCGGGGGACCATGAGGGGGTGGCCCACCCATTCCTGGCGGGGGGCCGTGCATCATGTTACCCGGAGGAGGGCCAGCCCCCATGGGCATCTGATTGGGTGGCATGTTGCCCATGGGTGGAGGCGGGCCCATGTTTGGAGGCGGGGGACCATGCATCCTCATGGGGGGAGGAGGCCCCTGCATGGGTGGAGGACCCCCGGGCGGAGGCTGCGATGGTGGTGGGTACCTCACATCTGTGGAAGACAAGACAGAGTTTTGGTAGCAGCATGAGTTTAGTATCCACAAATAAACCACTGAAAAACATATCTCTATGCTAGATTTTGGTAACAT
This sequence comes from Diadema antillarum, assembly GCF_040938485.1. Classification (NCBI taxonomy): domain Eukaryota; kingdom Metazoa; phylum Echinodermata; class Echinoidea; order Diadematoida; family Diadematidae; genus Diadema; species Diadema antillarum. The sequence goes on from NW_027271431.1 coordinate 2,159,373, forward strand.
TCATTTCATTCAGCTGCCTCATAATCAGCTCTCACGCCTTCAGAATACAGCTGCCCCTATAACTCTCACACACCCACACACACACTCACCAGATAACAATACCCCTGCGCTTCAGTCATTACACTTGTTGCCCAAAGATGTACAAATTCCATTCACAATACTATTTTTCATGGTTTATTGTGTCCATGGAACTGGCCCCTGACTATACTTCTCCTCAAGCAATATATCTCTTTTAGGAAACTATGCTCATCAGACTCCATTTCATACGTTGCATCAAAAGTTCAAACCAAGTAGTTCCTTTTGTTCAATATTGTTTGACTGTTTATTATGCAATGTTCCCTATTTGTATCATCTTCCATTTCAACTTTTTTTTTCAGCACATTGAACACTTCTGTGGATATATCGCTATAACAGTAACCATTATCATCATTCAACAAATCTGTAGAATATTTCCTCATACACGTCATGGCTTACCTCCAAACCTTGGGGGTGGTCCTGAGAAGTTTGGAGGGGGTCCACCCATGGGTGGAGGTACATTCATGTTGGGTGGGGGACCGGACATGGGAGGGGGAGGACCCGTAGGGGGTGGGGCTGGACCTGTGGGAGGGGGACCTGCAGGGGAAAAGGGAGAAACAAACAATCAGTGTAAGGTCTGAACAAAGTGCCTCACATTAACATGCTTGGTTTGCAAAACATCTTAGATTTTTATTTACTGGATATATAACAATATATAATATATGGGAACATTTCATGGTATTCATCAAATAAATTTGGTGGCTTAATCTCTACTTGTACACCGTCAAACAGATGACACAGAGCCACTTTTTTAACCCTTGTAAGGACTACAGACCAACTATTCAGACTCATAAAACTTATCTTCATGACCATGATCACCGTGGCCCTACAAATTAATCATTGATGACTTATTACCCCCATTTATCCTATCTGAAATGTTCCTACTTGCTCACAACTAAGTATCTCTCTGTGAGCTGGGAAAATTAGATTGATCCATAGCTTTGGTATTGGCACTGTAATTTTACATAATGGCAACTTAATATGATGTAACCACACAGATCTACTCAAGAGCAACATTCTGAAGTCAAACTGGAAGGCCACTGCTACACTACATGGACGGGAATATATTTATTCCCTGGTATTTGACAGAAAGAAGGCACCTGTGCCACTTAGCAAACAGAGCACAGTAAGGGATAAGGATAACTGATACATTTGGATAACTGATACACTTGGAGAGCATCTCATTTGTATTTCTTCATTTGATGAGGAGTGGAGGGAAACTCACCTCTGGGTGGTAGACCTGGAGGAGGCTGGGAAAAGTCTGGTGCATTGTGATGCATCATGCCGGCCGGTGGAGGTTGGGACATGGGCGGGGGCCCCGCGCTGACTGAAGTGGGGGTGATGGGTGGGGGCTGGCTGTAGGTAGACTGGATGGGTTGGCCTGTTGCCATGGTACTACTAGCAGAACTGCTTCCACCACCACTGGTGGAGACTCCTCCACTGCTACTGCTGTTGGTGGAGTTAAGAGTAAAACCAAAATTCTCACTGTTTCCGGCACACACAATTTGCAACTCATATGTTTACATATCGCACAAGTCACATATATCCTCACAGCACATTCTACTTCTTTTGTACGGAAGTGAATAGTGTCATTTCTTCAATCTCAAACACTTCTATTCCCAGCAGTGAGTTTTCACCAAATCTGTGATACATCACAATCATAGAACTACTTTACCCAAACATAGTTAATTCAAAACTGCCTGACTGATTTCAGTCTGATCGAATCAATTCACAACTGATGACTTATCTTCTGACATTCCAGTATGGTGCACTTATTAAGTTTGTAATCATAGCAATCACCAGAGGTATATTAGGGTCTGTTTCAAGCTGAACTTCCAAACGTAGACTGATGCCATTACTCACAAATTTGGCACTGAACTGCTGGACGACCCAAGAACTGTGATGGCGCCGCCCATATTTTCCTTGTTGTCTCGCTGCCGAACTCCCCTCCCTCCGACAGTCGATATCGTGGAGCCCACGGTGGGGCTTTTATAGCTGGATGTGCTCCCAGTGCTCTCTCGCCGCCTGAAGGACTGAGGTGGATGTGACGTCTCTGATCACACCAAAAAAGAAAATGAAAGATGAATCATGTTACCCCGTTGCCTACTGAAATCTGGAAGGTCATATGCAAAATCTCAAGATTTCAGAATCTCATATGAACAGGTTAACATACAATCTTTTCAAACATGTAAGTATCTCATCTATGATCTTGTCAATTAAATTTGATGATAATTAATTCGACTTTTCTTCAGAATCAAAACTATTCATTTGCTGAAACTCCCCAAGGAGCAGCAAGGCTTTGGAAGCTAAGATGAGTTTGAGTAATCAAGATGTGCTGTGAAGACCGCATCATGATTCTGTCTATCTCACATCACATACTTCCTACAAAGAACATATTGTGGGCAAATACGTGTACAAAATGGATCATTAGGTCTTCTCTATCACTGGTAACAACCAGTTTTCAGGTGATTTAGAGATTTGTGGCGAAGAATGGTTATAAAAAAATTAAGGATTGGCTCTTTCAACAAAGGCAGCCATGAAGCACACACATTATCCCAGGTAAAGACTGCAGCTGTAGAAAGCCCTCTGCATCCAACAATGGTTAATCAACCTGCTGAGGACGAGTCCTGAGTATACTCGGGCAAGTGTCTGTGGGAAATGTGTGTTGTAGCAAGATCAGTCCGTCCTCAGCAGGTTAAGATAGGAAGAACAATAACTGTGGCGCAGTGAGGAGACTCTAGACTTACGGCTATCTGGGGTGCTTGGTTCTCTGGATGGGGCTGAAGGAGATGTATACTGACCCTGCAAATAAAAGAGGAACAATTATTGAGTACAGACAACAAATTTCCTTTCTGGGCTCATTACAAGTAAGACAAGATGTGAGAGGATAGCTACAATATCACCAGTGGACTAGTGAGCTAGGGAATAAGATGGAGCACAAGTGTAAGTACCTAAAGTTGAACTTGTCATATGAAGGATCACACAGCTGCATATGAATTACACTAATCCCTTATTACATCTAAATACAACATGAGAATTGTGTCGATCTGATTACTAATTCTTCACTGATTACATCTGTTAAAGGAGAAACCACACAGGTCTAGAAACATATGACATACAGGGCATGTGACAGTTTCCCTTGCCAAAGCAGTTCCTTACAGTCAACATTAGACAGCATACACCAACTTCAAACATGCGAACCATTCAAACATTGCTACCATAAAAATGACAAGGGTGAACCATGTTCTGCTTCCATCTATAAAGGAATTCCCATAATGAAGCCCAGATATCTAACTATCTAAAATACATCTTAACTTATTGACACTTGACAGACAGCTTCATTAGTTCAAATCATATGTATCTTTTTGTCCAAAACACAAGCTTGTACTACAGATTTTAAACAGTGCATTCACAAACAATTGACTCAAGTGCCAATCCTCTGAATGTTTTGGTCTGTCTATCATGCATACAATTTTACTATCACAGATCACGAGGTACTCACAAAAGGCTTTGAAGGAATGTTCAGACTGCCTGTTTCTGACCTCAACCTCTTCTGCTTCTCACAGTACTGCCTCCACGTATCCTCGTTGAAGCCATAGTTGAAGTAGTCCGTCAAATCGGCACCTAGGCGAAATTCACAAAATATACCAGGGACTTTGCTGGATGAGCACTGTAAGGGACATAACGTGTTGATACCCATCAAAAGCAGTGTGACATTCACGACACCCATGACTGGTATATCCCACAACTACACAAATTTAGCAGGCTGAATAAATTCAGGTAATTTCAGACTGACCTACTCCTTGTTTTGTACACATTATCATTTAGTCAATTACTCCACTGCCTGTCACCTGGGATTCATAATCCATCATCCATCCATTAAGTCAAAAATATATATATATGTTTTTTGAAATATCTGCTATGGTAAAGAGATTCAGCATTTGGCAGTCAAGATATATTGTCCCATGTAAGATCTGAAGTGAGATTCTTATGACATCTAGCAGCTATGAAAAATCATCAGCAATGAACCATACAAAGAATAACAAAAAATGAAATAAAAGAATGCATTGGACTAAGAAGATACGTGTAGAGCATATTTACATAATCTGACAAACTGACTCCAGTATTTTCCAGCCTACCTGGTTTTCTCCATGGCTTGTCCTCCACAGTGTCCAGGTCAAAGGAGTACGTGGGGACGCCATTGATGGCACTCTCAGCCTCAATGTCCAGTCCCTTGCTGACCGGCTTCTGGTGGGTCGCCGCTGGTGGGGTCACTGTGGGGAGTTTTCCATGAAATAAGCCATCAAGGATGGTACAGATTTTCACGATTTATCAATCTCTCTTCAATGCTAACATATAATCACCACAATATCTGCCAATAGTGTGTTTCCCACACAGAGGATAAGTAGGTTAATATGTTCATTGATTCATTTCTAAAGCAACTTCAGCATAATTCTGATTGAACGCTATACTCATGTGGTATTCTTGCAAACTTTGCAGCAGATGAAAAAACCTCTGGTTTTCTTTGGGTACAAGCATGAAATGCAAAAGAGAAAAATACACTATAAGTTTTTCAATGAAGTTTCAGAATAAACATAACTAGTATACATATATTTAAATGATCAGTAATTCAAAATTCCACATTTTATCAGAAATGACAACAGAGGCATTCATTGTGTACCAAGGCCTTTATCATGAATTGCTCATAAATTGAGTTGAGTGTTGTCTTACCTTGTTGACTCGCAGTGGCTGACACCTTTGTGTATGGAGATTGCTTTGGGACAGTCTGTCCATATGGCCTACAGAGAATAACAGATGGTGGGGGAAAAAAAAACACAAATAAACATCAGCCACATATAAACTTTGACAAGTCACATATTAAGACCAAATTACGGCTAAGTACAATTCTGAGGCAAATGACTGCTTAAGTTACAGATAAATTCACTGACATGAAAATGTGTCTAAAGTTCACTAACACACTTGTTTTATCTAATCTCACAGGTGTAGGCGTTTCAAACAAAAGTTAATTGTACATACTCTTCTTAAAAACTCCTTTTATTAATATTACAGACATGTCAAGATGAGTGTATCTATGCTGTCATCCAGTAGAATCAAACAATGGCTGTGAGAGGAAACCACTTCAACATTGTTCTTGATATTCAGGCCAGCCATATCCTGCATCTTAAACGTACCTGTCCGCTGCATTTATTCAACTTTTAAACATGCATAAATTGGCGTATTTATTTCGAGCTTAACACTGACAAAATGGTGTATATATATATATATATATATATACATATATATATATATATATATATATATATATATATACATATATATATATATATATATATATATATATATATATGAAAGAGAGTATAGACATCATTTAGTTTACCAGTTTCTGACGGATAAAAATGCATTGCTGCAAACTATCACATTCATTCTTTTAAAGACAGTCAAGAGATGGTTTCACTACAGTAGGGCTCTTCACACCCAACATCATTTCAACACAACAGCAACTTACACATAGGTGTTGAGGGGACCCGTTTTGATGTCGCCGATTGTGACCTCCACCTCGTCGTCTTCGCTGTCGTCGCTGTCATCATCTTCGTCGTCGTCACCACCCCCTCCCTCCTCATCATCGCCTCTATCCTCTATCTCAGCTTTAACGCCTTCTTGAGGGAGGGTCAGCTCTTCAGGCTGACCCATGGGGGCCGACCCCTACAAAAGAATCAGGGCACACACTGATTATATAAACAGTATCCAGTACTTCAGTGACATAAATTGATACACAACAAATTTACTTTTAAAAATATTAATCTCTTTGTGTACCAATACAACCTGGCTGATTCATTTCATGGGCATTTTGGCAACACAAAAATCAACATATTGTTATCATGGAATGGTCCAGCATAAGGGCATTAGAGTGAATCTATGGATTACGAGGATTGCTTAATCCCTCTATTCATTGACAGTTAATTTAAGGACATCCACGCTGATCCGAAAACAAAGCACCCCAGCGGATGTGAGGATCAGAAAAGCAAAGGAGACAGAGCATTACAAATCTTGGAGACTGGCTATCCCTTATGTAATAAATGACCTTCTTTGAACAGAGCAGAGGTAAAAGAGAAAGAAAAAGGAAAGAAATCAGCTGCCTTCTGTTTCATGTCATGTAATCTGCACCTCATTCCTGTCTATGGCTCCTGCAGAAGCCCAAAGTTCCAGTTGCTGAAATGTGACCTTACAATCATACATCACGAGACAAAAGGATAAAATTCTGCCATTTTAAAGGGACTGTACAGTAGTGGTTGAGGTGGGGATTCATGTTTTGAACATTCCTAAGTGAGATAATGAGAAACCTCTTGTGAAATATGAAAGAACATGTGATTTTAAGAAGGATTCAACGTTTATTTGACGAAAATTGGTTTTCAAATGGCTGAGATATCCCCAAAAGTGATAATAATAAAAGGCGACATGCCCCATCTTTATTAGGATATCTTTGTTTCACCTTGTTTTTGGATATCTCAGACATTTCAAAACCGATTTTTATCAAATAAACTTTTAATACCCCTTAGAATTGCATGCTCTTTGACATCTCATAAAGTGGTTTCTGAATATCTCGCAAAACGTTAAAAGCTAAATCCTCACCCCGACCAGAACTGTACACACCCTTTAAAGCACTATATTTCATCTTTAACATCAAGGGTCCTTGTGATTAAGTTCACCAAACATATCTTAAATCAGCAAATCATGTAATGTAGTTCTAAATCCATCACACATGTTCATAAGGTTTTGTATCGTGAATACAAAGGTGGGGTGTGTATCAAATATTTACTCCCTTTTACTTAGTGTGCCAACTTGGCAATAGAAAGACAGCAGATGACACACATATCCAGGAAGAGGGGAGATGAGCATAATTATTGCTTACCAGCTGATCTTTGGCAGCAACATCCAAACCAGAAATCTTGCTGGTAAATGGCGCCGCATCAGCAGACAGAATGCTTGCAGTAACAGCCGCACTTGAATTCAAAGAAAAGTGTGTGTCTGAGTTAACAAACTGGGATAAGAAGACATCTCACGAAGATGATGGCCTTAAGATATAACTGTCAATTGACTTACTACTCAGCAAACTTTTCACACTTGTTTCTCAATCACATCACAACATCTGTTATTCAGCATACTAATGACAAGGATTAGATTACAATGTACTGGTATTCCTGATCATGGAAGGCAGACACTGTTTTAAAATGCCTAAACTCTTCATGAAAAGACGGTCCACAGCATACAAAGAGTCACACTCAAAGCATGCACTTCTATGTAATCATGGCCATTCTAAAGAGTCCTATTGTCATGCAAGAAAGAGCTATAATCCAGTAAAACTTTCAATATTTTTCCCTTACAGGAATCAAGAGAGCAGTATGGGCTTAAGTTTTTATCCCGACAAACCTTTGCAGATTTTGAACCCAAACAAAGTAGCTAATTTAGCTGCATTACCTAAACACATTGTTGTATGACCAAAACTGAATTATCAACGCGAGTACAATACTAGAATGCAACATTTTACACAACATAGTTAATTACTGTTTATGTAATTGTCATTATTATGATCCAGTGTTATTGTAAACTAATCAACAAAGTATTCTTCTCATGTATAGGAACAAGTAGAAATCTATGATCTAAGCTTCTCTTCGCAAACCATGAAATCACCTGCCATTTTGTACATACCTCTGAGTGGACTCTGCCGGAGCAGGATCTTCACTGCTTCCTACAAAACAAAGAATCAAACACTGAATCATTTAATATACAATCACAAGCCTGCAGGGTAAGAGAGCAAACTTTCATGGAAATGCATGAAATTAAGTTAATACTGTGCACAATCTGATCTGCACTAAAATTCTGCATTTCATGCAATCTGTGAAATTCTATCGTACATTTGTGTGTATGTGTGTGTGTTGCAATTTTCTAATTTTCTGCAAATGGCCACATCAGTGTTTAGGGTTACTTTTCAAATACAGTAAAAAATCACATGCTTTCTTTGCAAAGAAACGAATAATCATTGGTGTTAATATAGGGTAAAACCCCTAGTGTTCTGGGCCCCGTTGCAAGAAAGTTGCAATCAATTGCAAATAATTGCTAATTTTGAAACAACCATTCTGATTGGCTCAGGGTCTGCCCTATTAAGAAGACATGCAAGCAACAATGATTTTGATTGGCCAGTGACAATCAGTTGCAAGTTGCGTTTAAACGCAAAGTTTCTAGCAATGGGGCCCTGGTCATTTAATCTTTTCTGCAATACATACATATTTTTTTTTTTTATTTGGTGACCAAATACTGGTACTGGTAGCCTTACCCTAGTGTATTATTCACTGGATACAAAGCACTTTGAGATAACACCCCAGGATAAGCACTGGAGTAGAAAACAACCATCCAGTGACAGTATAAGGTTAATAAATATTATGTGGTTTCAGAAACCGTCTTTTAACTGTGTTTGACTTGTTCAACTGTTGGTGAAGATTTCAAATAATGATTTCAGTTTTAGAGCCATCCAGGACAGAAGAAAGCTGCATCGCCAGCTAGGTTGTGTTTTTTTTTTAAGTGTGGCATCTGAAACTTCTTTTTTCTCTTTTCTTTTTTCAGGCCCACATTCAAAATCAGAGTCCAGCATCATTCATTTAAGGGCACCACAATAGTTCTTGATAGTTTTCAAGCTACTGGAACTACTGGGTGAAAGGAAGGACAAAAGATGCTATTATTAGTATCAATGTATTATGCTGTAGAAATCAGCGGCATTGAGCCCCGCCAATTAATCAATCGCGCGTAAACGCTGTTTGGTGGGGCTATGATGGGGCTGCATTCACGAGTATTCTATAAGCGCCACCCACTGTGCTTTTAAAGTTCTGTACAATTGAACGCCACATGGTGGGACTGAACTCACAAGTATATAACGGGCAAGCTGTACGGCATAGCATAGGCCATAGTAGACACCGTTCTACTGTAAACGTGGAAATTTTCGCGGTGTTGAAATTTTCGAGCATTTCACTCAATCAGAATTCAGAAACTTGCGAGAAAATATTAAAAAACACAAATATTTTTGCTTGCCATATGTTCAGTAGTTGATGTCTTGATTTTGTGGAATTAAAAACAAGCGAAACTTATCTTACAAGGCCAAGTGCGAAAAATTAGTCGAGCAAAAATATCAACTTATAGGCCTACACTACGTTTAAAATTACAGGGGTGGTATTCTGAGGTCGTAATTAAGTCTGTAATCAACTTCGTGATTAAGTCGTGAAGTTAATAGGCCCATAATCATGGGCAAAATCGGTATTCTGAGGACGTAATTAAGGTATGATTAAGTCCCCTGTAATTATCTTAGGTCCCTCCCATCTAATTGTTATTCCATCCAATCAAACGCGTTGTTAGAAGCCAAAATGATGATTACACGCGCAAATATGCCCTCAATACGCGCTCCTGCACGCCCCCTGTAATTACAACCAAGAGCTCCGTGCGCACACTCCGGTATTTGATTACAACCCCTCACCTACGCACGCGAAGATCTCAACCTCTTTGCTCACATAAAATGACAAAATTCCTCGAAGATCGGCTATATTTCTTTTTTTCTCTGAATTCTACGGATACCATGATAACAAGATTCAACCGCTCCTCGGTTACCGACGACGGTAAGCATCGTTGTGGCAGAGAAAACACGATGAAATGCGTGATATCGGAGTAGTTAATGACACTCTTTGGTATCATTAAGTTTTCCATTAACTTTCATACTTAATTACACCCTCAGAATACCGATTCGTAATTAACTCTGTGATTAAGTCCTCTCAGAGGTGCACGCGCATTGATACGCGCAAACGCGTACGTAGGTCCTTCCCGCCAAAACGCTTGTTGCTATGGTAGTTAATATACCCCCTACTTAATCATGCTCTCAGAATACCAATTCGGTAATTAAGTGCTAATCAGACACTTAATTAGCTCTCAGAATACGGCCCCAGGATTTTAGTACGGACACCATTTGGCATTGACACAGTGGTCAGTGCAGTGGTGGGGCCTATTTCACGAGTATGCCTTCTACAGAACATTTCTATCATCAAGATCCAGTGATTAGTTCCAGTTTAGTTCGGAAAGAGCTCAGGGGTTTGTCTCAACATGATCAAGCGGACCCACTTGGCACTGCACTGGTTGGCTGCATTGCCATGCCTGCCCTGGCCTGGACGCGGCCTGGACACCTTGTGCGAAAGTATAGTGGCAGCTCACACTTCGGTCCCATGCGTGCTATTTCAATGTCGGTTGTGAGGATTGCCCACTGTCACTGAGCTAGAAGTTTACATGTTTAGAACCCCCAGGGCAAAAATCAACCCCCAAAACTCACAGCTATAACTCTCATAAGATAATTAATGTTAATAACATGTCATTATCAACATGAATCATGCAAGGGACTATCGAGGCGAAAGCGAGAATCGTGTTTAAATTTCATTACCGTATAACCACGAATCTTCGTCCTCTTCGGCCATGTTGCGCTCTCTTCACAATAGCTGTTGATGCGACGTAGATGGCGTTTTCCAGTATCTTCGTTACTGGACTGAATAATACTTTGATGTTGCGCTCATCAGTGATGCGTCCCTGTCACTGCATTGCCAAGGTATCATTATGCACCGGCTTTGTGTTGATGAAGAAAATTTGTATGATGAATATTTTGTGAAAAGTGATGAAAGTGAGGATATGATAACATTCCTAGCCATTGAGATGAGTAATCGATATGCATAATTATGCAGTCATAAACTCATAAAGCATGTATTGTAGCGTTCATGGCTGATGGAAAAAAAAAAAGGTTTGCAAACAACAAAAACAAAATTTATAAAGAAACGATTGCAGAAGACATCAGCTCCCTCCCGCAAACACACAGACACTTTTTCTGCTTTTCCCCCAATATTCTTTTTGGTTCCATATGATGCAAATGGACATTTACACAATTATTTTGAATGTGTTAACAAATTGATTCAAACAATAATGGATTTATGGGATTATTTTGTTTCTTATTATAGGGACAGGCTGTTGGCCTAATTACAATCAACTCATTACGATAAGAAAAGAAAAACTGAAAATGTTTCGTATGATTTGATACTAAATTATCATGATGAGATTATAACGTATAATCAAACAAAGTGAGCACATACTTTCCACTATGTAGTGAAAAACAAACCGACACTGATACCCTCCCTGTCTACATACATTCTTCGTCGTACGCCCAAACTCTACCTCGTCCCACAAGGACCAACGATTATGTTCTCACATAATTATTATTATTAACAACCTACATCATTAATACCGCCAATATTCCCAAATCCTAGTACCTAAACCATACTATATAAAACTCATTTTAGACATCTTATATTCTCCAAAGGCGCGCGCGCGCGCGCGCACACACACACACACACACATACACCACTTACTCTCCCTTCCTCTCTCCTCTCTCCCTTTCTCTCTCGCCCTCTTTCACACATACACACATAAACACACTTACGTGAAGGCATAAGTAAATTATGCCTAGTACACATGCTCTTCTGGTCAATAATAAAAAAAAAAGATTGCAGGACCTTCATTTTTTCATTGTTTGGGCCTATCAATTCTAGACTTTAATAGGTCTATCATTATTGCTTCCAAATACTCAGTATGCCCTTATACTTGACAGTAGTAAGAGCATATTGACGAGTTTTACGGTATCCAGAAATCGGCACGGGCGACATGAAGCTAATTGTGTGGGGTTTTTTTTTTAAGGACAAGTTCACCTTCATAAACATAAGGATTGAGATAATGTAGGAATATTAGTAGAACACATCATTGAAAGTTTGAGGAAAATCAGACAATCCGTTCAAAAGTTATGAATTTTTCAAGTTTTTGTGCAGTACCCGCTGGATGAGAAGACTAGTACAGTGTATGAATAACTTAGATGTCACATGCGTACAACAATATAAGGAAAATATAAAGAGAATTTCACAAAATTCCATCTTTTGAAAAAAGTACACATTCCCCTTACTCGTTACCGACAAATGTTACGGGCAATATTATTCCCCCTGCCTTTAGAAAGAGGCAAGTCAAGTGCTCTTTTATTATGCGAAAAAAAGTGAAAATATGTTGAATTTTCTTTTACATTTTCTTTATACTGTTGTACGCATATGACTCACAAGCTGTAGTAGTCTCCTCATCCAGTGGTGCCAACACAAAAATTTAAAAAATTCATAACTTTTGCATCGATTGTCCAATTTTCCTCAAACTTTCACTGATGTGTTCTACTAATATTGTTGCATTTTCTCAATCCGTATGTTTATGAAGGTGAACTTGTCCTTTAATGATTATACCGTATGAAACTTATAATATACTTCAAAATTTTAAATTTCAGTGATATAATTCCGGTTCCAATAATCTCTGGTTGGAAAGAATATATAATCCGTCATTCTCGCTACTCAGTGCTTATGATATTCTACGAAATGTTCATCGCTGCCAGACCCATACCACATGTGTTATAACACATGTGGTATGGGTCTGGCAGCAATGAACATTTCGATATTGAACATTTCGATATTGACATTTCGATATTGACAGGACAAGAAAATAAATCATTCCGTATACGGAATGATTTATTTTCTTGTCCTGTCAATATTCATATAAACCTTTAAACACCACTAAAATAAAAGACATTTCTACAGTATTATTAGAGATGGGACTTAGATCGTTTGAATAGAGATAGTGTCCATGCCTACATGTAGTGATGGAAAGACATGGACAATTCAGAGCATGGTATAATTACATAATTTCATGTCCGTTTGTCTGTATGTTTTCCTCCTTTTCAAACAAGACCTAGCTGCGAAAATCCCATGCATGCGAAAGATAAACCTCATCTATAACCCTCGAAACTTCAGACCACTAGCTCGATCCACACAACATGCAGGGAAGACTGTAAGAATCAGCTATCATCCAAATCAAACATTACGGGTACTGTTTGTGCCAGAGCCCGAGTGGGCGTCCTTGCCGAAAGTCCAGTTTGAGCGATAAGAAACAGTCATGTAAAAAGTCCAGACGGGAAAATGTACTGTTTGCAACAAAGTACATTTTTTTTTAACAACTATAGAATAAGCGTGAAAAATTCTTCGCAAGGACATGTTGAATTCGTCGTCCATTGTCAGTAGTAAAGTAAACATGGTAAATAGTACAATAGAAGGGCCTGGTACAGCTCCACTGACTTGGATTTAAAGGACAAATTATCATGATAAAAGGCAGAAGATTCAATAACTGAACCTGTCGGGGTCGAGTTTTGTGACTGGCGAAGGTCGGCACATTGCTTTGTATACGTGGTAATAATCCACGCAGCGACAAGCATTCACTTAGGTGTTCAAGGGTACCGCTCTTTCTGTCTCGATGTGACTGTTGGTGATGTCTGCTCTAGGTTGCTCTCACAAACATTAGAAGTCATGTAACCACAGAAATAATTATTAGAGAATTTCGCCTAGTGTACATGGTGTATGCATTGTTCTGAAAAAGATATAGGTCTTACAATCAGAAAAGAAAATCGATCAACAGAAAAACGAGATAGGCCTACACTCATTATTATACAGCTAAGAATGATATTATGTGTCAACATAGCTCCCGATCAGACCACATTATGGTCGGAGAATGTCATTTTTTTTTTAATTTTACAATCACTGAAATCTATACCTTTATAATGATATGTCCACATAATAACCTACATGAGATGGATGTCTTTGATTCTAAAATAAATGTATACCATTAATGAATGCATAGCATGATATGATAACGCTGTCAGGTCATCGATACAGGGGTTTGATATCATCATTTATAGATAAGGGCTATAAACCCATGCATCAGCTTGTAACAGCATAAAGGACGTTCGAATTCCCGATCCATGCTCTCGACTGGGGATAAACTAAACTTTCAACCCTACGAGTTTCATCCGCAAACAGGATAGGGTGCATGCAAGGTATAGGTTATACATGGGGTGGTTAGTGCTGGGGTGTGGTCAAGGGCAACGTTTAACCACCCCCCCCCCTCCGTTCCTCGGTCAATGTTTCATATGGATTTTAGAGAGGAGTATATAACATTATAGGATTTGAGGAATCGAACCTTGTGTATATTTATATGCATCGATTAATATACTATACAATATAGTATATAGGCCTATGTAGAAACCTATTAAATCCATAGACCCCGTGTAAGAACGTGGTTTTTTATATCAATCTTTGATATTGAGTCGTGAGGGTTATCCTCCTAATTACGTTTATGTATAACAATACTTTAAAAATGTAATTGGGTTTGATATATAATGTTGATCTATGTAATTATTTTGATAGGCCTAAGTACATGATTTTTTTTTTGAAGAAGAAGAGACTTGAATAGGAACAGATTAAAGAAAGGACAACCATTAGGCCTACAATACTAAATTATTTGTAAATCATTGAAAGTTGTACTCTCAATACGCGGACGATCTGTAAGCTGACGAGATGCAAAATGACACAAATATAATTGAGGATGCTTAACTATTGGTTATTTTCATCTCCATTTATTATTCAGTTTAAAGTCTTTGATCATTATGTTTTTCTTTATCACTGTGGTTTGACGGCGTTTATCAAAAAAAATCACGTTGGATATTTCCATAATGTCTCGTTTTTATGAGTATTTACTATCATAAATATCTAGTCGTAGTGAAGTTGAATGACAACACTAGTTTGAACATAAAAAAGACTCGCCTTCAGTGTCCGAGTTGATCGAGCAATCCTCGGGTAAATTCATTGAATGATGCTTTCATGCGGAACAGCCATCATACCGAGAAATTTTGAACCTTTATCAAAATGGCTTTTATAAGTTAGTTCAGAGAGTGGTGCGCTGATACGAGTACTAATAAAGCGGGCTCCATTATCATCATCTTCAATACTCACTATTGAAAGTTGGAATGGTTGCAGGGCAATCTAACTCTGTGAGTACCACTGTGACCTGTTCATATTTGATATCAATTCTATAGAACAAACTGGAGATGATAGGTCTATGAGGATTATAACTGGCAACTCAAACACATTGCATGCTTAGCCAGCGAGCGTGTGCGTATAATTTCGTACATAATTATCACGTGAGGGAGCGTGTTAATACCCAATATTGCCCATATATTTTCATGCATGTTTTGTAAAGAGAGGAAGAAAGAAAAAGAAAGAATGTCGGGTGAATGTCCTCAAAATTTTATTCATATAATTCTGGTCACACAAACCGGTTGTATATATTGTTCCAGATATATTTTTGAATGAAAAAACAAGTGCAGCCAAAAAGTCTGTCCTCATGCAGGCGTTGAATGTCCCCCCCCCCCCCCTCCCAAGAGGTTTGGAGAGTCGATTGTACGTATTTCTTATTTGCTACCTTTTACATTGTAAAAATCCTTATGATTTGCATAATAGATTACATATTTCACGAATTACCGATATAAGTAGTCAAGTTCCTCGATCATGCCTACCTCCGCTGATACCTCGTCACCTCCCCCCCCCCCCTCCCCCTCCCCGCGACCCCCCTTTCCACCTCAACTGAATGAACTGAGTGAATGGAGTGAACTGAGTGAACTGAGTAAACCGTGACAGTTTGCATGACAGACCCAAAGACCATCTTACTCTGCGTTGATTCTGTCGGGCGGATTAAAATCATAGGAATTTTGCGTTGCGTGCGGCTTTTGTATTTCTGGTTCACGCTTCATTTCATATCTACAAGACACACTCATAATATCCAGGATTTTCTCGCTGGTAACGTCAATAAGTGTCAAAACTCGGTTGTGGATAACCGTTTTTAATGCGAATTCTGGCACGGATATCAGCCTGCAGCTCAATTTTGAACTAATCACTTTGCTTTGCGCTGGATTTCTATACAGTTCTGGATATTTCTCCCGCGGATTTGCAGGTGGTTAATGATAAGCTGACATTCCTCATTGCCAATGATGGATTTCACGAAGCAGTTGGTCTACTTTCTGAGTAAGTAAACAAAGTAATAACGGATCATAAAATCTCAAATTAGTAATTTCCCGCTACGATACAGGTAATATGGTATCAAGCCCAATCGTTTCATGTTTCGAATTAATCACAATAATATCACAATATCTTTATCGCATCATAACATCGACGAGCGTTTATATTCGTCTGGTGATTTGCGTGGACACAGCATACACATGATATTGATTGTTTATTGAATTTGTGAGCGTTCGTGTGTGTGGGGGTGCATAATATGTGTAAATCTGTAATTGTATGATTGTGTGTGTTAGATATCATCGTTCTTGCCATTGTTTTATGAAAGCGTGTCTATGAAGACGTATAGGCCTACATATCCTGGGTGTACACGCTTCACACTGAATTGAAGGTTATACGGCAACATTTGGTAGGATACTGTATATGACGTGAAAGAGCGATCAATGAAGTTGTTTGTATTGAAATATGACCAAGTGAGAAAAAAAGGTTTGCATCTATTTGTTTTTAAAGGTATGTCAATAAAATCTTTGGGCGTATCGAATTTGACATCAGATTTTTTTTTTCCCCCCAGCATTTTGTACATATCAGATTACAGTATTATAGGAACAATCATGTGAGTCCATAATGGCATAACGTATGCTGACACACTCTCTTGTCATGGTCAACTTTATTTAGTATCTTGCTAATTGTTTGTTTGTATTTTTTTCGTTAAGTACATGTACAGATGTGAAGCCCTGAAATATGAAAATAAACGTGCTGGATTTCCCTCTGTAATGGGAAGAACCTTGGGACGAAGCCCTCGGAAAGTCATGGGTCCGTTTTTGAGTGCATGAGTTGTTAGTCCCCCCCCCCCCATTTTTTATTTAGTTATTGTTGTTGTTGTTTTTTAATACAGAGTGTGTGTGTGGGGGGGAGGGGGAAGGGGAGGGGGTTGCAACTTTTCACCCCACCCCTTCTACGGCCCCTGTACGTCTAAATCGGGAGGGGGGGGGCTGAGTGAGGAGTGTAACGCTCTGATATAGAATAAAAATTAGGTTTATGGTTGTCTCTGGATGACAAGACTATAGGCAGCTTATTGCAAACACTCGGCACAACTTATAGCTTTTGGTATGACAATATCCCTCAAAGACCCATCATGAGTGCACTTGGATTTCACAATAATTGTGATAAAATAAACGAAATCGAAATTATCGTCTGACACTGTACATCACTCCGAAAAAAAAAGAAATACAATGGATCTAAGTACGTATACAAAATTCTGTCCCACCCCCCCTCCCCAAAAAAAGTCCCAACAATGCTGATATCTGACCATTGTTACGAGTGTTCAATATAAGAAAGTCCATTTCAAAGAATCTTTGTCTCCCTTGGAACGATAGCTATTCACTTCTGAAAGCTGTAGTTTTAGCATGTACGAGTAGTTTCCAAACATGTTGCTTGGAATTGATATCAGTGGCGGATCCAGAGGGGGCGCGCCAGGCACGCGCCCCCTCTTTATTTTTTGTTACAACAAAAGAAAGAAAAAGGAAAAAACGGAAGCGCGTGTGCCCCCTTTAATTTTGTAAAGGCGTCTCCCCTATACGGAATTCCTGGATCCGCCCCTGGATATAGCGTGTGATGCATATATAGACAATATACATGTACCACTGAAGACCTATCGATTATCTACGATTTTTACAAGCTGGAAGGTAGAAATTATAATATTGATGGGACAAAACACCAACTTTATAATTCCGATCTACCAGAGAGCTGTAAGAAATCCAAGCAAGCAGTGGTAAATTTTACTGAATTAATCTAAATCCCCTCTGATTTAGTATCAATTACTGGCCTCATTCAACTCTAATTCTAAAGGTCTCTACCGGGGTCCTTTTCTTATAGTGTTCCTCAACAACACTTCTGAGTCATGGCCGACACATTCCTTGATAAGTAATCATAGTGCACATCATGGAAGATTATATAGGTACATGGATTTTTTGTTGACGAGTACACAATTGCAGGGCATAATGCTGTATTTGTCGCGATTAGCGAAACTCTATTTGTAATTATATCCACGAGTTGCCATCAACAATATGCCCCATTTCATACGTGACTGTTTTCTTGCAAAGTGCGTGCGATGAAGCTGAGCACTCGACGTGGCAAGGCAAGAAAATGGCCGCTAACTTTTACACTCCTCATGTCGTCCTTTCCTAAAAATGTGACTTTTTTTTTTTTACTTTGATAGCAAATTTGGCAGGCTTCCAATATTCCTCATTGAAAGTCTTTCAGTTTGCCCAATGCGTGTTGGAAAAGGTAATGTCTATGATACAATCAAATATCATAGACCTCCAATTTGACTTCTTTAAAACTTGCTGATAAAAGGTTTATTTCTGTGCATGCATGGCTGCAGTTTTATCCTTTTCAAAATGAGCTTTATTTGCGAGTAGAAAAGCAAAATTCAAATTCAAGTTCACTTAAAGCCACTTTTTAAAAAAGTTTGAATTATCACATTTGATACATAAGTTAGTTGTATCACAAAACATCCTACCATATCAAAATAAGGCAATAAGGCCGCAAATATAAGAAGATATCACTAATCTTCTCAGTAAACCATAACTGTACAACTATACACTAAAACTATAATTGTTCTCATTTTGTATATTCAACAATCCGTAATTTTGATAATACAGATTAACATATTTACGTTAGTTGTTTCTATATCCCTTACTCACATTTTAGAACTTTTTTGAGGCACTTATGTGTTGTTGTTTTTTTTTCATCTGCAATGTAAGAGATAGTGGCTTTGAGATTGTATTATATGCACCTTCTATATCCGTCTCGATCTTATTAGCAGACTGCATCTAATTTTATGATGTATGAGAAAGTGTCAGCTTTAGAATGCAGGTACTAGTACCTTCGTGTTGTTTAGCCTATCCATCTGGTAATAGTTAGGCTCTCTCTTTCTAACCTCTATTATAAACAGGGTTCGTCTAAACTCGTCTAACCATCCTCGAAAGAAAAGTCACTTGAATTACAGGTATTTGACGAGACGAATGTCAATTAGAGGTCCGATGGAAAACGATCCTTAAATTGCTTCATTTTGAAGAAAGAAATCCCTTACGTATAAACAGACACTTATATCCACTTTGCATCAACAATAGCATCTCACGCTCTTGTCTGTCACAGCAGCCTAATTTCCTTCACACACACACAAACAAACAAAAGACTGCCACAAACAACACCAAAATTGTCATCTCTCAAGCGACTGACATTCATTAGAATGAATTGGGAAGGCCAATAAAAAGCACTTGGTGCAGTGCATTTCGGGCCTTTCGTGCTATCGTGGTTATAGTGCAAAACAGATTATAATAAGAAGAGAAATAAGCAGACCTAAAAAGACCAAAATACATGTCAGTTTAACAAAAGAAGGATTTTAAATGGCTTAGTATACCTCGGAATGCCACACATTCAATCATTTGGACAACCCCTACGCTCTGCTACCCTTTCTCTGTGACAATCAGATCTGTACAAAAATTATTGAGGGTTGCCTCCAATTGTACTCGCGTGTATACAGGCCATATTAATGACTGAGAAATTTCAGGAAAATACTTTTGAATCACAGCCTGTTCATAATCCAAGCCATTATTAAGATGGGATGGCATGTTGCAGTTCATCCATTTCCGCTTCAAAACATAAAATGCAGATATAACACATTCATTCCATTGTAAGGTTAAAAAAAATGGGGAAGCGGATTCATGAAATTCGCATAAAGACTACATTGTTAGAATGTAACCCAAACAAACCATTGTAAACATGAAGTAACAGCTCTACATTAGACGGAGAAAGACAGAGAGAGAGAGAGAGAGAGAGGGTGAAAAAGAGAGGGAGAGAGAGGGGGAGAGTGTGAATGTGTGTGTGTGTTTGTGTGTGTGTGTGCGTGTGTGTTTATGTGTGTGTGTGTGTGCGTGTGTCTGTGTGTATGTGTGTGTGTGTGTGTGTGTGTGTGTGTGTGTTAGAATGAAATGATCACTATTATACATAAACAGAATCCAATACACATCATGCGTGTGGTCATTACGCTGGTCATGCATGATCTGACTGACGTTTAAATATCGATAAATGACCGACGGAACAGAAAGGAAACTAAAATATTCGGATTTTGAACACATCGAAGCATTAAGAGCGTTCTACATGTCTCTTGCTGACTGAATAGATGTGTCCTTTGTTACATTTATTCTAATGGAATAAGAATGTCGACAAACTCTTTTGTCCAGATTGTAAAAGAAAAAAAAAATTGTAATTTTCTTCACCAGGTTTGTCGTCAGTGCCAGTGCCATTGTTATGAAGTCAACCAAGAATAAGTCTTTCATTGTACACAATAGTTCGAGCATGTCATGAAACAAACCGAAACCAAAAAACAACCATCGAAAAATGGTTATTGAACTCATGCTACAATAGTATACAATAATTATTATGATGACACTGAGTAGCTCATTACACCTAAAGCTGGTATCTCACTGAGCGGCGAACGTTTGCGAACGTAGCGAATTTGAGATTCGCCAACTTTTCTGACGAATGTTTGCGAAAAATCAAAGTTCGCTTCTGCCATTAGCGACAGTTAGCGACTTTTAGCGATGTTTAGCGACAATTAGCAACACTTTAAATGTTTGCGAAAGTGTTTGCGAACACAGGTGGCGACTATTAGCGAATGTTAGCAAATGTTAGCGACAATTTTGCAAACGTTAGCGACAATTTTGCAAATGTTAGCGACAGTTTTGCAAATATTAGCAACTGTTTGCAAATCCTTTGCGACAATTTTGCGAATGTTCTTGGACCTAGAAAAGACCAGGCGATTGTGTATAGTAAGACCCATAAAACGACATAAAACCTTCCACTGAATTCAGATCTCTTGTGACAACCGTTCAAGATGGATTTCCAGGATATGGAAATAAATTTCTGCCAAGAAGAGGCTCAAGGTGTTGCTATCCTTGAAGAGCTGCTTTGTCAGGCTGCTGCTACAGCTATTCTCTCCAAAAAAAAAAGAAAGAGTGAAAATGTTCACTCTTGAAGAAGTGAATAACAGAAAAGAGTGAGTTTCAAGTGAAATTAGAGTGATTTTGGACTGAAAATGTTCATTTTCACTCATTTTGGAGTGACTTCAGGGATCACTCCAAGATTTTCGAGTGATCCCTGAGGTCACTCCAAAATGAGTGAAAATAGATATTTTCACTCAAAATTCACTCCAATTTCTCTCAAAACTCACTCTTTTCTGTAATTCACTCCTTCACTCTTTCTTTTTTAGAGAGTTGTGCAGCGTAAGAGAAATAAAATAAAGAAAAACAAGAAAGGAAGAAGAAAAGAAAGAGAGTCAGAGAGTGCTTGTTGCAGAGGACAGACTTTAGTCAATATGAAAAGCTTTTGAAGCAATTACAATCATGATGGAGATGTCAAGAGCTTCAAGAACTTTCTTAGAGAGGAACCTTGTCTGTTTCAGAAGCTTTTATATAGGAACCATGTGGTTACTTGTTCGCTAGCAGTGGCGAATCATATAAAAACGTTAGCGACACCGTATTACGACCGTTTGCGAATTCTTACGAGTGTTTTGCGAATGTTTGCGAATGTTTGCAACTGTTAGCGAAAATACAAATTCGCAAAGGTTCGCAAAGAAATTTTGAACATGTTCAAAATTTCTTTGCGACAAGAAAAACTGTTTGCGACAATAAAAACCGTTTGCGAACTTTCTTGCGAATGTTACGAACCTTTTGCAACCGTTTACGAACCCTGGCGAATTCCCAAATTCGCTACGTTCGCAAACGTTCGCCGCTCAGTGAGATACCCCCTTATGCGATCGTAACGAATCATTTCCAATAATTAACATCAAGGTTTTGTTTAGCTTTCTTGCGCATTCACTCGATAGAGGAAATACAGCAATACAAAGTATTATAATAATAATATGCCCGGGAGTTTCTTTTTTATTACGATACTTAAGGTTTAGTTTCGCAATCAGCCATTATGCCTCCTTTATGATATATGCCTAAAAACATAATATATAATGGTAATTAAATTGTCCCGCCATGTACATCTGATGGAAGTCACATTTTGTTATATAGACATTTGTACATGATTGTATATTCACTGTATATCACTCACGAGACGGCCGGGGATCAATAAACCCTTGGATAAGTATATTTACCGTCCATAGCTATATAGACAGTTGCATTAATCTGGACAGCTATTACTGGTCGATGAACACAAACGTAATGTGAGATGAATAATGTACGTCACAGACTCAGTCCCGCCGGTTGCTTGTTTGTAGAATATTTTGATTGTCTGATGCTCTTTCGAGAATACTCCGATCACATAATCGTTGTTTACAAGGTTATCCAAGTCACATGGAAAGGGATATCTTATGCAAGTCCTCTTAATATTTTGACTTCGGGTTTATTTTTAATACTAGTATAATGGTTATAAGTGTATTAGATCTGAATGCTGTGTTTTGTGTTCACGGTGCGTTCGATTAGATAGCAAGTGTGTTTGTTGTATACCTTTCCCATTTGTTTCAACAATGTTTCCCCCATGTCACTCCGGGTGCCCCGCGTAAATGTTCATCGAGTGAAACGATATCCTGATCCGACGCGGCTCGTGTACCCGGAGAGAGCTGTCAGTCGCTCTGTCGGTCAACCGTTCATCTACACACCAAATAATGATCTGTGTAATAAACATGCGACAACATTCGGCATTATTTCCTGATGAAAAGTCCCCCCCCCCCCCCCCCCGCTTTCTTTTCCTGCTCCCACCCCTCGCCCTCCCGGCTTCCTCCCTCCCTCCAAGCTTGGACCTCTTTTATTTTTCTCCATATATCTTGCTTTCCCCCTCTCCCTACGACATGAATATTGAACGAAAACAACCACGAAAGCAACCCCGATTAGTTATTATGTATAATGTATTACATTTTGACGTAGGTCTACTTGGAACCAGTGTGCATAAAATCAGCAATTTAACCAATTTATTTCAAATAACACGAAATGCAAAAGAAAAACTCATCATCATTGTGATTGCGTACCACTTTATACCCGTCTTAGTTGTTATTTCTCCGAGGTTTCTTCTTCTTGCTTGTGGTCTGTCTGTCTGATCTGTCATCTTGAGTCTTATGCAGTGAAGACTGCGTCCCGCAGCCAGGACCTGGCAGCAGGGGTGAGGCTAGGGAGGGCAGTCCATCCTCACGCCAGGCGATGGATGGTGCAGTCCTCTACCAGGTGATCTGCTGTCTGTATTTCCCCGCAGTCGCATCTGTCTGTCTCTGACAGTTTCCACTGGTGCAGGCATGCTTGGAAGCGCCCGACTCCAGTGCGGAGTCGATTAAGGCGACACCAGTCCTTTCGTGGGAGGTCGCAGCCAGAGGGATGAGATGTAAGTGGCAGCATGTTAGTGAGTCTGCCTGCAGGCTGTTGCTCCTTCCATTTGTTTTTGAGCCAGGCCTTCCGACTGAGGTTCCTGTTCTCTGAGGAGAGGGCTTGTGCAGTCCTGATAAAAGGCTTCCTGCTTTTGAGGCGCTGTCTAGGGAGGGCAGCGTGCATCTTGGTGTGGAGGGGATGGTGTTCTTCCGTGTCAGCCTTCAGTGCTGCCTGTCTTGTAGCGGCTTCTCTTCTGAGGTGATGGGGTGGAATGCCTGCTAGCACAGGGAGCTGGTGGGTGGGGGTTGGTTTCAGGCAGCCTGTGATGGTGCGGAGAGCAGAGTTGAGTTGGGTGTCCACTCTCTTGGTATGGCAGCTACGCCCCCAGGCAGAGACACAGTATTCCGCTGGAGCGTAGACAAGGGCGAGGGCGGTGGAGCGGAGGGTGGTAAAATCGGCTCCCCAGTCATGGCCGCATAGTCTGCGTAGAAGGCACACTCTGGCAGATGCTTTCCCAGCTACATTCAGTGCATGGTGACGGAAGGTGAGTGAGCGGTCGAGTTTCACTCCGAGGTGAGTTGGAGTAGCACAGAATGGAAGATCGGTTCCTTGAAGTTTGACATGGAGTTGGCGGTCTGCTTCCTTGTTGTTCAGGTGGAACACAGAAGAGATGGTCTTTTGTGCATTAAGTTTTAGCCGCCATTGGTGGTAGTAGGTCTGCAGAGACTGCATATCTTGGGTGAGGGTGTGTTCAGCTTCTTCAAAGGAGTTTGATGTGGAGAGAATAGCCAGGTCATCAGCGTAGGCGTATTTAGAGCTGCTGATGTGGGGGATATCTGCTGTGTACAGGTTGAAGAGTGCCGGTGCAAGAACCGAGCCTTGGGGGACGCCGTTCTTGAGGGTCCTTGTTCTGCTGGATGCGCCGTCAATGATTACTTTGAAGCAGCGGTCTGAAATGATGTTTGTGATGGCTTGGACCATCTGTCTGTCTTGTAGTGCTTGATGGAGCTTGAGGGTAAGTCCTCGATGCCAGACTGTGTCGTAGGCAGATGAGAGGTCAATGAATACAGCTCCACATTTCTTCCTGTCCTCGAAGGCAGCTTCGATTTGGTTGGTTGCTGCAAGCACTTGGTTTTCAGTGCTACGCCCTTTCCTGAAGCCTGCTTGTTCATCTGGTAGGAAATGCTCAAGGATAGGCTCTATCCTGTTTAGAATGAGTCGTTCGAACAGTTTCAGGGGCACCGACAGAAGTGAGATGGGGCGGTAGCTCTTAGGGTCATTTCTGGGTTTGTTCGGCTTTAGAATGGCTACAACAGTGGCCTTCTTCCACAGCAGGGGGACTTTGGCATCAGAGAGGCATCGTGACATGAAGTGTCTGAGCCAGTCATTAAGGCGAGGGCCAATGTGTAACAGTTGTTCTGGGTGGATGTTGTCAGGGCCAGGGGCTTTCCCATGCTTGAGAGTGCCTAGTCCTTGTTTCATTTCGGAGATGGTGAAGGCTACTGTGAGACCACGATCAGCAGATGGACTGTTTCTCATTTCTTTCAGTTTGTTGTTGACATCGCGGGAGAAGTCCTTGTCAGGGAAAGGGTATCTTCCGTTGTTGATGAGAGTACGTGCTATTGCATCTGGCGTGACGGGGCAGGCCTTTTTCTTGGTTGTCCTCCCAGTGAGTCTGTTGATTAGTTGCCAAGCTTTCCGGCTTGAGTGCGTAAAGTCGATGCTCTCACAGGCTTCCCGCCAGCGTGCCTTCCGCGTATCGTCAAGGTGGGACTTCAGCTGGGCTGCCACCTCTGCGGCATGTTCAGCATTTGGGGAGTTTTGGAGAGTCTTGTGGAGCCGTTCACATTCCTCGACCCATCCAGGGATGTACTCTTTCCGACAGCCTCGTGGGATGGTTGCTTTTGATGAAGCACTGACTGCCTGGAGGAAGGCACTATATGCCTTGTTGATGTCCGTGGTCCATGGGCAAGGAAGATTGGCTGCTAGGTTATCTGTCTCTCCCTTATAGATGTTCCAGTTTGCCTCGCGGAAGTTCCATCTTTTTGCTGGGCGTGTCATGGTTGGAGTCACTAGGGGTGTGCCTCTGATAATGATAGGTCTATGGTGGCTGTGAGGATAGCTGTCCAGCACTAGTCTTTCAGGGGCCTCAGAGGAATCACTTTGCCACCATGCAAGGTCTGGGTTGGTTGAGGAGTCCCATCGACTGGAGTAGAAAGTGGCAGGTTGACGTCTGTCAAATAGCAGGTTAAGGTCGAGTTCTGAAGCCCAGTTGCATAGCTCTTCGCCATTCGAGGTGCAGTAATCATATCCCCAGTCAGTGTGCTGGCAATTGCAGTCGCCGGCATACAGAACCGGATGGTTTCCAACCCCTTTTAGTGCAGGAATGCGGAGAGCTAAGAAATGATCAGATAAAGAGGGAGAATGCTGGCGAGCATATAGAAAACACCGAAGAGACGATATATAGCTTGCAACGCAAATTTGATAATCATTACATCAAATCTAACCTACATATGCTTTTTAACATCCGAATGTTAAAGTTTCATATACCCATGGTATCTTCAGTGTTAATAGTGCTTTTAAGAGGTCTCTGCCATTATCACGACACCCAGCGTCCCCAGGTACCCATTTTAAACCTTGGGTCCAGAGAGACATTAGCCGCGGTCACACGAGCAAAAGATCGCGATCTTCAAGTTCTCTGCGGCTAATGTAGCTCCAAGGAACAACGCACTGTGAAGGATTCGAAACCGAAACCTGTTGACACAAAGCCTCATTCACTATAGACACTCCTATAACCAGGGAGGTGGTTTCAACCTCCCTGCTAGAACAGTCGCTATAGCGGGTCGTACTCTTAATCAGCTGCATAGTCAATGCTAATTTAATTTTAGTCAATTTGCCGCTCATTCACTTTTGCAGGCCCTAAGTAGAGTGAAACAAATACATTTTTGCTAAAATAATGCATTATTTCTCGATCTATTCTGCAGGTATTGTCTCCACATCGATAGCAGTGAGATGCTACCAGTGTAGCGGCTACACAGCCAACCAGCCGTGCAGTGACGCTCCAGATACCGATAGACTTCAGGTTATTGAATCCTGCAGTGGCGTTTGTTACGTAAGTGTGATAAAAGACTGCAACTAAACCTCAAGACCTCCTTCACTTTGCACAAAGAACACATTTCAAAGTTTGCCGGATGCAGAGAATGAGTATCTCAGACAAGATTGATAATACGATCGTATCATTTAGGATTCACGCAAAGAAATGCATGAAGAAAAAAGATTGCCTGCCAAAAATCTCTGCGACTATCTATTCTATGTTTTGATTTGTTCTAATATCTTTATTCTTCATTAATTTTCATTTTCATTTATGTTTAATTCATATTTCCATACATACATAAGATATAAGGGCAAACCGCTGTATTACAGCATGTTATTGCTTTCAATTACACTACGCGTCATCTCACATACAAAGAGTGCAGAGATGTCCAAGTTTGTTGAAAGAAAAGCGGAAATGACTTTTATAGGAAATCAAAGAAAAAGATTGCAAATGTATACCTGAGAACTGTATAAATAGATTTATCAACACAACATCAAAATCAAAACGCATTCTTTTTAATGGTAGGTATCGTACAGCACAGCTTCGGGTAACCTCGTCACCACTCGGGGCTGCTTCGGCACCAGATCGGCATGCTCCGATACATGCTTGAGTCCCTCGTCGGATCTCGAAAACTGCCTGCACTGTTGCGAATGTGATAATTGCAACGACGTAGTGAAATCGGACATTCGATCTCGCGCACAGCAGACGGGGTGTCCCTCGGAAACTACGACAAAGGCCTCGACAACCGCAACCAGGAAAACAACCGAAATGGTCATGTCGTCCTCAACAGTAAAAAGTACGCAGGCTCAGACGGTTGCGGCAGGGGCTCTGGGATCAGGCGCGACTCAGCTGTGTGGTCGATATCCGTTATATCTCTGGATTTTTGCGGCTCTCATCGCGTGCTTTCATTTGCTTTCGTAGAGATTGATGGTTACGAGAGAACATATTTTCATTTGTAAAACGAGAGACAGAATACAGTACGAGAAAAACAAAAACAACAATGACGTCTCTTTCCAACTTCTTTTGTCATAATGCAGTTTCGTTTGTTTCATTTAGCGTTGTGCAGGAATCAAATTGAATATCATATATAAATAATTGATGTCTTTTATCTTACAGGATTGTTGTTAACTGTTACTAAATGAACTCTCCTTTAGCAGGGAATGATGTCATGGTAACTTCTCTGCGTGAAATATAAAAACGGAAAGGCATAAGTAAATGTGTATGCACTTCTGGAGAATTCCTTCTTCATCTCTCTCCCCCCCCCCCTTCTGTCTGTTTGTATGTATATACTCATTATGAAGTAATTTGTTTTATGTGACCGTCAGGGAAGCAAGCAGCCATAAAACCCACGCCCATAAGTCACCTCTGATAAAGGAATAAAGGCAATGGGGATTTGAACCAGGGACCTTGTGATCAGTAGTTCCTGGTTTTATATCCACTGAGCCAAAACTCACATATCATGCAGCTTTGTCATTCCCCACTCCGTCCTCACGTTTCTTGAAACTAACATCAGTGTACTCTGCCTTATTTATTTCTTTTTATTTATAGGCAACATTAAACCCGGAGTGAAGTTTCATTTTAACTGATTGGGTGTGACAGGTAGACAGATTTTTCATGATTATGTACAATATTGTATAATATGGTAGTTCAGGAAAGATACTCCTATTTTTCTGTATGTTATAAATCTATAATATGACTTCACTCCCATAGTTCTAATCCCTCTGTGCTTCAAAATGGTGAAGAATAGCAGTATGGGAACACAAGAAGAGATAAGTATTATTACCATGTTCCTTGTTTGGGGAAGAAACACATATCTATACTGCTTTGCAGAGGGAATACTATTCAGACATACTGTACATTGTATGATAGAATGTTTACAATATATCTCTGTGCTATACAGATAATAACCTTATTTAGTCATCTTTTTTTCATTAAAGATAATTGTACATCATATATTGTATATTCTGGCTTTTGGACATCCAATATGAAACGTACATATATATCAAATGATTTAGCACTTAACATTGTGTGTGTATGTGTGTGCTTTTGAGTGTATGCATTTGTGTGTTTCTGACAAGAGCACAACATCTGCAGAA
The DNA here is from genome assembly GCF_040938485.1 of Diadema antillarum. Lineage (NCBI taxonomy): Eukaryota > Metazoa > Echinodermata > Echinoidea > Diadematoida > Diadematidae > Diadema > Diadema antillarum. The sequence goes on from NW_027271431.1 coordinate 2,188,024, forward strand.
CATGCAACAAAATGTGACCATTGCATGTAACAAATGTCTATGAAGAAATAGACAGCATTAAATGCACACACCAAGCTTATAACAAGAGACAAAGTCTTCAAAAGGCAAATGCAATAGGTTTCATATAAAGTATATTTATATCAAATAAAATTCACTAGATTGACATTCACCGAGCAAATTTTGTGACGTTTACGTACGAAACGAGACATTTTCCCTCATACATCCCACATGGAATATATCCAAAGCTATCTACTCAATGCCATATTCTGAAATGAAAAAAAAAAAGAGAGTGAAATTAATCAAATACAAGACAGCACTGTCTTCACCAGCTGCCATCCTTCCACTGACTCACAGAACACAATACTAATGATTGAATGAAATAAAAGGACAAAAAGTGACGCATGTCATTACTAAATTTCAAATTTGGGTGGCCCCATCTGAAATAATGAGAAGGCAAAGCCTTGAAATTCCTCCATTGCTATCATATGATTGCACTGTGTTTGTTTGCTGAGAAACCACACAATCATATCACTATACCAGGATGGAAATATGAAAAATAAAAAAAATAAATGACTTGATTGATACATGCATGACTCTGCTGGATTATAATGGTCAACCTGATGCAGCAACATGGTTGGTCCTAATCTGATACAAATCAAGCTTAATGCATTATACATTACTGTGAATATTTCCGAACTCCTGACTACCTTAATATCAGAATTCACCATGAGTCGTTACAAAGTGATGCATATACTGAGTAATATTCAGGCCTTACGGCCAACAATCTCAATACACAATTGCCTTCTGGACTAGATCTGAGATTTTGAAATGAGGAGAGGATATCTGAATATAATGCCCTGCGATGCAGCTTCAAAAAGAGTCTGATTTAAACCCTCTCAGCTCCATCATTAAGAAATGTCACAGACATTGCATACAAATGGCATACTGATAACAATAACAGGGTTAAGAAACCTGCAAACTGTCTTCTTCAACATTTGCTACCTTCTGTGAGTAAATGCTACTCCAAAGGTTAACGTTGCAATAACTTAGATATGGTGCCATTCATGATTCCATAAACATCATTAATTTTTTGTTCAAACCAAGAATTGCAACATTTAGCCATTCCTCAGATCATGATTTCACATCAGAATTTCTCCAATCTAGTATGCGCATCTGCAATTAAAGAACATCCCGACATGGTCTCTTTTCACAGGGTAGATTCCGTATCAAAATACATCTGTGTATGCATGATGGCCTATCATCTTACTTGCTATAATGTCTTAAGTATAAGTCTCTTCTCAAGGGGTAATCATTTCCATCTATATGCACTTCCCAGAAATCAGTAGAATTTACGAACTGAAGATGCTGAAAGGGAGTTTGACCATGACAGAGTGATAGAGATGGAGCTGAAAGAGAGAGAGATCACAAAGTGTGGGGGGGGGGGGACCTGGAAGAAGACTTTGACATAATCCTACCAAAGAGCTGAAAGGGAATATAAAAAAAATATGGGAAGACGCTTCAAAAGAACTTTGATGTTTTCTAACAATTTGCGGAGCTCTCTACAGTGTGAAAAGCTAATTACTGACCAGTATCATGACAACAAGCTCTAATCACAAATCTTCCTTTATGCAACATGTGTGAGAAGTATAAATACACCAGTGAAACAGCTCCGCTGTATCATGTGATACGACTACCTGAGCTTCTTCTTCCTAATTATATTCCTTCACATAGTTGTTCCAGAGCATCTACGGGTGTTGCATCTTTAACGAGAAGCCATGCTTGGAAAGGTAAAATATCAAACAACTCTAAGTCTTTGTTATGAAATGCAGTGACCATAATGAGTGTTGGTATGACAATAAAGTAGACTATTTAATAAATTTTCTACATAAATATGGGCCCAAAGTACTACTTAATACTTCATGTGGAATTATCTCACTCCATCTTGTGGAGACATTTTGGTCACTGTGTCTCCCTAGTACTAGCACTGCTCTAAACAGCTACAGGATGCATGCATATCCACTTTGGTTGGTATGTCCACCTCCTACAATAATGACGACAAGAAAAGCTTCAATGTGGCATTTATACAACAGAATAAATACATTTCTAATTCATCACGTTCGTGAATCTTACATTTAGCCACTGAAGGTAGAATTAAAGCATGCAAGCTGGTATAGCCTCCCTTGTTCAAATATTCACAGACTTATAGCCACCTGGCCTGTTAAACACTCTTAATTCTTCTATATATCAAAGGATGGCATACATAGACATTTCTACAATAGTTCATAGGTACAAAATAACAGGCAAATGGCAACAGAAACTGTTGGAAACTTATATACATATGTGATGCTGAATATACAATTAAATGTCAAATGTATTTCATAGGCCATATCAAAATACATTATCTTCTTTTTAATATCTTATTGTATCTTTTTACAGCTAGAACACAAAAATGGCTTGTGTATTGTACAAAAAAATCACTTCTGCATTGGGCATTATATGAAAGCACAGTTTGGAAAAAAAAATAGCAAACCAAATATGTTTTAAGGAGCACAATGAATAAATATGAGAATATTGAGAATATCAACTGATATTTTTGGACATCTATTTACTGTTGATTTGGGCGCCAATTAACTACTTGAAGTAGGCACTCTCAGTAACATGCATGAGTTGGTGTAAACATACAATATATTTACCATTCATCACTCAGACTTATTATGTGGAGGGGGCACGGGAAAATAGAAAATGGTTCATATGGGTCAACTTTACCATCGTCTCAGCCCAAGCAGTTCCAAGTCCAGATTAATCGCATTTGTGAGTGGTGGCGTACAAAATGTAAAGAAGAGAACAATTCGTTGAAAACTCCCCTCCTATGACCTTTCTACCACAAACGAGCCATTGTGGACTGGGGAAGGGGTGGGGGTAGGAGCTGGTGGAGGAGAAAGGGGGGGGGGGGAGAAGGGGCTTGTAAATGGGTTGGAAGGAGGGAAGGGGTGGGGGAAGAGGGATGGTGTGGGGCAGGGGAATATGGAAGGGGTAAGCTAAAGGTTTGTGAAGAGTTGGGGGAGAAAGGATGGAATTGGGTGGTGGGAAGGGAAGGTGGAAGAGAGAAGGGTAGGGATGAGGCTGGTGCAGGGGTGGGAGAGGTAGGATGGTGTGGTGGAGGAGGGGGATTTATGTTTCTCTTCATTTACTCACAAATAACAGAGGCACACAAACCAATAAACAAATGATACAGAACACAGTGTAATGAGTACATTGTGATTTTGCTGATTTCTACACATAAATGTTGTGATGCATGGTATGTGAAGAGTAGCAACATTTACAAAATCTTAAAATCCATTATTTTCTCTATCCATGCATTACACTACAGGATTCACGTGGCACATAATAGGTTCTCCCTCGCAAGAATTAAAGGTCCAATCACATACATATTGTAGCAACCTTTACACTATGGCCATCTGTTTACAGAGGTCACTTCAGTAATTTTTAACCACTTCCGTAGAGAAACTTGTTCTACTGTACGGCACGAGAACACAAGAAAATCAACGAGAGAAGAAAGATTAATTTCTCTCAGTTCCCATGCGAAATGCTTGGTGTTTCTCAGCAGAGATATGTGTGCGTATGTGTGTGTGTGGGGTGTGTGTGTGGGGTGTGTGTGTGTGTGTGTGTGTGTGTGTGTGTGTGTGTGCATGTATGTGAGTGTGTATGTGTGCATGTACAGACAAACTGCTCCTGTCTTGCGCTTTTCACTCAGTCCCTCTTGAGGACGGTGTGGTAGGCGTTCCTCAGCAGGGCGTACGGATAGCAAGACTCCAGGAGGTCTTGGGTCAGGAATGGTGACTCCTTCACAATCTACACACAGACACATAGAGAGCAAAGACAAGTTGATTCAAAACCAATCTGTCCTTTTAAATACACTCTTTGAGTTATCTATCAAAGAATCATGAAAGTTTTATGCAGATTCCGTTAACAGGAAAACATTACTCATCGCAAATTACTGTTGTTACTTGCTAGTACAGTTATTATCTTTACTATTATTTGCTTTCTGCAAAGTGTCAAAAACTAATATCATGTAAATACATATCATTTACTGAATATCACATTCAATTAATATAACACTTGTTGGCATATATTGTGAGCAGTTGGAGAAAGAGCATAACACTATCAGTAGTGGAACTACAAAGTGAAATACTTTCAGAATATCACTGATAGTCATCAGGTCAACCACAAGAAAGAGGAACCACAGCAACAACTTAAGTCTTGAGCCAATTTACTTCCAAATGTTTCCTGCTGGTCAATATGTTTTCTTTTACAATTTATTGGTTAAGTCATGTGACTGATGGGAGGAATCATGTGACAAGTGAGGAAAGTCATGTGACTAGTGAGGAGAGTCATGTGACTGATGTGTGTACCCACCTGATCCAGGAGAAGATGGAGGGATTCCCGGCCCTTGATGGTGATCTGCTTGTCTGTTTCTTGGCCAAGGTGCAGCATGTTTGAGGAGGTCAGCTGGAGAGCACAAACGGGGAAGGAGAGGTCAAACTGAAGTGTCAAACAGCCATGTCAAGCCACTGCTTGAAATTTGTTTTAAAGTCGAGTCAAAAGAGCATAAATCTAAACAAACTTATGCATTTACTACGTGGAATGGTTTCTCAACATCAATAATTGACACTGATACAATAATATTTGTCAAAACTGTCTGCTTATCTACACCTACGCAAACTGCAAACTTATCTTAAATTTGGAAATCAATTTCAAAATAGACTCTGTCTTTCTACAAAGAACCTTCAAATGACTGGTCAGATGCATGATCATAAGTGGTTTCTTGGTATCTTGCAAAAAGTTAAAAGCCCAATTCTCATCTCCACCAATACTATACCATCCCTTTAACATTTGATCTAATTTGAGTGGCAAAAAAAAAATGGGCATGACAGCAACTTAATGGCACAGTAAATGGTTATAGATCAATAATCTTCTTACAGCTAAGAACTCTTGCAGCCGGTCCTCAATGTCCCCGCGTCCGTGGAGAGAGAAGAGCGCCCCCGCAATGGCATTGATGGCCTTGGCATAGCAATGGCAGTTGTTTGGGTGGGCGTCGTACATCGGGTGGTAGATGGTGCCATCGCTGCGGGCAAGGGTGCGCAGCGAGACGGCGATGAAGACCATGAGGAGACAGGAGAGGTTGTAATCCTGATCAGGGTCAACTGGAGGGAAAGAACAAAAAAAAAAAACAAATAAATAAAAATACTTGAAACACCACCAAACTTTGTGAGAAATGTTACGATATCATCTGGTGTACAGCTGTAAGTACTCAACAGTCTGTTTCATACAACCTATACAGCTGTTTTTCCAAACCTTTCATATTTTGCCTTGGTGCATGCATAAAGCATATTCCAATGGAACTTTGCATTATCGAAAGAAACATCAATAACTGGACAGGAGGGGGATGTGGAGGAAAAAGGAGAGTACTTGTTTTCAATGCAATTTTAATGCACAGGAGAAAAGAATTTTCTCTTCTATGCACAGAAAGATGACCAGACTGTATCCACCAGTAAAGAGTGTGTTTGTGAGTGGCAGTGTGTATTGATGTGGGTATGCATGTGAGCAACTGAAGTCTTTTATATTGCCCAGTCTATAGTCAAAATACAATGTATATGACATGCTCACATCAAATAACATAAAACATACAGGGCATGTCAACCTTGTAATAGCACTGAAACATATTTACAACACTTCTAGAATACATTTCCTGTCTTTCTCGGCAAAATGGTTGCAGAACGATACTTACTTTCCTTCTCTGAGCGCAGAGCACTGACCAAGGCAGGGTCCACGTTACAGGACAGCCCTACGCTGCTGGCCAGTGTGTCAACAGTGATGGCGTCCTGTCCCGCGGCTCTTACATGCTCCTTGAAGTCAATGATGGCACTGTACAGGAATGGTACTCTACGGGACAGCACCTGACGAGATAGAGCGAACAAACACACCACATGACTCATTTCTCTGATAAAAGCAATACAGTCTTAAAACAGAATAATAATTGCAATATGTTTCACATAGTTTCTCCCTGTTGGAGTTGCACTTGCGATGCAGCAATTTTCCATACACAGGGCTCAACATTAGTGGGGGTCAAGAATGAATGTTGGGCCACCTAATTTCCCAAAGGGTTATCTTTTGGTGGCCCAATTGGGCAGCTAAAATTCAAAATGAGATTTCATATTTCCTTTCATTTTGGGGCACTTTATTTCTTTTTTTTTTGGCCAACAACATTTCAAATTCAAAACTTTTGGTGACTCAAACAGGCCAGCCCTGCCATATATTTGATTAATAACACTCTAGGTCCCTGTAAGTAAAGGGCCAAACAGATCATTTAATGTTGACTGCGTACTTGATGAAATCACATGAACTGTAACATAGCATAACTAGCTACACGGTTGCAGAAAGGTGACCATTTGAATAGAACAGCGACTGGCTGGAGTTAACGCCATTTTGATTGGAGGACACAGAGGAACAAAAATCCAGTGCAGTTTACTGATGACACATTGTGGTTTAAAACATTGACTCCTATCTGCTCGATCAGCAGGTGACTTACTTCACTGAGTGCCTCCTGGGTCAGGGCCTTGAAAGCTAGGATGATGCCAATGATGTTGAGCCGCATCAAGAGGTTGTCCACATCTAGTATAGGAATGGAGATGGAGAGAGATAGAGAATATGTCTATACATTCATACGAGATGTCTACTTTCAGAGACGACAACTGTCCTGTTTTCATTAAAGTGGCACATCTGAATTTCACTGCATATAATAAACTGGGGAAGACTTGACAAGAATTGTTTAAAGATATTAATTCTGCACAGATAATAATAATGACATTTCCAATCACTTGCCAATTTGAGAAACAAGAACTTCAATCTTCTAAAATGTGTTGCCAAGTTAAGAATCAGCTGTGAATTTAGATAGTATGAGGCTTTTGAAATCTCTACGATAGAAACAAACTATGATATATAGACGACAAAGGATTAACATGTGAAAGTTTTTCCCTTTTTTTTCTACCTTGTGAAATGCCAAAAATGAACAGCAACAGTATCAGTACAAAGATATAGCACAAAATGATGCAAATGTAGTTTCCGGGACGTGATGAGTTAAGGCAAGGATTGCCCAGGTGTAAAATCTCACGTTTGAGTTGTTGTGACAGCTGCGCCATGATGTCCGGCTTGTCGAAGTTGGTTCTCAGTTGGGCTAGCACATCCTTGTTCTCGATCACGAGTTTCTGGTGAGTTAGAAAGTGAAAGGGGGTGGCCACATGGCTTTTGAGTGAGCAGAGCCACAATTGCCTGCAATACATGCATACATCACACGTTACCTCCCCGCCAAATATTGACTCTGTGCTGGTCAAATTAAGCTCCTTTCTCTCTCACAGTTCCAAACTTAAAGCAAATACTACGGGGTTCTGTTTCTTATTTGGTTTATGAACATATCTTGTAATTACAAATTCAGTGCATGCCAATTTGTATCAAACTAATCCTAAGACCATCATAAAGTTCGTCTAGGGACTACCTTTTCTTCGTACTTATTTGAGAGCTACCGGCGAAAGGGCAAAACTTCCCTTTTCACTGTAACCACTGGCCATGAATACTAGGATACTGTCTCAGAGGACCTTGGCCTACTTACAATTACTGACTTGTGCCTGTGATATTGTCAAAATGTCACTACTCTAAATCTGGCATAGTGATATTCATACACCAAAATTACACAAAAAGTGATGTGTAGAATTCATTTCATTCATTTTTTCATTCATTCATTCATTCATTTATTTTTTTATTTCCATTAATGAAGAATTAAAATATGTGCAATGAAGGAGGTCTATTGTAATAAACCACAAAAGTTACAACAATACAAACTAAATTGCTGAAATCTCCCAATTTCCAGGGATGCAAGATTGGAAGCGATCTCTGATAGGATTCCGGCTGGGAATTCACTTACCTTGAGCTCGCCCATCTGACTAGCAATGTGCCACATCAAACTCTCATGAAGGAACTTCATACCGTAGGCTCCAATCAGCTCAGCAAGGGACCGTAGCTCTGTTGACAAACATAAAATATACCAACATTAAAGAGCACAAGGCAGAATGAAAAATTCAAGTTGTGTCTCTTTTCATATGAAAAGTCACTGACTCTCTATACTAGAGACAAATAAACATTGCAATGTATAAGGAGGCAATAATGTGGCATGTCGCTAATTTTTGCAAATATCAGTTAACTTGGAAATCTCAACCAAAAAAACAAGGAAAAGTAGAAATTATGCGGTGCGTAATATATGTCCCCGCCGGAAGTAGCATTTAGTAGCAAAATGTACAATATAGGTAACAAGATCAAGGTCAAAGGTCAAAGAAGTCAAAGGTCAAAATTCTGTGTAGAAGTTTTGAAGCCCTCACCTAGTGCCATCACATAAAGCAAACGGAATCGAAATCGGGTTAGAAATGGCGAAGGAGTAGCATTTTGTAGCCAATGTACAATATAGGTAAAAAGATCAAGGTCAAAGGTCAAAGAAGTCAAAGGTCAAAATTCTGTGTAGAAGTTTTGAAGCCCTCACCTAGTGCCATCACATAAAGCAAACGGAATCGAAATCGGGTTAGAAATGGCGAAGGAGTAGCATTTTGTAGCCAATGTACAATATAGGTAAAAAGATCAAGGTCAAAGGTCAAAGAAGTCAAAGGTCAAAATTCTGTGTAGAAGTTTTGAAGCCCTCACCTAGTGCCATCACTTAAAGCAAACTGAATTGAAATCGGGTTAGAAATGGCGAAGGAGTAGCATTTTGTAGCAAAATGTACAATATAGGTAAACAAGAGACCCGCGGGTCTAGCGCTCACCTGAGTATCGCAAGTTCACCTTTCACGCAGTCACTAATCTAAATTATTCACAGCTCTACCAAAATTTGACCAGGCATTCTGAAGTAGAAGATGAAAATGTACAATAAGGGCCCAAATTTTTAAAGATTCCTTAATTTGGGGGATTGGGGGCCCCCTGGGGCCCTCTGGGTGGGGCATGGTGCCCATTTTGATAAATTGAGATCCTGACCCCCTAAGGATGCTACCTGCCAAGTTTGACGAAAATCTATCATGAGGTTTTCAGGAAGAAGATGACAATGTACGATTCAGGCCCCCATTTGGACCTTCCTAACCAACCCCCCACCCCCACCCCCCCACCCCCCCCCCACCCCCCCCCCCCACCCCTGCCCCCAAGAGGGGCACCCCTGGATCTCCTATGAACAAACTCGAAACTAGTCATTAATGTACTCACTCATAGTATTATCTTAGCTGCATAACTTCTGATTCTAGAGAAAATTTTTAACGATTCCTTCATTTGGGGGGTTTGGGCCCCCCTGGGGGCCCCCTGGGTGGGACATGGTGCCCATTTTAACAAATTGAGATCCTAACCCCTTAGGGATGCTACCTGCCAAGTTTGGTGAAAATGGGTCATGGGGTTCTAAAAAAGAAGATAAAAATGTACAATTTAGGCCCCATTAGGACCCCTCCTCACCTCCCTCCCCTGGGTCCCAAGGGGGGCACCCCTGATTCTGCCATGAACAAACTTGAAACTGCAGTCATCAATGTACTAACTCATAGTATTAACTTAGCTCCATCACTTCTGGTTCTAGAGAAGAAGATTTTTAAAGATTCCTTAATTTTGGGGATTTGGGCCCCCTGGGGGTCCCCTGGGGGCCCCCTGGGTGGGGCATGGTGCCCATTCTAACAAATTGAGTTCCTAACCCCCTAGGGATGCTACCTGCCAAGTTTGGTGAAAATGGGTCATGGGGTTCTCAAGAAGAAGATGAAAATGTACAATTTAGGCCCCATTAGAACCCCTCCCCACCCCCCTCCCCTGGGTCCCAAGGGGGGCATCCCTGATTCTGCCATGAACAAACTTGAAACTACAGTCATCAATGAACTAACTCATAGTATTAACTTAGCTCTATCACTTCTGGTTCTAGAGAAGAAGATTTTTAAAGATTCCTTAAATTTGGGGGGTTTGGGCCCCCCTGGGGGCCCCCTGGGTGGGTCATGGTGCCCATTTTAACAAATTGAGTTCCTAACCCCCTAGGGATGCTACCTGCCAAGTTTGATGAAAATCGGTCTTGGGGTTTTCAAGAAGAAGATGAAAATGTAAAAAGTTTACGCACGACGCACGACGGACGACGGACGACGGACGACGGACGACGCACGACGCACGACGCACGACGCACGACGCACGACGGACGCCGGACGAAGGGCGATCGCAATAGCTCACTTGAGCCTTTGGCTCAGGTGAGCTAAAAATCAAGGTCAAAGGTCAAAGAAGTCAAAGGTCAAAATTCTGTGTACAAGTTTTGAAGCCCTCACCTAGTGCCATCACATAAAGCAAACGGAATCAAAATCGGGTTAGAAATGGCGAAGGAGAAGCATTTTGAAGCAAAATGTACAATATAGGTCAAAGGTCAAGGTCAAAGGTCACAACTGAAATTCTGTGTAGAAGTTTCAAAGCTCCCATGTAGTGCTATCATATAAAGCAAACAGAATCAAAATCAGGTTAGAAATGGCGAAGGAGTAGCAAATTGAACATTTTGATCACACACGGACGCACAGACGGACGGACGGACGGACGTTAGACCTCACGGTGATATACTTGTGTGTCTACCCCTTTGTTCTCCCTTTTGTTGAAATAGACACACAAGCAAAAATTTTAGCCACACAAGCCTGACGGAATAAAGACCATCTATTGTGCACTATTGTTCTCCTAGCCACACAAGCATACTCTCGTTAGCACGGACGGACGGACAGACGGACAGACGGACGGACACACAGACACACACACGTACGGAGCCAGTTTCATAGTCCCCTGCTCGAACTCGTTCGGCGGGGACAAAAAAAGAGGAAAACATTACAAAATCCACAGCACACAGTGCATACTTTCACATCTGATCACAGCATTACCTCTTTTTATTACTGAACAGTTTTGCTGTGGCACTCTGTACCTGAGCTTACATCGATCAATATACAATGACGATCATTTGTAAAGAATGAATCAACCTGAGACAATGAACAAATAGAAAACATGCAGAATCAAAATACATATGATATCTTCAACTTGATGAGTAAATATTGATAGCAAATGAAAGACATGGACAAAAATGAGCGGTATTCTGGGTATCAATCACCACCGTCGTCATCTAGCTCCGTCCCTCACCTGTGACATCGGTGTACTCCTCTGCATTGAAAGGCAATTGTTTGTCAGGGGCCAGACTAATAAAAGCCTTCTGGTGAGGGGAGTAGATGATGTGGCACGTGGTCACCTTGCGTAGGAACACCTCCAGATACCTGCGATGGCAAAGGAAAGAAATATCTTTCAATAATCTTGCAGCAAAAGACAAAAATTTGTAGCAGAAAAGGACATCTTTTTAAAGAAATTTGCAACTGAAAACTGATAAGCCAATCAACTCAATTGAAGTCTGCAGTTACGGCAATGTGACTTCAACCAAAAATCATAGGGAAAAAAAATATATATATATCTATATAAACACACACATATTTTTCATAGCTTGACTTTAACTATTTTCTCAGATGGCCTGTTTGGACCACCACAATCTATAAATCTGAAATTTTGTTGGCCCGACATAGATATGTAGTGCCCAAAATAAAAGCAAGAGTAACAACCCATTTTGAATCTTAGTTGCCCAATCGGGTTACCAAAAGATAAATTTGGTGGCCCAACAATAATTTTTAGTGGCCTTGGGCTATTGGGCCACTGCTAATGGCAAGTCTTGTATAAAAGCTATCAAGTGAATTTCTTGATAGATCACCACACAGATCTGAGCTAAAGCATTTGCAGACTAGCTTTTGCTTTGACTGGTTCTTCAATGTGCCAGAGATATTGCACTCCACATGGTAGATGATGATAGCGAGTTGATTCTGAGGGTAATTCCTACCAGTTTGTGTACAGCATAGTGATGGTCTTCTCCCCATGGCTGTCTTGTTGCTGTGTCTGCTGCAGCATCACGTTGTTGAAGACTCGCGTAATGTCCACTTGGACTGGGGACAAATTGCAAAGATTAGATTAAGTGAGAAACAGGGTTTTTCATAGTATCGACAAGCGTTACATTCATAGTATGACAGAATACACAAATAATTACATTAGAATTTAACACATGAGAGAGATTGTGGATTAACATTCATAATCTAAATAGTGCCTCCAATCAATGAAATCACCAATATTTTCAGTTACACAGATTTTGTGGTTATCTGTCCATCTCTGGAAACATGCCACGTAGATCTAGTCCATGAGATATGATTAGAATTATCATACTTTTGAAATATGTGAATGAGCAAATGAGTCCTGGTACTGAGGAATGTGCACAATAATTAATAATAGTCTCTGTTCATACTTGCAATTAACCGTTACATGCTCCACTTCAGCATAAGCATTCAAAATGAACCACATAAAGGAATACATAAGTCATGGGTGTGGCAAGCTCTGCATAATGCTCAACCTTAACACGAAACGTGGAGGAATCTACAGACTTCATCGTGGGACTCACCATAGCTCTCGATGCTCTGGAGGACATTCATGTATGTCCTAACACTGGTGAGAAGCTCCGAAGGTTTGGCTATCTCATTAGTCTCAGGGCTGTACATCATCATGCCAACGAGGGCTCTGTCACAAAAAAGAAAATAATCCACCACAATAAACACACGTATTCACACACTCAAACATACACAGAGTCAAGAGCCCTGATAGGGACTTTTGAGACATTCTTTCTCAACTGCGAGATTTCTTGAAAGAAATGAGTATCAATCAAGAGGAAATATTCAATGACAGACAGCAGCCCTGTCTGAAAAATAATGACACTGAGGCTTTTTTCACTTCTTGTAGGAACTCAACCAAGAGAAGAGAATTTAATAGCCCACCTGGTGAGATTTTTATGGCCACAGTGCTCATCATCTATAACCAAACATGCTATCATAAACAGCACGAGGGGCTATGCTACAATGGATATGGTGACTGCAAATGAGCAGGGAAAAACCTGTGACAAAAGTTCTTTAATGATCACATGGTCTGCCAAGATAAAAACAAAAACAAAACCAACAAACTAACAATAGAGAATGGATAGGAAATATACCAGCGAATAACAGAATATGCTTCATGCATGGTGAAACCATGTCTAGATGTGTTGACAGACTTACTTGGCAAATCTCGCCTCCAGATGCTGAATGAGGTACTCTCTAGGGGCAAAGGTGTGGTCCCACACCAGGATCTTGGAGGCATGGTTAATGGCCGTACACAGCTCGGACAGGGAGATGTGAAGACGGTCAAATCTGGTGGGTCAGCCAACGTAATCACGTGTCACAATGTGTGAATGGGATAACCAGGGCTGGACAGTTACTTCACAGTGAACAAACTGGACTCATGCCATCTCCCCAGTAAAATTTGACATCCAATAAACATTTTAACAACCAGATCAACATGATTTGGTGGTCCAGATGCAATCAATTTCCTGCTAATCCTGTCATCCAATATGAGGTATTAACTACACACAAAAACATTGCTCAGAGAAGAACTTGAATATGTGGGCTTGAAGTCATGTGATACTGATTTCTTCACTGACAAGATGTGGATGGCTGTGTTCCTAAACTGGTCATCTTCCTACCAATGTAGTTTGTGACAGGCTGTCATAATTCTGAGTTCTACATGCAGTTAAAATCTTATGGTTTGTAAATGGTACATACCCACTGTACAACTGTAACAAACTTTATATAGTGTATCAGATGTTTCATCAAATGCATTGTCAGACTATCCATCAAGTGCTTCGACATTAAATCAAGTGGTGTTGATAAATAAACCATCTGCAGTCATGACTTCAGTGGTTTCAAGGGGCTCTGAGAAAATGGAGGGAGAAATTTCAATCCATCAGGGTGCCATCTTGCTCTGAGTGACTTCCTGCCATAATGACAGCACTGTGAAAAACTGCACAGTAGGAAAATCATGATGTTCTACCAAAGGATCCTTGTACCTTGATCCTTCTACTCCAGGATCACTTCTGGCAAAGGTTTAGATGAATACTCATTTTGTAGGCCTACCTTCTCATCTGTCATGTATTTAGCAAAGTGGTTTCAACTTCTATCTATAATTAAAGGACTGTCTCCAGGCACACAATTTGCAACAATCAACAGACTCCTTGCAACTACATGCTGCTCAACTTTGCTGCATCTCATAACAAAAAGTGAGGACTTACTCGGTAAGATTCTCTCTGGTCTTGCGGAAACTCTCTGTGCCAGGCATAGGGTTCTCCACCAGAGTTTTCAGTCGGTTCTTGTCCACTGTTTGCTTGCTCTTGCGCTGCAGCTCATGTTTGATGTGGATCGGGGCAGCATTCTTGGGCAGGAGCTGTCAGATGATGGAGAGACAAGTCATCCATTCAGCAATGGCAACATATTTAATCATCAAGCAGCCAACGCATCCAATGATTCATCTCCATGACATGGTTATGGCGTATTGTCAGCTTGTAAGGTAGCCCAGATTCTGGACTCTATTTATGATATCTTTATTTGAGTTGCCAAATTAAAGCTGTATGCATCAAGGCAAGTAATGACATGATCCCAAGAACTAGAGGAGAAAAGAGTCCAGATCAATAGCTCTATGCTAATGATTTTCCCTTCGAATATTGAGGGAGCGTACATGTGAATGACAAGTGCATGAACTTTTGACCCCTGTCCTCGGCTGAGAGCAATCCGTCTGTGCTCTTTTTTCTCCTGTTCTCGGCATAGCGCCCTCACTCAATTTTACGCATACAGATTTAGCAGCTGGAATAAATATATCATAAAATGGCAATACAATACATGAAGTACCTTCCAAATGGGTTTTCCATCTGGAATACACAAAAAAAGGCCTAGGATATGATGAATTATAGACGATCACATTAATGATATCAAAAAAGAGACAGTATGATTCATCTGTTTGTGCGTTACATGTGTATGTGTGTGTACACATATATTGAACACTGGAAGAGTATAATAACAAGATTGCTTGAAGGCTTCAGGGCAGAGTCTGACTGGCCTTGGTCCTCACCTGGTCACTCAGGTTGCACTGCTCGGAACAGATCCTAGTCACCACGTCCTTCACCTCTTTGGCGAGCCGGTCAAGGAAGGCATTGGTCACCGACAGACTCCGCTCACCAACATGGAATCTCTGCTCAGGACACACGATTACACAGGAGAAAAAAAAAGCAAACAAGCAAACAAATTGCATTATCATAAAAGAAAGATATTTTCCCTTGACATCTTTTAAACAAATTTGTTTGGATTATATATTTTATTATCACATTCATCTACATATTTACTAAATATGCCATGAAACATATTCCACAGTATTCTACTGACTGGAATGTAGATGATCAGATATAGTAATCTTATGCTTAAAACATCTATTCCTCTCCATAATGACACACACACCAAGTAAACAGTATCTAACGTAAATTGAGTAAAGATTTGGCATATCTATTGAAAGAGTCATAAGACGAGAGGATTCAAAACTTGCGTGCATGTCAGACCTTCATATCAATACACTGTAGTTGTTTAGATTTTTTTTTTCATATGTTCACATTTGAAGCTTAGCCAAGCATGATAATTTCAGGATAGAGTACATTTCACACTTATTAAGTATCTCAAGACTACAGAATACCTTCATGAGCCTTGACTTTACATATATTGTGCAATGCGGTTGAACCTCTGCACAGAAAAAGTTTATCAATTTGAAAAATGTTATGAAGTCTCTTTATGGTCAAGGTTCTGCAGTCAACAGACTTACTTCATCTCAAAGATACCTTTTATTCAGTTAGATGATCAAGTAATGTAATTTATAATATCAAATGACTTGTTACACAAACTGAGCAGGAAGATTGAAGCCATAATAACAGCAATAATAATAATAATAATAACAATAATAACAATAATAAAAGATCTGGGTATATCAAGGAGATTACTTGAATAGCGTTTCTTTTTGCTTTATATTGCAGAAGCTGAAAAATAAATTCTTAAATACTACTAATCTCATTCAATATTGATCCACACCAAATGCATACTGAAAGTTAATTCTACAAAATAAGATGGAATGATATCATGAGGGGATTCTCACACTTTAGGTACTACAAATTGTTAATGTCAATCTGTTTCCTAAATATTCCAAACTGATCTGATCTAGCGACAATGCACTATACACCAAATGGCAGCAAGTTGGCATCATGTTGCAAGCAGAGTGTTGGGATAGAAAGCACTACGCTATTTGAGACACAGCAACTAACACAATACATCTTGATAGTGTGGCTTTTAAAACATGAAGCATGAACATTTTCACCCTTGCAAAGAAATTTCTGATGGTGATACTCATTGTAAAGAGTAAGATTAATTTTCTAACAAATGAAATTCCAGGGGAAAAAGATACCAAATATGATAAGGTATGGCAAATAGATATAAGCAATTATAAATAAAACAGCATGTCTGATGTGAAGTGAAAGGCAAATCATACAGCGGGATAGAAATGACACCAAAATGGACCAAAATTTATAGAAAATATTCTATATAGAGCCTTTGGATACCCCAGCTGTGAATACCAATATACAACAAAGCGTACAGCAATGAAGCAATGTGACAAAACCATGGACAATTATTTTGTTACCGTGGAACAATTTTTTCCCTACACCAGAAAGTGTTCACCAAGACTTAGTGTAAAGTTATCAATGAGTTTGGATATTGTCTTGATGTTGTGCATAAAAGGAATGAACTGTTGATACACTAGTTTATTTGAAAGATTTGGGTTTTTATGACACCTGACACTAAACATGCACATCTATGGTGTACAGGGGAGTGATATACTTTTTGTGGAAATGTTTTGGAGAAAATAAGAGCCACAAGGGTCAAATGATGCAAGGACACCATTACACCTTTTGAAGACACATACACGGACACAAACACAAACACAGACACAGACACATCAACATACACTGAAGACACAAGGAAGGAGCATGCTTTGGGCTTTGAATACACTTTGTTTCCTTTCTTTCTTTTAAAATGCATCTCTTTAATTTGCATCAAGGCTGATTATACAATAGTTTCTTTCATGCCACAAAGTTTGCTTCAACATAACTAAATTGGCCTGTATTTATCAGTAGCTGGGCAAAATGCAGTTGTTGCAGAAGTTGCTGCAAAATCCCTTTGACCTCTACACCTATTAAGATTTAAAAGCTGGAAAAGATTACAACAGCTTTCCAACAATGTGCTACAATTCCTCATGGACATGTAAAGCAGGTTCATATCTTCAAATTGATGATTTTTCTGTCAAGTTGCTTCTATTACAACTGATTGACAGTTGCAACGAATCTTTATCCACAGTCTTATTACAGCTTTCCATAGCATGAAAGAAATAAATACAAGATGGCTGTAAAAGTAAATATGGCACTGATCTTTCTTTTTTTTTTAATCCCCCTGTTTCAATATGTACATTCTGCTTGAATTCAACTAATTTGCTGTATTTGGAAATATGAAATCATGAATGGTCACAGAGACATGGCATACATGACAGAAAACATGGAAAGGGAAAGACACAAATGGACACACATCACAACCATCCACACAAAGATATAGAGAAGAAAGCAAAAAACAGGTCATGCTACATTGGACAACCCTACATACCCTGTCCATGAAATACACAATGGTCTCGCGATGGTTGCGAGGATTTATCTGGAGAAGGGGGGTTAGTTGGAGTTAGGTTAGTAGCGGCTCCGATCAAGAGTAAAAATCAGAGAGAAATCAGAGACAAGTATAAAAGAGGAACATGAACAAAGTATGTGCACGGTGTGATGTCAGCAAAATAGTGGGTATTTGATGGTTCTACGCTCGATGGACGGCAAAATTTTGATGATGAGGATGAGCACATAGCCACTGCAGAATAATGACAGCAACAGATTTTCAGGATGATTAATGCTTAAAAAGGTTTAATGTGCTCCTTGACCTAATTCTTCAATAGCGCAGGGTGAACATGAGGATTATGAAAGAGTGAAAAATATTTCATACTATTGGTTACTTATAATTTAAAAAAAAATTATGTGAAAACATTCTTTATTGAATTCAATGCAAAAACATATGACTAACGGTAGCATTTATTAACATCAGTGTCTGTAAAAACAATATTCTCCTTAGGCACACAATGAATTTCAGGATCACAAAGCAAAAGCTAGGGTCTGAAATATACATTAAAAGATACACATTAACAACAGACTACAAGGGCATCAATTTAACTTCATGGGGGTGGGGGGATAAAACAATACTTGACTTAAAAAAAAAAAATTTTTCTAACAGGTCATGTTGTACAAGACTGTCATCATTGTTACGAAAATATCTGGAAGTGGAGGTAATAAATTCCGCATCTCAGTAACATGCCAATCTTTTCACTTTGATTATGAGAGGGTATTACACTACCTAGAAGAAATTTTCCCTGTAGGATATCCCCAACAGGATATGCAAAATTCATTGGTGCTTGGGGCCAATGGAAGGATGACAGAGTACTGTCCCATATGACAGGAAAACAGGCTTTCAGTTCCATGCATACATCCGTATGCATGGAAACCAAGCAATTGAGGCATACACAGTCACGTTCACATGTAGAAACAAGTATTTTGAAAGAAGGTTAAGGAGAACCTTACATACAAGGGATGAACTGACAGAAATCAATGCTGATGTTGCACAATGTAAATTTTGACACAAAATAAAACAACCAGTCAACACCACAAGGGAGAAGTAAGAGGCAGCAAACAATATTTGCATGCCACACTGGTAAGAAGAAAAAAAAATATATTGCAGCCAAAACTGTGATCAAATCATCAATCGGGTAAATTGGGTGGAAAAACTTCAATATTTGCCCGACGTAAGACTTTGATAGCAACGAGGGCAAGTCTCGAGACATGCCAAGCATGAATTAATCTCATTCACACAAAAAGCATTTTCAGAATAGTACATGTAACAGACTAGAAGGTAAGTCATGGTGGGTATACTTATTAAAAAGTTTTGATAGCATGCAGAATTCTCCAAATATCTTTCAAGGCAAATCACAGCCAATCAGTATTATAATTTTTACAAATACTTTGGGTCTATTCCCCTTGTAACCAGTAAGTTACAAAAAGATTTAAAAAATAAGAAATAAACACCAACAAGGTAATGAAATTCTATCGAAGGAAACATAACTTAATAAGTTCTGAAAGTAAATACTTAATATGTCAAATGTCAATGTCATTTTTTTTTACAGATTCAGTATTAATAACAATTCATGAGATTAGAGTGACTGCATTGGTACAACTGTTAAGCATGAAAATTTTACTCAAATTCCAATAAAATGTATGTCTTTAGCTAAACCCAGAGACAAAAGTTTAAGAGTGGAAAAGAGATGAAAGATACTGGAGATGAAAGAAGAGAGATTGGTAATGCAAAGAGCAACATGAAATATTGCAGGACTGGAACACCAACTTCATAACTGAGGATTTCTTATTTTTAACAGAGATAACAACAATGACAGAAGCTTGGGTTTTGACAGAGGAAACTGTGATCACTCAGCCAGTCCTTGTGTGAACAAGATGTCTTCATACCCCTTCTCCCTTTTTCAGAATTTTTGAGATAGGGGGCAGATGAAGTTGTCTTTCAATGCTCTAATTTTGGCAAAAACCATGAAAAATTGCTCCTGTACGGGATGGGATCAAATATTGCTATTACTAACAGAGTTTCTGCAGGGTCTGAGCAACCGATTTCTGCTCCAGATAAACAATGACACATTTGGGGATGGACAAACTTGTGAATGCAACAAAAAAAAGCGATGGGGATTATGGAGAATGACAAAGTGGCTTGATTCTCAGCTCCTAAAGGCACACGCAGCTGGGTACAGTCATCAATTCCACCTGATATGAACACAAAGCAGCAGTTAACTTACAATGTATGTCCTAGCAAAACTCCTTTCCAGGGAGAAAGCCTCAAGAGGAAATGTGTCTAAATAAAATGGAAGCAGTGTCTTTTAGCCCTGTCCAGAAGTAAAGGTGTTTTCAGTAGTTTCACTTACCTCCTCTGGGCAGAGCTCATGGGTGCAGTTGATGAAGTGGGCACAGATGAGTGGGAAAGCCACGGAGAAGCGGGACTGGGTGGGATAGCTCAAAGCCATCTCAAAGTTGCGCTCAAAGATGCGGCTATGGTGGCTGTCAATAGTAAATCCAAAGGAAAATCAATTTGGAGAACTGTATATATCATTGAAAGGCAACGACAAGTGAAACTACCAGGAGTCAAAGAGGACCCTACACGGAGATACAGCGCTGATGTGAATGATTGCAATTTTTTCCTCTGCTAAATGTAACAAAAATGCAACAAAAATGCATCATGGCTTGACAAAAACACATATTGTGATTCACTAAATACTGTCCATGTGATGCTGCTCCTCTGCCGTTCATTTACACAAGAGCATACTGTGCTATTTGGTACTGAGTTTAACAGCAGCACTGTCCAGCACTTCGTGACAAAGGCAGAAATTTCAAGGGAAGAGCCAAGTCTTTCTCACCAGAAGATGCTGAGGTCGGAGGTTTCCATGAGAACCTCATCCGCGGCGTCCACCATGAGGGTGTGGAAGATGATGGTGTTCATGGTCCTGGCCAGCTCTGTGTTGTCACTCAGGACCAGCGTGGCCCGGCTGATGCTGGTGTAGGCCTGGAGACGGAACCAGTCCAGGCGGAACCCTGTGAAGTCCGGGGCTGCGCCGTCTTTCACTGTGGAATCAGAGGTTTTGTAAATAATGATTCTTCATTTGGTTCAGCCCAGTGCACATCCCTGTTCCATATAAAGTGTATCAAGTGTATCAAAACAGTTACAGAACAAACCAAACTAAGAAATTACTTAATACTCACAGAAACCCAAACACAATGCACTGGTGAACACAAACCATCTTATACATGTAATTTCTTTCTTCACTTTTTTTCACACAGATTTTAGTGATATGCACACTGTCTCTTGTTTGAAATTGAGTTTCCACAGCTATCTGCTAACAAAGTCTTTGTATTTGTACGTCTGAAGAACTGTAATAGGTGATCCTAAAGCTTTCTTATTTTCTTATCATACACAAATAAATTGCAAGTCACTCAGCTCTGGTAGCAAAAGGTTCAGGCTGAACAACTATGTGAGAAGGAGAGCTCTTTCCGCGCCCAATTGGATTGATAACAGACTACAACGATGTGTATCCATGGAAACAGACCTTGCTTGACGTTGAGGGACTCCAGGATTTGGACGAAAGAGGAAAGGATGATGGACTCATCTTCTGGACACATCGTCAGACTCTGGTTGTCAAAAAAATCATAAAAATCATTGAAATAGATCGAGGCTTGGCCATCTTGTTTCTTCAGCCCCGGTGTGAACAATGCTTAAATCTTAATAGCCTGCCTTGAGATGATCAACATTGCCTTCGTTTAGGGGGAGATGTAGTGGACTCCCATTATAACGAAGTCCTCTGGACCGGCAGTTTACTTTCGTTATATCAAAATTTTGTTAGAACCGAACAAATAAACAATAAAAATACATAGAGAGGATAACATTGCGCCATAATTTTCACTTTGTTGTAACCGGAATTTTGTTATAACTGTGTTCTTTATAACAGGAGTGCACTGTATTCATGATTGACACACAGACCAGAGAGAAGACATAGGCACTGTCTCATTCCATTAAATATATCAACCATGCATCACAACTTTCTGTATTCAAACACAACCAACCAATCATCTTCTGCCTTGTTTTTAGCTCCAGATACAGATAAAAATATTACTCATATTTCATTAACATGTGAAATTCTTCATAACTTTTGATGGCACAATTAGGCAAATACCAAAATGTATTCTAGCATCGATTCATAATTTTAAATCATGAAGTCATTCCAAGCCAAGAAGCATTTGTAAATGTTTCAGAACTGAAAGTGGTGGTAGCTCCATTTCAACTCACCTTCACTATATTGTTGAGGACAATGGCATCGTAGCCATTGAGGTATTGGATGTAGTAGTCCTGGAGCACATAGAAATACTTCTTCACCAGAGCTAGAATTTACAAGAAAACATGATGCACTATTCAATAAGACAAGCGGCTCATGATAGATAAGTTCACTCAATGAAACAGAAGAAATAGGCCAATACATTTTAATGCTTTGGCAATATATCTAAATGCACCATTAATTTCAAATGTCCTGCAGTTAATTGTCAACTTACAGAAAATAGCAGGTAAGGTTTGTTGTTTATACATATTGTTTGACACGAAATTGAAACTTTGTTTTTATTTTGTTTAGTTTAGTTTTGTTATTGTTCTGTTCAGTTTGATGTTGTTATGATTTTGTTTTGCACTTTCTTCTTTTTTTTTTGGGGGGGGGGGGGGGGTAGGGGGCAGGTCCTCTAAATAACTCAGCATCCAGTGGTACACTTTCTAATAAAATAACTTTCAAGTACAATTGAGAGGGGTATAAAGTTTAAGAGACTTTACATGCTGACATGTACAACAGTATAGATTCCTCTTCTAAAAAACGCTACCTACATTTGATATTTGTACATCAACGGTAGAAATAAAAATCTTGCAACTTCAGATTCCATGCAATCATGTTATCAATCTAGCGTGATCAGAATGGAAGCCCTTCAATACATCTGATTTCAGTGTTTCTTAATGTAGCAGTATAACTCTGGAAGATTACACATTATACCTTCTTGTTAGCATCTAGCAATGAGTATTAATGTAAATCAGGATCATTTGGGCATGAAGTCGAACTTTCACCTCGTAGCTCTTCGATGTAGAAGAGGAGCTCAGGGAGGTGGTGGTCGACAAGATCCTCCAGGACGGGGCGGCTCTTCATCTTGGGGTGGGGGTGCTCAGTGTGTCTCACCAGCCACAGGACTTCATCGCGGGCAAACGCGAGACCCATGAAGACATACAGAGCCTGGGGGGAAAGAGAGACGCAAAGTTTGTAATAATAGTATGGACTCTTACAACTCAGGATCGCCTCATCAATTTGAGCGCTTCTCTCCATGAATCCTACACTCCATCACCCCAGCATTGCCATGTACCCCATTTGTACAGCTGGGTCAAGAGGAAACAGGCTGTGTGCACCAGGAGGAGATCAAACCCAGGACCTCTAGTTTAAAAATCAAGAGCTAAATCTTGGTGCTGCCGTGATATTTGAGAGGTGTGGTGCAATTGTGCTCTGAGGTTTTCCTTTTGAAGTCATGGCAGAATAATGGTTGGGATTACAGTGGACTCCCGTTATAACGAAGTCCTCGGGACCGGCAGTTTTCTTTCATTATATCGAAATTTCATTATAACCGAACAAATAAACAATAAAAATACATAGAGTGGATAATGTTGTGGCCTGAATTTTTACTTCGTTGTAACCGGAACTCCGTTATAACCTTGTTTGTTATAACGGGAGTACACTGTATTGACACGACTACCACTACAACATCTTTTCCACATTGCAAGGACTGCAGTAAACAATGACTGCTATTAAAGCACAAAGAGGGGACTAGCATCACTTTTTTCTTTTGGTAAGAATCATCGTCTTTGTTCTTACCACATCTTCCATGACACCAAAAAATATTTATGCTGACTTTCTCATTCTGTAAGACATCACATCCTGACTTTAACATTCACCTGCTCTTCATCCCATTCGATATCTGAGCAATGAACTCATCAAGAGCACTAATAATCTCACAGCACCAAACATACATTGTACATGTTCAGTTCAAACCAAGAAGGGAAAAATATTGATTGGCTGGAGTGATAGCAGTGACTCTGAAAGTGAGATGGCTGTCACTGACCTTTGGCCCCAGAAGACCAGGTTGGTCAGAGATGATGGTAATCAGTTCCTTGAGAGCTGTCCGCAGGAACTTCCTTCTCTCCTTGTGCATGCTGGGGCTACATAGGATTCATATCAAAGAAATGTCATATTTGTGTGTTTGTCTTTTTTTTTTTAATGACATAATACAACACTCCAAGAAACTAGAATAAATGCAATTTGAGGTACTTTGTATCTATGAAAGACAGTGGAGTACTTCTGAGTATGTGTATTTCAACAAGTATGATGAAAAAAATTGAGGTTCATAAAAGATTCTGCTGCTCCTTATGAACAGTAATTGATACATATCATTAAGGTACAAATGAAGAAGATGAATATTGTATTCTACGTGCTAAAGTTATTAATCATTCATAAGAAAGAAAAGTACGCTAAGATTGTGGACTACGCATAATCACAGAGTACAAAACAAGAAGTTTTCACAACATAAAAATACAAAAAACAAAAACAAAACAAAACAGGGAGTTCCATACTTTTCTTTGTGGTGTATCATGTAGGCAAATGCTCATGTACAGGATGACTCACCCTTCTTTATTCAAGGATTTAAGCAGAATACCGAGTACGCTTCAAATTGTTGATGTGACATGACTTGGATTTAACTGATAATGACTATGATTAAAGTAGAAAATATTTGAAATATTTGATGTGACATGACTTAGATTCACGTAAATAAACTTTAAAAATGAGAAGTTGATGTGATATGACTTACGCATTGGACAGAGCATGAGTAGCTGCATCCTTCACTTCTGCTGCTTTCTTACTGAATCTGCAAAACAAAGAAAGACATACAACATGATCTAGCGATGACAGTAAGTCTTCTCAAATCATCTCAATATATAAGTGTACACAGATTATTGGCCACAGGCCACATTGAGTAAGGTAATGCACTCCCACCTACACTCCTTCAATATTGTGTATTGAAATGAGCACTGAGGGGCATGCTGTCAGACCATGTGCACTACATTGTAATGTTTTAAAGACATGGGTTCCTTGGAGTAGTGTTATTGACTGCTACGAACAACTCATACTGTGACAACTTCACCAGTGACTTACTGCCACCCTTGTGTGATGTAGTACAAGGTGTTGACTGGAACAGAGGTAATCATCTCTTTTCTTGAAGAAGATACAATAGGGGCCAAATGTTTATTTTAGCTATCTTCATCAGGATCACAAAGATTGGTCAGCTGGATATTTATGCATTAAATACTGTATATGCTATATATTTAGTGGGTCTAATTTTTTCATGAATCGAGACTTTCCAACGATTTCACGAGTGGTTGAGTTCGCGATTGTGAAGTACAGTAATGAACACAAAATTGTATCTGTGCATGTCACATTCATGTCGGGATGAGAACTAATATTTTTCACGTTTTTTAATTCACGAATATCACCTGACTTGCAAAATTTACAAAAATAAAAACCTCATGAAATATTCAGCGTATATAGTAATGTAAAGTCTTGAACAGCATGACAGACTCCAGGATTCCATGGAGCTACAAGTGAGTTGAAGGCCATACGGGATTCCCCTCACCCTTTGATGGAGTTGAAGAAGACCTCAATGTACTTGTGGAAGACCAGGACCTCATCACGGCACAGGGTGATGCAGTAGGAACTCTGCAGGGCGGGGCGCCAGAGGGCCAGGGCACGTTCGTTGGTAGTCAGCAGGGTGGGGCACACCATGAACCCAACTGTGAATTCATGAATGAGGGGGTGGGGTTGGTAGTTATCATTTGAATGGTTAGAATCACAGCTGATTGCTCTGATGCAAATCACTGCACCATATATCTGCACATCTTAGGACGAATGTTAGTGGCTATAACTTGCAATCAAGCACCTTCTATTGATCATAACATTCAAATGATGCTATTTTTGAGAAGATAACACATTAAAACAATCACTGAGTGTTTCAGAGAGTACAGGGACTCTGTTTTAAAAATGTATGACTAGACAGTAATACAAATGATCACACACACACACACACAAAAGTAGTAATAACATTTTGGGTAATTTGGGATGCATGTCTGAATGCATACATGAACATATGAATGAATAAATACATATCAATATCTATTTAAAACAAATAGCTAAAAGGAAATTGGAACATGTAAAGTAATCACTATTCTATTTAAATCACATCACAAACTGTCATCTATTAAAGCTTTGAGGCTCATAACGTACAAGTCAATGAGTATCTGGACAGAGAGTAAAAACAATAATGATCGATTCAATACAATATTTCATAACAATTTTGTGTGTTATTACTTATTAGTTTGGAAAGAATTTGACTAGTTTTTACCACTACATTGTTGATACTTACTGATGATCCACCTTTCCAATGTGTCCAGAGACAGATATTCACATCTCATCTGTCATGAAAAAGATGAAATACTGTAATCTTAGTCAAAGTGCAATCATGTTGTAAGGAGAGGTGCTATCCTCTACATTCAAGCTGAGAGAGAGAAGCTTTTACCTCAGTTTATAGACCAATCAACTATGTTTTCATTATGACATCAGTGTATCATCAGTGCCATGAAAATAAAAGAAGGAAAATTCTAACAGCATCAAAAGAATTGTGGGAAACGCCCATAACTGTATCTCAATGTAAAGATAAGACTGCAACCAGTTCAATTGACAAAACACATACTAAATATACACTCTGCTATGGCACGACAGTATATGCACACGGTTTCTACTACATTGTACCATCTGGCTGGCCATCAGTGAACTCAGAGAACCACACACCATATTTTGATAAGATACACAACCTACATAGAAGCAGTGCTGGTTTTTGACATGTTCAAGATAAACAAAAATAAGTACATGATTAGAGAAATCCTTACCGTCTCACTCTGTGCGGGGTTGAGGAGGACATTAGGCTTGGCTACCAGACTCAGCATCTCTTGGGAGCGCCATTGTTCTGCAGTCAGGTTGCGCCTCGGGTAGAGGTGTAGGAGGGAGAACAGGGCAGAGGCTACACACTGGGGGACGGAACAGTGAGGAACATTGAAATAAACTGTAAGTCTGCTTCAAAAATATTCCATGAAAACCTCTTTACACGTTTTTCAAAGTCACAAAACAAACAACAGGCACTTTAAATTCTCTCTAAACCTGGTAGTCTATTTTAGCTTATAAAGCAAAAACTAATGTATTCAAATAACCATATACATTGATTTAAGTAATGAACAGAATATCCATGGAAAAATCTGGCAGTGGGTATTAAAAAAACACAAAATCATACCAGAGAAACTGCTACAAGATGCCTCGCATGCTTCAATTTCCTGATTCATAATTATCTACATGTACAACTTCCTGCAAACACTTCAACCAAGTGACTATACACTTGCAGATACACTCAATGACAGAAGTGTCAACTGTCACACTTGAAGATCAAAGTGCAACCTTCACTGGAGCATACCGCCCTTACCCTTTCAAGAGGGATGAACTCCTCAGCTAGCTTCTTCATCGGATGTTCATATTCTGTTATCATGGTGCCCAGTCTGGCAAAGGCTGGCTCACTACGGAATGGAGTAAAGAAACAGTGCTTCATCAATCAATTATTTCGAACACCATGTACCATGACAAAACAAGCTTTGTGTCATATATAACACATATATAAGACATAAATATAATAGAGTAGATTCTGACAGGGTTACTTTGAAATGAAGAACGGAGGATAAAATTTCTTAGCACAAATCATATAAACTAGTGTAATATTCTTTGTCTTCATCTCCAAAATATGGCCTACAGTTTCTTCTCACATTTCGCTCCTTCACGGCCTTTAAATTCACACAATTTTGCATCCACTGTTAGTTTTAAATATATGCATACTTGCTTTTGTCTGTCCAGAGATTGATCAACATTCATATTGTGAACTTCTTGCCAACTCTCTGTGAACTGTGTTATATTCACACAATATTGTTCATTTCATATAGCCTATTGTTCTCATACTTTGTACTTGTTTAGACAATGTCATATGAATCTTTCTATAAGATAACATCTCCTTGATTAGATGCCATCTTGGCTTTGCAAATTAGGGTCATTGATTTTATTAATTAATTTGATGACATCATGACTGTTAAAAAGAAAAATTCAACTGACATGAACCTTGTAAATTTGACTGTTTTATGCATTATTTCTATGACAGTCATTTTCGATATGTTGCTGTCGATATGCAATTAAGATTATATGTCAAATCTGCTCTAATGAACATCTAAAAAAATTACATGTCCAATTGCCCCCGATCACAGATTGAACAGATCACCTCATTTGTCACTCTTCACAAATTTCAAAGTCTAGTTTCTAACTTTAGTTTAGCTGAGAGCAAAATTCGTGCACACATACCTCCTTTGGTTAGCCAGGTCATAGGCAGTGTTGTAGAGACCCAGCATGGCTTTACGGTCCTCTACTCTAGCCAGGAGCAGCAGAATGGACACATACTTCACTATCAGGTCCAGGTAGTTCTTGGTCATGTCAAAGTTGCAGGTCTGCCACAAAATACAGTCAGAAGTGA
The DNA here is from genome assembly GCF_040938485.1 of Diadema antillarum. Classification (NCBI taxonomy): domain Eukaryota; kingdom Metazoa; phylum Echinodermata; class Echinoidea; order Diadematoida; family Diadematidae; genus Diadema; species Diadema antillarum. Next base: position 2,216,456 of record NW_027271431.1, read on the forward strand.
CACCAGGAATATTAATGAAATCCTCTTAATCCACAAAAATATGTTTTCAGAATTGCATGATCTCTCCTCTAACCTCCACTAATCCACCACAACTTTACAAGTGAAAATGGGTACATTGGTACGCTGAAACAAACTCTTATAGATTTAAATCTAAATACAGAGTAAACACACTAATATGAATGGAAATAGGCACATGCAATATTTTTTCCAATTTTTTATTTTTTCAAACATTTTTAAAACCACCAAAAAATGAAATGAGTTCTGAAGGGTCACAAGTGGGGGTGTGTTCACACCGTAAATATACTCACAATGTCCAGGTTGGTGTTGCACGTTGCAATAACAGTGAGGAGTTCAGATACATGATCCTGTGAGAAAGCAGATAACATTTTAAGACTATTTGCATGAACAGAGAAATGCAAGCAAAGAAAATGCAGTAAACACCTATCTGTAATGAAAGAAATTTACATCATACTGAATACAAGGTAGAGCAATTATAGAATACTTCAGACCATCACTGGCTTTTATCTGCTTTTCAATTTGTTATTCACTCTTCCACATGATATTGAATACATGAAAACAAAATTAGCAAAAATGTATGATGCTTTCATCAAAGCTGCCTGAGCTCTGCTTATTCCTATTAAAATGCTACCGGATTTCTTCATAATATAAGATACAATGCTTTGTGAAAGTTATACAATGCAGACCTTTGATTCATTACACTTAATCATACATTTTCTCCAAAATGCTAGGGAAGAATAATCAGAAATAGCCATTCAGAAGGTGTTTTTAGAACCAAAATCAGACTCAGATTCACATGTTTTGGTAATAAAGATGGTGATATCTATGATTAAATTTCCATTAATCAAATATTGTGCATTTGCACTGGTTGGGATTTGAACTTGTGATCTAATGACCACTAACCAGGCAGTATACCACATCACCACTATATCTCTATGGGACAGGGAGATACAATCAGTCCTGCTTACAGTCCCCTGTGAGATACCCATAATCTTACCTTGTAGTCCAGAACATCTCTGAATGTCATGTAGTAGACGCTGAGAACCTTGAGAATCTCTGCTTTCCGGTGGTCTATGGGATTCAACTGACCCTGTGGGTGGTAAAAAGAACTCACATAAACAATCTACGAATGCATTCTTTGAACATGAGGTCAGCAGATCATTGTACATCACATCAAGAAGATCATTAGAGGGTTGTTCCTTAAATTACAAATTTGGAATACTTCCTTTTCACCATGCACAGTGTACCCATTGTGCTGACTGCAGACCGGAGTCTGCACTAATCAATAATTTAGTAATTGGAGAGAACAAACAAAAATGTTTCCTCAAAGCACCTTATGCATGGCTATATTAACCTAGTCGATAAGTCTTTCCCTTATTTGCACTGCCATTTAGCAAGGAGACCAACCTAGATTTATAATGGCTTTGCATGTACATACAGATTACAGTTGTTGCTTTGATCTACAGTGGAAACACAAAACAATGTATGCATTTGTTTCAACCAATTACAATGTAACTTATTCATATCTTTTCATTATCATTATGCCTTAACCTCATGAACACTGTTTCAAACTCAAAAAGAAAGAAAGAAAGAAAGAAAAGAATTAGGAGTATTTGGCACAATGCCTGGTACTTACATGAGAATTCTTTTCTGTGTGAGGAAACTTCCTGACTATGTTTTTCAGGCAGGATTCCAGACTTTTCTCTGACAGAAAAGCTGGTCTGGACTTCGGGTCTTGACATGCCTGTTGTAGGTACAGTGTAAGAACGACATCAAATCATTTCACAATCATCACAAAAGCATCCACTTGTGACTTAAAGGTAAGAAATAATCCTCAGATGGGCTCAAAATTCATCTTCTACTATTTGGAATTTGCTTGCAATATATTGAAAGGGTCTACCAAGAAACTTGTCTGGCTGATCCAATTTGCCAAAATAATGAGCTATTTTGAAGTAATTTGAGATCAGAACAGCAGGAACAATTTTGACTGCACTAAATGACTTCTATTCCTGAAGCGCCCACCCTGTTTGGTAGTGGGTAAGTACAATGTTGTACAGTATGTGAATCGATGATCGATCATGCTCTCTAGCAGAAGTATTTACCAACAAGCTGCATGTGATTCACTCTCACAAGGAACATCGATGGATACTACTATGGCCCAATTTATAGTCAATTATAAAACATTTTCTATTGTACGTGGCAACCTTGATCTGGTAAGCTCTGAGATTGCAGTACTTCTGGCTACATATTAGGCTGATATTTCACATTTCTATTGTTACCCAACTTAAACTGACTTATCACCGCATCACTTCACACAATTCTTATGCACATAAAATGTGTCCATTTCACAGCAAAAAATACCACTTCGGGCATATGGAAACTATGTTTTACCTTAAAATGAGTATAAAACAAAGAAAAGATGTAAGGGTGGACCCACAGTAGCATGGATACAAAGAAGTTGGCTGCATCAGTCATGATTATCATACATTTAAGTGTATGTATTGCAATGCTTGAGCTGATTTGAAACATTGCTCCCCTACTCACTGTAAAAACATTTCCTTTTATTCAAACATTTGTACATAATGTTGGTGAAATTATACTTGTTTTGAAGCACTGGACAAACTGCAGAACTATGGTACAATGCTAAAATTTCACTCAGCTAGAACTGAAATGCTCTATGATATTTATAAACATTTGATCAATGAATATTAAGAAATTTTACATACAATATATGTAATTGAGCATCTTACAAAAGTGTCAAGTATAGTTTGTGATGTCACATGCATAGAATGATATAAGGAAAATATAAAGAGAGAATTCCACAAAATTTCTTTTTTTGGAAAAAGTACTCATTTCACCGACTTGTAATTAATGATGTACGTTATGGGTAATGTTATTCTCCCTGCCCTCTGAAAGAGGCAAGTCAAGTGCTTTTTCATGATGCCAGAAATGTGAAAATATGTTGAATTTTCATTATATTTTCTTTGTATCAGTCTATGCATGTCATGTGACATCACAGCTGTAATACTAGTCTTCTTATTCAGCACTGGTGGCACTGAAACTTCAAAAATTCAAAACTTTTGAACAGATCATCTTATTTTCTTCAAACTTTCACTGATGTGTTCTACTGCTGCATTCACTCAACCCACGTGTACAAAGGTGAACTTGTCCTTAGGCTTTAAACATATTTCTGCATTATAACAAAACTCAAGTATACTTCATGTAGCCATTACTGTGGCGATTGTCGGAGACTGACATGTGACAACTTGTCAGGGCTGACAACTTTGATGAAACAGTGCCCAGGTGTTGTCTACACTATTAACCTGTTCCCTACTGAATTCTGAAATCCCCACACATAGACATAATGATACACAGGCCACCAGGTTCCCGCAAAGAACAGGTTAACACTGCACTTACTTGACTTAGACCATCATCAGTACCGGTAATAGTAAATTTTACAACAAATTTTGCACATTCAGCCTAAGGCCAAGTAAAAAAAGAAACCAGTTTCTCGTCCTCGCGCGCATCGATTTTGGCCGCCGCATCGATTTTTTTACTATTTACTATTCTCAAAATGGCGCTGAAAATACCAAGAAATTCATAATTCTCGTCCCAGCCCGCTCCCCGCCCGCATCGAATTTCAGTTGCCGCATCGACTTTTTTGATATTTACTATTTTTTCGGCCGCCGAAAAAAAAAAAAATATCGACAATTCACCTACCAATTGTGATTTCTCATTGCTAAATACGCCTTGCGTCCTCTGCTTAGTACAGCTGTAGCTTCTGTAGTGCGTAACGCATGCATTTCACACTGCGCGAGCTCGGCAAGAAGGAATGACCCACAAAGCAGTCGAACTGTAGTTGGATGGGCGCGCGGCGGGCCTGACCTGGGCTGTGCAATGTACAGCGCACTCGGTACATTGTGAACGCGATAGCGGCAACATTTTTTTTTTCGAACAATCGCTGATATTCCACGCATATTTTGCGCATTGTCCGTATTATTCCCCGTTTCTCATATTTTAAGCGGATGAATTGTACTGTGCAAATGCTTGTGAGGATTGTATCGAGTTTGTATGTATACATTTTCATGTCATTGTGACTATGTGCATGTGTGTGCAGTGTCGGAAGGTACGGTGCCAGTGCATTAGTGGCCGTGCCGGCCGCGTATGCGTGTCTGTACTGTAGCTGTCAGGGTCCCCATCCCCCTGGTCTGTCAGCTGTCTGCACGCACGCATGAACACATTCAAATGTGTAAAGGCCCAAACACTCTGCTCTGTAACGTTGCATCTGACGGCGATATAATTTATACTAGTATTCTATTTTGAAGAGAATATGAATGCGCTTTTCCAGCAAATGTAGAATTATTAAATGGGTGTATCTACAAAATGAATAACTCTTCCACGGATTCTGGTTTGTCTCGTATTTCTGCGGGATACTTTTCTTTATACGATGTAAATTCATGGACACGGCCGTGAGTCGTATCACCTGTAGTTTGATTGAATCATTCATCATCCAAATGATGAGTGATTATCAAATGTCTTTTTAGAACATGAAGAAACATCTTTAAATGTTTAATGCTATAATGCCATAACAGTATCATTTTGACATCCATTGTACCAGCCAGTTTCCACTTGAATGTGCTACATTGTACTGTGAAGAGATGCAGATAGGCCTACAGCGCAGCTGTGTGGACACAAAAAGTCACAAACACCAATGATAAATAAAGCAGTGTTTTGAATATCATGGAATTTATTTCAGTCGTACATTTGTTGATAGAGTGTTTTATACCTGTTTCAATTAATAGCACAATACATCAGAATTGCAAGTACACTGGTATCAGAAATGCCATTACAACACTAAATACCAGTATTAAGATGGTCATTTTCCCTTGACATCTGTAGTGGAAAGGAAAAGCAAATGTATTTCTGCATGCATGAAGTTTCATTTCAAGTATGGTACATAATATTTATATCTATTTGTTTGAAAATGCACAGAGTGCTGGCAAGACATACACTTGGGACCAGTGGTCTCTCATAACGCAGCTACCGCATACCAGAGTGATATTTCATTTCATAAATTGGATATAGAAAATAGTAAAGCCCTCTCTCGTTACCTTTCTCAGAATTACCGGACGAGAAACGCATGTTACTTTCATTTTGACAATCCTCGAAAAAATAGTAAAATATCAAATAGTAAGGACCTCCCTCATCGCCTTGCTCAAAAAACCCGGACGAGAAACTACTTTCTTTTTTTACTTGGCCTAATAAAACTTATCTTCCGGAGCTTCCCTTGTCTAGATTCTACATTTATTCAGCTGTTTGCTAAATTTAAAGCTTCAAGTCACTACTCACTGCATACATAAATTTTACCGTTCGTTATGTCTTGAGCTTGATGTAAATTAGTGACTAGGCTCTAGCCTCTAACACAATTATACTAGACTAAGTGGAGTGTTAACTTTGTGTTTGGAAAATTTAAATTTAATGGAGAATTATAGGTAATACGAAGATCTAACGTTACTAGTAACTGTACTAGGATAGTCATTTAGTCAACCCATATAAATTTATTCATATACCATAGCTAGTTCATAATGACCCCGGCGCGGGGCGCTGTAACACAGTAACGACAACGTATTGCCTGGGGTCGCTGCTGCGGTTAAGTTCATGTCATAACTGTGTGAAAATTGGGTGTAGGAGGCACTGTTCAATAGATAGACCATATAGAGGGTCTATAGCATGGCAAGTCTGTACCCTTGTCTTGAGTGTGGGCCATTTTGGCCCTTCATTATGAAGCTGTACGACTGTCCTGATGCTGAAGCGCCATATAGGCATAGCGGTAATACATATGAACAGTACACAGGCAAGCATCATCACTCAGCAAAGCAAGGCGGTCGGCGGGGACTTACCTTTTTGATGTTGTATAGCCTAGCAAGCATTCCTGCACCGCGATCATTCAGAATGGTCAGCTTTTCAGCCAGCTTCATCTGCCCTTGTGAGGTTGGCATTCTGACAGACATGTTGGTGTTTCTGAATGATCATCAATTTGAGAGATTTTTGCCGATTACTTCTCCCGCAGAACATCAGACTCGCACACAGGTCACAGGTGTGGTCTGCTCGACGCTCTATGCGAACATCTCATAGATCAGTGATTGACAGAACTGAAGTTAGCAATAAATTTTCGATCAGGAAGTAATCGCAAATTATCCACGGTTAATTATCTATTTCAAGCTTTGTGAAGTAATAGCATTTTATTATTTTATTTCAAACGTTTAATTTACCCATCAGTTGCTATCTAAGTGACATTGCCATTTTGTTTTTGTACTTATTTCAATAATCCAGTACGTTGTCGTTATTATATAGTGGCTAACTTCAGGCAGATCTCCGAATGCGGAAGATGTTGGCGAGTCGATTGTAGGACAACAATGATAACGGGGGTTATCATAGTGCCATGGTGCAAACCTCACCGACGGGTTCCGCTGTAATGGATCTGAGCGTTGACCGCGGCGGGAGTGAAGGGAAAACCCGAGGTACAGTACCTATAGGCCTACCTCCATGGGGTAAACAAACCACCAGTGGCTGTATGGTATACATCATCCATGCTCATACAATGACAACAATTTCCATTTCAAGTGACGTTTATTTCCTTCAACACTTCAATGACCATGATCGCTACATGATCAGCTGACAATGAAAATTTATATTGAAAGGGGCGTGGCATCAAACAGCACAGCTCGCATCAATTGGGCACTCACCTATAACAAACAAACGAACACACAACAACACACAAACATATAAACAAACAGCCCTAGATTGACACATATGTTGTATAGGAAAATTATAAGCATAATATTTACAAAAGCTGAATCCGTTCGTTGCACACTTATTATTATATGTATAGACCTAACAACTGAATACAAAAAGTAGAGGACTTATATTGGATTTTTTTTTTTTTTTTTAGTATAGGCCTACTTGGTAATATTTCCATTTCATGTAGTAATTGCTGAAGTTTTCAAATTCCATTAAAATTCAATGGAAAGGAAACTTTAAACGCAAGATCAATACTTACAAATCAGATAAAATAGGAGGACCCTCTCGGAAAGCCGCCAGAACTGAGAGGCTGCCCTGCGATGGGTATATTAGCAAATCTAGAAAATGCAAATAAAAGAAAAGTAAGACGGTACTTCGGTTGTTGTCTATTGCAAATAGAAATACCTCAAAAACTATAATTCCGCAATATTGTTGCGTGACTTTCTCATTTACTGCGCAAACTATACAAGTGATATTTAAGCGCATGCAGCGACTGAGCGGGTGGGGGTGGGAGGGGGATCACGACCGGGAGCCACGTGTTGCATGTTTAGAAGTGAAAGTCAACAATCTGGTGCATGCCTTGGATTGAATGTTTGAAAATTGTTCATTTAGAAAAGAAGACGATACTTTGGTTATCTATCAATTTGCAAAAGCCAGTGGTAAAAATAAGAACAAACTAAGTTCTTTTATTTAGTCGTATAGTGTGATTTCTCATTTAGATCAGCTAACACTATAGTGTCATGTATAGGCGCAGTGACAGAGCAGGAGGCTAGGGTGGGGTGTGGGGTGGAGGATATATCCTGGGGGTACAATGTCACTGCCTGGAAAGCAGTAGATGACAGGTTGGAGATTCCCTCTGGTTCCTTTTTCCCGACATGTTTGTTAAAAAAAATCTGGTAAATCAGCAGTTGTGATCTTACATATTTGATTTGTACAGAGGGAGACAAATTGAAGAAAACTCATACCCCATTATCTTCACCCTCTGCTTAACAGTCTCTTTGCCTCGGACTGTATATTTAATAATGTCGAAATTTCGGAGCTTTGACATCTATGCAACAAGTTGATCATCGCGTCACTGCATGCAGGCAAGCAGGGATACCATGGTGGTATATAGTGTCGCTGCCCGGAAAGCAGTGGATGGCAGTGAATCCCAGTGGTTTCATTTCTTTTTTAGGACATGTTTGTTAGATTGTAGATCAGCAGTTGCGATCATAAAAATGCAGAGGGTGACAATATTGATAACATTGATTATATAGCAGGGCGCTTATCATCCAACTCGACACCGCGATATATTCTTCAGACACTTCGCTTCCAACATGTTCTTCAGGTTTATAATAATGTTCCTATTGTTTTATGATTTTGTGGTTGACGTATAGTTGATGTTATTGTTGTTCTTGGGGGGTTTTTTTAATAATTCATACAGTATGTTTCAAAAACACATACTCACGCATAAAAATTTATATTGTAGACTTCATTCGAATTTAATTCAAAGATACAAAGAAATATTTACAAACACACACACACACACACACATACACACACACACAAGAAATGGTTGCACGTCACGAGCTAGACGTCCACGAGTCAAAAGTCCAAGAGTCGTTTCGTAACGACACGAAACTAAACGAAGAGTCATTTTGATACCGCCCACTAGCAATACTGCCACGAGTCATTATACTGCCAATGAGTACAACCCATGATCACGACTTATATAACTCACGAGTCATACAGCACACGAACTATTATAGACACTAAGTGAACAGGGCCCAGAGATCGATATAAAAAACAGACCCATGAACTTGGATACAATGTATATAATATTGCCTTGTGCCTAACTCGTGGGCCTGTTTTACTTGAACTCCTGCGCTGTGATGACTCGAGGCTGTATGACTCATGGACTTTTTTTTTTCAATGTCATAGATCGTGGGATGTCCCCAAAGAAAATATGACCCAGCGAGTATGCCACTCACCAATGCTGTTTTTTAGAGATTCGTAAATGTAAGGAATGAAAATATATGCAAAGAAAGAAATATATGAAGACACTCAGCAATATGCTTACAAAGCTCTTACATCGTATTATTCAAGTTGATCAGTTCGATTAATGTTGTTTGATCACACACACACACACACACACACACACACACTGCGAAAATAACACAGAAGTTCCCCTTCGGTTGCTAATAATGACCATTGCAGAGTCTAATTGATATTATCTTTCAATATTGTTGCTCCTTTTCAGTGCATAGGACAATCAGCAGTGGAACGCGCGAGAAATAGACCATAATATTTCCTAGCCATGTATACTTCTCAGAGAAACAGAGTCAGATTCAATTCAACCACGATTATACATGTCTGTGCTGAAGCAAACAATTCAAAATTTTCTTCCTATTTATCATGAAGGACGGTAACGGTCGAGTAGGAAAGAGAAACAGAAAATAGGGTCTATATACAATCTGACTTTATTCTTACATTGTTCTACAACACAACAATCAAATAATAAATTACCGTATACTCACCTGAAAATGATTACAAAAATGAATGAAAGAAATAGGAACAGATGTAACACAAAGGGGTTAATTGGGTGCATGTTTCAAATGTGAATATCAATAAGTGCATGGCTACCTATACATGTATACTCGATATTTATATAGGTCAACGATGTACAATTATTGAATTAGGATCCTGAGCAAACGCACCATTGTTGGTCTCTCATTAGGTTTTGAAATTTCGATATAAAGACTCAAATCAAACCGAAGCGAGCATAATATCTCGACAACCTCCGCAACGGTCAGAATTTACCGAACTGCTCTGTTCAGAATCGCCACTGCAGCGAAAGGTAGGGTCCATAATTATATTTAACATGAAAACTTTCTAGACAGCAGCCTTCCCGATCAGATCATAAATTTTCGTCACCTTTATGTGAGAGTGTCAGATGATTGATTGTATGTCGTTTCAAGCTTGGCTTTTACTTTTACAACTCCTTTCCTCCTCTCATGCTCGAGTAGACTATTATAACGTGTCCATATTGTGAATGATGTGTGACATATTGTGGGAACCGGGCGCCTTTGAATGTTTCTACAGATAAAATGGCGCTATATATAAATGCTGTTTCATCATCATCATCATCTAGGATACTTTTACCATAGTATGTTCCCTTATAGCGTTTACTTTATTCGTATATTTACTCAGGTTGCTATCATCCGGGTTTTTTTTTTTTTTTTTTTTGCTATCTACGTAACAATAGGGACACTTTAATTCTTTTCTTTCAGGCCGGTCATCTCAGTGCCATCCTGCAATGGCAAGCATTAGTGTATGGATTATGTACACGTAATGTGCTAGTAATCAAGCTGAATGTATAAATGATGGCCTTAGTTTGGCAACAAGACTTGAAAACATCACTTGAATTTTCTCAAAGTTCATCATTGAACTTAGTTTTCACTGTGTTGCCTCACAAAATTGAGAAATTAGAGAATCATGCTCTACGCATGCACGTATCGATCCTGCGATGTAGTAATTGTTTTGAATTTGGAAGACTTTCATAGTATATCTGCAAAGGTCTCGAATTAGGGAATTTCCCCCTATAATCTGTCATTAAGTCTTTGGTGTGTGAATCCACGATTGAATCCCGGAGGCTACCTCCGATATCAGCTTTAACTCTGTCAGGACCACCCTGCTAAAATCTATACTCATATTGCGTATGAACATGTTGCTAAAGGTCTGAAAGAGTGAACTGAATCCAAGGGGAAGTCAGTATCAAAATAGTGAGAGTTATTGTATCTCCTTTCCGGGTTTGTAGTGGCTCACAAACTGCATAATATTGCCAGCGTACGCCAAGGTAAAATATTCATATCCTAAATGTGGGTAAGATATTCATTTTCAGGGGATCAATCATTAAATCTCTGCTCTATTGAGTATGAGATGATAACTGTTGATGAAGAGAAACATTTTTTTTTTAATTTCCTGACCTATTTTCATCAATATTCTCTTCATTTCAGAATACACGCTGTGCCAGTCGTATCTTATATACCTTAGAGTGTATTTCACCTTATAACCAGAGTGTCAATCGTTTTTGGAAAAAAAAACAACAACGACAACAACGTACGATGATGAGTGAACAAGTTAATGAAACGGCTGGACTGATCTCGTTCACACTATCATCTATCAGTGTAAATACACAGTGGACAGTGGAAACAGTAGAAAATGCGACGTTGTTCATTGTGACGTCAGTGCGTGTCATAAAGGGATCTGGTTGGGTGTGGCACTTCATTTGGTCCTGGTCGACAGTCCTACAGCTGATATGCTCCGTGCTGGGAATCTTTGGCAATCTACTCGTTCTACTGGCCTTATTCAAACGTGGTGCTACACACCACACCACGGATATCTTCATAGGGGCACTTGGGCTGGCAGATTTTCTTACATCGGTGTTCATTTTACCACTTCCGGTGGCGAAGGGAGTCCCAGACACTTTGGGAGGAGCCATATACTGCAAGGTGATCTTTTCTCGCTTTCTGATGTGGATGTCCATCCACGCCTCGGCCTACACCCTGACTGGTATGTCTGTTGAGCGATTCCTGGCCGTGATCTTCCCGCTGCGATTCAGCCAGTGGGTCACTCGTCGACGAGTGATCATCTACATCACGGCTGTCTGGATGTGCGCAGTGCCATCGAGTCTGTTTACCATCACCTACGAAGTGTCGGACGAGGGGTGCAAGGATACCAAGACACGCCAAGACCGCAATGTGGTGACCAACTACCTGTTCGTGCTTCGCATCGGTATCCCTGCACTTACCATGACTCTAACCCACATCATCATGGCCGTGTTTCTCCACCGCCAAGCAAACCGACATATTTCCATGGCAACCAAGGATGGAGGAGCTCCGATGCGCCACATCGCTGCGCGCAACCGTGTGGTGAAGATGACCGCTATTGTAGTCCTCGTATATCTGCTGAGTATCGGTCCTCACCAGATAGCTGTAACGACCACCTTCCTCAGGGGTAACCTCTCGGCCTACCTTTTCAGTCCACTCTATTACGTTTTCACGTTTTTGGCCTTCATCAACTCTTGCGCCAACCCGTTTATCTACGCAGCGCGCTACCCAAAGTTCCGTAGAGCAATTCTCGATATCTTCAAGACTACATCCAAAGGAGGAAACAAAGCGCTCTTTGATAATACGCTTGATTCCACTGGAAAGTCGAGAAACACACAGCACAAGCAACCAGCTATCTATCATGTCTCTCAAAATCCTTAAGAGTATAGGTCAAATCACCCCCCCCCAAAAAAAAAAAATGTACGTTTAATGGATTGATCCCACTGTTATCAGTAAATACGTGTTAACGCGCAATTTTACCTAACAAAAGAAGCAACTGTCCTCTAAATATCTAAATTTATCACACAAAATGTAATGAGAAACATTTAACGACGGAAAATAAGCAACCCGAAAAAGTGCGTATAACTACGTAAAGGAAGTGAAATCTCCAAATAGAGTACATTGAATACGACATACATTGACACCATTCTCAAATAATGTTTGAAATGACAGAACAAGTGATTTTGACAAGGAAACAGAAGCACTGGAAAAGATAGGCCTATGATATACAGAATAACTTATTATCAATCTAAACAGAAGAAAACTATATACAGGAAGGAACTGACAGAAAAAAAATGTGTGGAAAAAAAAACGTCGAAATCAAAGAAGATTAAAAAAAGGACAAAGGGTATGAATCTTTGGCCCCGTTGTGTCAACAGTGAAAAATTATGTTGATATTATTTGCAGTGTAATAAAACTGATAACTGATACGATTCCCACGAGAGTGTCACACTGGACTTGGAGGGGGGGGGGGGAGGGTCGAGTTCATATTCGTGAACGTGAGACCTGCACGTGCTTTGTTTTATGGATGCGTATACTTATTGTATAATAACTTGTTTTCTCAGAGTGATTTGCACGTGAGTTAAAAATGTTGAATGTGATTAATGAGGACAGTTGGTTGGAGCATGACAAGTTTTAGACAAAAACAATCTGTAGTGCCACCGAATCCTGGAAATAATGATAATAAAGAGAGATTGAGAGATAGATACTATTTAACATTCAGAAGTCTCCTGATCTCGACCCACGACAATTTTATGATAGCTCTGTACCAACAGAAGAAGAAGACGCACAAGGAAGAGTTATAGAGAGCACACACGGTATCTGGTATCATGGAGAGAGTCAAACGTCAAGTATAAGCACACATTGGAATATGCAGGGAGGTGGGAGGAGACCACTCGTAGTGATGTATAGGCGAGGGATCGATCCTGATTCTTGTATATCACACGATATGCTTCTGTAGATGAGATATAATGTTCATGTAACATTTTTGTGTTGAAGTACATTGTAATGATTGCTTTGTGCAAAGGTAATATTTTAGAAGATTTATATTATTAACGATTATATGATATTTTACTGTATTAACGATTATATGATATTACACTGTACAACATTATATTGCACTGATTACATCATGGCACAATATACCATCTAGATAATTATTGTAATGTGTTTTGTTGGTAGATCTTAATGAAGGTCATGATCATGACAGGCTGAAATCTTGATTAAATGGAAAAGCAGAGAGCAACATCAGCCTCAAACTTGATTTCTTCAATTCATTCATTCATTCGTCATTCCTTCCTTCCTTCATTCATTCATTCATTCATTCATTCATTCATTCATTCATTCATTCATTCATTCATTCATTCATCTTTATTGGTCGATATGCCAGACACAGAAAGTTTGTTTCCATTAACATTACATTGTACCAAAATAATCATGACAATACAAACACGTCTCACATCACAATTACATATCTCAATGAAAGGTACAATGTACACAAACAACATTCCACATATACATATTCTTGTTTCCACATCAAATGATTTAATGGTTTTGTGTTCGGTGAAATGGGAGTTTATAGGAAGTATAAAAAGAAAAGATGACAAAAGAAATTTCAAATTTTCAACTTGAGTTTCTCGATGTTAAATTCTGTATGGGGTCTAATGAGAAAAAAAAAACAGCTACAATTTTCAAAGACGATGAGAATAAAGTAGGTTGATATAGTTAATATTAATCCGTGTGACATTTCAGTTCCATGAATGAGGAGAGGTATACGAGAGATGAAACTATTTAGTATGGACTATTACTGTTCACTATACTCTTGTAAATTTGCTCACTATGTATATAGAAAAGTTATTACTTTCTACAAGTTGCACAACGCCTTAATAACTGAAAGACTCGAGGAGAGACTAAAATAGAGGCTTTCGTCCCCACCGAGTCCCATTTCGTTTTTACAGCAAACTTTGACACGGCGGAAGAGCTTTTAATGACATGATGTCACTTCAATGAGCTTACACTTCATATCAAAACCCTATGAGGCTCAATAACATACTATAAAGTAGGCCTGTATCTCGGCCTGTATATCCAACAGCTACTACACAGAAAACTTCGTAAATGCAGAAATGCTGAAATGTAAAGATGTTTTAAAGGAAAAAAAAGTAACTTTCGATGTTTCACTTTATTTTGCATTTTCTCATCGGTGTATTATAGTTTGTGATATCAGTTGACGCATTGAAGCGTGCCGCCATCAGATGGACATTCCCTATTAATAAGATTACAGCTGCACCTCAGGAGTTCTTGAAAGTCAGCGAATTTATGCATTTGACTCTTTAGAGACACTCGCAAAAAGTAGGTCGTGAAAATCATTTTATTTTTCAATTAGATAATTTGACTTTTTTCACTTTGTCACGTATAGGTAATTTGACTCTTTCAGGTATACGAGCAGCGTTTTTCTTTTATTTAATCGGTGAAAATAAATTTCAAGGATTTTAAACCGTCAAACCGACCAACGACGATGTTTGAATCACGTTATCGAAATTTCTCATATAGCTCATGGCCATGGACTTCTACTTTTGAAACACGTACGTAAGTTGAAGTGCTGTATACTATGAAGTGAAGGCAAGTAAAATCAAATCGCATCTGTTGTTGCTGCCAAGGAGAATTTACAAATTAAATAAAGATGTTGACAGGAGAACATAGAGAAAGAACAAAATGTGATTCTCAGGTAGGTTCCTCAATAAATTTTTGTTTTGTTTTGGTTTATTTTTGTTGAAATTGTATTAACCCACAATTTTGTACAATACTCCACTGCAAACAAAAATTAGTTATATTGTTAAACAACTTTAGTCACGAATGGCAATATCATTTTTAAAAAGATTTCAGCACTACCCACCTATATCAGCATAATATGCAAATGTCACAAGAAAAGTAATGACACTTAAACTCGCTGAATGATCCTAATCGATGAATTTGGAAGACCAAAATATTTGGCCCTCAGGGAACTTCAATAATCTGTACTTTTCATTCCCCTCACCTTCATACATACAAAATAATAACACAAACACACTTTAAAAACATACGGGCTCGCGCGAAATGTCGAACTCGTGGGCCCGAAGTTCTTGCTGCTTAGTGTCGAATTCGTAGCCTTGTTTGCCTATAAATGTAGTGTCAAACTCATGGACCTTTTTGTCTAGTGTCGGACTCGTGGGCCTTGTTTGCCTACTGTCGGACTCATGCATGGGTCTCAGTGCCTAGGCCCTAAATGACGAGCTCATGGGCTGTATGACGAACTCGTGGGTCGCATGACTCGCGTTTTTGTTTTGTTTTGCTTGTTTGTTTTTGTTTATGCTTTTGTGTTTTGTTTTTGCTTGTGAGTCGATAGTCTGATTTGGGGAGAAAAGTGGTAGCAAAAAAAAAAAAAAAAAAAAGGTGAAAAACCCCTCCCCCTTTTTTTTTTTGAGGGGGGGGGGGGGGGGGGGGGGGCTTGTCAATCGAGTTGACGAGAATTGTCATTGGGTCAACCCCCCACGGGTTAATTAGCCAAAAGCTATATCGGTGGATCATCCGTCGCTGGTACTTCATTATAAACTATATAAATTTAAATAATTCAATCAATTGATAGTTTACGGCTGAGATCTTCAGTGCAGCGTCAGCAGGCAGGCCCAGGTAGGGGTTGTGACATGATAGGATCAAAGAGGTGATTACCGCTTGTAGAGACCACAGTTTGCATTCGTAGATACAAGAGATATGTGCTGTCCCCAATAATTTTTTTTTTTTTGGGGTAGATTTTTAAAGTTAAATTTAAGTACAGGTAATTAATCAATTAAGCGTATGTCTTAATTGGAGCAAATTGCCCACCCGGCAGAGAGCTCTATAAACTCAAAAGAACAACATCAACGACAACAACAACCAATCTGCTATATACTGTAAAACATGATATATTCGCGGCATGAAATTTTCGCGAATTGGAGCTGACATTCTTTTTCGCAGCATGAAACTTTCGCGAATTGCCACTGGCGTTAAATGCATGTAGTGTAGACAAAAACTTTCGCGTGCATTTTAATTTCGCGAATTTTGGCGCTCGCGAAATTCGCGAAATTAATATGCACGCGAAAATTTCTCGTTTTACAGATAGTGATCGTGAGTGGTTTTCCCCGTAATTGAATACTTTTACTAGTTACTTCTGAGGCCTGTGAATGTGAGGGCCCCAGGATCTCGTCTAACTGAACCTGTCTGCCCTGGGCGGCGTGAGATGTCTCGTCAATGAATTACTTCTGAAATTCATGCTCTTTTGTCTGTCGGGTATGATTCTTCTTCTTAGTATGCAATTTCCGGCATTACCGTTCATCTGCGTATTGATAAAAAGTTCAGTTTTTCTGTATGTGACAAACACCACAGGGCAGTGGCACGAGATAGTCATGTCCCACACACGTAATTTTGTGTTGTCATATAGTTATAAGTCCCACACACGTAATTTTGTGTTGTTTTTAGCGGTGCGGGAGAGGTAGCCGACATAGATTACTAACAAACTACTACCACATTCTACCAGCTAACCTGAAGCACAAACATTGAAGCAAGACAAGAAATTATTGAAATAGATAGGGGTAGGGTCTAGACTAGACCTAGTAAAGGCTAAAAATTAGATCTAAATATAATTTATATCTGTTTTGAATTTAGATCTAGAGTCTAACGTTACTGTCTACACTGGTCTAACGTTAGAGTAAAATATCCCGTTTGCGGCAGTTTAAGCATTGTTAAGGTTTTTTCCAACTTGTAAACAAATCAGGCAAATTATTTTCAACCATTTCATATATCATAGACAAGATTATTCATTAATGCAATTGTTTTCATAAAAGAAATTTACCATTGACCAACGCAGTTTTCATGATTTACCAGGGCAAAACCCGGCACAATTTTCACCGATAAGGGCGATATGTGACGTAGTATTTCTGCTTGCGGCACGATGTACAATCCCTATGCAATATGCGCATGCTCCGCGATCTTTAGCTGAACGCCTTCACACGTCTCGCGAACATTGCGGAAGCACCAATTCCCATTGCGAGAGCACATGAAAATAGCGGGCGCACATGCATGTGCATTGGCCGCAAACAAGATCGCAATTCTGGCGGTGTTGTTGATGTCTTTCTCGTGTTTTTCTGCATTTTTTTATGGTAACATCCACTTTCTGAACTAAAATGGCGGCCCACATCGGCTCGTGAAAGTTCTATTTTATGTGAGGATATGTTTTCAAAATCCATGAGCATCGGGAAAACCATTATTCCTTAATTGTTATGTTAAGAAGTACCGAAAATTTTATTTTGGATGCGATATGTTGTCGTTTAGGTGAGAACATTTCACTTTCGTCAGAGATTGTGCCCATTTTATCGGTTGGTTTTTGTTGATTGCTAGCATGTTTATAGTAGATGTGTAGTGTGCATGTAGCAGTGCAATGCTGTGTTTAGCGGTATATTACCGTGTATGTTGTACCTGCCGCGAACGGCTGCACGGCCACTTACTGCCGCAGTTACTCTAGTCTAACTTTAGTAATATTAGTAGCCCAAACTTGAGCCAAACTGACATAACAGCAGCAATGGAGGTGGCAGTCTGACAAAAAGAATGGCACATTTATTATGCAGCCATAGCCATCAATGTAATTTAAATTTACAGTGAATTAAAATGTCAACATCCAAGTCTCCAACACGTAATTTTATATTTTGTCCACATTCTCTTTAGCTGTCCCACAGGTACAGGCAGCCTTGCCCATATCCCACACTAAAATGTAGGCCACAGGAATAAACTTGTGATTGTCAGAGACAGAGTAAACTAGTGTAGATGTAAGAAATATTGTCCGTGATCAATCTCGTGCTGTTGATATTTACATGTGTTTTCATCATGCTTATCTACATCCAAATTTCAGAATTTTCAGAGCCAGAGGCCCTTCCCATCCCAGAATTTTCCACATGCACATAGGGACCCTAATGTATTATTATTTTTATTAGTAGTAGTAGTATTAATTATTGTTATCATTATCACTATCATCATTACTATTAGTTTATACTAGAATGTAATATGATATTGATATGATATCATATGATACTTATACATGTATATTCCTAAAAGGCTAAATCAAGTTTTATATTAGATACTACTACAAGACTGGAACATTCTACCTGACCAGACCAGCAAAAAAAAAAAAAAAGGGGGGGGGGGAGCTGTTGTAGTACCCAAGTGCTCACTAACATGGCATTGTTATTGTCCCCGCCGAACGAGTTCGAGCAGGGGACTATGAAACGGGCTCCGTACGTGTGTGTGTCCGTGTGTCCGTCCGTCCGTCCGTGTGTCCGTCCGTGTGTCCGTCCGTGTGTCCGTCCGTGTGTGCGTCCGTGTGTGATCAAAATCTTCAATTTGCTACTTCTCTGTCATTTATGAGCCAATTTTGATTCTGTTTGCTTTATATGATAGCACTACATGGGAGCTTTGAAACTTCTACACAGAATTTCAGTCGTGACCTTTGACCTTGACCTTTGACCTATATTGTACATTTTGCTACAAAATGCTACTCCTTCGCCATTTCTAACCCGATTTCGATTCCGTTTGCTTTATGTGATGGCACTAGGTGAGGGCTTCAAAACTTCTACACAGAATTTTGATCTTTGACTTCTTTGACCTTTGACCTTGATTTTTGACCTGTATTGTACATTTTGCTACAAAATGCTACTCCTTCGCCATTTCTTACCCGATTTCGATTCCGTTTGCTTTATGTGATGGCACTAGGTGAGGGCTTCAAAACTTCTACACAGAATTTTGACCTTTGACTTCTTTGACCTTTGACCTTAATTTTTGACCTACATTTTTTGTACATTTTGCTACAAAATGCTACTCCTTCGCCATTTCTTACCCGATTTTGATTCCGTTTGCTTTATGTGATGGCACTAGGTGAGCGCTTCAAAACTTCTACACAGAATTTTGACCTTTGACTTCTTTGACCTTTGACCTTGATTTTTTATCTATATTGTACATTTTGCTACAAAATGCTACTTCCGGCGGGGACATATATTACGCACCGCGTAATTTCTACTTTTCCTTGTATTTTCCTTGAAAGTAGCCTTGTTATAAAGACTGTCTTGTTCAGATAGCATTTGTGTCATCTACTGACATATGTCTATACAGATGGTCTTCGTGTCAAGTTCTCACAGTTCTATTAGTCTAAGATCAAACCAGTGATTATGACATGGTAATTCATTATTGTGGTGTTTTCATTTTGAATTTACAACCAACACTTCCAGTCAGACCTGGCTTAGAAACCACTTGTCCTGTGAGACCATTGAAGCTGCTTCCGTGTGTGTCATTTCCCATGTTAATGTAGGCTCCTACCTGTGTGCAAAGGCCACCTGTACTTTTAAATGACCACTTTGTCCATCTTTTATAGATCTCTGTAAAGAGGTTTTGATTAACAACATCACTTGTTTTATGTTCCTGTCTGTAGGTGATTTTCAGGTTAATGGTTCTATGGTGATGTGTCAACATGGACGAGGAAACACAACTGGCGATAGCGCTTTCCATGTCTATGGTGGAAAAGAGCCATCACCAAACACCAGTCAACCTGTTAAATCAACAGCAAGAACAGAAACCCAAGAAGAAAGGCAGACCCAGGAAGAAGAAAGTTGGGTATGGAAACTATGTAGTTCCTTATTGAGAATTCAGTGTTTCTGGGAAGAACACTGAACTAGGGCTTTCTATAGCTCAGTCGGTAGGGCACCGGGCTAGCTCTCCGGGGGTCTCGGGTTGAATCCCGATGGAATCCCATTTTCTTTGCTCATTTTTCCATTAATGAAATTACTTCCTTTACTAGCACAAAACTACTGTAACAAGTCTAGTATAGTACAAGTTTATTTTTGTATACCTTTCATGCGCGCGACTGCACACATCGAAGAAGATGTGTTGACCATTAATGACATTTTTACATTCTATGTTATTGTGCGTGTAAAACAAAATTATCATTTTGACCAAGAAGTCCTTACAGAACAAGTCTATTACTGTAATTTTGCTTGTTTCTGTTTCCCTTTTCTTCAACTTTTTATTACATTGCTTTGTTGTGGCAGGGAAGAACTTGATGACAATACTCAGCTCGCCATGGCGATCTCGGCTTCACTGGCAGAGGAGACCAGGCAAAGGAACAGGAGGCTGGGTCAAGATGTAGATTCAGAAGAGACTGGAAAGAATGCAAAGACCAAGGGAAAGAGGAGACGCAGGGCGCCGAAGAAAGGACAAGAGTAAGTGTGATACATTTACTTTGCATGTCACATTTTTCGGAGGTCATCACAGCTACATGAACAATTCTCCATGGAAAGCTAGCTGCCTGAATTTATGATTTGTGTGGTCAAATCTGTTGTCTCAATTATCTCAGTAGAACACTCATCACACCTCAATGGCCACAAATTTTTCCCTGTGATGAGCATGCTTCATGCTATACATCAGGGCTACACACTTACACATTTTTTCTATTGGTCGACCTGTATGTCAGACCAGTAGGTACCCAGTTTTTCCATGTTTTACTGGTTTATTCTTGAAAAGGCTATTGGTCCGTCAGTTATTTTTACTGCTCAGGGACTGTCGGACCAGTGCCAGTGTGCAAGAATTGTATACATTTTGTCTGGCTCTATTCTCATTATTCACAATATTCATCCTGTCTGTTTGGATTGGTTTCTCAGGTATCCGGTTCTCCTGACCAGACAAGACGAGGAACGCCAAAACATTCTCTCAGAGCGCATCAATTCAATTATCATCCACACAGTGGTATGTGTAGACGAGGGTTTGTTGTTATCTTATTGTGTTATTGTTACCTGCCTCCAGTGTTGTTGTTGCCATTTTTGTTGTTGTTGTTGTTGTTGTTTTTATTTTACCTTTGCATGTGTTTTATTAATCATACAGTGATAAAGGAGGATGTACTATTTTGTTTACCTGAATAGAACAATAGAAGCAAAAAGAAAAACATATTAAGTTGTCATCTGTAGAAACTGCCGGAAGGAATAAAGTTCTTCCAATGAAGAGAATTAATCTTGGTTGAGGGAGATTTATGAGTAGACTTGTGGCAAGTAGAAATACGGCCAAACTAGCAGAACAATGAGTCTGAAGAGACAGGACACAAAATGATAATAATAATAATGATAATAATTGACAGTGCTTATATAGTGCATTATAACACAAAGTGATAATGTCCCTATGCACTCAAAAAATGAAAAGATTATACAAAAACATACAATTCCAACTTCTTCACCCTCACAGTCTTTGATGATGTGTAACACTTTGAAAGCTATTTTAATTCCTTAGTGCTAGTGGATATCATTTGACTGATTTGGTAAAGGTTTTTTACTTTTCTGTTGGTAAATCTGCTTCAAATGTTGCCTCATTTCAAAGGGCATTAATATCAGTAATTTAGGAATGTCTTTACTGAACGTTTGGTAGTTATAGTAGTTCAACATTATTATGCTATGTAAGAAGCATGTTATAAACAGTAGTAGGATATGCACCAGTTTTTAAACTGAATAGTTAAAACAAATTTATAATATATGGCATTCATATTTGCTTCCTGAGGTTTCCTTGTTGCCTGAATACTTCTATGCGTTTAAAATTAAAGGGCTTTCATGTTATTTCAGGAGGACGAAGACTCACAGCATCTTCAGCAGAGCAGCCGGATTAATCTGAAGTACGATAGCTCCCAGCCCAATCATGCTCCTCTCTCTGAGTCATACCCAGACTGTATCTTGGTAAGTAGTTGCTCATGGAGTGGACAATCACTGGTACAGAAGGACTAGAACCAGTCCTGTCCTTAAGGAAAACATGAGTTTTAGTTTTAGAACGGTTAGAAGCAAAATGATACTTATGAGTCCAGCAAAGTAACAAGACTCTGTAGATAAAAGGAACACTTTTTTTCTCCCTCTCTCCCTCTGTCTGCAGGAATACATTTCAACACAGTGGGGAAGAGATTGCTTTTGTAAGATTACCCGTATATGATAACCTGTACATGCAAAATAACATCATACTAAGGCTATGAATGTTATACCAATCGTTTTGATATCATTGAAACTTCAGTAAATGTATTTCAGCTAACTGGAGATAAAAATCACAAGTCATAAAAATTGCATGTGTGAAAAATGTAAGAGACATATGAATATTGTGTGTTATGACATGTGCACTATGGTTCAAGATATTTTTCTTCTATTCTGATATCCCTGTCTTATATTGGTTAACGTTTCTTTTCTATTTGCTTCTGAGAGATTCAAGCAGGTCTCAAACTGTGGCAAGCTACAGGGGAAGTTACAGGAGAGGCGTTAAATAGTGAGCGCGCCTTCTATGTCAAGCAGCTGGAGTCTACCATCACACCTCAAGAACAGAAAATGCACCGCAGTCCGGAGAAATCTCCAAGGAAGACCCCACGGAAGGCTATCCACAGACAAAGCCAGAGTTCTCTGGTATGTGGTATGAAATTATTCAGGGAAAATTGGCTCGCAGCTGTTGCCATACTTGATATTGTTCATACTCATTCATTTTGCATTGAGCTCATAATTGTTGAATAATAATAATGTGGAATTAACTACTTAAGTTAGTCTTTTTTTCATTTGTTCTTTCTTTGCATAGTCTTGCATTCAGGACATTAAAAACAAAAACAACTGGAAATCATTAAGGAGTGATGTGGTAGTTGCGGGAGGTTGTGCATTAAAGGTCCTGTTTACCTTTGGGAACAGTGATTTTAAAAAATTTCAAGATATGTCATTTAATGCATATGTGTAGGTCTGTTGTGCCACAAAACATCCTATCATGTAAAATTTTTGCGATAAAGCCTAAAATATAGGGAGATATCTGTATTTTTCTCAGTAAACCGTAACTGTAGACGGTTTAGTCTGGAAATATTTTTATTATAACTATTGTTCACATTCTGTATATTTAACAATACTTAATATCGATTTTACTGATTCAAATTTTTACAGTGGTTATTTTTATCCCTAACTCACATTTTAGAACTGTTTTAAATAATAATAATAATAATACATACAATTTCTATAGCGCCATTTTCCACTTTAATTAAATGCTCAAGGCGCTTTAAATCGAAGCGAAAAGACTGAAGATGCAAGTACAACACCATGATTGAAGAAGATGAAGAAGCAGAAAAAAAAAAGGACATGAAAGTCTGTCTTCAAAAGGGACTGGTCTTCAGAATGCACTGCTAAACAAATAGGATTTTAAATTACTCCTAAATGATGTTATGGAACTTGAGTTTTTCAGCTCACGTGGAAGTGAATTCCACAGTGTTGGTCCAGCGTGAGCGAAAGCTCATTCCCCCCAAGATAAAGCACTAATGCTGGGTTTTTGTTTCATCTGCAAATGGTAAATTATGCCTTTAAGTCATCTAAATGCAGTGTGTGAAGAAAAGCCAACATATGCAAAGGAATTGATGATTGTATTATTATTTGCATCTACTTTGGGCAGAAAAAGGAATACAAATATTGTATTACAGTGTGTGACCCATCAAAACATATTAATTGAAAAAAAAGGCAATCATCTCAGGAATGCTTCCCTCTGCCACACACCAGGACCAGAGCCAGGATGGCACAGAAGATGCCCTCCTAGACCACACCCAGGCATTGGGGAGGACCATCCAGTGTCTGGCAGACTTGGCAGAGGAGGGGGCGGAGGAGGGGGTGGAGGATGGAGAGACAAGTTACCGGGAGGAGTCGAACAGGACCGTAGCAAGTGGGTTTATCCCTCTAGAGGAGGAGGATGCCAGGGTGAGTACCCATCTTGAGTCTCTGTCAGTGCAACAAGTCCCAGAAAACATTTTTTTTTGGGGGGGGGGGGGAGGGGGAGGGGAGGCTTTGTGTGGTATATGTTAATGTAGAGTGAAAAAAAAAGAACTCCCTCATTAATGCCATTTGCTGTGTGTATGTAAATATTTACTTTGGTTGCAGAATTTCCCAAATCCTCTTACATGCTAAATTTATAACCGATTGTTGAATTGGCAACACTTATAAGATGAATAAAATTCCATGTTTTTTTCTTAAATTGTCTATTTCTCCAGTGGCTGAAATTTTGTTGATTCTTGCTTGATTTTATACAGATTTAATGAATCAAAACCGATTTCTAAAATCTTTCGTCAGCATAAGGTACACAGTGAAGGTCAGATTTGTCCATTTAATGATGACCAAATGAGAACTTCTAAAACAAAGTTCTCCCCAGTACTGATGGGTTAAATTGTGTCATCACAACAATAATCTGTCCCCACAGCAAGAGTGAAACTGATATTGCTAGATATTACCCTTTAAAGACACATGAGGGCCAGAAAGGTACATTCAGTGGTTTTAGTACATTGGTATGTAAAGGTGGTACGCAACAGTATGGAAGCTCAGTATTTCTTCAGTTTTTATCTTCATTCCATCCATTTTTATCATTATACCCCTCATGCAGGTGGAATAAGAAACATGAAATGACATTTTTTGATAGTCATGTTGTTCTTGTTTCATCCCATCCCAGAGTGTGAGTCCCATGGATGGGCCAACAGAGGACCAGCTCCATCTCCTGGCGGACCTCTCCTCCATAGTCAACACCTCCACACTGAGCGATGTCCTGATTGAGATCGATGATGGGAGCAGGCTGCATGCCCATACTTTCCTGATACAGCTTCGATGCTCCCCCCTCGCCTCGGTAAGAAGACCAAGGGCAGTTGTGATGGTGTAGAAGTTGGTTGTTATCTCATGTTTGAAGAATATTTGCCCCATCGGCTAAATGTTCTTGGCGTAGTTGTAAAGCTCTCCATGGAGTTGTCCTTAACCAGCAGAGAGAGAGTCTTATGATGTAGTAGGCTCAGAGGGAATTGTGTTATGGTATGATAATTATGTTGTTGAAGTCTCAGAAAAAGATATACTGTAGAATAGAATGAGGAAGACAAGGAAATAAAGGTAGAGGGCAGTAGTCATGATAAGGAAAAGGGAAAAAAATTGTGACTGTACTGGCAGATCATGACATTGATGATGATGATGACGATGATGACGATGATGACGATGATGGTGGTGGTGGTGATGGTGATGGTGGTGGAAGTGATGGTGGTGGTGATGATGATGATGTAATACAAATGTGTGTGTATGAATAATGAAAAGGATTTACAAAGATTAAAATCATTTGATAATTTGTACAAAGTGTTGCCTGGAGTGGGTAAGGAAATAAGCTGTCTTCAGACTAGAGCTTTTATTACATGAATGGATAGACATAAAATGATTGCACTGCACTCGTTTGCCAGACCATGATGAAGAATAATTTGTGCCATTAATTACTTGTGACCTGCAATGCACAGGTATTGGCTGAGACCTCTGGCAGGTATGATGACAACACTCCGGTCATCAGAGTCTGCAACATTTCCTATGAGGCAATGGAGAGCATCTTAGCATACCTGTATTCTGCTCAAGTCAACATCGATGAGAGAACAGCCATCGAAATTGAGGCTTTTGCTAAAAGGTAACTGTGCTAACTGAAAAGGACCAACTTGATTTTGTTTGATATATGCAAGAAACACTTTAATGACCCCAGGAATACATCAATTTTGATTCTCAATGGCTTAAAATTACTGTGTAGACTTGAATGGAATACTAAAATGGAAGAAAGTCAGTACTAGTGTGTAATAAAAACTGATACAAAATACTGTATGAGCATACTGGAAAAGACAAACTTGTAATGGACTGATTTGATTTAGCAGCATTTTGTTTTGAAATGATTTCTGCATATACTGCTTCTATTGACTGAATATAGAATTGAATTGAATTGAATTGAATATTGTGACTTACTTCCAGAATTTAGTCATTGATAGTCATATGCCAAAATTTTGCCATCTTGTTTGCTTGCGGGGTGTAGTCCTACCTCCTGCTATGGATGTGGGTTCAAATTAGATTTCCTGGACAGTTAGATTTGATTCTTAATTCCATGTGTGTCCATGGATCATCAGAGAAAAGAAATGCCACTTTGACATGATTTCTTGATGGATACCCTGCTCCTCTGTAGGTATGACTTGCCTGACCTGGCTGCACACTGTGAGCCATTTCTGCAGAGTGTGACTGAATCGAAGACATCTCGAAAGGACAGTCAGCGCAGTGAACTGGACATAGTGGACAAAGACCTGAACCAGCTCATCGACAGTCTCTGGGAGGACGAGCAGGACGAGGTGAAGGAGAGGGATGGGAGTAGCGATGGGGATGGAACATCGGACAGTGATGGTTGCAATAATTGCTTTGATGATGAAGAACTCAGTGACATCTATGAAATGGCATTGACGCAGAGGTTGCAACACGACCGCAAAGAAAGCAGCACTGCTTCACCATCAACCATGCAACTTCTTCAGAACGAGTTGCCATGTGGAAATGAACAAAGTGCCGATCTCGCCAGCAAGGTCCGTTTGTGTGGTGAAAGTGAAGATGTCATTGAAGTGGAATCTAGTGACACCAAGGGCATGTGTGGTTCAGAAAATGATGACAAGAACCTGGATGAGGAGATGGTTATTGACTCAGTGGTGAGCCAAAGAGATGCGTCAAGCAGAACAAATGGTGATGGTTATAGTGCAGATAGGGATCAACAGGAAAGAGAGACTCTCATTAGTGAGAAGAATGTCCATAGGTCAGTGTCAAACAGAACACCTCATAGGTTCAGAGGAAGAGATGAGGATGATGAAAGTGATGATGATGACACTAGTACTGTCATCAGAGACAAGAAACTTCCTAAACAAGAAAATCAAGGCAGAGAATCTCTTTCTAGAGATGATACTGGTTGCCATGGAGATATGGGAGTTGAGCCAGTATTGGTGGATGACCAAGGGAGAGTGGAGACATCAGAGGAGCCAATGGACATTTCTGAGGACAGCTCTCCTCAAACACGTTTCCACTTTAAAAGAAAAAATGGCAATACTGCACGTGACAATAAAGTTTCAAGTGTCGCAACTTCTACAGAACAGAGCATAGATGCCCAGGATAGCTCTCCTCAAACGCGTTTTCACTTTAAAAGGAAAACTGACAATACTGGATGTGACAATAAAGTTTCAAGTGTCGCAACTTCAACAGAACAGAACATAGATGCCCAGGACAGCTCTCCTCAAACGCGTTTTCACTTTAAAAGGAAAACTGACAATACTGCATGTGACAATAAAGTTTCAAGTGTCGCAACTTCAACAGGCCACAGCATAAATGCCCAGGACTCACCAAAGTTTGGTTTTAGGAGTGACAAGAATATGAGCAAACCTTCTTCAAGGAGAAATCTTTGTTTCTCCAATCATGATAGATTACCCAGCAATGAAAACCTCAAACCATCAGAAACTGTTTCAGATGGTGGAGGGACAGAGTTGCGTGAGAGACAAACAGGCAGCCACACAACCAAAAGCCACATGGAAACTTCAAAAGAGGAATCCCTCTTGCATTCAACTCAAAATGACATCCAAAACTCTTTCACAGCAAGTTTACCTGAAAGTTTAGAAATCGATGCTGCTACCGACAATGACGTCAGGTGCTATCAGCCGGGGTCACCCAAGCTCATGGAGTCTGATGATGAGGCGTCCTACCATGAGAGAACCTCACAGGGTGAAGATGATGAAGTGGTGCTGTTGACATGTGACTCCGACCAGTCCTGCGGGAATTCTCATTTAAAGATCAAGGAACACCTTCATGATGAGGGGAAACATAAGAAGAAGAAGTTGAAGAAGAGGAAGAGGGTGAGTGAAGATGCCAGTGAAGCTGTCACCGATCTCTCTGTTGATGAGAATGAGGATGAGAATAATGGAAGAGACGCAGCTGTGACTGTAACCCCAATAAGGGGGAAGCCATTACTGGTTCGCAGCCTGTCACCTGAGAGGACCGAAGAGAAACTGTCATTGCCACAGGGTCATTGTGAGGGAGACAATGAAAGTACTGATGAAAAATCATTCAAACATGAACATGATAGTATGGGTTGTAGATCCATGTGCCTCGATTCATCCTTTTCCCCAAGAGTAGTTCTTCACAAGATTAAGCTCACTGAGGAGCAGAATTGTGCTGAGACCAAAGATGACATTGTTGGTGGTGTAGCAAGCAATAGTGGGTTCTCAGATCAGGTGGATGGCAGAGGCCGTGGCTCCAAGCTGTCCACAGAGGACACCTCCGCTCAAGAGATCGACACTTCATCCAGCAACAGAAAGCAGTGTGAGGTAATTGCAGTTGATGGTTCACCCATGTCAGTCCATGGAACAGAGAACGTATCTTTCCTGGGGAATACGTCAGATGACATCTTCTCTCCATCACCAACACCCTCGCCCACATTCGGCAGTTTCGCCAGAGCATCTCAGCTGTCACAGGCTCAAGCATTTAGCTACAGCAATGACAGGCTACAAATTCCACAAGAACCTGAGCAAAGAGAGAGGTGCGGCGGTGGACCAAAGGGGACACTTGTTGAGGAGGATTGTGAGAAACGGGAACAACCGGTACAGTCACCCTCCGCAGAGAGAGTGAACTCAAGTTCTTCTCTATCGGCATCGATTGTGAGGAGAAAAACTCAAAGGTGCAGTGGCAAGCCTGTGGAAGTGATTGCGAATACCAACTCAGGTGGAAGCAGTGACTCCCATGATGTGATAGAGGTCAAGAACACCAGAGATGACATATCAAACTTGGATTCACCTGCAAGTCAGGCATCATCACCCCTCCCTCAGGCTTTTCAGGAGTCGCCCTTGTTGCCTGTGACGACCACATCACCCACTCCAGAAGGCAATTCATTAAAGATCTTGTCCCCTGATGCTAGTGAGGAGCACATGGAGGAGAGATTTGCCTTTGATGTGGAAGAGGGCGGCACTTTTGATGAATTTGATGTGTACTGTGATTTTGATGCTGTTGGGAATAACGCCTTACCAGATGATGCCCAGAATAAAATTCAACAAGAGAAGAGCGACACATTGGTAGCTGATAGCAGTTTGTCAGAAACTGAACAGGGAAAGAGGAAGAGTGATTGCTCTGGAGGATTGGAAGAATCCGTGAAGGAGATGCCCCTGGAAGCTTCAAAAGGCCGTGAGAGGAGGAAAATAGGGAACAACAGCACTGGTAGCAGAGGGGCAGGTGATCGGTTAGCTCCAGCTGTGATGAACTTAGAAAATCCTGCTGACTGCAGTATAGATCTTACAGAGGAGGAGGAAGAGGAGGAGGAGGAGAAATATAGCACTGGTCAGCACGGTGATCATACCACATCACATGTCGATGGAGCTGATGATGAAAATGTCTTGGTGAGATTTCATGTCTGATTTTAAGTCTCTGATTTGTAAACACAAACTTCAACATTTGTAACAAGACTTGAATACAGCACACTTGATTTCTGCCTTCACATACTGTATATGCCGTATATTTAGTGAGTCTAATTTTTCGCGAATTGGGACTTCCCAACAATTTCACGAGTGGTTAAATTCACGATTGTGAAATACAGTCACTGAATGGAGAAATGTATGTGTGTACGTCACATTCATGTCTGGACCACAGTTGATATTTCCGTGTGTTTTTAAATTCGCAAATAGCACTAACTGGCGAAATTCGTTAAAATAAAAACCTCATAATATATTCAGCATATACAATAGTTAATATTATGGAATCAAAGGCAATAAAGGATAGGATATGGTTGGGAAATATAAATCTTTTCATTGTTTATTATAACTGTTGGATTTGGTGTTGCAGAAAGAGACTGTAGTAGACATAAAAGGGAATTCCTGACTGGCCATTATTTCTTGCATAAAGGGTGGGGGACCAGAGGTACTGAACAGTAGCCTTTTTGGTATGGGTATTGTATAGAGCACTTGGATAATTAGCTTTTGATTTTTGTGATCAAAGATGCGTCCAGGAGATAACCTCACGTCAAGGAGAACTTCACAGCCTCATGAGGAGCAGCAGGATGGAGATATCTTAAGTCAAGGACCAGCTGAGCTTTTGGACCCATACCTTCTCCAGGAGCTCACCTCCCCTAACTGGTCTTTTGATGAAGGTTTGTTGCTCCTTCTTTCTCATAGTTAATTCAAAATATATAATTTCTACTGCTAATGATTTAAAAGAGAATGTAATGCATCTCCATTTTGTTTTGTTTTTTATTGTATTGAATGAGTCTAGGTGCTGTTGAATAAAGAAACTTAAACATGTATGAGTATGTAGGACTTTGAACCGTATTCCAGATATACCAGTGGTTGTATGTACATCCATGCATTAAAACAATTTATGAAAGAGACAGTCAAAGATTAAGATTAAGCATTCTATGGTGCGGGGGGCTCCCAAGGGCCCATGGATCATTTGAATGGTTGCTTCAGCCTGCATTACAGGGGTAGTACAGTTTTGGTCGAGATGGGGCTTTAGATTCCAACTTCTTTTGATAATTTTTTGAGGTAATGAAAAACCTCTTATGAAATATGAAAGAGCATATAATTCTAAAATGAACTCAAAGTTTATTTGAAGAAGATTGGTTTTGAAATGGATGAGATATCCTAAACAAAGTTACACTAATAAAAGGTAGGACCCACCTTTTACCAGGATCCCTTTAGTTTGTTTAACTTTGTTTTTGGATATCTCAGTCTTTTCAATACCGATTTTCATCAAGTAAAATTTCAATTCCGTTTAGAATTGTATGCTCTTTAGCATTTCATAAAGTGGCTTCTAAGTATTTCGCAAAGAGTTAAAAGCTGAATCCTTACCTCAACCAATTCTGTACTAGCCCTTGATTTGGCATATTATCAGTGAGATATTTTGTTTCACCAACCGATGAATATTCTTTCAAGAGATTCAGGGAGTGGTATTGATATAAGTGAGCAACACAGGTAAATGCGTACCACTTGTATTTGAATAGATACTGCTCAGTTTTTGTAGCTTGATAGCTGATACTATTTGTCCGATCCCCCACTAATGTGGCATCAATACTTGTGGGAAACATCAGAGACAGAAGTCATCAAAGATGAATGTGAAAGCTGTAGCAATTACGATAGAGCAAGAGAAATTCAGGAAGGGAGGGTCCTTGAGCCCCCTGCCCTCCCTTAGCCCCCTTGGGGTTAAAACTGTTTAGACTATTCAGTGGATTGGTCTGTGCTTCATTGAAAATCTAATGCTGATGTTAACAGGTGATTGGGTTTTGCCAGTTAGTGCTCACCTAACATTTTGTGTGTTTGGGTTGTTTTATTATCATTTTGTTTTGTTTTGTTTTGTTTTGTTTTGTTTTTTGGTCATTTGCAGGTGCTACACCGAAGACATCCAGGCTCCTTGGAGGGGGTCCCAAGGGGTCACCCAGGTTTCTTGGAGGGGGTCCCATGGGGACACCCAGGCTCCTTGGAGGGGGTGCCATGGGGACACCGAGGCTCCTTGGAGGGGGTCCCAAGGGGTCACCCCAGCTCCTTGGAGGGGGTGCCGTGGGGACACCCAGGCTCCTTGGAGGGGGTGCAATGGGGACACCCAGGCTCCTTGGAGGGGGTTCCACGGGAGATGAATACTACTCACCAGCTCCCATCACACCCATGCCTGACTACAACTCCATGCTCACTCCAGCCTTGAAGGTCAGACTTAAGTCCTTCAAGATCACTTCTACTTCACATTTAGGCTCACTTGTGTAAAGATCAATAATTTGTAGCTCAAAACATATTTTCAGGGGCCCTGGAAAAGATATCCATGTATGCAATATGTGTAACTCAGATATTAAATGTTCTCACAGTATTTTGATGTTCACCTTGGCCAATGAAAAATTGTGTACAGATTGATGTCTGACAGATGCTGTAACCACAGTTACTGCTTAAATATTAATTTTCATGCATATTCTATTCATACATTCTTTATTGCACAGAAAGAGCTGAGGAAATTCGGGGTTAAGCAGCTCAGCAAGAAAAAGGCCAGGTTGCTCCTCTCTGAAATATTCTCCTATCTTCACCAAGGTGAGTAATGGAGACAGGTGTATGTGAAATTAAGTTGACTGTTTTGGCAAATAATGTGTCACAAATTGCAGCCGTGTTTATTCTCATGGAAATGCGAGTGGACAAATAAAAATAAACTTGTTTTATTCATTTTTGTAACCTGCTTATGTTGTATGAATACATGTGAATGTCAATAACTGTTCCAACAAGCAAATGAATTACTCAAAAAGGTAAAAAAAAGTATTTGGTAAAGGGTAAATAATTGTTATGGAAATCTGACGAAAATGAGAGCATTGAAATATCTGTATTAAGGCTTTGTTTGTTGTTTGTTTGTGTATTTGTTTTAGGGGAGAAAAAACACTACTGATTATCTCATGGCTCAAAATATCTTATACTACTCACTGTGTGTTTGCATGATAAGAAGGTAATGACAGTTCTCTTTATTCTTGTGGGTTAACCTAGTGGTTTTCAGGTTAAAGGAAAAAGAAAGATAAATTCTTCTGTACCGGTACATTGTCTGTTGAAAAAGAGAATATATGTACACAAAGTCATTTGCATGGCCCATTACGAAATGATGGGTTTTATTTTTGCTTCCCAGTCAATCCAGAGGACATGTCAGATGAAGAGATCCAGTCTGAACCCGACCCGCCAAAGACCAAATCACAAAAAGGAAAAGCGGGGCGCAAGAAGAAGCCAAAGCAAGCTGCTTCTGAGATCAACTTGACTGCAATGGATGAGGCATCCACGAGTAAAGAACCTGGCAGAGGAAAGACGTCCAAGAACGGGAAAGTCTCTAAGCCGAGGAAAAGGAAGACGTCCAGCGAGCAAGGAAAAGGTGACACTCCCGTCAAGAGAGCAAGAATTGGGAGCAGTGTGGCATCTCAGAGGTTGGAGGGAACCTGTAGTGTGGTTTCCAAGGAAACAACGTCAAGGAAGGCATCATCTGCTGGCAGTGATGTGAGAGATGTGGAGGACGACGAGATGGGACCACCGGAAGTAAGAGGGTCAGATGCACTCTCCTGCAGCCAGACTAGTACTGAATCGAGCTATGACAGGTAAGTGTTGATGGCAGCGGGATTCCACGCCATGTGAAGGCTTAGGGTATTGTTTTGTTTTGTGTTGTTTTGTTATGTCATGTTCTATTTTTAACCCGTTGAGGACGAGTCCCGAGTATACTCGGGCAGGTGTCTATGGGAAATGCGTGTTGTTGTAAAATCAGTCTGTCCTCAACGGGTTAAGAGAGACATCACCCGGGCATTCAGATCCTAAGAAGTGTTTATCTGTGATTTACTTGTCATGACTGAGGATATTGTACTGATGAGCAGTGATTAATGAATTGCCATAGAGTGTGCAAGGAGTGATCTTTTGATGCTTTCCACTCCAAAGCATAATGATGTGTTTAGCAGTGTTCAGTTGAGAGTGCTTTGTGTCTTTGGATTCCAGTGTGTCATCACTTTTTTTTTTTGCTCAATATTTATTCAAGTTTGGAAATTGTTGGGAAAGTTTAAAGCATTAGAATGTCAGAGAATTAATGAATTTTGTCATCACCGAAGGACCTTCAAACAGCTTTCATTTGTGCCAAGTTGAGGGACATGTTAGAAAACAACTGATTTGCATGGAAGTTGGTATGTCTGTGTTCAGGTATTTGGTTTTGTGGCTACCTGGCAGGATAAAAGGTGAACAAGACGAGTGATTCTTGTTACTGTACTGGCCTCTTGATATTGATGTGAACTGTTTTCCTTTTTTTTTTTCTATTGAACACTACAGTAACAGGAGTGATTTTGGAGAGAGCATTTGCCATGAAGATGGCGAGGAGGATGATGTCATCTTAGCATCCCAACAGGTAAGAATGATTTGACAGCCTCATTGGTTTGCCCCTTGAGTACACCATCCATCCAATGGAGTCCTTTGTGCGGGGTCCACTGATCTCAATAGGAAATACCTTGATATCTCATTGGCCAATCACTTTGAAGTCAAGATGCCGCCATCTTGCCATGCACATCACCCATACACTTGTGTACAGAGCTCATGACATCATGTGATCTTAGTGACAGTCTCTGCTGGAAATTAAGTGTATGTCCCCATAGAGTGTGAGTGGTAAAATGGCAGTCCAGTGGCTTTGATCATTTGTACAGCAAAAATGGCCGATGAGGTATCTAGATACTTCCTGTAGAGATCAGTGGCTGAGTCTAGCAAGCTGATTATTCAGCTTAACTCCTGAAGTAAAGTATGAAGCAGATGAAATTATGATGTACACCTGAGTGAAGTGGGACATAATGGTTAAGACAAAAGCAGGGTTTTAGCTCGGAACCTACTGTTTGAATATTGACAATTCAGATCCTCATCCAATATACCACAGTTCTCTTCTTGTACTTTTTGTATTTATTCGTCATCTTTACTGCACTTTATTATATCCATGAGGTTATTTGCTTAACACTGATTAATAAGTTTTTAGACAGGTAATGATTATTCATTTCAGTGAAATTAACACCTGGTTAGTTACAATTTAGCATAGAATTCAAGTGATTTAAAGACTGTAAATCACATACATCCGTTTCCCTTGATTAATTGTATGTAATTTCTATATCAAAATCATAATGAATAAATATTGTCCTCGGAATACCCCAGCCGTGATTGTATGCTTACCCATTTTTATTATAATATGAAGGAATTTGAAGGAACACCAGGACAAAATTTGGTAAACTTTGCCTTACTTTAGTTTGTGAATGTGATTCTACTTATGTATGAGTAAAATGCCTTTTTGATCCTCAGGTAAGAGATATGGTCGCAGAAGTATCTGCTTACATCAGGAGCAACAAGGACTTGCATCACAAAATCCTCTCATACCAGGTGAGTGATCATTCAAGATTGTGGAAATAAACAATAGTTGTTGTATTTTAACTGTGCATTGATATAAACCTAGCAAAGATTGAAGATTTGAGGAGGAACACAAAATCTCTTTTCTCGTGAGTCCCACAGGGGAGCCTGACCTCCAAATAATCTTAGACCCTGAGTGTTCTCAGTCCGTATCCAGGGGCAGATCCAGGAATTCTGTAAAGGGGAGGGGGGGGGGGGGGCGCAACTAATATTACTGGTGCCACTTTCGGGTTTCATTTCATTTTTTTCTTTTTATTTCTTTTGTTTTTAACAAAAAATAAAGGGGGCGTGCGCCAGTTGCGCCCCCCTCTGGATCCGCCAAAGATATCTCATTGTGTACAAGCAGGATGTGAGTTCCTATTTTCCTAGAAGACAGCTGTATGTCTGCCTGGGATTGCAGAAATTGCATTCAGATGAAAAGCTGAATAACCTCCTGACAGCTGGAGTTAACGTCAAAACCTAAGATTAGATAGTCACATGTATAACTAGGTGTTGAGTGGTATTTATCAATGGCCATGTTGCACTGAAAAGTGAATCAAATACAAGTATGCAATATGCCACTCAAGAGTTACGCACCAAGACAGTTGTTTTCGTTCATGATACACAACGCTTGCTACTGTGCTCCTATGGGTTAGAATGTAGCAGTGGAGCAAGCAATATACATGTAATGTTTGCACGTACTGCTTTTATTCAGAAAGATACGGAATGGCTGCATGTCATTCTCAAACTTTTGCGAATCCACTAATTCAAAACCAGCCAAGATGAGCTTCTGGGAACTTTAAGGTCAAAATCGAATATGTTTAAAGTATATTTTCATTTTTGAAGATGTTCATATATGAGAATGCATGTATGGGGAAAATAAGAGAATGCACCAAATGCCTATGACTGTATGATAGTCATTTGACTTTATGTGTTTGTTCTCCAAGGTCCTGAATTTGGAGGAATTGTACAAAGAACTGAAGGAAGCCAAGATTCCATGCTCGAGAGTCAAGCTCATGGATTTTCTTGATAGTCAGGTATGGCACATTCTGTTATCAGAGTTCTCATTCTGAGCTCATGATGCGTGCTTGCAAACTTTTGGTGGCATAATTTATTTCCTTTTTTATGCCTCCACCGCGAAGTGGTGCCAGAGGCATTATGTTTTCGGGTAGTCCGTCCGTCCTTCCGTCCGTCCGTCCGTCCGTCCGTCCATAATGAATTTTGTGGCAAGCGTAACTAAAAAACCTTTAGAGGTATCCTAATGAAACTTGGCATGTATGTATATTAGGGGGTGAAGTTGTGCCTATCAACTTTTGGGTGCACATGCTCAAGGTCAAAGGTCAAAAGGTCAAGGTTAAATACATAAAATTTCACTATTTCCTCCATATCTATGCATTGCCTGAAGATATTTTCTTCAAACTTAATGTATACATGTATTACCCAATTAAGATTCTCTGGTGAAAGTTTGGGGTCACGAGGTCAAAGGTCAAAATGTCAAGTAAAAATATTAAAATTTCACTTTCTTCTCTGTACCTTTGAAATTGTTCGAGGTATCTTCATGGAACATTGTATATATACATGTGCTGACTGGCAGTGATTATCTGGAGAATTTAGGGTTCATGGGGTCAAAGGTCAGGGGTCAAAGGTCAATGGCAACACTTCAAAATTTTACTATTTCCCTCATATTTCTGCAATGCCAGCAGGATTTTTTTTTTTTTACACTTAGTGTATGCATGTATAACCCAATAGAGATTCTCTGTTAAGTTTCTTTTCTTTTCTTTTTTTGCCTCAAAGGTCAAAAGGTCAAAGATCAAGTGAAGTGCTGAACTAACTGTTTCCTCCATAATACTATCTAGGAAATGGTTCAAGTTATCTTGAAACTTACTACATATTTATGCATGTTCTGCCTGACAGTGATTATCTTAATATGAATTTTAGGGTCAAAGGCCAGATGAAAATGGCAACAATTTACTATTCAATACAGAAATTGCACTTTTTCTCCATACCTTGAAAATTATTTAGTGCATAAACTTATGAATGGATCAAAGTCAAGTTTAAGTTCTTAAATCTCCAAATACATGCTCTCCTATTCATCCAATTAAACCTAGGTCAAGGAAGGTGAGCATATAACACATTTGTGACAAACTTGTCATTTTAATATTTTGCCAATTTTGTGAAAATGTAATCACACATTGTCTACATGTACCATAGACCTATTAGGAGAACCATGCCTCATGGCGGAGGCATACCAGTCGCCCTAGCGACATTTCTAGTTTGACATGACTTCCAATCAGCAAATGTAGTGTTCAGATTATGTTGTGTTGACTTAAAGGACAAGTTCACCTTCATAAACATAAGGATTGAGAGAATGTAGCAATATTAGTAGAACACATCATTGAAAGTTTGAGGAAAATTGGACAATCCGTTCAAAAGTTATGAATTTTTGAAGTTTTTGTGCAGTAACCGCTGGATGAGAAGACTACTGCAGTGTGTGAATAACTTAGATGTCACATGCGTACAACAATATAAGGAAAATATAAAGAGAATTTCACAAAATTTCATCTTTTGCAAAAAGTACACATTCCCCCGACTCGTTACCGACAAATGTTATGGGTAATATTATTCCCCCTGCCTTTAGAAAGAGTCAAGTCAAGTGCTCTTTTATTATGCGAAAAAAGTGAAAATATGTTGAATTTTCTTTACATTTTCTTTATACTGTTGTACGTATATGACTCACAAGTTGTAGTAGTCTCCTCATCCAGCGGTTCCAACACAAAAATTTTAAAAATTCATAACTTTTGCATCGATTGTCCAATTTTCCTCAAACTTTCACTGATGTGTTCTACTAATATTGTTGCATTCTCTCAATCCTTATGTTTATGAAGGTGAACTTGTCCTTTAAAGGCAAGCTGAACATAAATGATTGGATCAGAGATTTAGTTATTAATATTGTCATTTGAAAAAAAAAAATGTGACAAAAATTTGAATGACATAAAAAAGAATTGACTAGATTCTTGGAATTTTGTCCATAGGAAGATATGCAAACAGTATTATTTTGCTATTAAAGATGTACACTGGGTAATGTGTGGCTTCTTTGGCATAGGGAACAGTCGATGGAAGATGCACACAGGTTATCACATACAGATATAAAACACACATATACACGCTCATACAGACATAACACACACATGCACTCTTTCATACACAAATACACACAGAAGCCTACCATCAATTATTTATGTATAAAAGTGACTCCCTGTCATAGAGAGGTCATTTGTTGGTGTGTTCTCTGTGCCGAAGAGTTTTCGGTGTCTTTTCTTTTTTCATTAGTTGTCATTTTTCTTTTACATTGTCTCTTTACAGTGCATCACTTTCAGACACAAAGAAGGCCCCAGCAGGCAGAGGAAGCAAAAGACCAGCAAGTCAAAGAGATGAAAGCATGAAATCGAATGATACGACACCCAAATCAACAGTTCATTCTCCCGGCAATGGAAGCCATTTGCATTTGTGAGATCCTCCTGAGGATACTTAATGAATTTGCGCTCTAAAGAAGTAGAAATATAATGAACTAGAGATACATGATTTCATTATACCCTGGAAGTGATGATCTTGAAAAAACATGACAGTCTTCTTATCTGGCATAGATGTGCTCTCAAATCAATTTCTGAGATATATAAAAATAAGGCCATGAAAAACTGCAGGAGCTTCGTTTCACTTCAACACCACTACATTGCATCAGCCCGTGTAGATATCAACAATCTGTTCTCAGAATTGCTTGCAGCAGCAGATATACAGACATCTTTGGTACTTTGAACTTTATTTAATGCTCTGATAATTGAAAATGTGCCTCTTGCAAAACAGTCCTAATTGTTGCAAGGGCAAATTTCCAGTTTGCTTTGTATCCTCATACAGCTCTTGTCGTTCTTGATTAGATAAGCAAAGGCCCGAATTCACAAAAGGTGGTACAAATGAAACCGTGGTTTAAACCTTGGACAAAAACCATGGAGCACCAAGTGTCGCACGGAATATTTCGTTACAATATTGGTCATTTTGTCGACAAAATGACCGTTTTGTTAACAAAATTTTCATTTCGAGGACGAAATGTTCATTTACTTACAAAATGTTGTCATTTCGTTACAAAATACAGTAATCATTTCATCGACAAAATGACTGATTTTGTAACGAGATATTCCATGCGACACTTGGCGCTCCATGGTTTTTGTCCTTGGTTTAAACCATGGTTTCATTTGTACCACCTTCGTGAATTCGGGCCAAAGTGTAGATGATTGCAATTGGGCCAGAATACAGTGTATACATGGCACAGTCAAACTTTGAAGCCACCTGTCTAGAGTGACTGGCAGACATCATGTGGAATTAGAAATCTTGCAGAGCAGACTCTTGTTAGATGCAGCCAGCCAATGGCCAATTAATTAGTCTTCTGTGATCAAAATTGCACTGTGCATAGTGGCTACAGACTCTAGGTCGAGTCCTGTTTGTTACTGCACTGATTACCAACTATATTTGGCAGAGTTTCTGGATCTCACATATTGTTAATTTGCTGGCTGAAAATTAAAGAAACCAGCATCTATACACAGTTTCTTGCACTCATATTTTTTTTCTGAGAAATGGCAAATACATGTAGGTCTGCATGTTGTAGTAGCTTCTGACCTTTTGCAGGAGTGTGTGTATTGGAGGCATGTGCATGACACTTTAAGGCTTTTACACGATAAAATCAAAATGGCTGCCAACTTGTTTGTAGCAGACACCTGTCCTTGAAGGTCAACTTTGGTATGCTTCCCTTGACTTTCCACCATATGCAGCTTAAACTGTAGTTATGACATATATATACATGATTTAGAAATAATCTGCTCCAGCTCATTGCGTTTGCATGGAGCGTTCACTCCTGCATACATGCACTGTATGCAGGTACTGCAAAAGGAATGGATTTTTTGCATGCTGCCAGACTGCTTAATTGGGTCTACCATAAAATGCAGTCAGCCATTTCTTACTTACATTCAAGCCCAATAATATGATTATACATATTAATTATAGGTCATCTTTTTGTCACAGTTGGATACACATTGCTGAAATGATCACACTCCTTGCCAGTGAACAGACATGCCAGTGCAACCAGGGGCGGATCTAGCTTTTTATAAAGGGGGGGGGGGGGGGAGGATGTGGGAGAGGGGTGTCCCCCCTCCCACAGTAGGGAGAATTTTTGAAAATCTGTGTGTGAAAATGGCATTTTCTTGCATCTAAAACACCACTTATAATAATGATAATGAAAAATGAAATAAATACATAAATAGAAAAAAATAAAATTACAAGTTAAAAAAAAGAGATAAGATTTTAAAAAAAATGGTCCCTGGATTTTTTTTTTTTTTTTTTTTTTTTTTTTTGGGGGGGGGGGGGATTGCATCCCCCCTCTAGATCCGCTTCTGACAACATGGAGTCCTCAATGGTTGTGTGAGGGTTTGTTTAGCACAAAATAATAATTTGTCATATTTTGCAATCTGTCTGTGTTCAGGAATGTGTGCAAATTACATGTTAGTAGAGCTTTGAAATTGTATATACTGTTGCTGAGATATATCACTGCTTGAAAAGAATACATGTATTGTGTTGATATTCTGAATATCAGACAATTGTGCGTGTCAGATTACCTTGTTGATTAAAATTGCAAGCAAATGCTTAATTGATTGTTGGAGGTATATTGTGAATGAAACCTAGTATTTTCTCCACACTGTGTGGCCTGGAAAAGATCATAATACTAGGTACACCTTTACAAAATTAAAGGGGGTGCACGCACTTCCTATTTTTTTTCTTTCTTTTTTTGAAAACAAAAAATAAAGGGGGAAGGGGTGCACCTGGTGTGCTCCCCCTGGATCCACCACTGTACTGGAATAAGTGAAGGAAAAGGCCAGGTTTAGTGGTCCCAAGTTTGTGAATACACAGGTGAATGTTTTTGTGTGGATACTGAATGGGTGCTTCTTTCTTAAGTATATTAACTAATGTGTTTGTATGTAAGCATCCCTTATGTGTGTAACCAAGAATGGTTTGTGTCTGACGCATTCAAATTATGACAGATTGCTATATACATGTATATCACAATCTACCCGTTTAAAAACTGAACACAAAATTTTTTTATCAAAGGTTATTTGTATTGACAGTTTACATATAATGACACGAAGGCAAAGTGCACAAAGTGCGCCCATTCAGAGTTGATAAGCCTATCAAGAAAATGAGCAATGCTGCTTATTGATGTAGTGACTTTTCTCAAGGGGTGTGTTTGTGTGATTATAGAGTGGGTATGATAATGTCAAGATTGGTGAGATTTGTAAGATGTATCAACTTACTTTTTTTTTTTACAATTCCCAATTAGAAGTCACTGGGTTCATCACGGAACACAAGGAGTTGGTAAACAATGGTGTGCCTACAAATCTAGATAGGGCACGCATTCTACGAAGAGATTACTTCTCGGCTCTAACCTCTCTGAAAACTAGACACAGATCCTCACTGACCAGAAGACAAACATGTAGTTACGAATTTAGAGGGTCTTGAGGCCCTGCTGTGAGCATCTACTTTGATCCGTTCAATATGTATGTGGGCGACTGTTGACCGTCTTCAGGTGCTCAAGGGGTAAAATCTTTATGAAGTAAACCAGTGTTGATCTATAACAGGGTTTCGACATAATTACCCTGTTTTCTGACGGAAATATTGTGGTGTTGGATATATTGTAGTGCCTTTGTTTCCTCCGTCTTGTTCTTCATTCATTATCAGCAATCTATCTGTCTGTCTGTCTACTTACCTATCCATCAGCCATCTATCTATCCATCTATCTATCCATCTATCTATCTATCTATATACATATATATATATGTCTTTCTATCTTTCTTTCTTTCGGTCTATCTATCCATCTACAGGGGAACCTTGTTTGCAAAAAAAAATGAAGGCCTAAAAACCATGGCAATAATCAAGTTTCTCACCATGTCGGGGTGCAAAAACAAAGAAATATAAACGTTGGGGCTTGCAAAATCAGCTTGTAAGAGGGCTTTGTTATATCCCACCCTGTCTCGGTCAAATGGATCTCGTTATGTACTAAGTTTCCACTGTATCTGTCTCTCTATGTATTTATCTGTCTGTCCTATCTATCTATCTATCTATCTATCTATCTATCTAATATATTTACTGATCTACCTATCTATCAGTTTATCTATATATTCATCTATCTGTCTAATCTATCGACCTATATCTGATCTATCTATCTATCTATCTATCTAATTTATCTACTGATCTACATATTTATGGGTTTATTTATATAATTATTTGTCAATCTAATTTATCTATCTACCTATATCTGTCTATCTAATCTATCTATCTATCTATCTATCTATCTATCTATCTATCTATCTATCTATCTATCTGTTTGTCTGTCTATATACCGACCTCCATGTCTTTGTTGCTCTCCAATTCTATCTTTCTCTTCTTAATTTTTCCTTTCTCTGCCAGGTGCACTCACGTTATAACAAACATGGTCATAATGAAAATCTCGTTCCAACGAAGTAAATTGTTTTCTTTATACTGAATTGTTTGGTTAAAACAAAATGTTGATAGAACGAAAGGAACCAGAACTTCATTATGACGGGAGGTGCATGGTAATGTTACCACCAATACGCGAACAGACACAAATACACGACTACAACAAGGTTCAGTTATATTAAGGCCATTGAATATAATGCCCGATGTTTAATGCAGGTTTTATCATTTTTATTCTTTTTATAAATATGCATTTGTTATCATAACATTACAATAGTTGGAGGCACGCAAAAGGCACCTCAATTTTTATACTAACTTAACTTTCTTAATGCTTATGCCGGCATAAACTAAAGCATTACAATATATACAATTTAGATACGTTTATAAGCACATAAACATTTTGATGTATATGCATGCAGACTAACAACAAAATACAATATTACTGACATGTAATAATGGTAAAAATGCAATGGGAAAAAAAAAACGACTGTTAACGTAAATGCAAGGGAGTCGCATGGTCTCGTTTCTTACATTATTCCGATTGTGATTCGTTTCTATGTGCGTTCCGCTTTCTAACAAGCACAAATTAAAAAGCAGGCGAAGAAAATGCTTGCACGAGTATCGGACATCCATGGATATTTGACGAGGACTTTTGCTTGAGATTATTTTCAACAAGCAATCTTTCAGCATTTTCGATGTTTAAATATGTAAGAAAAATATCGAACTCTTTTTTTTTTTTGCCTTATACCTGTAATGTGTTTGCACCTGATGAGCTTCAGTGCACTTTAATGAAAAGGGATACTCCAACCGAGCATTCTTTAGCTAAAAGAATATTTATTCTGATTCCGACGGGCATCCTTAACGTACCTACGTTTCCCTGTTTATCACAGGGTATTACAGGTAACATACTATAATTAGAATATAATCTTCTCCCCCATGATTTATATGAATGGAAAATTGATATGAATTAAATCAACGTAGCTTCGTGTATTGAGAAGAAAGAAAAAATGACCCTCAACATTCATTTCCCGAACGTTTAATGTCAGTTTCTATAGCCAAGACTGAAGGCAGTCTGCCTAAAAATAAAAAAGCGAGCTAACAAACAACAGATGATTCTACAGCTGCTATATGTTATCATATTTGAACCAGTCCTCACACAGTGTAGGCCTACTACGCAAGCGACTCCTCGTTAGGATTCCCGACGGGATCGCCATTCGCACTAAAAGTGATTCCGTGTGGCGTGGCCGCAGTATCGCGTGATTCTGTTTCGACATCCGCGTCTAAATGGCGCTCGACAGTCACGGTAACGGGTGATATCCCCGCCTCTGCCCATCCGTCAACGTCTCCCTGTTCGGTATCACTGGTCGCCGAGTACGCCCCGCTGTCTCGTCGCACGCTCAGCCCGCCACAATCCTGTGAGTTGCCGACATCGCCATCTGCTTTT
This sequence comes from Diadema antillarum, assembly GCF_040938485.1. Taxonomy (NCBI): domain Eukaryota; kingdom Metazoa; phylum Echinodermata; class Echinoidea; order Diadematoida; family Diadematidae; genus Diadema; species Diadema antillarum. The sequence goes on from NW_027271431.1 coordinate 2,260,389, forward strand.
CGCGAGTCGTCCGCCTTGTCATTGACGCTGATTTCGTTTGATTCGGGAACGGTGGTGTCCTGACCCTCGGATATGACGATGGCTTTCTCGTCAACCTCCAGAGGGCCCGGGTCCTCTTGGACGACCATCGCCACGGCGTCTAATTCGATCACTGGCTGTTCATCATCGTCATCGTATTCGATGTCTCGTGCAACTTTTGATTTTTGAGCTGGAAACGGAGAAGATTCGAACAACTATGAATCATGACCAAAAAAAAAAAAAATCAATTTTACGAAAAGATGCGATGAGTCATTCGTGGAATGCCTATCTATCGCATTTTTCAAATTGTTCTTAAGACTGCCATTCTGATAGATGGATTTTTTACCCCCCCCCCCCCAAAAAAAAAAATAAATAAATAAATAAATAAATAATAATAATAAAAAAAATAAATAAATAGAATAAATAAATAAATAAATAAATAAATAAATAAATAAATCAAAAAATCAAAAAATCAATGAATAAAAATCAATAATCAGAACTGATTCGTGTGCAATATGTTTGCTCCCATCTCCACCAGGTAATCAATTTTCCCCAATGTATGCATGGCGTATTGTTTCACGTGTATACGAAGCCAATCCCACTTCTCGATTATGTCGCCTTGTGTTTTCGTGTAATCTAGTTGATCGGTTATCAAAATACAGTGACAATGACATTGCTATTGTTGGTAATTTCCCCGTACTTTGGGAGTTCAAGGAGACAATCCCCGGCACCTTCCCACGCCAATTTCCCATCCCTGACTTACACGCCATCTTCTTGACATGGACGAACACATCCTGAGTGATGTCGGTGACGGAGCAACAAGCGATGCAAGACTTGCAGAAATTGCTGGGGATACCCTCCTGGATGTAAGGCGTGTAGGGGAAGGCGTACAGGTGACCTGCAGCTGACAGACTCATCTCAACACATAGGATAAAGTCCTGAAAGAGGCCGAGACAAACGGAGAGGTATAGACGATGGAGACATCCAGGGGAGTGCTGTCATACAAGATTTATTTCATGAATTTGGAGACTAGCACCCCAAACTTAAGACGAGGGAAAAGAAAGTGGAGATGTAGCTTTTATGTAGTTTTGTTGTTTTCATTGTGAATGTGTCTTAGATATCCTCGATTTTGGAACAAAGACAAGTACAGCAGGGCTTCTCCGTCATACATGCATGTCTGTTGGTATATCTTTTTTTTTTTTATTGTGTAATAACAAACAAGAGTGAAATGCAAGCCCTAGAAGAGAATAATAATAATTGTCATTAAAACAAAGATCGGTTCGTAGGAGGAGGGCTGATAGAATGAAAAAAAATACTGTAAGAGGCCATTCATAGGACATATATATGTGGTGTCTCATCTTGCGAGCACGGTACATTATTTGATACGGGCAAGCAAGTGACAGAGAAAAGGAGATCGAATCAGAGGTAGAGATGAAATCTGAGACTTTTTTCATTTGCTATTGCATTATTATTCTATTATCGCTTCACCAGGGCCAAGAGGTATGGCCACAAACAACAATCAATATTGTCTTATACAAACCCCATAATGTCTGCGTTCAATACTGTACGATAAGAAATCGAAGTGAATGAACGCACGATTCACGGGTGAGATCAGCACGCACCTGGATAAACCTGGTGAACGCCTCGACGCTCTCGAAGCCCCAGGCCGGCTTGAGCGTGGGTTGGGCGATACCGATGATGAGGTTGATGATGAAGGACTGGAAGAAGGATCCGAAGACTGTCAGTTGGACGGCAACCATCTTGGGAATCGGCTTCAGCCCCTGTAGCTCCTCTTTGGTGGCTCGGTAGAAAATCATCAGACAGTACATGGCCCACTGATCGGGAGGATATCAAAGCCGGGATGGGAGGGGAAACACAAGAAATACTGTATGGAACTAATGACAGTATACTACTAGTAGTTCAAGTGTTATCCTGTCTTGTTCATTCTATTGTACTTCATTTATTGGTACATCAACGGGTCAAGGCCTAATTTGAAAAAAACCCTATTACAGGCCATATATAATATGTATATATATATATATGTGTGTGTGTGTGTGTGTGTAGGTATATGCACACACATATACACTGTATATATATGTATATATATATATATATATATATATATATATATATATATACATTTTTAAGGCGGTTTAAGGCGTTGGCGTTCCATGCCAGAGACCCGGGTTCGATTCCCGGCGGAGACCAATTTTTCAACTCTTGCACTTTTCCGAAAAGGAGGAATAGTGAGAGGAATAATGATGTCAAAGCTACGCACCAATTTTTCCTTCCTTTTTCATATCTCACAATATACATATTATATATATATATATATATATATATATATATATATTCATTTCTTTACATCAACAAAAGGTAAAGACCTAAAGAGTATTGATAAAAAGAATAATCGTAAAATGAAATTACAGCGGTGTATTACAGAGATTACTTCAAAGCCTTTAAAGTGTCATGATTTCATGGGATACTACATGGCCATCATAATCGCTTACTCGAAACCATTACGCTTTTAAGTCTCGCTATAGGCTTGAATACTATAGGTTAGAAAAGAAATGGACCATCATTTATTTCAGTAATGAACACTCCAGACCCATGGAACCCTCGATATGTATATGCATTACTTATATATATTTAACAAGAACAAGAAAAAGAGAAAGAACAACAACAACAACAATGAAGGAACGAGTTTGACTTGTCCTGGACTACGTACAACTTGCGACACGGCGTCTACGATGGTGAGCCAGATCCACAAACCGGTGAAATTACCTTCTACGTAGTGACCCGTAATTTCAGTGGCGCTGCAAAAGAGGCGACAGAGCGAATGATAATGATGGGAATATAGATTACTGAAATATGTATTCCTTCAACAAATACATAGATATCAATGTCCTTGATTACAGGTTTCTCAAGGGATTGCGTCTAGATTGTATTTTCCAGGTACAATGTATAGCAGAGTTCGTTATTCCGAAGGTTCGTTAATCTGAGAATGAAAAGTTCGTTAATCCGAAAATGTAAAAAATGTGCATACTAGCCTTACCTCATTTTCGGATTAACTAACCTCACCTCATCTTTGGACTAACGAACCTTATTTCACTTTCGGAATAATGATCCTTTCGGAATAATGAACCTTATTTTACTTTCGAAATAACGAACCTTATTTCATTTTAGGATAAACGGACCTTCGGAATGTAACGTACCTCCGGAATAACGATCTTCAACCATAGTTCCCCACATATAAAGCTTTTACCATCTTCTTTGCCGTAATGAAAGGAAATAGGGTTCTGAAAAAACAACAGTTTTCTACCACTCCCTCACCCTTTTATTCTGGTAGCTTTTTTTTCAGGTGACGTGGGTGACTGTTGAAAAGTTCAAAGGTCATCAGAAGATGATAAAAGAGAGAAACCTTGGTATTTTTTATACTCACATGGCGATGATGGTGATGATAGGATGAATAATAGTGTAGTTTAATACTCCAGCTCGACACCTGCTGATCAACCTGTCGCAATGCAAAACATCATGAGCCAGTAAACGTAAGGACTTCTTAGTAACTTTGTCAACTTACAATGTTTATTTTCTTGCATCTTTTATGTTTTCTATTCCTGTTGAACACTGAAAAAAGAAAGAAACCAACATGTGTCGCAACTCGGCTGTTGGCCACGATGGCTTTTAGTCGAATTACTATTTCAAAATCAACTCGTATCAAATTAATTTCTTGAGTCTCATCTGTATGCTATCTACAAATAGTCTTTAAGTTATCTATATCAGGACACTGATGGACATTTCAAGCAATCGGATGATGTGGGATAGCGTGATACGGTTAGAACATGACTCCCTCACACATTAGCATCAATTACATTAACTATTTGCAATACACACATTAAAACTCGATACTAGTATTTGCAATACACACATTGAAACTCGTCCAGACGAAATCTATCCTAAATAGAGTCATATGTTTACAGGTTGTCCTAAATCGAGACACGTCACCGTATCGATCATCAAATAGGTTAGCAGAAATGTGAACTTTGTGATAATGTAGAGTGATAAAACTTGTAGCATTAATTTAAAAGCCGAATGATGAAAGCGAAAAGTGATAAATCAATCAAGATCTGGGAAGAAATGAAGAAAAAGCGAAATCAATAGCAAAACAACAAACCACATAATCCGTTGTTGCTAAAGACGCATTACAACTGACATTGAACTTGATTAGTAGAGCAGATAAGCCGAAAAATTGTGCAAAATTTGACTAAAGCATGAAACTTTCACCAGTGTTAGTACATGCGATAAGATTCATTTTAAGACCGGCAGGTAAGTCAGAATTGACCTCTGATGACCTCCAGAGGTCAATGACCTCAAAATTGCAGAAAATCAATATTTTGCGTCATTGATTAAATGTTAAACATGGTAATGACGTACTAAAAACTCATTTTTGTTTACAGTGCAATTGCCTCAAAGATCCACAGAGCCTTGGCAGGTTTCTACCTTTGACCTCTGATGACCTCCAGAGGTCAATGACCTCAAATTATCAGAATATTGATATTTAGAGCAATTGCTTGATGATAAACATGATAACGATGTAATAAAATTCATTTGTGTTACAACTTAGTCGTTTTCCTATTCTTGAAAAGATAGCGTGCCAATAAATCTGCACTTACGGCTGGTGCTAAAAGCGTAGGCGTTTTAGTTGTGGTATAGAGCGGGATTTTAACAATCTCTCATGAAGCGAGACTTCCCTTTTTTCTCTCTCTCTCTTCCGCACTAACAAATAAGTTTGGCAGGAAACATTGAAGCATTCGCACATACTGTTCACATTGAACACTATGAACAATATTGTTTCTTAAAATTCTCTCTTCTTTTCAACCAGTGGAATGCAAAAAAACACTCATGCACACACCGGGGCGTCGATTTGGAGGAGGGGTGGGGTGTTGGCAGGGGGCACTTGATCCCCACCCCAATAATTCCTGAGATGTTGATTTTTTTTTCTTTTTGCTTTGCTTTTTTTTAGAGAGAGAGAAAACTGCCCAAATTTTATACTCTGAAATGTGCATCAGATTGCTGAAATTCAATTCTGAAAATGCAAAATCCCCCTTTTTTGAGAGGGGATATCTCCTTCCAATTGACTCCTTCCTCCTGCTTGGTACCTTTCATAGATGTAGCACACTTTAAGGATTGATAATTTCCCTAACTATGAAAAATGTGTTTACGGGATATTTTGATTTGAATTCTAAAGATCAAAAAGCCGACCCCACCCACACCCTCCCCTCCGCTCCCCTCCCTTGCACATATTTTCCAAGTTTCACCCCCCCCCCTCCCAACGAGAAAACAGATGGACACCACTTAATTGCTATGTGCACATACCCGATGTCAAATAAGTTCTGTGGAATGAGTCGCCACTCTTTTCCCAACAGAAATGCATGGTTTGTGGGTCCTACACTATAAACAATTAACTATTGCAATATCAATATTATTCTCATGTCTGGATAATGGAGGGCGTAATGGACTTTTTGGTTCAAATTCTTCCATAAGCACCAAATTTGGCACACATGTAGCCAAAACCATACTATTTTGATATTTGATGGGCGCCCAGAAGGGCACCCTCAAGGGCAGCCATATTGGTAAAATCCAATATGGCCGCCATATTGGTTTAGCGGTAAATAGCAGTGTGCTTCTATGCTTCTATGTTTCTTGCTAAACTTATTTGTTAGTGCGGAAGAGAAAAGAAAAAAGAGAAGTCTCGCTTCATGAGAGATGTTAAGATCCCGCTCTGCACCACACAACCGTAAGTGCAGATTTATTGGCACGCTATTTTTTGAAGAGAAACAATGCTTTCGTTTCACACGAGATGATATCAAAAATGCTACTGCTAAGCATCTGCTCATGTGAAATCAAGCAGAAATCAAATATTTCAAAAGGCATCTCGGGTGTGTTACAGTACCGTCTGTTAAAACATGCCAATATACTGTGAAAAACAAATTGAAGGCAACCTGCAATATAGCCTCGCATTTTCCGACATCACACCAACTTTGATCAACACATTTCATATTATTTACCCGTGATGGAGAGGGAAAATAGTAAACAACAACATTACAAGATTGATACATTTCTGACAAGACAACAGACGGGAACTGATGCCATGTAAAATACATAAACATGTATTTTGATTTTTCCATGCATTTTTCCATGCACTGTTAAGGAGTATAGAGTAAAAAGAAGACAATTAGGGCAAATAGGAGTTCCACTTATTCAGCGGAAGGATGTGACATACCAGAGGTCATTAAAAATTGCCTCAAATTGCCTGACTTGACCCAGACTTGACCTTGAAAGAGACCTTTACTTGACCTTGAATTGTTGAAATGATACAAGAATCATATTCTCTAACACCAAAACCCCTCTTCAGTGGAAATATTTCTAATACAAGCTCAGTTTGGCAATTACAATTGACCTTTAGCGTGGATGGCGGCCATATTGGATTTAACCAATATGGCCGCTCCAGGAGGTGCCAGTCTTGGCGCCCATCAAAAATCGCAAAAAGTATAATATAAGAGACCTGTAGGCCAAATTTGGTGCTTTTGGAAGAATCTGAACTAAACACCCTATACATGCCCTTAGGCAGGGCTCCACACTAACTTTTATTTTTGGTGGCCCAAAGGCAAATATCCGACCTTTTTTGGTGGCCCGATCAGGCTACCAAATTCTTCATTTCTAAAATTGTGGTGGCCCGACGTGCGTTTTTGGTGGCCCCGGGCCACCGGGCCACCGTTAGTGTCGAGCCCTGCCTTAGGCCACAGACTAGGAGGTCTTTGACCTTGTGTGTTTTTCATACGTCATAAGGTAATAGCTTGTTAATAAATAGGACATACCTAAGCTCTCTAGAACATCATCATGTTTACCATTAATCAATGATGCCAAACATCAATATTCTGATACTTTGAGGTCATTGACCTCTCAAGGTCATCAGAGGTAGAAGATAGAAACCTGTCTGTGCTCTTTGGAATATATGAAGACAACTTCATTATTGTAAAACAAATATGCTCGTTCTGTACATCTTAACCATGTTTATCATTAAAGAATGACATCACAGATCGATACTATGATACTTTGAGGTCATCAGAGGTCAAAGGTAGAAACCTGTCAATGTCCTGTGGAATCGGAAGATTTAGTTTCTTTGTAATACAAAAGCATATTTAGTTCATTGTATAGCCATTCACAAATGCCTCCAAACATCAATACAGCTAGTATTCTGATATTTAAAGTTCATTGACCTCAGGAGGTCATCAGAGGTCATGTCAGACTTACTCCCCATCTTGAAATTAATCTTATGGTATATATTAACACTGGTGAAAGTTTCATGCTTTAATTAGTCAAATTTCGCACAATAATTCTCATGATTTTGGGGGCTTAACAGCTTTACTGAGTTGAGTAAAGAAGCTGTATCATTTACCGCTTATTAGGGACGGCTTTGACACAGCAACATGGAGGTCTCGATTTGAACGGTGGCTTTCTAGCCAGGACAGTCGACAGGTCATCGTAATTCTCGGACAGATAACCCAGGAGAAGCGACATAAAGCTGTAGATAACCAGAGCCTGGTAGAAGTTACGAATGGTATCCAGGTAAAGTGTCGTCCCCTTGTAGCGAATCGCTAACCACTGACGGGGGAAGTGAGCAAATAAAACCATTTAAAGATTTTGTCCCTTTTTAAAGAATAATCTTTTAGTGGATGCGATTTGTAAACATAATTTGATGATTAATCTAATAAAAATGAAGCGTTGAAAGTAATGAATGAAAATATACATATTCACATTGGTAATACATGGTGCTTGTCAATGGTTGAGTGGGACTGAAATAATTCTATTTGTTCACAAATTGCATTTTGATTGCAAAAGTTGTTTTATCGCCAATTCAGGGTCATTAATGATATCAATCTTACTTTCTTTATATTCTTTCATTGATAAACAAACAAATTAGAGTAGAAGCTCATCTTCATTGGAAATTCAACTGAAATTGGTGTCAAAGTTTTGATCTCAATAAAAGATATTTACCTCCCGAATTTTCAGCTGTTAACGTTACAGCCTTCAGCGGAATGACCCGTCTTTTCCTTGATCACGAGACGGTCAATAAGCGGGTGATAGACTTTCGGAAGTTTGATCACGATCCCTTAAAGCTGGTATCTCACTGAGCGGCGAACGTTTGCGAACGTAGCGAATTTGAGATTCGCCAACTTTTCTGACGAATGTTTGCGAAAAATCAAAGTTCGCTTCTGCCATTAGCGACAGTTAGCGACTTTTAGCGATGTTTAGCGACAATTAGCAACCCTTTAGCGAATGTTTGCGAAAGTGTTTGCGAACACAGGTGGCGACTATTAGCGAATGTTAGCAAATGTTAGCGACAATTTTGCAAACGTTAGCGACAATTTTGCAAATGTTAGCGACAGTTTTGCAAATATTAGCAACTGTTTGCAAATCCTTTGCGACAATTTTGCGAATGTTCTTGGACCTAGAAAAGAACCAGGCGATTGTGTATAGTAAGACCCATAAAACGACATAAAACCTTCCACTGAATTCAGATCTCTTGTGACAACCGTTCAAGATGGATTTCCAGGATATGGAAATAAATTTCTGCCAAGAAGAGGCTCAAGGTGTTGCTATCCTTGAAGAGCTGCTTTGTCAGGCTGCTGCTACAGCTATTCTCTCTAAAAAAGAAAGAGTGAAAATGTTCACTCTTGAAGAAGTGAATAACAGAAAAGAGTGAGTTTCAAGTGAAATTAGAGTGATTTTGGACTGAAAATGTTCATTTTCACTCATTTTGGAGTGACTTCAGGGATCACTCCAAGATTTTCGAGTGATCCCTGAGGTCACTCCAAAATGAGTGAAAATAGATATTTTCACTCAAAATTCACTCCAATTTCACTCAAAACTCACTCTTTTCTGTAATTCACTCCTTCAAGAGTGAACATTTTCACTCTTTCTTTTTTAGAGAGTTGTGCAGCATAAGAGAAATAAAATAAAGAAAAACAAGAAAGGAAGAAGAAAAGAAAGAGAGTCAGAGAGTGCTTGTTGCAGAGGACAGACTTTAGTCAATATGAAAAGCTTTTGAAGCAATTACAATCATGATGGAGATGTCAAGAGCTTCAAGAACTTTCTTAGAGAGGAACCTTGTCTGTTTCAGAAGCTTTTATATAGGAACCATGTGGTTACTTGTTCGCTAGCAGTGGCGAATCCTATAAAAACGTTAGCGACACCGTATTACGACCGTTGACAATTTTGCAAATGTTAGCGACAGTTTTTGCAAATATTAGCAACTGTTTGCAAATCCTTTGCGACAATTTGCGAATGTTCTTGGACCTAGATAAGTACCAGGCGAGTAGTCAGACCCATAAAATGAACGTAAAACCTTCCCCTGAATTCAGATCTCTTGTGACAACCGTTCAAGATGGATTTCCAGTATATGGAAATAAATTTCTGCCAAGAAGAGGCTCAACGTGTTGCTATCCTTTAAGAGCTGCTTTGTCTGGCTGCTGCTACAGCTATTGTGCAGCATAAGAGAAAGAAAATAAAGAAAAACAAGAAAGGAAGAAGAAAAGAAAGACTGTTGGGGTCAGAGAGTGGTTGTTGCAGAGGACAGACTTTGGTCAATATGAAAAGCTTTTGCAGCAATTACAATCATGATGGAGATGTCAAGAGCTTCAAGAACTTTCTTAGAGTGGAACCTTGTCTGTTTCAGAAGCTTTTATATAGGAACCATATGGTTACTTGTTCGCTAGCAGTGGCGAATCAAATAAAAATGTTAGCGACACCGTATTACGACCGTTTGCGAATTCTTACGAGTGTTTTGCAAATGTTTGCAACTGTTAGCGAAAATACAATTTCGCAAATGTTCGCAAAGAAATTTTGAACATGTTCAACATTTCTTTGCGACAAGAAAAACTGTTTGCGACAATAAAAACCGTTTGCGAACTTTCTTGCGACTGTTAACGAACCTTTTGCAACCCTTTACGAACCCTGGCGAAATCCCAAATTCGCTACGTTCGCAAACGTTCGCCGCTCAGTGAGATACCCCCTTTAGGACCAGATTTCTTGAACACAGACGACCCAGCTCCACCTCCTCTGAAGTATCACAACACATCCACATCGAATCGCCAGGCCATCACGTGGACCTGGAGAAGGTGGAGTTTCTAGACCGGGAACCTCGATACTTTGAAAGGGGAGTTAAGGTACCAATTAATCTATATCAGGGCCTAACCTTCTCTCAACAAAGATGGTGGGGGTACAAACTAGTTTCCGAAAGTCTATGACCCGCTTATTGACCGTCACGTGATCAGGGCGAAAACGGGTCGTTCCGCTGATGAAGGATGTAGCGGTAACAGCTGAAAATTCCGGAGGTAAATATTTTGTATTGATATCAAAAGTTTTACACCAATTTCAAACAAACACATTGTTTGACATTTCATCATTCATGTAATGATCTTATCACATCACCATTATGTTTATATGTATATATATATATATATATATATATGTACATATAATATTATATATATAGTGAAAACTTTGAGCAAAGAAAATGGGTTTTCATCGGGATGAAAATCCCGATGAAAACCGATTTTCTATGCTCAAAGTTTTCACTATTTATTATTTGTTTCTGGTCAGTTTTCCCTCTCTTTGTTTCGATATACATATATATATATATGTATGTGTGTGTGTGTGTGTGTGTGTGTGTGTGTGTGTGTACAATATATTATCGTGTTACGTATTATAGTTGTTAATGGATGCTATTGTTGATGTTTTATTACGTTTGTGTACATGCAAGTTCGTCATAATATGTATTGATTTTGTTTTCTTTTGTGAAGATATAAAGATTAATGTAAATACCATGTTAATGCCCGCTTACTTACACAGTTGATGCTGTGAGCCGGGATTATCCCAACCATTCTGGAAAGAGAATCAAAATAATACACAAAGAAAAATCCTTACTAAGATCTACCAAGTCTTTTCCATAACGGCTTTATGACAGTCAGAATCAGGAGAGCAATATACGCTTTAAGAGTCTTTTGTGTTTACAAACACCATCACACACACACACATCATATACTGAAAGAGAGGGATAGAGAGAGAGACAGCCATTTCAATTAAGTCCTATAGAAGTGGACAAAGTCCACATTGGTTATCAATTAAGTATGCAAAGAAAACAGAAGTAGTCTTTAGCACACGGTTGTCACTCTAATCGGTATGTCTGCCGATTGAAGTTCAAAGTTAAATCGGAGGTTTTCTTGTTGGCTAACTATTACTCTGTAGGCCTACATATACTCTATAATCATATGTGAGTGTTCTGCAGACTATAATGTCGTTTCATTCACTAACATCAATCCACTAATAATCAATTTTGACCATAACACTTTAACTTTGACCACAACCAAAATGACAACACTTCACAAAGTTTTATATTCCCGCACTAATTAATGGTGGAGTGATCATGCTTGATAATTTCTGAATTATTACATGTTCTTTCCAGTGAAGAAAATCAAGGAAAACACGCATAGAACATGACATGATGGATGTTATGCGCCGTTTATCAAAACGTTGTTGGGTTGTCATTGTGTATACCGGTACTCGTCTTCAGTGGGATAATTTATATGCGCCATTTCAGTAACCGCAAAGCTGAATTCCAAGTTGGTAAAAATACGCTCTTGTATATCTCGGGTAGTCTGTGATGCGACAAAAGGGAAATCCCAGAAGCGAAAGTTGACAAGTAGAGAACATCATTCCATGAACAGGTGGAAAGTCTATATACACATGTTCTTATTGGGAACGCTCTTGCAAATACATGACATGTCACTCTTAGAGATCATAGCTCAACTTGAGGTGACACTTAGCAAACCCTAGAGGTTATGAAATGAATATCATGTTGGAGGTGTTTTTTTTTTTGTTAAATCTAGATGAGGTTGACATTGAATATCGATCAAAACTAAGTCTACCTTGGTTTAACAGTGACGTTCACATTGTGGTCTCATTAATCGGGAATACCGGTATACAACCAACTGTCATCATATCTCAGCATAGTCTGTAACATACTAGTATTCTAAAGCTCAGAGATGAACCCAACCAACGGGTACGAGCTGAACCAGTCTAGGGCAATCTTTGAGTTTTGTTTACGATGCCGCAGAGATTTCCAATTATCACGAGAGTATAGAGGACTTCTCGGAGGTGTTTACGGTGGGCGTTTCTGATCTCTCGCAGTCCGGGCCGGTAGAGATCAGTGGTGCCCTACGAATGGCAGAAAGATGCCGATCTGAATAAGACAGGCGCCACTTGTGCTTAGAATGATAAGTAAGGGACATACTGACAATATAGCCTATGTGGAAAACTTTTGTGTCCAAGGATGAAAGTAAAGGTGGTGACAAATAACGGGCATGAATTTCTCCTGTACAATGTTGCAGTTCCTCCTAGAAATTACCACGTGACTACTGATTGTCATCGATATTAGAAGTGGTAAAAACAATAATGCCGTTAGCAGGGACCTACCTTACGATGTATTTCTGTAGAGTTGGTTTAGTGTAGTATATAAGGTGATTGAATATGTTCCACAGTGATACGGCGAGGGCCACCTGAACTGAAATACCAGCGACGAACCAGAAGTAAACCTGGGAATCGTCGCTGAACCGTACGGTCACCCATATCGTCAACGCCAACGCCGTGACGGTCAGGAGAAGATAGACGACCACGAAGATGTGCCGGGAATATCGCCGCCAGTTCCCGCTTAGGCAGTTTCTGCAAAGTGTGGGGCAGTTCACCGCCATTTGCGAACAGTCTGCCTGACCACTCCGGGAGTGAAATCTTCGAATCGTTTAACACTGGCGTCACAAGTATAATTATGAAGCTGTTCGCGCACTAGCTGTATATAGATATTCTGATCATGCTGAGAACATGAAGCTCATTATCACCAATTAATGTGTGAAATGAAAATAGCTCAGTCAGGTATATCGATTTGTACCATAGATAGTTGGAAACGCGCTTAATTAGTGTGCAATAACACGCCCCGTGCCCTTCTTATCTCGTGGAAATAATACTATTGACAATGCCCCATCTTATCTCTGTCAGTGTAAAGGAGGACCGTATTTCAAATATCGACGCAAACAAGAGTATTGGTTTCGACGCACAAGACAAGATTTTATTCGATGTATGAACTCCGTTTTGTACATGATAGCATTTTACGTTATTCTGTAGAGAACGTAATAATGATGGGAATTTCATAGTCCAGTTTCTGGATAATGACAGCACATCTGTCAGTCTCTTTGTGACGTCAACCTCTTTATGATCACTGGCACCGTTTTACGCGTTCGTCTGTAATGTGTTCGTGCATATCGTAATTAGGCAGGGGTCGTGGAACGGGAGAGGGGGGGCTTCCTCTCACCTCTCCCGGCACTTTTGGCTCTAGAAAAGAAAGAAGAAATGATCGAAAAAAAAAATATAGATGACAGCAGAACCCATGGCACCCCGGGGGTTCCTCCACGAGAATCTTCTCGTGAAAGTGTTGAGGGTACCATTGACCATAAAGCCCCCCCCCCACCCTAAACAGTTCCTCTGCCCCATAAACAGTTCCTCTGCCCCATATATATAGATGCTGAAATCCATCAATGCAACTATTCACGAAGCTGTAAGCAAGGAATTCACGAAGCTACTCGACCGTCTCGACGAGCAACAAGGGCAAATTCATGACCTGGAAGTAGCCCAACAAAACCAGGCGTCAACAATTGCCCAACTCCGAGCCACGGTCGACGTTCAATGTGACACCATTCAGAATCTTCAAAACTCCATCGCAGACCTGGAACAATACAGTCGACGTAATTGCCTACAGATCTTTGGAATCCCTGAGAATCGCGAAGAGTGCACAGACGACATTGTATGTGAAATCGCGAATGCCCGGCTTGGAGTGACGCTGTCAAAGGCGGATATCGACAGATCACACCGGACCGGATATCCGACGAGCGAATCTGCACAGCAGACATCGAACACCTCCGCGCACCATTCCGCGAAGAGGCGCCCACGTCCAATTGTCGTGAAGTTCGTCTCCTACCGACAGCGACAATCCGTTATCTCCCAGCGACGCAAACTGAAAGGAACCGGCATTGTGATACAGGAACAACTGACCAAACAAAACCAACAACTCCTGAGAGAGACACTGAGAAGCAAAAAAAGTTGTGACTGCCTGGTCAAGCGACGGCAAGATCATAGCTAGAGTCAACGCGACGAATGGGAGAACCATCAATAGGGTGATCAGGAACGTTGCAGATTTAGAATCCCTGTAAGTCTGACTTCACTCCACACCCCCCCCCCCCCCCCACCCCCATTCCCGGTCTGCCTCACACCTAATTTTGATTTGATGCTTTGTTGTTGTTGTTTTTTTTTTCGTTTTGTTTTGATCTGAGGCTACTTGCTCAACAGGTCTTCTTTTATGGTGTTTAATCATCACACCTTTTGAATTTTGGTAGAGTGATTAATTCGTATTTTGTATATGCCTCATTGTAAATTTCCTTGCTTATTTTGTGATAAAGCAGTCAGAAATAATCAGGATGCTATTTTATGTGTAAACTGTAATGAATGGAGTCACTTGAAGTGCGCAAACATATCCGATAATGTATTCAAATCAGATGAAGATTGGATATGTGATTTGTGTGTTTGGAAACTGTTACCAAGTAATAATTGTACACAAGATGAGGTTTTCAGTAATGGCAACTGTAAAGAAACGGTAATTAATCATGTGCCTGGGCGTGTTATACCAGCACCTTCCTCTCAATCGGCATCCGCGATTAATCTTGATATTTCTAAAATGAAAGGGGTAAAGATAGCCCATTTGAATTGTCTGTCATTGTTGAAACATATTGATGAAATTAGAGAAACAATTCATAGGTTGGATTTGGATATTTTTACTCTTAGCGAGACACATCTCTGTGCAGAGATTGATGACAGTGAAATCAATGTTCCTGGATATATTTTGATACGAAGAGATAGGAATAGATTTGGTGGAGGTGTGGCTTTCTATATAAAAGATCACATTTCTTTTGTTGTGAGAAGTGATATAACGAAAGACGTAATGATTGAGTTACTTGTTATAGAATTGAGATTGGTAAAACAAAAACCATTGTTAGTGACTTGCTGGTACAGGCCCCCCAATTCGTCATTAGAAATGTTTAATGCCTTCGAATGTGTAATGCAGAAATTGGATGAAACATATTATGATTTCATAGTAATTGGAGATTTGAATTGTGATGTTTTGAGTCAGTGTAAATCATGGCAAACGAAGAAGTTATTTGATATTATGGAAGCATATAATTGTACCCAATTAATAACACGCCCAACGAGAGTAACTGAAACTTCCTCAACCGCAGTTGATTTGATATTAACTAATGTGTCATCTAAATTAGCATCCAGCGGTGTATATGAGCTGGCTATGACTGATCATTTCATGATATATTGTGTGTACAGTAAAGGTAAAACTTCAGATAAACCCCAAGTACATAAATGCAAATTTGTTCGCAGTTATAAGACATTTGATGAAGAAACATTTATACAAGACATTGGAGATATCAAATGGGACTCTGTGTATGAAGCAACCGATGTAGAAATGATGTATAACAGGTTTATATCACTGTTAAACGAGGTCATTGATCGCCATGCACCAATGCGTAAAGTGCGCGTTAAACAAAAAGAATCTCCGTGGATGACAAGTGACATCCTCGCTCTGATTCGTGATAGGGACAAGCTTAAAAGAAAGGCAAAAAGATCGAAGCTGCCCTCGGACTGGGAAAACTATAAGAAGGTTAGAAATGAGGTGACTTTCAAAATTCGTCAAGTTAAACGCCAATTTATTATGAATAAGATTGAAACAGCTGGAAATAGTACGAGAGAAATTTGGCAATCTTTGAGGTATGTGTTACCAGGAAAGAAAACAGACTCACAAATCTCTTCAATCAATGTAAATGATGAGATAGTTAGTGGTAAAGGTTTAGCTGATTTGTTTAATCGTTATTTTGTTAACATAGGGAAGAAATTAGAGAGAGAGAGTTCAGCAGTTAATCAACGAGCGGAATGTATTTCTTCAGCGAAGGTTGCAGCAAATTTCTCCCTCAAAACAATAGATGATAAGAAAGTGTGCGATCTGTTAAAGTCACTACCCATGGATCGTGCCACGGGTCCGGACAACATACCGGCCAAACTACTGAGCTGCATTGCTTCCTTGATTGCTCCCCCGCTAACTATTCTAATAAACCTGTCAATACAAAAGGGCATAGTACCTGATGAATGGAAGGAGGCTCGTGTTACACCTGTATACAAGGGAGGAAGCAGGGATGATATCGGCAATTATAGACCTATTTCCGTTACCCCAATCTTTGCCAAGATCTTAGAGAAAGTCGCTTATGACCAACTTCAGGCTTATCTGACTGAAAACCACATTCTTACAAATAAACAGTTTGGCTTTCGTCCGAAGCACTCCACCCAAGATGCATTGTTAAATATAACAGAAAAATGGTTTGATGCCATTGACTCTGGTAATATGGTCGGGGTAGTCATGGTTGATTTAAAAAAGGCTTTCGACACTGTAAATCATTGTATTTTAACTAAAAAATTAAAAATGTATGGTTTTGATGAAAATGCTGTAAGATGGTTTGAAAATTATCTGTCGAACCGGACGCAATGTACATATGCGAATGGTTTTGTTTCAGATAAGGAAAGTATAAACTGTGGTGTACCACAGGGATCCCTGATTGGACCTGTCCTCTTTTCTTTGTATGTGAATGAATTGCCATCTGTTGTCAAGCATAGTGAATTGTCGCTTTACGCAGATGATACTTGTTTATTTTGTTCTGCTAGGAAACCTGATGAAATTATTAAACAGTTAAATGAGGATCTTGCTTCGGTATCGCACTGGTTATCGGATAACAAACTATTTGTGAATAAGAAGAAGTGTGAACTTATATTTCTTGGTACGCCATCACGCTTAAAGAAAATTGAATCAAATGCCAGGTTAATGAATGTGCTTATTGATGATTGTATAATTCAAAGGAAAAATACGTGTAAATATCTGGGAGTAGTGATAGATGAGAATCTGCATTGGAACGCTCATGTTGATTACCTTCATAAGAAAGTTGCCAAATATATATATCTTCTGAAGAGAGTACGCAATATGATTGATTTCCGTGTTGCGTTGTTATTTTATAGATCTATAATACAGTCACATTTTGACTACTGTAATGTAGTCTGGGGGAATACAGGAAAGCGTAACTGTGATAAATTGCAGGTTCTTCAAAACCGTTCCCTAAGAATTGTTTTGCAGGTTGACTCTATGTTTCCTTCGAACGATTTGTATGACACTTTACGTCTTGATTGTTTAAACGTTCGCAGGTCTAAACAATTAGCTCACTCTCTCTTTAGAGCTGTGAGGCAGATTGGCCCCCCGTGCATCAGTGAACTCTTTATTCCTCGTGACGCTAGTTACAATACACGTTCTGGACATTCTCAGCTGAAGCTTCTTAGACCCAAAACCAATTATTGTAAGCGTAGGTTCGCATATAGAGGCACTAAACTGTGGAACAAAATTGAAAGATCAGTAACTCCGTCCATGTCATTGGAGGCATTTAAGCGTTATATAAATACACTGACTAAAGATGTTTTATCGCCTTGTAACTATGTTTGATTTATGGTATCTGTGTTTTATGACTGCCCCGTTGTTAAAGTGAAATTTGCTTTTATCGTTCTCTTCTATATGGTTTTATTTTTTTTAAACTCTATTTCAGTTTAGCGTTCGCTTTTGAAAGTTTGTTTTCAGTTGTGCAATTTCTGTGTGATTTTTATTTAAATTTTTACTTGATGTATTTATAATCCATTTTTCTTTAATGATGTGCAGTATATTATATATTTTATTCATCTTAGGGACTGTAATGGAATTAACAGCTTTTACTGTTTCTTTTATGATGTATTTATAATCCATTTTTTATGATATGCAGTATATTATATACTTTATTTATCTTAGGGACTATAATGGAATTAACAGTTTTTACTGTTTCTTTCATGATGTATCTATAATCCATTTTTTTAATGATGTGCAGTATATTATATATTTCATTCATCTTAGGGACTGTAATGGAATTAACAGTTTTTACTGTTTTTTTTAATTTTTATCAAGGTGTAACTGCCAAAAATTTGTTGCTACAGTTGTGTTACATGTATTTAACTTTTGAATCTAAGCTTGTTTATGTGTTTAGTATCGTTCTGTTTGTATTGTTGCGTGTACATGATTTTTGTTTTAATTCTAGATGTATGTATTCTTCGCTTTATACCATTATGTATGTATGTATGTGGACCCCTATGGAAACCAGCTCTGCTGATCAGGGTGTTCCACCCCATGAAGAGGAAATAAATTCAATTCAATTCAATTCAATATATATATATATATATATATATATATATATATATATAAGATATTAGTGCAAATTTTGTATGTGCGTGATACAATGAATCTGTCATCAATAAGTATTCCAAAGGACTAAACCCCATGCAAACGAAATTCTTTTATGCAAACATCATTAATACAAGTACATTGAAATAAGGAGCGATTACAGTGAATATAATTTTCCACATTTATTCATTTGAATTATATCTCGCTCAGTCAATTTTTCAATCACAGATAAAAGGACACAACAACGCCTAACACC
Source organism: Diadema antillarum (assembly GCF_040938485.1). Lineage (NCBI taxonomy): Eukaryota > Metazoa > Echinodermata > Echinoidea > Diadematoida > Diadematidae > Diadema > Diadema antillarum. The sequence continues at coordinate 2,279,132 of NW_027271431.1, forward strand.
AAACTGTTTTCTTTTTTACAGAATTAAAAAGCATTTGGCTCACCTATTTCAGAAAACAGGGGAATTATACATTTCTGTATCAAGAGGAGTGAATGTGAACTTATCATTAAAAAAAGGATAAAATCTTATGGAATTCTATTCATATTTTGTTTACATCACTGTCCATGAATGACGTCACGAAATGTAGCACGGAAACTTTAAAAAGTCATAGCTATTAAAAGGATTGTATGATTTCCCTCAAACTTTACTATTGTGTTCTACTTGATATTTTGTTTTTGTTTTTCCTTGATGTTTATTGATTTCATTCAAATCATTCATAAATTAACCCATTATGGGTGTAACATGAACAAAAACGGTACAAATGCAATTCAAAACACAAACAAATCCATTTGTCAATTTATACTGCAAATAATCTCTCTTCAAAATCAATAACTTGATTATAAACCAACCCTACTGACCATTTCTTCACAAGAAAGTATTGACATGTACCCAACCTATATCCCTTGAATATATTGACTCATGTAACTCATTCTCACTTACAAGGGCATATACATAAAAAAATCCAATAATACATTATACAAATCTATAGAATGAAATCATTCATGAAAAAACCCCAACCAACCCTTTCCCTCCCAACCAAAACAAATCTACATCTATCCTAAATATTAAATCACACCAATATCTTTCATACAATCTATAACTATCCTTCTTCAAATCAAATCCCCATCCCACCAACCCCGATTCACCAAAACCTAAGCTACACCCACACTCACACCCACACATACACACACACCGACACATATACACACATACACACCCACACACCCACACCCACACACACACACACACACACACCCGAACCGATACCACCCTCCTTCCTGATGAAACGACTTCCAAATGTTGATACGTAAAACGTAATGGACCGTATGCATAAAAGCAGCATCCGCCCGCACGCAAGCACTGCTCCAAATTCGTCAAACAACTCATCAAACTCATGGCTGCTGATAAAATCAATATAAACTTTTTGCCAGCAACAGCTTACCCATCCCCGCGCGCGGCCAATAACACATAATATTGCCTTCACCAATGATAAATACTAAAGAAAACAGAATACTTAGGCCCTTGTTTCAGAAACATTTTCCCATTTCAGCAAATGTAATCCCAACTTATTTCTTTTTAGAGCAATTTCTTTTTCTTCATTCCGAAATCTTATCATTCTGTTATAAATTTTCTGGAAAGTAGGAATTTCCCTCTCCGACCTAGATCTAAAAGTGATATATTTCAAAATAAAATATTGCCGCATTTACTCACCTTTCACACGCACTCACAAAACCACACACATGCATATAATTATTACCGAATATCTCCCCAAAATTACAATCGGACTCTGCAACATTAACTTTAAAGACAATCAACCAAATGCAATTTCAAGGCATGAAACTGTCTATTATTACCTACATCTGACAGAAAATGACATTCCATTTGTTTCAATGGTCACGGGGAAATAGGGATCTTTGTCCAGCATGTCTGATATTCACATGCAGTGGCGGATCCAGAGGGGGCGCCCCTCTTTATTTTTTGTTAAAACAAAAGAAATAAAAAGAAAAAATGGGGGAGGCTCGTGCGCCCCCTTTAATTTTCTAAAGGCGGCTTCCCTTTACAGAATTCCTGGGATCCGCCCTGTAATGATATATGCACAGAATATGAATTCATTTGTTAGTCGCTCTGGCAATTGTAAGCAAAATATTTTCATTCAAGTACATGTACTAAACTTGGAAGGAACGGTTCCATGACATGCTTTGCACAGATTCAAATTTATCCGTGACCGGTGAACCGAACTGAATAGGGTTTCTTGCAAGGTGTAGGTACAAGTTATGGTTATGGACCCTAAAATAGCACTCAGATTGTATGATTATTTTGAAAGTTATCAATGCAGAAAGTCCGAATGTACTTTTTCTTTGACATACTGTATATGGCAGAGCTCGACCTTAACAACTATACAAGATTCAAAATGTATTGGAATGTTTCTTTCCATTACGGGAAATTGCATTTCGTTTTTCGGGCCATCACCTGAGTAGAGAGATAGTGTTGAGCCCTGTAGTTATAATCGAGATATAAACGATGAAATGGAATATAGCCACGATCACGTCTGTACTGAATCAACTGAAAGACTGCAAAAGGATGTCAGGAATTCTGGGCTGAACAACCCGATTTTTGTTTTCTGTATCATTCAAAGGCGGGCCCTAGTAGGGTGTGGTCAAGATGATTATTGACTACTGGCGATTAAGACGACGCCATTTATCTAAATCGAATCAACTCAGATTAAACTCTCATCCGTATTCACTCAGGTTTCAGTTTAGATCTTTGATGGATGCGATGGATCCGTTCCCCGCACATGCGAAGAATTTTGTATATGACGTAGACAAATGTTAGTCCAATCAGCATGAAGAACGCGATCACATCCAGACCTATGAGTTGCCAGTACGTAAGGCTGTGTGTAGCAGGCTTCAGGTATCCTCCGCCATAACTCACCACGTGTTCAACCCAGTTGGCAGCCTTTTCTACGGGTTGCACTTTCTGATCACGCAAAATCTCGGAAAGCCTCTCTGCTCGCTCTCTGTACCTGTGAAAACGGAAAGGAGATAAATGTCAATAAACTATACTATAGCGAAAGCACAAACGTACGTTAATGGACAACAGCAAATTATGCAGACAAATGAAAATCGCGGCATATTTTTTTAAAGCCATAACATCTTTCATTTCATTTCATTTCATTTCATTCACTCTCATCCAATAATTTCCAACAAAAAACAAATACGCAATTATTTACAAGAACACATGCAGGTATACAAAATCAACACGACATTGCGATAAAGGAAACCACTGGGAACGGAAACACAATTTGTGTCTATATACTTGTGACTTATACGACTGTACCGAAATAAATATTGTGTGAATAGTAACACTGTACAATGTTGTGTAGAGAGCAAAATTGTGTACTCTCAACACTACATATTTCTCGTAGTTCATCGCAGCTGTGTACACATTGCGATTTCAATATATTTGGGACTGCTTAGTGAACAGGAATCCGTTCAGAAGGATCCGCTATGAACATGAATGGAGGTATATAGCTTCCATAGTGCTAAAAAGCACTCGCGCCAATCAATGTTCTAATTCGTACTGGATTATCATGAGTGGACTCGTATATAAATTATCAGTATCAGAATATGGATAGCAAGAAAACGTACGTATTGTTGTGGATGACCTCTCGAATGCACTGGAGAACCACTTCCTTGTTGAAGTCGACCGTGACGTCGATGACCTGTCCGATGCCGCGATCTAGCACGCGAGTTGCGGTGTCCAAGCCGTCCGTCATCAGTGGCATGACAATGAGAGGTACCCCGTGGTAGATTGCTTCGTAGAGACCGTTGTTGCCCCCGTGGTAGATCAGCAGACGAGTTTTGTTATGACCTGTCGAGTCGGATCGTGAGGACGGAGTAGGAGGATTCTTCACTTCGTTTGCATGGCATAATATTCTTAGCTTTGTTTTTTTTTTAAAGCAAAATGGACGGTAATATACCATCGTTGCCCCCCCCCCCCATTCAGGAAAAAAACCCCCAATAATTTCTTGACCGTGGTTACTTTAATAGATGACAGCAGTTTCCAAACATGTAACAACAATTATTTCTTTCCATAAAAGTAGATAAAGTTTGTTTGAAAATGGTAACTTGTAGAGCAACAATAGTTTTTGAAACTACTTTGTTAATAGTACGATTGTGTACGTCCGTTAGAGAAGAAACTATAAAATCTTACGAGAGTCATATCCTGCAGAAAACGAAGGCCTAACCTCGAACACACTCGAGCCAGAGTTTCGACAGAAGAAATGAGCGTCATGATAATGACAAATTACCAAGAAGATCATTTTGTGGTAACCATGGCAACGTCCGGACATTACGAGGCATTGTGATGTTATAAATGTCGAACTCCGAGTCATCGATGTGCCAGACGACCTTCTGCTCAATTTCGGCGAAGACATCGACAAAGATCCGGACGATGTCGGGTATGACCACGGACAGATACGAACCAAGCGTGAAAATGACGAGACCGTGATCTCCAGAGCTCTGGACAAAGTCCTCCAGATCCTTAGAAGGGAAAAGGAAAGAAAGAAGAAGAATTAAGAAACACTGCACATTTTTTTTTTCCAAAATTAATGTCGATCCCTGTTGGAAGAGAACAGCACAAATCTTATTATGCGAAATGATGATTAAGGCCTACTTGAAGAAAAAGGTGATGTTCGTTTTTTTTATTTTTTCGAAGGTTCTTTATTCCGAAACAAATACCTAGATGTTCGGAGTATGGATCTGTATTTATTTGCGGATTAACGCACCTTAGGAATAACGAACCTTATTTCATGTTCGTATTAACGAACCCTTTTGCATTTTCGGACTAACGGACCTTCAAAATTACGAACCTTATTTCGTCTTGGGGTTCACAAACATTCGGAATAACGACCTGTTGTTCATTTTCAGAATACAACGAACCGTTGGCATGAAAAACTGCGACAATTCTAAACAATACGCTTCGTTGCCTATGTAGGCCTATCGATACGTTTTGTATCTGTTGCAAGCAATCATTAAAAGAAATCACCTCGGATCCTTGCATGGTATACATTTGAAGTTTTTCTTCAACAATGTGAACTGTTCATTTAACGATTACCATATACCGAGGTGTTCAGATTCGATATATAATTCCGACAAAACATTCTATTCAGCGTTATATTTTTGTACTGCCGATAGGCCTATTCAAGACAATTAAGTATTAGATATTCAATAATCTGTGAATAGGAAAAGTCTAATCATACTTAAAATCTAATCCTCATACAGTGCAGGTATCCAATACTGACGTTTCATCCCACTAATCGATCGGCGATGACAGGTAGCTGAATAAGGAATGGAGTCATCCATAGTCATCACTTTAGCCTTAGCTGTCTATCTCCATACATGGACTTATTGCCTTTTGTTATCATCATAACTTTTCGCCATTGTCTGTTGGGAAATGTTTGGTACCAACCTTTTCAAGTGCTTGTGCGGGTCTGGTAGAAAGGCCTCCAACCGAGATGATGTTTGGTGTCCTGTGATGGGGGTAGTCCACAGCAGGATGGGTATTTGTCAAAACGAGTTCGATATTTCGCAGGACGTCCGGAAAACGTTCGTCTGAGATGCCAGCTTCTCGAAGCATCTTGTTCAAGTCCCGTATGTAACCAGGCGCAAGGACGCCCTGAGAAATCATCAAGCTCAACGTGTTTCGCAAGCGTTGCGTGAAAGTCATGCTGTGCGGTAAGCCAGACATGGAAAGGGGCATGATGGAAGGTAGAAACGGGTTTCCCATGGGAAAGTGGGTGACGAAAGGAGCGGTAGCTAGGAGCGTAAGTCCCATGTACTTTACACCAAGTTTGGCTGCTACAACAGTCGCGCATTGGCCTACAGTCATATCGAATATTACCAGGTCTAAGTCGGCCTTCCGCAAGTCTTCCATGCTGTCGTGGAGAATACACCGACAGTGTTCGATGGTCTGTCTCACACCCCACTCGTACAGGCGATAGGTGACTTGAGTCTGGCCGATGTTGAAGGACATGGCTGCGAAATGTGTGATTTTCGAAGCAAGGTTCTCGTGTGCACGGCTGACGTTATGAATAATAAAAGTGCTTCCCGCGTAGCGCGGATCTCCAGCCTCGCGAGCTTGCTCGACGCTCACGAGGAAAGTAACTCGGTGACCACGTCTTACCAGCTCCTTTCCAAGAAACGAAGCCGTGGCCAGATGGCTACCCCCTGAACTCCCAGAGTATATCAAGATATTGGCGCCATTCGCCACGGATTCGAGACTACCTAGCATTGCTACAGAAATTACGAGGACTACCAGGTAATTCATGACGATTCTTTGGGTAGGGCTTGCCTAGGTCGACGACCACCGTATTGACCGAACTGAGCAAAACACTGTTTCGTATTCGTACGACCCTTAATGTCTTGGTACGCGGGGCAATCAGCGCTGGAAGCATACATTAAATGATTCTATTGTGAGATATCACACACTTGCAGGTAAACCGCTGCTTATGTTTAACGACAGCAAAACACGTCTGGAGCAAATCGTCCTTTCAAGGAAATTGATTCGACAGACTCTCCTGATGAAGAAGAAGAAAAGCACCTTCACGTAGTACCCGTCGTAAGCTTGTCACTGGCATATATTGGGTTCCTACAGTTGGAGTTATAAAGAGCTCCTTTGAATGTGCACATAAAACACGCCAAGTCATCTGTTTCACGACCTCACTAATATGCACTAATATGTTGATGATATCGATGCCACTCCACCAATCTTTTGTGGTGCAGTCAAGGGAGGAAGAGGAGGGGGAGGGCACAAAGGCTGATTGAAAAAAAGGAACAACACAATAAACTACAATTATTCATCATCCAAACAACACCAAGAAAATTGCGAAAGATCGCATGAGCGATCCGAAAGCGATACCGCTCGTTGTTGTTATGATCATTATCAAATTCTTTATCGTAACAGCGAGTTACACACAATATTTTGATGATAAATTACGTTTGACTGAAGAAGCGAGAGGCGTGAATGCGTAGGCCTACCCTGAGATATGACTAACCCGACAACGACTACCTATAAGCTTCAGCTTTCAGGATTTGAGACCAACAAAACGTTCAATGCCGGTGAAACAGTTTTCTTTTTCATTGAACTTTGACAAAGGATGGGAATACAAAAGGTAGGCAACAGCCTTTGTTCATCGATAAGCATTGTTGAATGTATGAAAATACAGCATATGTAGATTACAGACGTATAATTTCAATGAAGTCTAATCGAAGAGTGGCTAGACAATGAAAGACTTCGACAATCTACTTTATGATAGGGAACCCTCTCTCTTTTTTTTCTCTTTTTTTTGGGGGGGGGGGGGGGAACTCAGGGTATGTTGGGTCTGGTCAACCATGACACTGTCTACCCCACGTCAAAGACAAGGGAGAAGTGGGCTAAACCAATGAATCAGATGACATTAGCGGACACGTGTTAAGATTTTCTTCGAGGATGGGAAGGCGCTATACATGACACTGTATAGGAAAACCAATTTCTTGTGCATGTTTTGTCATCGCTTACGTAGCAGTGGTCGAATTCTTTAACTTACCTGTTATGAATAGTTCGAGCATGCAATGACAAAATAATATTTCCTCCGATTACTTTCTGCGGCCTTTGGTGTGTGCCATGTCAAAACACTTTACAGTAACTCCCAATGTTCCTCTCTCGAATAAAAGTATAAAACAATCTGTCGCTTGGTAGCTAGTCTCACCTTAAAGCAGCATTTACACTTTGGCGAGTTGACATGGCGAGCTATGGCGAGTTAAGGCGAGTTGCCAAAATGAGGCACTCGCGATAACTCGCGTTAAGCTCACCATGTAACTCGGGATAACTCGCGACAACTCGGCATGGCTCGGCGAAGCTCGTTCAAGCTCGGGACAACTCTCCTTGAAGTCGTGAGCAGTCCCAAAATTTTTGAACATGTTCAAAATTTTTGCTAACTCGCTGTAACTCGTGCTGAACTCAGCTAGACTCGTTATATACTCGCGGTACTCGCAATAACTCGAAAGAAGCTCGAGATAAACTCGTAATAACTCGTAATAACTCGCCATATTTGAGTATACGCGAGTGCATTCCGAGTTTACTAGAGCGAGATACGAGCACTGCGATCGTATTACGAGTGAAGGAGAGGTGCCCGCGAGATTAGCGAGAGTTCAGATCGAGCACCCCGAGTTACAGCGAGTTTCGTATGAGTTTAGTCAGATTGCGTTGCAAGTGCGTATTGACATGCCAGCTGAATAATAAATATCCAGTGTTCTATATTTTTCCATATATGTTTTAAAACGAGAGCACATTTTAATCGACCCACGCATGTACACGTACTTTTAAAACGGCCATTGTCACTGTATTATTACAACTAGCAAAAATAGGAGAGGAATATGCCCCGACCCAAGAGATCCAAGAGTTGTGGCCATTCAGGTAGTTAAACACCGAAAGAATAATGTCATTCAAACAAGGGTAGAAGTAGAAGAAGTGCAGGAAGAGAGAATGGAGACGGAAGAGGAGATCAATGACGAGCATGAGAGACAGGTAAAAGAACAAGACACCAAACTAGACCAGGTCCAAGCTCAAACTACTGAGCATCAGGCCTCGCCTGTCGAACTGGTTGGGAGGAAAATGAACCCATTTTTCTCCACTCGCGAGGTTCTCCGTCTGGCACCCCAGGGAAGACGGAAAAAAAAAGAACAAAGAAGTCCACCCCAAACAAGAAGTCCACCCCGAAGAGACGAAAAAACACCTCACTGCATACACATTCACTGAAGAGCAAGAAGTAGAATAAACAGAGTGGTACAGATATCACGATTGTCTGTATAACAGGCGACTAAAGTCGTACAAGGATACTGCAAAGAAGACAAGGCTAATCGAAGAGAAGGCCAAGGAGTATACGATCCGGTGTGCTCCGGTAAGTGAAGATGAATATTAATATCTATTATTTATGGGGGGGGGGGCTGTGGCGGCAAAACGGAGTTTCGCTAAATATATTTTGTTGAATTCATTACCATGATTACTACTATGATTATGATTGCCATAATTATCGAAAATCCTGTAAACAACTGACAACACGACATGCATAATATTTAGTCCTGAAAATTTTGACCCCCACAGTTCGTTTATCCCGTTAGCTAGCTATATTCTTCACTGTATGAGAAACAAGAATTTAATAAAGTTGTTTGTTTCTTTCCATTAATTTCTGTGATCTAAATTCCCAGTGTTCGATTTTTTTTCAGTTGAACAGCTGAACAATTTCCTCAAGTCTATGAGGACACAGTACAGCCGTCTGACGAACCCAAAGTCTGGAAAGGGGACCAGAGACACACCTTATGCAGTAAGAGAGATCAGTGGATTCTCAATACATTCCGCGTCCTGGAGGGACATATTGTGAGGATGAAAGGGAGAACATTGGGAAGGGTAAATATGCATTTGATTTTATTAAGATCTGTAATAAGCTACATTTAAACAAAATATAGAAATCGCCATCGTGCGTCTTTCCTGTAAAAGATGTTGATCGAGTGATTTATTTATTTTTTGCAGACCTCTAAGGGACAAGTAGCATCCCAACCAAGAGAAGACGAATTAAATACTCTTCCCCCGACCAGGATACTGAGACTGATGGGCATGATGACAGCAGTGAGAATGACCAGACCACCCAAGAAGCTGATGACCCCCAGCAGACAATGAAGCTGGTTCCTCTTACACCAACTTATCAATTGTTGGCAAGGGCAAGGGCAAAATGAAAGGGAGGTGTACAACCCCCAAGGTGGCCTCTGAAGAAGCCAAGGACAGAGAACTGCTGGAAAAGGTGAATGTGAATTGTTGTTAAGAAAAGACAGTACGGATCGAGTAATACATGTATTTTATGAACAGTTATTTTTTAATACAAGTACATGCACGAATAACAAAATGACTAATCCACCATATTGTTAGAGGGTAAAACTCCGTTCGTGTGTTTATCATGATAACGCCATGATATAAAACCGGTGAAAAGGATACTCAACACGTACATTAAGGCCACTGCAACATTGTGGTTGATCGATTTTTAAAAATATTCTTAAAATGAGCTGCATGGCCTGTCTAATTATGTTCAGATTGATTAAAACAACCAAGAATATGAAAATAACGAACGACACACATTCACTACCAAGATGTTATATTTTTTTTTATCATTATCTGCTACAATAATAATTCCAGAACAGTGGGGTGAAGTTTTAGGTTTTCACCTTTTGAAGCACTAAATGATTCCTGTGAAGCATAATTTTTTCAAAGGTTCAAAACATATATTCTGAAAACATGTAAGGACATGCAGCCCAGATTTTTTTAATGAAAATTGTAATTATCATCTGCTAGAATAATAATTCCAGTACAGTTGTCCATGAGGTGAAGTTTTAGGTTTTCACTCTGGAAGGACAGAATGCTTACTGTGAAGCATAATTATGTTTAATGTTAACTTTTACATCCAAACATATATTCTGAAAGCACTTTGACATGCAGCTCATTTTTTTAACTGAACATAATGTTAAATACATGTATTACCTCTAACATCAAAACAAGAGATTAAACACGTAAATTGCGATTTGGACATTTCATCTCGACCATACAGAAACCTTATTTGTTTGAGTTAACTCCGTCAAAGTAAAATTATATGCATGCTTTCACCATAGGCATTTCTTCAAATTTACATTTTCGTCAACCAGTTGTATCCGAGTAATTGAAAATATTTAATCTCAATGTTATAAAGGAGTTACTTACTTTTAACATGTGAATTTCAAACTGTTCTCAATTTCGCTGATATTGTAGTTTTGTATATATCCACCTACATAATTATGTTTGAATTAATATGGCAGATGTTAAGGAATAAAGGTTCGCAAGTACATTTTAACACTCGATATTAAAACAAGCTTTGAACACTAAGTGTTGCAGTGAACAAAAATTTTGATCAGGCATTGTCCCATACACTAACATGAATTAAAATAACGCACAAAAGTATTACTAAAATTATTCAGTTCTTGGGGTTTTTCTGGGATACATTAATAGGTGATTAAACATTATGATAATGAACATTGTTCTGTATTAAAGAAAAGGAACAGTAAAGTGTGTCATTAATCTCAAGATCTCAAAATATGTTTGAGACTGTGATTATAACTGTGATTTTTTTTCCAGTACTCTCGAGATAATTTCGTGATACCGTATAATTCCTGGTTAACTGCTCAATAACTTAATAGTTTTGTGTAACATGGTGAAATATAAACGATGTACCCTTATGAGTATTGAAGTGACTGGTATCCTTTTATTATGTTGTAGCTCCTCCAGCGAGCAGATGAGGTCAGAGATCTACGAGGGTCTTCTTTCGCCTTGTCATCTCCCCCCGCAAGACCGCCCAGGTCTTCACCAGCTAACTCCGCCATCAGCGTCTCATATAGTGTCCGTACTTTGGCCTCCTCAACAACCAGGGTCTTGTCCAAAACCTCCTTTGAAGCATTTTGGTCCTCTCTTGAGAATCTCTTTTTCTGCGGCGCCTCCTTGACAACAGGGTCGCACCAATCGTGCAGAAGATCAGGGTCTCTTCTTCTTCAAGCAGAGCGGAAATGCTTCTGGCATCCATCTTTGAGCGCCAAAAATGTGCATTTCCCGCCCCTCGATCGTATAAAACTCTTATTACTCGTAATAAAATCTTGACAACTCGTTTAAAGCTCGCTTTAAGTCGTATAAAGGTCACTGCAACTCATACTAAGCTCGGTATGTCTCGTTTCGAGCTCGGTTCACTCGTACAGCGAGCGTAGTGAACTCGGCGTTGAGTCTTATATCATTCATGCAAATTCCAGAAAAAAAGATTATATTTCGCGCGAGTTTGTGCGAGTTAACGCGAGTTGGAGCTCGCACAGCTCGCGCACGACTCGCGACTCCAACTCGCCAAAGTGTAAACGTTGCTTAAGGTTTGTTTGTTTGTTTGCTTTTGCATTTTTGTTTTATTTTTGTTTTCCGCAGACGCAGCTGCTACGTACACCTCGCTGCCTTACGCATCTATTTGGGATCGCGCCATCACTCGACTTGACGCACACAATGAGGTTTGTTACGGCACATTTTGGTAAATTGCACATTTTGGTAAATTACCAAAGTGTGCAATTTGCAAAAATGTGCCGTAACTGTGTTACGGCACATTTTGGTAAAAGAAGTTTGTTACTAAAATGTGCCGATTAATAGTGCACCTATACCTGACGGGATCAACTGTTACCATAATGTGCAGTTAAAAGTGGATTTGCCTGCACATTTTTGTAACTGAACTAAAAACCTATGGATAGGCTTGAGAGTTATCATACGGTCAAGGAGTTAAGGTTATATGGTCATGCCTGCAGTAAAGACAGGCAAGGCACTTTTTTAGCTCACCCGAGCCGAAGGCTCGAGTGAGCTATTGCGATCGCTTTTCGTCCGCCGTCCGCCGTCCGCCGTCCGTCGTAGGTCTTGCGCCGTGAGTCGTGCATGCGTTATGCATACAAAGGTGTTTACATTTTCATCTTCTCTTCCAGAACCGGTAGGCAGATTTCAACCAAACTTGGTGGGAATCATCCTTAGGGGGTAAGGACCCAAAGTTGCTCATGTGGAGTATGTGGTCCCAATGGGGCCCAGGGGGAGGGCCCCCAAGGGGAAAAGGGGTAAACTTTAAAAATCTTCTTCTCCAAACCCAAAAGCAGTACAGTCTAGTATGTTGTATGTATAGGGCCTACCTTTATATATGAAGAATGTAGCTTGTTTATGGCAAGACCCAAGATGGCCCCCTTGGGCCCTAGAGGGGGTGAACGTTTGAGGGGTTGGGGACAAGGGGGGAAAACACATTTTCATCTTCTTCTTCAGAACCAGTGGACAAATTTCAACCAAACTTGGTGGGGATTATCCTTTGGGGGTTGGGTCCTAAGGTTGTTCATGTTGGGCATGTGGCCCCCATGGGGAGCCCCCTCCCCTTTGTGCTCCAGAGCAAAAAGCATTACTCTCAAGATATGTTGTACGTGGATATCTTTATAGCTGAAGAATATAATTTGTTTATGGGAATACCTAGGGTATCCCCCTTGGAGACCGGGGGGGGGGGGGGGCAAGGGGGAAAGCACACTTTCATCTTCTTCAGAACCAGTGGGCGGATTTCAGACAAACTTGGTGAGGATCATTCTTAGGGGATAGTGTCCCAAAGTTGTAAATAAGTGTGGGTCAAGTGCACCCCCTTGGGGGGGGGGGGGGGCCTAAGGGAAAAAGGCATATTTTATACATGTAGACACCTTTATAGATGAGGAATATAAGCTGTTCATGGCAATATCTAAGATGGCCCCCTTGGGTTCCTAGAGGGGTGAAAGTTGGGAGGGGGAACAAACAAGGGGGAGGAGAAGAGAATAACATTTCTATCTTCTTCAGAACCAAAGGGCAGATTTCATCCAAAATTGCTAGGAATCATCCTTTTGGTAGAAGGACCCAACGTTCTTTGTATGTTTGTTTTGTTGTTGTTGTTGTTTTTTTTTGGGGGGGGGGTTCTCCTAGCGAAAGGGAGAAGGGGCCTTAATTTGCAGGGAAATTGCGTCAAGTGTATTGACTTCGTTACTCGGGTTAGCGGCTAGCCCCCTGGGCCTTTTGTTAAAATATGATGGTTAGTGTGTTGCCATGGTAACAGTATATCATCGCAACAAACTATGACAAAATCTTGCAGATTAAATTACTTCCTTAATTTTTGCCAAATGCTCACGATAGTTGGCACGCACTTTGGTCTTGGAGTGAAGATGTACAAGACACATTCGTTAAAGGATGGGTACTGCGTTGTCATGGTAACGACATATAGCAATAAATCAGAGAAAATGCAAAAATTGTTTTTGTTTCTCACATAAGGCCGTCGTACGCGTACTAGGGGGTGGGTATGAATTATCTTCTGTGATATAGTTTGTGTAGAATGAAGATGACTCATAAGTGAATTTATTGAAGCATTAAATGAACAGGCGTCTCTTTCTCCACCCTCTTCGTTTTCCCTTTTTTCCTTTTCTCCTCCACTTGTTTTGTTTTTATCATTTGACCAGGAGTAAACGCCCCTGCCAATTGTAGCGTCGCCCATGAGTGAAACCAATCTTTTGGATCATTTATTTTCCCCAGGGGAAGGGGTCTTCATCGAGCTCATGAGAGACACTTGGTCACTTGGTCTAGGCATAATTAATTAATTTCAGAATTCTGTGTTGAAGCTTGGTAGTCCCGACTAGGTTACCATCAGATAAAACAACCAGAATCAAAATCCACTGTCTAATGAAGATGTATCATTTCCATTAATTTCTGAAAATGTTTCATACATTTGCATAAATTTGCATAATTGATTAATTTCAGAATTCGGTGTTGAAGTTTCGTAGTCCCAACCAAGCCATCAGATAAAACAACGAAAATCAAAATCCATTGTAAAAGTCGGAGAAGCATGTTTGTAAATTTCTTTAAAAATGCAAAAATATGCATAAATTAATGAATTTCAAAATTCTGTGTTGAACTCTGGTTGTCCCAATCAAGCCCTATCAGATAAAACAATCAGAATCAAAATCCACTGTTTAATGAAGAAGATGCTTCATTTCCATCAATTTCTGAAAATTTTTCATACATTTGCATAAATTTGCATAACTAATGAATTTCAGAATTCGGTGTTGAAGTTCCGTAGTCCCAACCAAGCCATCAGATTAAACAACGGAAATTAAAATCCATTGTAAAAAGTCGAAGAAGCATGTTTGTAATATATATATATATATATATATATATATATATATATATATTATATATTATATATCAGTGGAAATCGTGGATATGCGTGATTAGCATGAATCTGTCATCAATAAGTATTCCACAGGACTAAACCTAATGCAAACCACAGTTCTTTTATGCAAACATCATTAATACGTACATTGAAATAAGGAGCAATTAACAGTGAATATAACTTTCCGCATTTATTTGTTCAAATTACATCACGCTCAATCAATTTCTCAATCACAGATAAAAGGACACAACAACGCCTGGCACCAAACTGTTTTTTTTTTCTACATAATTAAAAAGATTCGACTCATTAAAAACAAAACAAAGGAATTATACATTTCAATATCAAGAGGACGGAATGTGAACTTATCAGTTAAAAAGATAAAATCCTATGGAATTCTGTTTATATTTTTGTTCATAACAATGTCCATGAGTGACGTTACGAATTGTGGCACCGAAACTTTAAAAAGTCACAACTATTGAAAGGATTATCCGATTTCCCTCAAACTTTACGATTGTTTTCTACTTATATTGCGCATTTTCTCATATACACAAGCACACGCACACACAAAACCACACACATGCATATATTACCGTATATCTCCCCAAAATTACAATCGGACTTTCTGCAACATTAACTTTAAAGACGGTAAATCACTCAAAATGCCATTTGAGGTATGCAACTGTATCTCATTGTCTACATCTTACAGAAAACCCCATTCGATTTGCTTTGCAGTGGTCACATAGAAATAGGGATCTTTGTAAAGTATGTCAGAATTCCCTTCCCTCCCAGTTTTGAAGGAGATGCGTTGTCCATTCATTGTGCTCACAAACACGCCGAAGTTGTTTATTGTGTCCTCGCACAAAAAAAAGAAAAAAAAAAGGTTTCCATTTAAAAGATGACTGCTTATTTCCTTTTTAGCTTCAACCCAAGAGTTTCAACTAACAAAATGAATAATGAACTACATAAAAAGGGAAGCACATTTTTTAGTTTTGCAAAACATTGGTAAGGTGTGAACATAAATCATCAACTCATGAAAGACTGGATTGAGCTCTTCCTCCATTTGGATTTATATTTCTGTTCTACCTTTTTTCTCCTGTTTTCTTTATAGGATGAACAATACAATAATATTTACATATTTATATATTTACATATTGATAAGTTATGCAAAGAATATGAATTCATTTGACAGTTGCTCTAACAGTTGTAAGCAAAATATTTTCATTCAAGTGCTAAACATGGAAGAAACGGACCCATGAAATGCTTTACAAAGACCCACATTTCCCCATGACCACTGAACCAAAATGAGTGGGTTTTCCTGCAAGATGTAGGTTACAAGTTACAGTTTCATACCCTGAAATGGCATTTAGATCGTCTGATTATCTTAAAAGCTACTAATGGGGAAATTCCGATTGTAATTTTTGGGGACGTATTGTATATGGCAGGACTCGACATCAACGTTGGCCTGATCGGGGAACTACAACAAGATTCAAAACGTATTGTAATGTTTTTGTTTTGTTTTATGTTTTGTTTTGTTTTTTTACTTCACGAAACTGCATTTCTTTTCAGGCCACAAATGAAGGGAGATAGTGTTGAGTCCTGTAGTAAAATGAGATAAAAGATGGAATGGAATACACACGATAACATCTATTCTGTATCAATGGAAAGAGATGTTAGGAATTCTGGACTGCCCGGAATTTTGGGGTGAACACCTCGATTTTTGTTTTCTGTATCATTCAAAGAAGGCCCTATTAGAGTCTGGTCAAGATCATATTGACTACACACTGGCGATCAAGAGGACGCAATATATTTATGTCGAATCAACTCAGATTAAAATCTCATCCGTATTCACTCAGGTTTCAGTTTAGATCTTTGATGGATGCAATGGATCCGTTCCACGCACATGCGCAGAATTTTGTATATGACGTAGACAAATGTTAGTCCAATCAGCATGAAGAACGCGATCACATCCAGACCTATGAGTTGCCAGTACCTAAGGCTGTGTGTAGCAGGCCTCAGGTATCCTCCGCCATAGCTCATCACATGTTCAACCCAGTTAGCAGCCATTTCTACGGGTTGCGCTTTCTGATCACGTAAAATCTCGGAAAGCCTCACTGCTCGCTCTCTGTACCTGTGGGAACAGAAATGAGATAAATGTAAATAATCTACACTATAGCAAAGACATAAACGCAACGTTGATTGACATCAACAAATTATGCAGAAGAAAGAAAATCGCGACATGTTTTTAAAAGCCATAGCATCTTTCATTTCATTTCATTTACAAGGTATTTTAATTTCCAACAACAAAGACAACAAACTGCGATTAGGCCTATACACATAACAAGAAATTCACATGCACACAGTTATACAAAATCAATGCGACATTGTAATAAAGGAAATATTGTGAACGAAAATACAATTTTGCTTAGGGCCTATATACTTTTGACTTATACGACCGTACCAAAACGAATATCGTGTAGATAGCAACACTGTATACTCTCATCAATCTTGCATAGCACTCATAGGCCTACTACTAGTTTATTCAAAGTTGTGTACATATTGTGATGTCAATACATTTGAGACTGCAGTGCCTCGTGAACATGATTCCGTTCACAGCATCAACTATGAACATGACGAATGGAGGTAACTTGTAAAGTGCAACGAAATACAAGTACGTTCTATCAATGTTTTGATTTGTACGGAATCATAGGAGTCGACTCGTATTAACAGTATCGCAATATAGACAGCAAGAAAACGTACGTATTGTTGTGGATGACCTCTCGAATGCACTGGAGAATGGCTTCCTTGTTGAAGTTGACTGTGACGTCGATGACTTGTCCGATGCCGCGCTCCAGTACGCGAGTTGCAGTGTCCAAGCCGTCCGTCATCAGTGGCATGACGACGAGAGGTACCCCATGGTACATTGCTTCGTAGAGCCCGTTGTTGCCCCCGTGGTAGATCAGCAGGCGAGTTTTGTTATGACCTGTCGAGTCGGATCGTGAGGAAGGATTAGGAGGATTCTTCACTTCTTCTGCATGGAATAATCGATCTTCCTAGCTGTGGTTTTTAGCAAAACGGACGGCGATACCGTTGTTGCCCCTCTCCCTCCCCCAGGAAGAAAAAAATGTCTTGACCGTGGTCATTTGAGTAGATGACAACAGTTCGCAAACACATAGCAGAAATTATTTCTTAACATGAAAATAGATAAAGTATGTTTGAAAATGGAAAATTCTAAAGCGACAATATGGTTAGAAACTATCCAGTTCTGTATTACGCTCTTTGTTTATAGTACATGTGTGTACATCCGTTAGAGAAGAAACTATGAGATCTTACGAGTGCCATATCCTGCAGAAAACGAAGGCCTATTAAACGTTAACGTATAGCGTGGCCTCTAACACACTCGAGCCAGAGTTTCGACAGAAGAAATGAGCGTCATAATAATTACAAATTACCAAGAAGATCATTTTGTGGTAACCATGGCAACGTCCGGACATTACGAGGCATTGTGATGTTATAAATGTCGAACGCAGAGTCATCGATGTGCCAGACGACCTTCTGCTCAACCTCAGCGAAGACATCGACAAAGACCCGGACGATGTCGGGTATGACGACGGACAGATAGGAACCAAGCGTAAATATGACGAGACCGTGATCTCCAGAGCTCTGGACAAAGTCTTCCAGATCCTTAACAGGGAAGAAGAAGACGAAAATGAAGAAGAAGAAGACGAAGAAGAAGAAGAAGAAGGAGGAGGAGGAGGAGGAGGAGAAGACAAAAAAGAAACACCACACAAATTACTTTTTCTTCTCAAAATTAATGTTGATCCCTGTCGGAAGAAAACAGCACAAATCGTATGATTCCAAATGTACTGCATAAAAAAATTGGTGATGTTCGTTATTCAGAAGGGTCTTTGTTTTTAAACATGCAAATCCAATCCCGTGTACGTAGATGTTCGGACTATTGAGAATTCGGAAGAACGATCTTCATTTCACTATAGGGTTAACGAACCTTCAGAACAACGCTACAAAATGTTCGGATTAATAAACACTCTTCCATTTTTGGATAAGCGAACCTTGGGAGTAACGATATCGTTTCGCATTTACAAACTTTCGGAATAAGACTTTTTTTTTTAATAGACTAAACCTTTGGCATGACAGACTGCAACAACTTTAAGCAATACTCTCCGTTGCCTACGTATCAGTGTGTTCAAGCATAGGTTGTGCAAGCAATCAGTAACAGAACTCACCTCCTTTCACATGGTACATAGTAGGTTGAAGCTATAATTATAATAATAAGGTCTTCATCCAGGGTACACTCTCCAGTGCTGCCACTGCTCTACCAGAGAGCCCTACCATTATTGTTGTTCATATAGGATGTGAGCTGTTAATTACAATAATTATGTAGGTGTTCAGGATATCATTCCTACAAAACATTCTATTCAGCGTTACATTTTGTACGGTCAATTTTCAAGATAATGACGCATTTGATATTCAATATTCTGTGAATAGAAAAAAAATCACGATCAAAATGAAAGATGGTGGCAGATATCCACTGTTGGCATTTCACCACCATTCAATCAGCGATGACAGACAGCTTGATTAAATAAGCCCCGGTCACACAGCACTCCACGTCTAAATCACGTACCGGTACAAAAAGTTATGAAAATCTGGTGGACGTGGTCGTAAGTGGTAATTGTTGGTCAAATTTTGGTTTGGCCGTGCTTTGTACGGGGTATGGCCGTTGGCGGCTGTTCCACTGCTGAAGCACTACCTAAGCACGGCTAACCACGTCCAGCCACGTGTATGTACGCGGAAAAATTCATTTGTCAGTGATAAGCTGCTAAACACACGCCATTTCCCGTGATACCAACGCGTAACACGCGTCAGATGACCGTGCTCTGCCCGTGACAGACCGCTAAACTTTCGCGTCTTACCGCGTCTCACCAAGTTTTAATCACAGCCGGAACACGGATTATCACGTGTGTTTCACGTGTGTTGCACGTCTGTACCACGTGTGTCACCCGTGGTTGTCCGCGGAATAAAATTTTGAGCAGTTCAAAACTTTTTACCGCGTCCGACGCCGTTCCGATTTTCCCCGCGTCCTGCCACGTCTATAAATCGACCGTAGCTCGTCTGAAACTCGACATCAACGCGAACAACATCGTCTGCTTCACGGGAGACCACTTTTTGACGTGTTTGGCCGTGATTAAGCCGCAAAGCGCTGTGTGACCGGGCGTTAAGCAATGGAGTTACAACCCTATAGTCATTAGCCTGATAATCGTCTTCTCTATACAGGGACCTAGCCTTTTGTTGTTGCCATAACTTCACCATCGTCTGTTGGAAAATAAGTTATTTTGGTACTAACCTTTTCAAGTGCTTGTGCGGGTCTGGCAGAAAGGCCTCCAACCGAGATGATGTTTGGTGTCCTGTGAAGGGGGTAGTCCACAGCAGGATGGGTACTTGACAAAACGAGTTCGGTGTTTCGCAGGACGTCCGGAAAACGTTCCTTCGAGATGCCAGCTTCTCGGAGCATCTTGTTCATTTCCCGTATGTATCGAGGCGCAAGAACGCCCTGAGAAATCATCCAGCTCAACATGTTCCGCACGCGTTGCGCAAATGTCATGCTGTGTGGTAAGCCAGACATGGAAAGAGGCATGATGGAAGGCAGAAACGGGTTTCCCATGGATAAATGGGTGACCAAAGGAGGTGTAGCTAGGAGCACAAGTCCCATGTACTTTACACCAAGTTTGGCTGCTACAACAGCCGCGCATTGTCCTAAACTCATATCGAATATCACCAGGTCTAACTCGGCCTTCCGCAAGTCTTCCATGCTGTCATGGAGAATACACCGACAGTGTTCGACGGTCTGTCTCACACCCCACTCGTACAGGCGATAGGTGGCTTGAGTCTGGCCGATGTTGAAGGACATGGCAGCTAAATGTGTGATTTTCGAAGCAATGTCCCCGTGTGAACTGCTGACGTTATGAAGAATAAAAGTGCTTTCCGCGTAGCGCGGATCTCCGGCCTCGTGAGCTTGTTCGACGCTCACGAGGAAAGTAACTCGGTGACCACGTCTTACCAGCTCCTTTCCAAGAAACGAAGCCGAGGCCAGATGGCTACCCCCTATACTCCCAGAGTATATCAAGATATTGGCGCCATTCGCCACGGATTCGAGACAACCTATTGCTACAGAAATGACGAGAAAGACTACCAGGTAATTCATGACTATTCTTCGGGCAGGACTTGCCTAGGTCGACGACCACCGTATGCACCGAACTGAGCAAAACACTGTTTCGTATTCGTACAACCCTTAATGTTGGTAGTCTTGGTACGCTGGGCAATCACATTCGGAAGCATAAGTTAAATGATTCTATCGTGATATATCACGCACTTGCAGGCAACCCGCTGTGTTTCACGACAGCAAAACACGTCTGGCGAGCAAATCTTCCTTTCATTTAGGAAATTGATTCGACAGACTCTCCTGATCGAAGAAGATTTAAGAAGAAAAAGAAGAAAACACCATCACGTAATACCCATCGTAAGCTTGTCAATGACATGATTGGGTTCCTTCAGTTGGATTAAAGAGCTCCTTTGAATGTGCTCATAAAACACGCCAAGTCATCTGTTTCACGTCCTCATTAGTATGCATCTACTACATGATAATGGCCAGTTTACCAGTCTTTTGTGGTGCAGTCAAGAGAGGAAGAGGAAGGAGAGGGGGAGGCACAAAGACTGATTGAAACAAAAGACCACTCATCCAAACAACATCAAGAAAATTGCGAAAGATCGCACGAGCGATCCGAAAGCGACATCGCTCGTTGTTGTCATGGTCATTAATAAATTCTTTATCGTAACAGTGAGTTACGCACAACATTCTGATGACAAATAACGTTTATCTGAAGAAGCGAGAGGCGTGAATGCGTACCCTGAGATAAGACTAACCTGACAACGACTACCTATAAGCTTCAGCTTTCAGGATTTGAGACCAACAAAACGTCCAAAGCCGATAATATGGTTTTCTTGTTCATTGAACTTGGAAAAAGACGAGAATACAAAAGGTAGGCAACAGCCTAACCGATAAGCGTTGTTGAGTGTATGAAAGTACATGCAGACTGGTCACCTCCCAGATTAAATGAACAACGCTAGGCAAAGTCTAATCACGGAGGTGAGAGAAAGCGCCTCCCTGGTCTAATCGCAGAGTAGTGAAAGACTTCGACAATCTACTTATTAAGGACTCCTGTCTTTTTTTCTCTTTTTTTTTGGGGGGGGGGGGGGGGGGACTCGGGGTATGTTGGGTCTGGTCAACCATGACACTGTCTGTGTATACCCCACGTCAAAGACAAAGGAGAAGCGGGTTAAACCAATGAATCAGATGACATTAGCGGACATGTGTTATGATTTGCTTCGAGGACCAAGAAAATGGGAATGCGCTACGTACATATGAAAACCAATTTCTTGTGTTTGTTTTATCATTGCTCAGATAGCAGTGGTCGATATCTTTCACATACGTGATATGAATAAAGTATACAATGCCAAAATACATCGTCCGATTACTTTCTGCATGCAGCCTCTGGTGTGTGCCATGTAAAGACGCTTCAAAACAGTAAATCTAAATGACCCTCTCTCGAATACAAAAGGTTATACATTATAAAGACATCTGTCGCTTGGTAACTAGTCTCATTTATGTTTGTTTGTTTGTTTGTTTGTTTGTTTGTTTGTTTGTTTGTTTCGCCGACGCAGCATCTATACATCATTGGAGGTGTCCTGGCGGAACGGCCAAGAGTGCTCGTCTCTGAATCACACGGCCATGGCATACGTTCGTGGGTTCGAGCCCCATGCGAAGCCCGACATGTTTGCACTTCAGCAAGGCACTTTATCCACATTGCGGCTCTCCACAGTATCAGGAGTATAAATGGGTACCCGGCAGGATGAGAAAGTTCAGTATGTTGGTTGATCAGCATGTGCGCTCCTGTAAAATGGCAACTGACTGGTATGCTCCCCAGAGAGTACAGAGAGTGAGCAAGGCCTGTGCTGGTTGGAAATAATGTATCCAGTGACCGGGGTAATAATAGTTTGTACAGCACATTGAGATGTATGGTGTGAGATGTGCGATTTAAAAACTAGCTACAAATTGTAAAAATGTTTCACTAAAATTATTATCATACCTCGCTGCCGTACGCGTCAAGTCGAGTGACAGCGCGATCCCGAGATCCTGTCGGAGCGGAGAACTCGCGATAGCGCGATCACTTGACTTGATGCATACAGTGAGGTTTATACAGCTACTTCAGAGAATACTAACATCACAAAAAGATGTCAAGAATCTAGACTACGTGGGAGCTTGCATTCCGTGATAGTCATGCGAAATACTGTAGGATCAAATAAAGCACACACATACACTCACACCAGCAGAATAAAGGCATAATTTACCATTTGCAGATGAAACCAAAACCCAGCGTTGGTGCTTCAAAATAGTTGTAAAATGTGAATCTGGGATAGAAACAACCAATGACAAAATTTGAACCAGTTTAATCGTTGTTCAGTATTGTTAAATACAGTATACAAAATGTGAACAATAGTTATAATAAAAATGTTTCCAGACTAAACTGTCCATAGTTATGGTTTGATGAGAAAAAATAGTGATATCTCCTTATATTTCAGGCTTTATTGCAAAAATGTTATATGGTAGGATGTTTTGTGATACAACTGACCTACACATATATATGCATCAAAAGTGATATCTTGAACATTTTTAAATCACTGCTCCCAAAGGTAAACAGGACCTTTAACAAGTGATGATGCAGGGCTGCCAATATGTATTCACACACAAAGCTTGGTTGAGAGGTCCTAAGAGGCTTTTCAGAGAGGTTCTTGTGTTTCAGACAGCTCAATAGGGCATTAAATACATGTTATTTGAAACTCATGGATGCTTTCAGATTCTCCAGCCAGAAAGTGAAGGAAGAGTTAGTTTATATTCCTGGAAGCCTCCTGTAAAATCCAGAGAGAATTGGCAGCTCTGAATAACAGCATATCTACATATAGTCTGGTAGGAATGGGGGGTCCCCATGCACCCCCCGAACACATTTTTTTAACTTACTTTTTTGTAACCCTTAGGGTGTCTAGTTAATGATTTTTTTTGTTCCCAAGAAAAAATCGTGTCCCATGGGGGTCATTGGCGGCCATCTTGGCAGCCATCTTGGATTTTCAGGGAAAATCATTATCTTCCATAACTTTTGAACTACACAGCATAGAATTATAAATAAAGCATTTCTGCAGGGTAAATATGACACGAGGAATCGATTGCAATGGTTATTTACGTGATTAAAGCCAGTCTGAAACAAGAAAAGCCTAAAAACATGCAAATTTCGGTGTCATTTTCACCGAAAACTACCCAAATAGTTTAACTTTTGAATTACATAACATACAGGGAGAAATAAAACAGTAATTCAGAGTTAATACGGCATGAGGAATCGTTTGAGATAGTTATTTACATGATTAAAGCAAGTTACATACAAGAAAAGTCCAAACATGTGAGGAAAACCAGTGTCGTTTACTCTAGAAATATTCCGAAGTAGTCTATATACATATATACATGACAAACTCATATCTCCTAAGAGTAAACTAACCTCTTTTTCTTAACAGTCTGGTAGGAATGGGGGGTGGGGGTCCCATGCACCCTCCTTTTTGTATCCCTTAGGGTGTCTATTTGATTCTTTTTGTCTCCAAGTGAAAATCGTGTCACATGGGGGTCATTGGCAGCCATCTTGGATTTGCGAGGAAAATCATTAATTTCTATAACTTTTGAACTTTCCAACATACAAGGACAAATACATAATTTCTCCAGGGTAAATTTGGCATGAGGAATCGACTGACATTGTTATTTACATGATTAAAACAATTATGATACATGAAAAATCCAAACATGCGAATAAAAAAAAACCAGTGTTGTTTGCTCTGCCCAAATAGTCCATATACATACATGACAATTAACATTGACTAACCACTAAAGTCTAGGAATGGGGGATCCTCATGCACCCTAAATTTTTGTATCCCTTATGGTGTCTATTTGATGATTTTTTTTTTTGTTTCCAAGCAGAAATCGTGTCGGGGGGGGGGGGGGGTGGGAGTCATTGGCGGCCATTTTTGATTTGAGAGGAAAATCAGTAAATTCTGTAACTTTTGAATTTCACAACATACAGGGATAAATATAACTTTTCCTTCAGGGTAACTGTGTCATGAGGAATGGATTGAGATGGTTATCTATATGATTAAAGCACGTTTGATACAAAAAGTCCAACATACGAAAAATTTGGTGTCATTTACACCGTACAGTACCCAAAATCCGTATACATACATGACAAACTACTTCACAAAAGTGACTTGGCACTTTGTCTTTAGATCATAGCTCAAATGTGGTGTTTTGTATATCAAAACAAAAAATATGCAACATGCAACTCCAAGCATTTTGACGCCTCACTTGTTGAAATCAAATGAAAAATGTAAGCACGATGGCAATTAAAATGCAGATACCCCTAAAAAAGCAGATCGAAAGAGGTGAACATACAAATTTTGATAACAACATGCGAAAGTGACTAATCGACAAAATTCAAACCTAAAATGTAATTGAACACTTTTTGTGCGCATCTTCTATTTCATATAATTTTGTATTTGAAGAGTTTGAGTAAGTGTATTTTCATAAAGGAAATCACTGTACCAAAATGCTCTGTCGGTTTCACCAATTTAGGTGTCAGATTGAAATCATTAAACTTATTTAAGATTAAGTTAAAAATGGTTCATTCAAACGTATTTGTTTAAAGCCTTCCTGTCTGAAAATAAACACATGAAAATCACTTGACAGTCAGAAATCCACTTTCTTTCTCTCTCTCTCTCTCTATGACTTTAATTTGTCTAACATATTCTTAATTCTCATCCTATGCAATTATACAAACCACAGATTCGGTAAGCGATAATATGTTAGCTTTTGGTTTTACACTTCTGGTAATTTCCAGTCATCATCAAAACGATCATTGTAATCAATGTCTGGCTCCTCCTCTTCATCCTCCTCCGTCTACGGAGTAACTTTCTGAAGCAAGTCAATGAGGGAAGTGGGAAGGATAGGGCCACTTGACCACACCGGATCCATGATACCGAAGGCTGTCTTATGCCACCTTTGTCCAGGATTAAAGAGGTAGCGCACCAGAAGATTGGCTAGTCAGATCGCTTGAAGACGGCAAGGTGGTACCCATGGTTCACACATTGAAAGTGTGAAATAAGGTTGCCTCTGCCAGGTGGGAGCAAGGAGAAATCCACCTTGGATTTGGTCATCAGTTGCTCGCCCTCTCCCACCATCTGTTTCAGCATGATGCTGCGAACGCCATTATGATAGACTTCTCCCGGGCCTCGCTATACATTTTAGGCATGTAAATGCTTCAATGTCATCTGTCACCTCTGGCTCCACAGACCACCCATCACCAAGATTTGTGAGGAAAAAACACTCAACTTGGCATATTGTAAAGTCATATTCTAAGATTTTAGTAGTGTTTATTATGATATAATACTGAGCAACTTATTAGATTTCAGTAAAATACTTCTGAAATCATGAAATCAAACAACTCTCACCTGAATGCTATGTGGTATATGGGGTGACTTTTGTAGATTCTTTAGGGGTCCAACTTTTCCCAACCCATTAAGGCACTTTAATTGTTACATCTTCCCCGGTAAACACATACAGTCCAGGTATTTTGGTATACAGTATATGAGCTCCCGTTGATTCTATATAAATGCAAGTTAATTGACATTGACAACCTGGCAATACGTATTCAGTCCGTTTATTAAGAAAGATACTACATTGTAGAATGGATTAAGCAAGGACCAAGGGGATCAAGAAAATGTGTGTCTGGATTCCTCACCAAAGCTACCTTGTACCCAAGTTTAGCAGCGCACTTGAGGTAGAGCACGACCTGGTGTCAGTCTCCTTATACTGGTTAGACAGTCACCCATGGATATCGCGCCATTGTCTCTTGGAACATATCATTGTGTAAACAAAAGGAATGTAACAGAAATCACATTCTCTGAAGCTTAAGTGATTCCTGTTACATTCGATTTGTTCACCTAATTATTCATCCCAGGAGACAATAAGCTCTATCCATGAGCTGCCGTCTAACCAGGAGAAGGACACCAGGGTAGCGCTCTACCTCGAGTATTCCACTATTAAGCTTTGGTACAAAGCCGCTGTGGTAAGGACACCAGACACAGACATTTTCTTGATCTTCTTGCACCATGCTTACTCCGTCACCCTCACTATCCTCCTTGATAAATGGACTGTCGAGCATTGCCAGATTGTGAATGTCGTTGAACTGGCATACAGAATCAAAGGGAGCTGGCTACTGTACCACAATACTTGGACGACATGTGTTTACAGGGGAAGATGTAACAAGACTTAGTGCCTTCAAGAGCAGGGGCAAAGTCGGACCCCTAAAGAATCTACAAAGCCACCCCATGTACCATACAGCATTCAGGAGAGAGTAGTATGACATTATAATCTCTGCAATATTTTACTGAAATGTGGTAAATTGTTCAATATTACATTATAATGAACACTGCTGAAATCTTACAACATGAGTTCGAAATGTGCCAATGTTTTTTGTCCCCCACTTAAACCTTGGAGATGGGTGGTCTGTAGAGCCAATAAGAGGTGACAGAAGACATTGGAGCATTCACATGCCTAATGTATGACCATAAGAGGTGGAGAAGTCTATTTACAGCAGCATCATCCAAAGCAGATGATGGGAGGGGCGAACAAATGACGACAAACTCCAATGTAGATTTCTTCATGCTCCCACCTTGCAGAGACAACCTTATCCCACACATTAAATGTGTGACCCATCTCCTTGCCATCTTAAAGAGAGCTGACCAACCAATCTTCTGGTGCTCTGTATATGACTCCTTTGATTCTGGACAAAGAGGGCAGAAGGTATAGCCTTTGTTATGATGGAGCCAGTGTGGTCAAGTGGCCCTATCTTTCCGACTTCCCTCATTGACTTGCTTCAGAAAATTACTGAGGAAATGAAGGAGGATGAAGAAGAGGAGCCAGACATTGATTACAATGATCGTTTTGATGATGACTACCGGTATAGAAATTAAAGAAGTGTGAAATGAAAACCTGATATATCGCATAACCGCTTCTGTGGTTTGTACAATTACACAGGATGAGCATTCAGAATACTTTTTAAGAAAAGTGAAGTCATATTGTGTTACTTTATATTTTTTCAATATACGTTAATTCCGTACTTCATGAAAAGCATATACACATGTCACAAACGTTAAAATATACAGATGATGACTGGCGGCGGAGGGAACATACCCAATGTTCCACTCGAAGGGTTTGAAATGCTATTGAGGGAGGTTATAAGTGCGGTGCGGTCCTAGGCCTTAATTCTGTCATTTGTCACGTGGAAATGTTTTTTCCATGGGAGAACATTACAAGAATGTTCGCCCATGGGCGAACATAACGAATGTACTTCCATCACGTGACTGTGTTCAGCCAATCACTAATCGGTATGTGACTAACCCTTTCAAAATATAATTATGTCTTTTGATAATAGCTTGAATATTGCGTCTTATATCAGACAACTTTTAACAAATTCGAAAGGAAACTTAATTCCAATCAATGTGAACTTGAATTGAATGCATACAGGATGTAAGCACAAGAGCGATTCATATGCAAATATTTCTAAATTAAAGTAGCAGCAATCCACATTGATATACAGTCCCTATTCACAGGCTAGATTTCCGGCTGTCAAATGAAATTTTTCTCTTTTTGTTTTCGGACAATAAACTTTAAACAAATACATTTGAATGAACTGCTTTTTTAACCTGAGAAAAAATGAAGCAATTTTGGCATCTAATTTTTTTTTTAAATCGGCTCGACATTTTGACACAGTGATTGTTTCCTTGAATATATCCCAACTCAAACTCGTTTTAAATATAAAATGAAACGAAATTGAATGCGCACATAGAGTGTTAAATTTCAGTTCAAGTTTTATCTTTGTCCATTAGTGACTTTTAAGTGTTGTGATCAACATTATTATCATGCAATGTGTCACCTCTTTTTAAGGGTATTTGCATATGAATTACCACAGTGCTTACATTCTTATTCTATTTCACCAAGTGAGGGGTGACAATGCTTGAAATTAACTTTTTCTTCAGATTCTATTTAATGTTTTTGATACAAAACAAAAAAGGCCCATTTGGGCAATGATCTAAAGACAGAGTTGTTAGTCACTTTTGTGAGGTATGCAATTTGTCATGTATGTAGCATGAAATATTTGGGCCATTTCCAGAGTAACAACACTTAATTTTTCATTTTTGGGACATTTCTTGTATCAAATTTGCTTTCATCATGTAAATGACAATCTCAATTGATTCCTCATGCTGTGTTTCGTCTGAAGAAATGTTTTATTTGTCCCCTGTATGTTGTGTATTGTTCAAAAGTTGAACTATTTGGGTACTTTTCAGTGTAACCGATACAGAATTTTTCATATTCTGGACTTTTCTTGTATCAAGCATTTTTTAATCATGTAAATAACCATCTCAATCGATTCCTCATGTCACATTTACCCTGAAAAAAATGTTTTATTTTTCCTTGTATGTTGGAAACTTCAAAAGTTATAGAAACTAATGATTTTCCTCGCAAATCCAAGATGGCTGCCAATGACCCCCATGTGACACGATTTTCACTTGGAGACAAAAAAAAAATCAAATAGACACCCTAAGGGATACAAAAAGGAGGGTGCACGGGAACCCCCCCCCCCCCTTTCCTACCAGACTGTTAAGAAAAAGAGGTAAGTTTACTCTAAGTAGGAGGTATGAGATTGTCATGTATATATGTATATAGACTACTTCGGAATATTTCTAGAGTAAACGACACTGGTTTTCCTCGCATGTTTGGACTTTTCTTGTATGTAACTTGCTTTAATCATGTAAATAACTCTCTCAAACGATTCCTCATGCCGTATTAACTCTGAATTACTGTTTTATTTCTCCCTGTATGTTATGTAATTCAAAAGTTAAACTATTTGGGTAGTTTTCGGTGAAAATGACACCGAAATTTGCATGTTTTTAGGCTTTTATTGTTTCAGACTGCCTTTAATCATGTAAATAACCATTGCAATCGATTCCTCGTGTCATATTTACCCTGCAGAAATACTTTATTTATAATTTTATGCTGTGTAGTTCAAAAGTTATGGAAGATAATGATTTTCCCTGAAAATCCAAGATGGCTGCCAAGATGGCCGCCAATGACCCCCATGGGACACGATTTCTTATTGGGAACAAAAAAAATCATTAACTAGACACCCTAAGGGTTACAAAAAAGTAAGTTAAAAAAATGTGTTCGGGGGGTGCATGGGGACCCCCCATTCCTACCAGACTAATATACCCGACAACATACATCTACAACCCACACATCATAAACATGTATCGACAACCCACACAATGTACATCGACATAACCCATGCTGAGGACAATATGTGTAAATGTTTAGCTACAGCTCCACTTTTTTATTTCGCAATCATACAATGACGGCAGAAGAGAAAAGAAAAACATTTACATGTGACTTGAGCTCCAATAATTTACATTTTCACAGTGCTTCTACAAAGTATGCATCAAACAACATACACATGGGAGCATTAGATGTGGGAATTTAACAAAACCACAGGAAGGCTAA
This sequence comes from Diadema antillarum, assembly GCF_040938485.1. Lineage (NCBI taxonomy): Eukaryota > Metazoa > Echinodermata > Echinoidea > Diadematoida > Diadematidae > Diadema > Diadema antillarum. The sequence continues at coordinate 2,309,242 of NW_027271431.1, forward strand.
GAACAGTATTTTGTTGCTGGCATTACATGTATATATACATCAAACTCAGAATCAATCTCTTCATTGTTATCATAACTCCTCCCGAATCAGAATCTCAACGAGACAGGATACACATACTGTATATCACATTCCACCACACAAAAAAGTACTTCTGGCCTAAGAGGTTTGAAAACATCCATTGCTTCTGCTAATACTGATGACATACATATTGCAATGATTGACTGGGGGTAAGGGATAAATATCATGTCAACATGAATGAACTCTTTTTCTCCAGGAGAGATGTGAACCCTGCACAAAGTCTATGGACATTTGGGATTTTCATAGGGATCGAGCTAAATATCACTGTCACTCCCTGACACTGCAAGCAATATCTGAGAGATTTTTTTTTTCCCCCTCAAACAATACAGTTCAATTTCAGGTTCAAACGTGCAATCTTACTCTCACACATAGAGTTGTTGCTGTTCTTAAATGAATTAATATTTCCGCAGTGAAAACTACAGGTTCACGCTGTTTTGCAAAGAGATAACTGTAAAAGAAAGTCTCTGACTACATCATTTCTACCCCTGACCTGTCACAGCTACCCATCTCCTCTCAAAAGCTAGCGTGGTTTGAGGGTCCATTACCTGAATGAACTCTGCTTTTAGAGCCATCCATACACAAGAGTTTGGTCAACTTTGTTTCAGTTGGGCACAACATGGGGTATATTTCCTTGCTACATGTTTGACTAACAGAGCATCATGCCGCCATATTGTTACCCACCGGAGCAGAGTGGGCCAAACTCCACGCATCGATGGCACTGTCCACTTCATGCTTCCTGTAAACACTGACCTCACACACTGGAAAAGGACCAATCCAATGAAAGGAATCCTGCCACTGGGGACTGAAGAGGTGCTGGTGCTGGTGACTGCAGGTGTTTGCTGCATCAGACCAAACCATGCACTCAGGATTAACAACTCGACACTGGTCTTGGCATAAAAGCCCTGAAATTGCTTACAGAAGGAAACATGTTTACAGAGAGATGGCCGAGTGTTACCATTGTTTGTTATTTGTTCCTGTTCTTTGTTGTTGTCGTTGCTTGGAGTACTTATGAATGCCATGAATTCCATCAGATCCTGCTGAAACTCATACTGCACAATTAACACGTAAAATAGGAAATTTCACATTTTTACTCTGACCAGTGACCTTTGACATTATGACCCCAAAGTATTATTGGTCCAAGTTATTATGTTCATACACCCACATATAACGTTTCAAGGGGCTTTCTCCAGTAAGCCTGATACAAGAAATGATCCTGCACACACTGACCAACAACCTGGAACAAAATGTCTGAAGCACAACTACGTCACAGAAAGAAAACATGACCATCAAAAGTACATCAACTTCAGTAATTTACCTGCAATGCTACATCTATTTGCAAGAAGTCTGTTAAAACTTAGTACTAAGTCTCCTTTACTGACTCAAGGGAATACAAATCATATCAAATGTGTAAGATTTTTCTCACTCTGTGTAGAAATTAGCAAGTAATTAATTACCACCAAGAAATTAATGGATTGATGGTTATAACATACAAAGAATATGTGTAATTTTGCTCTATAGAGATTGTTAATATCCGTCCACAAAACTGATATATTTATCATATTCTTATATTCTCTTTGATGTGACAGATCCTCGCTTCATAAGATGGCAGCAGCCAAGTTAGGGCATAAAACTGACGGACTCAAGTCTGAGTCTCCTAGTTTTGCAAACTGCTGGTGCTACCACAGTGCCTTGTGGTTTTCCCTTGTCACATCACCGATCACAATATTGCATCCATCAAACGTTTGAAACTGGAACATAATACGGACCTGGACTACGCACTTAGCATTTTTCATAACAAAATGCTAAGATTGACCTTGAATGAGCATACCACCTAACTTTTGGCCAAATTTCCCTGATGACATAGAGCAACATAGAAAAACTTGGGTCTGGTTGTCACACATGCATAAAGTCAAAACAAACGCAACTCACCTCTCCTAGACAATGGAAGAAATTTGAATAACAGTGCCTGCATTTAGAGACCAGCTGTGGCCACTTGTAGTCATTGGCTGTAGTTATTGGCTGCTCATTTTCGTGGGCAGACACCAAATTTCTGCCCAAAATCAGCACTTGTTGAAGACTTCTACATCACACTGACCTGTGTTCATAATCCTCTTCTCTGTTGACCACTACTTATCCATGCCAACATGGTAACAATCACTCCCTTTAAATATTTATCAGATTTGTCACATAAGCTTCCCTTGCATGGCTCAACTTACAAAGAACGCTCTCGAAATGACTACCAGTAAGTTGTTCACAAGTGCCATGACTACACCGTCTCAACAGCGGCTAGTAATTTTGAATTTAAAGCACCAGATACTGTTCACTAAACAATACATATCTTATTTCAATAAACCAGTCCCTTATCTAGTCAAGCCCTAGCAATAAATTGTTTGATAAATTCCTTCATTTATGCAGCCTCAAGCAAAGTCTATCAGGAAAATCATAAACTATCGTAGAAGCTTGCCAACACACAGGGAGGGTCTGTCATTTCACTACACTCCGTAGCCATCTCATCCTATACCGAAGCAAGTACACCATACACAATATCAAAGACACCTTACTACCACTGGCTCTTGCAAACCAAGAATTCTTTTGAACAATACAAACTGAAATATATCACTGCAGCAAAATATCTAACTTGAATCAACTAGCAAATGACTTAATTTCCTTCAAAATTTAGAAATAACTTGGACATAAATATATCACTGCAGCTAAAAACTTACCTGGAATCAACAAGCAAATGGCATAATTCAGTGCAATAATTTGTAATAGACATGACGTCACCACTAACACTATGATGCACTGATTTTACATACATTAAAAAAAAAACACACACACACAAGACATGTGGGTAGAAGCTTGCTCATTTCAAATGACGAATTTGGACCCATACAATTTTCTGGGTGAGTACATGTGTGTTACGCTCACAGCACACGAAAAAAAAGCTTCTCATACTATTGGAAAATATTAACCCGTTAAGGGAGGGCTAATTTTACTACAACACGCATTTCTCATAGACCCCTGCCTGAGTATACTCCGGACTCGTCTTCAACGGATTAAGACCGTTGATAGTCAGGAAAAAAAAAACCCTTGGTGATCCTTCTTCACTTATACATCTAAGTCTTCCTGCATTCCAGGGCTGATGCAGATGACAAGACATGGTCATTCCTTCATTCCTCAACAATCAAATCCTGGACTACCTTGTCCATATAGATCGCCAAACTTAGGATCTCTTCTTACTGTAATGAACAGGTCAATATGTGCATTGAGTAGGCATGATATTGCAAATAACAACGGAACATGAAGAGTAGCTCTGACACAGGCAAACTAGCATACACAGAACATGTCATAAATACTGTACAAAAGCCATAATGTTGCCAGCCACTTACAATAAAAGATCATATTCAAAGACAAAAAAAAAAAAAAAAAAAAAAATCACAGTGAAATTACAGGAGAAAGAGATACTGTAGAAGTGAATAATTTTAATAATCTTACGCTCTTGGCTGGGTACGATGACATTCACATGTTTTTAATTCTGTGGCATCAGGACGTTAATTAGCGGAACATATGGGATGCAAAAATATTCACATGCTTTTATCTTCGTGCTAGCTTCTGGTTGTGCTAAATGCGCACAAATTTCAACACCATGAAAATTTCCAGTTTTACAGTAGCGAGCGTTGAATGAACAAGTGTCTTTGCCGTCGCATGCAATCTCTGACAGAGAGGTGCGATAATATGCATTCACTGTATCATAAATACAACAAACTATGTACAGGTCCCATGGCAACTCAAAAAGAACTGCTTACACCTAAAAGTAAAACGACCAACCTCGTCCTGCTATACCATTTTTTGACGTCAAGTAAAAAGTCTAAAGCCAGAGTGTTCCAAGCTTCATGAGACAAAAACAGAGTTTGAAGCAGAACTCAAATAACCAGGCTCCAGAATGTTACAAAACCTATAAACAGTACATGATCTTGGACATTTCAAACAAATTGAGAATTCTGGTGATGTGCATCATGTGTTGGCATTCATTGCAAAAAATAGACACACATAACAAAAAGCATATTTCTAATGACGTTCTTAAAAATGGCATTATCTAAACAATCATTTGGATTATTTTCCAATCAACTGCTGACCGCTACTATTAAAACTGAAGAAAGTCTCCAAATTTCATTAAATTGGACACTGATGTGAACATTTCTAACAATTATGCTACCTGAACATTATGCAAGTCTGTCAAAAGTACACAATACCAATAACTCTCTGAAAAGGGTGCAGCACAGTTTGGGAATCATTACCAATGAAATAGTCCTGCTCTTGGGTACAAAGTTCTTTGACACAAAGTGAGCTCACTTCATAGTCACATGCCATCTATCATGGTGCTTAGTATTCTATACAAAGACAAAATGCAATACTGAGCATCATTACCTCTATAACAGGCATATATATTATTTGTCTATTTATTTGCACTCTGTCAGTATTTTGGAAATGGTCACAGTAACAAGCAGACATTCAAAAGACATTCAGCCCAAATCATCTAAGTACATTCAAAGCCTAATCTACACTCATGAAAACTGTCTGTCTTTTACAAATCTGGAAATCTTATTACACATGAACAACTTGCACTGCTTAGAAGAAAGAAAATTGAAGGAGCATACAGCTACATGTTTCAGAAAGAATCAAAGAGTATCATACTTTTCTTCACTCAAGTTAAACAGACTCTGTCCTTGTTACACACAATGAAATGCACCCTTCTCATCACCAGACAAAATTTTAAAGGAATTAACATGTCAATCACGATATAAGGTTATTGACTGAGTTGAATATTGTCTTTGAAAATCAGTGTCTTGCACAAAAACTTCAAATAACATAGTGCTTCACGAAAACAGAACTTCTCACTCCCACGGATATCTGGAGGGTAGCTGATAGTTTCAAGTTTCAAGGATGAATTGTCTCCGGATGGAAAGAACGCTACATTCTTCTCACTTAAAGCCTGAATATTGCTCTCATTGTCACAGATCAGTACAAATGGATTCACCCGAGGGTGGCCTAGAGTTTGGGTCTCTCAGCCAGATGTCATCCTCGCTACCAGATGCTATCTTTTCACCCTCCAGGCTGCCATCACCACACGGGATTTCCTTGCTGCTTCTCTGGTTCTCGCTGCTAACGTCCATCGTGAAATCCTTGGTGCTTTCCTCGGCAGGCGTTACCTGGATGTCGATGGAGGCCCCGTCACCGAACGAGTCACTCTTGTCTGCACGCTGCGAGTCGGGAGTCTCAGCCATGACTCCACTGTCCATGTCCGAGAGGGGGGTAAGGATGTCCCCTTTGGGAAGGGGAGATGGGCTAGGGAGGTCCACGGATGAGCCTTCATCCCCTTGCTCATTGAGTCGCAGAGGTAGAACCTCCATCGAGGACTTGCCATAAGTCTGCTCTTCTATCTCCTCAATGGCCTCGATGAGGGCCGACAGGTCTGGCTCAGCATCCTCCTCCTCCTCCTCCGCCGTCTCCTTCATCTCAGTGGTATCACCCTCTTCTACCACCTCATCCACTTTGTCCTTGTTGGTCCCCTCATCACTCACAGCTTCATTCAATTTGGCGTCCCTGCCATCATCGTTCGATGGACTGTCGTTTAGGGTCACTTCCCTCCCCTCATCAGACTTTCCCTGCTCGCTGATGTCTGACGGTGTGACATGCACCAGCTTTGCCACACGAGGCTCGCTCTCTCCTCCCCCACTGACATTATCATCATTGGTTACTATGACGACTATCGGTTCCACTTTCTCCACGCTTTGTGTCTGCTCCTCAGTGCCTTTTACCTTATCCTCATTATCCGCCTTCTTCTCCTCACTCGTAACATTTGAGTCCGGAACGATCTCTGCGCTAGCTCGCTTCTTTTCCTCCATCGATTTTCTATTCTCCTTAAGTTTCTTCTCATCTGTCGAGCCACTATTTTTGCGGGCCACGACGTCCCCACCCCCTTCCTTCGATGTCCGGTCTCCTTCACTCTTCCAGCTCTTCCTCCCGTCTGCCTTTCCTCTCCTGTTACCTTTCTTCCTCATCTTCACCTTCTCCTCGCCCCTTCCTGTACCACTCCCCTCTCCTTCCGCCTTCTCCATCTCGCTCTTCTCCTCTACCTCCTCCTTGGTCCCCATCACCTCGATGACCTTGATGGATTTCTTCAGCTGGGCGTTGATCCCCATCAGGCGATGGCAGGCATTTTGGAGGTCTTGACCTGACCTTGATATCACGAGGACTCCTGCATGGTTGAGACAGCCACAAAGGAGGAAAAGTAAGTTACAGAATTGACATAATCAATGAGGAAACTCTTGATGGGATTATATAATCCTCATGTGCTCCAAAAATGCAATTTTATTTCTGTCGCATTTGGAACTCTGTCACTTGTGGATTAAAAATGAACATTTTTAATGATGCTTGAACGTACTTGAAAGCTTTCAAGTCATAATGGCTATAATATTATCAGCTCTTTGGCCAATCTATGCCTGGATCGATGCTACAGTTTATTCTCTAATTCCAGAACGTTTTACCACCTCCGAGGAGTCGGCTCAGACTCTCTGATTTGATGGACCTGTGTCTGAACAGTACAACAACGTGGTGTTAAGGTATGACTGGACACAAGCCGAGAACAAGAAAAGGAGACGAGCCGCTCTTACCACTCCTGCCATCGGCGAGATGCTTGCAGAGAAGAGCCAACAAGACGTCCTGGTCATCCTCCTCGCTGGACCCAAACAGCTCCCCTGACCACATGGACCTGGCAGCAATAACAGGAAAACTTTCACAATACGGCCATGATCTGGCAAAACTACATATCTCATTTGAAGCGATTTCGAGATATTCATGTTTACCGTTTAAACGCCTGCCGTTTCACATAGCGTGATTTACATAACCTGAAATTGTGTTCTATAACAAAAAGGAAACTTTTATGTTTTATCTAACTCAAAATACATGCTCACTGCCACATATTTAGAGAAATTTTAGAGCTTTTTACAAGATACATAGTTCTGCCTCAACACAATAATCCCATAGATTGTGTACAAATACGACACATGCGTACGGATCGGAACTTGAGATACGTAGTTCTGCCAGCCGCTCAAGCTGCCTCAATGAAGGAGAACGATCAGGCAAAACTACGTAACTATAGCAGTTACGAGCTATGTCAAGTTACGTAGTTCTGCCAGCTCAATGACATCATTTTTACCCCAAAACCTTGATATTTGAGAATTTTATTTTAACCCTAACTACGCCGGCAATGTATCGCTATCGCGAAAAGCTATCGCCACGACGTTTCACGACTTTTTTCTTTCGAGTCTCCCGCATCTTTTGACACCAAATTTGCGATGCCCAGGCGCGTGGTTCCGAAGTTGCGCATAAATATGTACGTGCATGTCAGACTAAAAGTTGCTCAAAAACGTGAATTCGTGTGCAATTCCAATGCAAACTGTGCTTACAGGCAAATTTCATAAAAGCATGATTATTTTGGGGTTTTATTGATTAAAATCAATTAATAACATATTTTCTTGTTCAGAACAATGTCGTGGACAAATTTCATTGAAAAAACAATGGAAAACACAAAGTCGAAAAAACAAAGAAATACATAAGAAATTAAAAAACAATAAAATACTTTAAAAATTTTTTTCTGATGGCACAGTTTTTTTTCTCTTACATTTGCTAAGGACACTAAAAAGAATACTTATACAAAAATGTGCATGTTTTGAGCTTTATTTAGTGATTTGTACCAAATTGTCTGAGTTCATGCATTGTTATGCATAAATTAGCATAAATTAGCATAAATGATAATTTTTTGAAAAATTAAGTTCATGGTACTTTAGATTACGTCATAGGCAATGTGTGGGCCTAGTTAGGGTTAAAAATCACAAAGAGTTATGATATCATATTTTAACATAAGCATGATGTTATGGAAAAACTCAATAAGCCAAAAAAACAAAAAATGTCAAAAAATCGAGATACGTAGTTCTGCCAAATCACGGCCATATATTGGCGAGCACAGGGATGGCTATATCACATGCGAGAATCCTACTTAAACTTGTGAGGAATGGAAGATTGGAGATTGATCCCGGTTCTTACTCATAAAATTTAACAACTACATGTATGATAGAATTCAGGGGCCACAGAATTTTTTTTAGGGTGGAGGGCTGTAAGGGGAGGAGCAGCTTTTTGTGATTTAAAAAAAAAACAAAAATGAGTAAGAAATGGGGGGACCCCCAGATTCCGAGCTCCCTGGAATTTACTGTCTGTGGAATGACTGTATGTAAAATTTCTAGAAGGAGCAAAAAAGATTTTGGTAGGGAAAAGTATGAAACACAACCAGAGAGTTGGAGAATGAAAGGTAAAATTAAGAAATATAGGGGCGCATAGAGATAGAGAGACATACATGTATCGAAAGAAAGATGACACATTGCAAGCAATGTAAGGATGAGATATCTAGAATGATACATGATTGTGAGGCAGATATGAAACAGATTTTGAGACAAGTGAATCAGGAAGGCCACTCTGGGAATCTACATGGATGGTATGCTCCAGAAACCCACCTGTAGACATGTAGGAGGCGGAGGGCCAGGCGGATGTCCCGATGCCCCATGTGCGTCGTCAGGGTAACGATGGCTGCTTCGGGCGTGGTGTTCCCCGTATCCACCTCGGGGGAAAGAGCCACCTGACCACTCTCCAGTTCTTGGGCTGCCTGAGACAGCTCTTCCTTGGCTAAACACACCGTGGACGAGAAGTCCTGGACCTAAATAAGAATGTCAAGTAGGACTAAGCATCAGTATCTTTTGAAAGGCCTACCTTTGACAGGACCACTAAATTCATCAATGGATAAATCTTTCACTACATTGACAAATCTGAACCCAAAGTATATACAGAAATGATATTTTGAGATATTACAGTTTCAAGCAACCCAGCTAAAAAAGAAAGAAAAAAGAAATAAAAATATCAACAACAACAAAAATCATACATTATAAAACACTCTGGGAAGTTGCAAGCATCAACCCATACTTAACTTTAATGTTCCTTAAATCCATTACAACTCCCCTGCTGAATACCTTAGTACAGTATTGCATACTTTTGTTTTAGACAACGATGGACTGCAGCCAGTGTACAGTAAGTGTATGTTAGCCCTTCAGAATGGAAGGATAATTACAATCAGAATAAAATGTGTAATGTTCAGTGGACTAGTCTTTCATGCAGACACTGATACTCACATGTGGTGAATGCTTGGCAGACTCCAGGGAATGGATCAGCTTGCAGTAGCTATCAAACAGCATCCTCAGCTGACAGTAGAGGTTGTAGAGCTGGCGGCATAGTTCAATTTGCTACTCAGCAGAAAGAGACAAAACAAACCCCACAAAGATACATTTGATTACAAAACACACATTTTGAGACCCATCCAATATAGCAATGACCCTGTATAGCATCAATATTTCCTACAAATGATAGATGGTAAAACCTCATATTAAATCTAACTTTGACCTTAAACATGCTGACACTCTAAACCATTAGAGTCTACTTTAGTGAGACTACAGTATTAGTCAAAAAGTTTTAAAAGAGGTAAGTCAGTTATCATTCTCTATACCCAATTTCCCCCAGTCTGGTTTCAGACCACTTCTCGTCAGACCTTACTCTGTACAATTTGCTGAAAATTATGCTGCTCCATAGCCATCACAATGCCAATAATCCAAGAGATTGTTAAGACTTTCTGGCATGGCCATGTAGAACTTATAAAAGATGTGCTGGATTTTAGTATCTTACTAAGCTTCTTGACTCAAAATATGCCCAGATTGCAGCAAGTGTAGCAAAACAATGATTTGGTGAATATACAAGAAAAGTTCACCTTATTTTAACCTCTAGATGGTGCCAGAGTACATGAACTTTGAAGGTTTACAAACATCATATACAAGACTATTTTTGTTTTTTGCTATGAAAAAAATTGTGTACACAGTAGACAAAATCTTACTACATTTCCAAAGGACAAGGATAAAAAATTGTACTTGGCTTTCTGGGTGAAAGGACTTAAATCTTACATTTAGTCACAGCATTTTATGCACTGTTTCCAAATACGGTATGTCAATGTTACCAATACTCTCCAATAATGCATGACTAGAATTAGTATCAGAAACAACCTTCAGTTAGACAGACCTAACTCTACAAATACAGGTGGGAAAAAATATCACGTAGAGATGCTGCTCATTGTTGTAATACACCCATCTCCTTGGAAAAATTACTCGGGTTCAGTCTCGCCTATTTACCAATCAGGTCCAAGAAATTCATATTTCTGTGGTTTTGTGCTGAATTTTTGTATTATAATTCTTCGTATTAGTATTTCATAGGGTGGAATACAAAATATTTGTCAATCAGTTGCAATGAAAGCATCTCGACGGAAGAATTTCATGAAGTTGAATACAAAATATTATTTCATATGTGCTCTACTTTGGTCATTTTATGCTGGCTATTTATGTTGCAGAATGATTAAATTCTTTAAATTGTTCAATTCATAACCGGTTCTTAAGATTGGCAAATGTATAGTATTCAAGATAAAATCTAATGTTTCTGTCTCCAAATTGGCAACTGTAATTTTCCTGATTTTGAGCACATGTCCACATCTTAACAAGCACCAAATAGTTTTTCTCTGATGGAGGGTAGGAGACAGAGTTCAGAGTTGCCAATTTAATGCATACAAAGATGATGGTAAAATGTCAATTAGCAAATGAATCTTCCAATGAAAGGTAACATGGTAAGTTGCACTCAGTTATATAATGTAACTATCAATCTCCAATATAACACAGCAATAAACTGAGTCAACGATGAAACAAAAACATCCACACTCCAGTCAGCACGCTGACACGAGCACCGGCATTATCGTCATGTTATGTAATGACATGATGCAAATTCCCGCAAAATGCCGTGTAACAATTCAACATCAAAAGAGTAACTGGCCATGCTGTTCTTCAAGTCATGGTTGTCAGAATAACAACAGGGCAAATGTCCACTCCATCCAACCCTTTTCCCATCTTCTCCCCTCCCCCCCCCCCAAAAAAAGTGCAAAATACCCGAAAGAAAAAACAAACCTACCACACACAAGAGAGTAATTTCGTCAACAGTCAGAGAGCATGATTATGAATTGTTAAGTAGGAACAAATGTCAGTCAAATATCTAAGATGATGACAATGATGCCTTTGAATTTTCAGGGGGGGGGGGGGGGGTGAGCACATAGCAAAGAGCAAGAAAATGATTTAGCTAATGTGAAAGACAGCATATTTACTTCTAAAATGACTCTTGTTTTGACAAAAGCTATTTCCAAAACTTGTGTATTGTAAAGCAATCTTAATTTTCTTCCCCTTAACTTTTATGTTCATATTGCTGTATATCAAAATATATTAGATTGATCGGCCGTAAGCATATCGAAAATAAATGTAAACACAATGTATTCCATCTCGTAACAGTTACAGGATGCATGTCAGTGCCACTGAATAAAAGCAAAAGAGAGAAAAGGTTGACTGAACATGAAAGGGACAATTTTACAAAAACTGAATAACGCATATACACTGCGCTTTCGCACATTACAAGCACCAACAAGCACTGTATGATATCTTTATATGCATTGACATAAAAAAATCCTTTTGCTGGGACTGCTTTAATGTATTCTGGGTTCATTGCTGAAGCACAACATTTCCAGCACAGGACAGAAACGACACATGAGCACACAAAACTGAGAGGGACAAGACACAATGGATAAAACATGGACAAGAGGAACATACTGCATATAACTATTTGTAGCTATGTTTGAGTCCCTGGAAACTAAATTGAAACCGTGTCTGGGGATGATGAGTAAAATGGCATAAGGGCTCGTTTCACAAAGGGGTTTGCAGTCATTGAAGCTAGGATATGCAGTCACCACGGCAATGGCTCAAGCTCTAACAGCTGATTGGTTATCATGCAGCTGTTGTCATAGTAACTACAGACAGTACCTAGTAATTTGTAACTGTTGTAAAAATTCTTTATGAAACAGGCTGCTTGTCTGGGTGTATCACTGTAGTAGGATGACCAATAAATTGACAGCAAGAATAGAAATACGGGGCAGTCAGACTGGGTAAATAGGATTGATTGCTCTACAGTTCCATTGTTGGTAGGTAATACATAAAGTTGAACTGTATATTATGACACATATCGAACTAAAGAGCATTATTTGCAGCAAGGGGAGAAATATATGATTTACTCTATCTATCCGCGCTATTATACTATCTGCTGCTGCACATGGAGTGTTACAATACTTGTTTGTAAGCCCTTGGCTGTAGATTCGCTCCATTTGTTCCCCTTCTCACAGACATACATCTATTACGTACAAACTACAGAGACAGACTACACAGCACAAGCCTTCAATGTTGTCCACAAATTTTGGGCAAGAAGAAGTAGAGTGAGCAGAACAAGAAATCAAAGAAAAATGAGGAGAAAAAGAAAAGAAAAGTTGAAGAAAAACAAGAGAAAACTAAGGAAAAAGAAGAGAAGAGGAAAGGGTAGAGAAGAAAAAGAGGACAAAGTAGAAAAAAAAGGAAAATCAATCCAAAATGATCAGAGTATAAGAGTAAAATTACAACAGACTGAGCAAGAAAAGGAGGGAAGAGAGAAATGGAGGATAAAATCATTTAAAGAATTGACAGATCATAAAAGAAATAATTACAGTATTTGAACAGAGACAAACTGGTAATGGTTAAAACAAAAATGAGAAAGGACAGATACAATTACGTAACGACACAAATTATGGTAAGACAGGAAAGCATGAAAACAGAAAGATAAGAATAATATCAAGAAAAGCAACAGCCTCTTGGCGGAATTCAGGTAAAGCATACATGGCAGAACAAGCCCATCCTACATCTATCATTACTATCTTTATAGATTCCTCTACGTGTAAACATGCTTTTTGAAAGACATCTCAAAACTTTCATTAAGTAATACTACCACTCTTTGGCTAGAGATATATGGAACAATGATTTGTACAATATCACTACTATACAAAGACCTACAACTTTACTTGACAGTATATTTCACTCTCTCTCTCTCTCTCTCTCTCTCTCTCTCTCAATCTATCTATCTCTTTAAGAGAGCATGACTGTACATACGCAAAGCATGATCAACTACCTTTGAAAGCAGCTGAGTATATTTGTGAGAAAAAAAACCAACACACAGATAGCATCATTTACAAAAAGTGCAGAGGAACAGAAATTTTGGCATCGTAGCACAGTCAGGTATGAAGAACTGCAAAAAAAAAAAAAGATGAAATCATGCAATTAAAAAAGAAAAATAAGAAAGAAAAGAAAATGACATGTCAGCACTATATTTGTAAATCAGAGATGAAATAAAGACTGGCATTCACTAACAGAAAGATACGAGGCAACAATGATATTTGAATTGCCATACAGGCAAAGCACAAGCTGTTATGCATAGGTTATAATGCTTTCTATTTTTTTTTTTTTTTTTTTGGGTGTGTTCTTTTTCTGCTGGCCAGCTAGCTAAGACACACGCTTGCGTACTTACTTGGTTAATGTGTACCCGCTCCTGTACCTCGGGAGTGTCGGGGGGACGTGAGTGGAAGGTTAGTAAAGCATTTATGTTAGTCATTTTAAGCACATTTTTCTAGCATCTGACCTCTGCTTCACACTAGCATCAACAGCTTTGGCCTCTCTCCTTCTCAATATACCTCAAGTTCTTAACATATTGGCGAACATAATGCTGGAGTCCTGCATTGGGCTAGTCCTATCAAAAATTTACATCTAAAATCCACCTGTTCATACCTCTCTCTACCCGTTTCCATGTTTTTCTTGTTTTTTCCCCCTCTCCGAGGGTTTCCCTCCCGCCAGTCCAAACATTTTCAGTGACGCCTACCTACATTTCACAAACACCTCACTGATACACCTTACGTCAAATATCAGACCACAGGACATCTAGTAATGCAAACTAAAGAATTTTCGAGCATTTCCCATCTACAGTTCACTTCATTCAGCTTTGGGCAACTCTTTTCTCACCCCATAATGAAGGAACATAATTTCTTTTCATGCAAATGTGATAATCTTCTCATCCTGAATCTCTAGCTCTTTCTCACATTCTCTCTCTCTCTCTGTCACTCTCCACAATGAGGTCAACTCGGTATAAAAGAGTTACCCTCAAAATCAAATGGAAAACTCATACCCCCTGTTACTTTCATCCAATCAGGATGCAGCACCAAGGATTGCAATAGATTTCTACATACATACACAATAATATAGACATTACTTTGTGCATCACAGGATTTCGATTGCGTCTTGTTTGCAGAGAAGCCCAATGCTCCTACAGTATCACTGTGAATTGTATTAACCCCAGACAAAGGGAGGGGGGGCGCACCAGTGCGCCCCTTCCTGGATTTACCACTGGGAATAAAAAGGTACTGTATACGCCAAATATTTTGAGAGATTTTTATTTTCATGAATATCGCAAGTCAGCTGCTATTCGCGAAATCAAAAACACGCGAAAACATTGACTCTGATGCCGATATGAATGTGACATACGCATATACATTTCTCCACAATCGCGAATTTAACCACTCGCGAAATTGTCGGGAAGTCCCGATTCGCGAAAATTTGGACTCGCAAAATATATGGCATATACAGTAGTTGGTAAAGGACCTAGACAGTAGGAAACATTGGTATGTTGACACCAACTACAAATAAGATGTTAAAAAGTACTCATTGAGAAATTCTTAGCCAAAAAAGTTCAGATGGAAGCATCCAGACGAGAAGAACTGGCTAAATTTTATCTTCAATGAATGATCGCAAATTTTCTTATGTTTCTGATTCTGTGCCCAAGCAATATATGATAAAATCATTTTAAAAAAAAAAGAAGAAACTGCTGTCAACTGCATAGCATCCACACAGCTTTGAGTATGTGGGACTTATGCAATTACTTTTTGGACACAACAAATGTCATACTGATTATTATTTGTAACTGGGAAATGACATTTCTAACCAAAGTTCTGTGATCTTTGACCTTGAGGAGTTTTGCCCAATGTCTAATCAGCCCATCTTCGCCGCATGTAGCATGTCTTCGCCAGGTATGAAGAAAACCAAAGGAGTATTTATCCTTCATCTTTTTTCTTTTTTTTTTAACAAACATTTCCTTCAAGTCCCTGCCTCTGATACATCTAGGCCATTGCATTCTTGCACTTTCCAAAGAAACAAAGGAAATTCGTAATTTCAAAGTTCAAGAAAACTAATATCTGCTTTTTAGTTATCAACCCCACTCTTAGTGGATCATGACAGCAGTCTGAGAAGTCAACAGAACACAATGTTGGACTCTTGACTGCCACTCTCATGAGTGAGAACTTTCCTCTCTTACAATGTAGGTCCAATTATCTATCAATCATCTTCTGATTTCAGCGGAAAAAAAAAGGTTCTTTAAAGTGAAATATTCTATAGAGCATTTCTCTTTCAGTTAAAATAATGCATACTGTAACTCTCGCAAAGTCAGGCAAGGACAACATGTTAAACCCAAAAGTGTGTTGAGAAAACTGTTTGATTTTACTGCTTGTTCACACAGCGTGTACCTAAATTCTTTAACTAGTACATCTACGGTATGGCACAAACCCAATTTTTCCTGGGTCTTGCTACTTGATCTACTCTTCTTGCTGCTCAAAGATATTTTCTGCTGTAAGAAAACAAGATTGTCTCAGCTACATGACAGAAAATTATTCACAGCATTGTCATACATGGATCATAGAGCAAGTTCTCCACATTTATTAGCACAAGGGTGTTTTCAATTTCAAACCTCCTACAAACTCATTCTCATGATTGACAATCATTGTGCTGAAACTCATACAAAGCTACTTAAATAACGATTGTCTCATCATTTTCAAACAGTGCTCAGTGAAGGGTCATGTCCACCTATGTGCACTTATTGCAAGAAAAAAGAAAAGATACACCATGATCATTACCATCACCACCACTTCCAACACATTCAAATTTGAACTGAACATTTACATTGAGATACTAACAGAAAAGGTTCCTTTTGACCTTAAAATGGTTCAAAGTCTCCGACAGAAACCAAAGAGAAGAAAAGTGCTATCTGGCTTTTAATCTAGCCCTACAAACTTTCAGCTTCCATATGAGAGAAGCCAGGAGCGATGAATTCAAAGGTAATTCAACACCAGTAGGAAACCAATAAAGAGCGAGATATTATCTGGCAAAAGTGCTGAGACAAAGAAGTGAGTAGAAGGCCAAACACGGAGAAAGAAAGAAGAGAAGAAGCAAAAAGGAGGCAAAGAAAGATGAATGGAATAGCCATTTATTCAGTCTTACCTGTTCCTCCCCTGTAGGTGTGTTATCCTGCATGGAGAGGGAAGAGTTAATGGAAGAAGGGCTTAAATTGGCACTTTATGGCAGAAAGATGTTGGACGGCCATTCGTGGCAATTATAAAATCGTTGATACACACTGCATGACACATCGTAGCACTATTAAAAAACTGTTATTCTTTCATCTGATCTTCACACTACCTTTTGCATAGATAGCATGATGTGAATCCTAAATGGTGCATACACTAGAACGCTTGCTTTGTCTGTGAAATATGAAGTAGATATAGACAAATTTGGTAGGAGATACAATGAAATAGGATTCATTGGACATTTATGTCTTACAAGTGAGTTTGAGAACAGCATGAGGCAAACAAGTTTGGTGAAAGTTGAAGGTTTTGGTTTTCTTCTGTCAGATGTGGGACGGCTGCAGGAAAGAAAATATTTGGTACGCTCAAGACACAAATATTAAAATCTCAAAATAAAAATCAGTCTGCTTCTTGTCCGTTGATAAAAGAGTGGAAAACAGAATTAACCTTCTCATCTTCTGTCACTCCCCTTCTTAGTTTCTCAAAGACAATCATAACATAATCGAAAAATATGAATACTTAAATTGTTGTTTTGATGTACTTTTAAATCCATATTTCTGTAATGATGTGCAGTATATTGTATATTTTTATTTATCTGAGGGATTGTAATGGAATCAACTGTTTCTTTTATTCATTTCAAGGTATAACTGCCAAAACTTAGTTGTTACAGCTGTGTTACGTGTATTTAACTTTTGAATCTAAGCTCGTTTTATGTGTTTAGTATCGTTCTGTATGTATTGTTGCGTATACATGATATTTGTTTTTACTCAAGATGTAGGTATTTTTCGCTTTTTACCATTATTTATGTATGTATGTGGACCGCTATGGAAACCAGCTCTGCTGATCAGGGTGTTCCACCCCATGAAGTGGCAATAAATTCAAATCAAATCAAAGTCCAAATTCACAATGCATCAATAAAAGTTTTTTAAAAAGAGTCGAAACAAAGTATTGGCACTTACATGGGCTGCTAGAGTTTGCCTTTTCAGTGATGCCTTGATGGAATCCAGGCACTGTTATAAAATAATCATATCATGAATGCAATCAGAATTTGTTAAAAGCAGTGACATTTATGCACAAACAACAGTAGCCACACCAGAGAAGCAATCATGAATGCAGAGAGCTTTCTTACGGTAAATACGAAGAAATTTACTTGGAGTAAAGGCATCTTTATTTTTTAAAGTAAATGCTGCTTTCAATATAAAGAAAAGGAATAACATGATCCCAGTGACTTCCAGTGACATACACAGACACAGAAAGAAGTGCAGTCCGACCTGTTATCCAGCAATCACTTTACTTGATCTCTCTACTATCCCGATATGTACTGCCACACAATATGTCCTTGCATTTTCAGTGTGAAACATTACTAGATGTACAATGTACCAATACTATTGCAAATAAAAAGAAATGGAAAAGTCCGGAACCATAAATGCCAATCACTGTGATAAAATGTATATTTATAGCAAGTGAAATACTGTTGATGGGAGGAACAAAGGTCTAACAAAAGGTGAATTTCCCCTAACATTTCATTTCCTGTCCACATTATCTGGATTACAAATATGCAAATGCATTGTAAATCATCTTATAAGGGATAAGTAAATCAAGAATTTCTTACGTACTACACCAACACAACTAATTGCTTAAAAGTGTCGTGCTTATCCAGCCATATCACTCATTCGGATGGGTGCTGGTCCCCAACACGGCCGGATAAGTAAGGTTGGACTGTAATGGATTTTTGGTTACCTCCACTGTGAGATCCCGTTTGGAGATGTAGGTGTCGTAGTGCACGTTGAGCTCCAACACACAGTATCTGTGACTGTCCAGCAGTCGGCACTGAATCAGGGTCTCCGTGTCCACGTAGACAAACGGACACACGGCGTGGGTACTCAGGACCTCCAGGGTATTCAGTGAGGTGGGAGTTAAGGTCTGAATACGAGACTAGCAGATGGTTTCCACAATTCTTCAAAGAGTGAATGTTACCGACAGTATTTTTCTGAAATGAACACGATGCAACGAAAACTGCAATGACAATTTAACGGGTACAGAGAATGTCAGAAGAAGGGAAAACAGGAATGGGGGATAGGACAGTTAATGGGCAGATGCGAGACAATTCTCACAGCATTGTTGTTTATTCTATACAGCATGATGTAATTTACGCAGTACTATTAAAGGATTGATTCTAGTGTGATTACTGCTTTCTCATATTAGTAACTAGCACTTTTATCTTTACGCTGTTGTCTGACAAGGATATGGAATTGCAGGGCGATGCTCCGCATGCGGTCGCCAAGGTAATTGCACGCCTCCCGTGTGAGGTTGCAGAAGCGCTGCTGCATGACCTTGTAGAACTGGGTAAAGATGTGGAAGGTGTTGACCGCAGAGCGCCCACTATTGTCCACCATGACGGCGTCCACGTGGGTCTGCCACGCCTCCTCCACCTCGTCCACAGGAATGTAGATGAAGGAGGAGTTGGCGGCTGGAGCGTTGGACATCGGCGACGAGAGGCTGTCCAGTTCACTCTCCCCACTGCAGGGATGGATGGATGGGTAGATAGATGGATGGATAAATAATGGATGGATGGATGATGAATAGATGGATTGACAGAGGAATATTGGTCAAATGATTTATAGTCATACATCTAATCATAGTTCTGATAAGTTTATGTCACCAAATAATACTAGCCAAAGTCAAAGGGATTGAGGCCCTACTGATGGAAGAGCACATGGTTTGTCTGAGACATCCACCATTCATATGGGAGGACTGAAGCTCATTGATATAAGGCATGTTTATCTGTTTGGGCTGCACTTCATTCCTTGCTCTTCAGCTCTGGAAGTTATAACACATTTCAACAATCATGGTGATTTGAGCCTACATGTATACCTCATCTCATATTTGTTTATAGGAAAATATTCAACACCATAAATAACCCCCCGACAAGGCACTATAACAAGGCAGGCAATGAATGAGCCAATGGTTTCGTCAGGACCACTGAGGCAGGCACCTGGAGATAGATCCGGAGGGGGTGCGTCTGATGAGGCCGCTCCCTGCTGATTGCATGGAGTACTCTCGCTGCATACCGGAATAGATCCTGCTCTTCTCCAGGCTCAGGGTGTTGTCGTCCGCTCCAGATATACTATTCTGTGTAGCAAAAGAGTCAAGAGTAGGAAAGATGCTGAGCTACATTACTCACACTGTGGTATGGATATCAAAAAACTTCGCATCTATCCATTCTGATTGACTTCTTCACGGAAAATATGATAACTGGTAAAAGAAATAAAAACAGAGAGCATATGCAATAATCACACAAAGCATGATGGACTACTTAAATCCTATGCTTGATGGAAGTGTTTTATTCTGAAACCGTTTCTCTTTCCAACGTTTCTGATCATAGATCTTTACATCTTTACAGGACACCTGCTGACCAAGGTGTGACAATGTTGTGTAGAGAACTGCTGCAGATAGTTAACGGTACATGAACTTCTACAGATCTCTAGCCCTTAGGGTACAACAGACATCAAGCTCCAACATTCTTGGCTTTGCAGTAGGTAGCCCCTCCCAACATCAATCACCACCACCACCATTCTCTGATTGCATCTTTACCTCATCTTCGGAGGAATACTTGGATTCCTCGTGGTCTGGCAGCACAACGCTGTTGGAGTCGATGTCTTCCAGGGAGTGTCGACTGTCGTACCAGTTGAATCCTTTGCCATCCTGCATAGAAATCAATCACACAACACAATCAGATATCGCAAGACTTTATGATGGATACTTAATCATGCACAAATACAGGCAATCTTTTACACCAATCTTTTTTCTTTCTTAGTGCCCTTAATCAAACTACTAGCTTTGCTTGAAGAATTCATATTCAGCTTAAAAGTTAGCAGAACATGGCACCTCCATAGCTTAGATCTCATCTACATTAGTTTGTTCAAGTTTTGCAAGTTCACTAACAAAATTCACATGGAGATTACACACTGTTTTAATATTACATGCCATTAGTTTGGAGTGTACCCACCACGCAACAATTGAGAAATATGGTGAATGCTAAATAGTGGCTTGATCATTACCAGGGAAAAGGCAATTTGTAGGCTTTTCAGGTGAAGATGGAAGACGGATGGAAATCAATAGCCAGAAGAATCTCAATAAATTGTTCTCAAAGAATAATTTCTCATCTAAGACTTGATTCTCTCCACTCCTCTACTTTGATCTGATCTGTTTGTCCTTCCTCTACTCTGCAATTATCATGTGGTCCTCGCACTTGTACACATAATGGTGATAGGGTTTTCCTTATCATAGCTCCATTCTTTGGAACAAACTCCCCTTTTGCATTCAGAGCACTCAAAGTGCAGACAAATTTATATCAATGCTCAAAAGTTACTTATTCAATCAATCATAGCATTTTCTCTTTTTTGCTATACATATCACAATGTTCATCACTATATTCTGTATCTTGATTCAACTTTTCTGTTTTGTATTAATGTGCTCAGAAACACCTATAGTAACCTCTACGCAAATATCACTGATTATTATCATTGTGCCTTTTTTGTTCTGACAGTCCACTCAAAGTAGGAAACTGATTCCAACCGTACCTCTCTGTCCACGTCCTCTCCCTCCAGGAAGTCGAATTCCTTGAGGGTGGGGATGTCGCCGCTCTCCTCCGCCTTACTCCCATCAGGGTTCATCGAGTCCACCAGGGAGGTGGACTCACTGGATGAGCATACGCTGTTCTGACGTTCGTTGGCGATGTCACTGGTGGAGCTAAAGATGACCTGTAGGCGTTGTCAAAATTGAGAAATTGTTGGTTGCATCAACGGACGTGTGTACACAGGAACCATATTGTCTCTATCAAAACAGGGTTGCAAAATATCTGCAGATGATAATTAAAACATAAAAATCATAGTACTACTAAATCTTCCACAGTCAGCTTTATCCCGGATGCTTGAAATTAAAGAGGGATTTCCGGACCAGTTGAAGAGAAGTTGAATTTTCTGAGCCCAACAATAAGATCTTTATCAAAACTGGATGAAAATTGAGGAAGTTGTGAAGTTTCACTAATTTTCAATAAACAGTTCTTGAACAGTCAATATGTATGTCCAAATGGGAACTTGATGATGTCATCTTCTCCAACTTGCCATACAGTTTGTACATAAAATTGGCATTTAGAGTTTTTCATTCAAATGCAATTATGCCCCAGTCTCAAACCCTAACACATCTGAATGATCATTAGTTAGAAGTTATTCAACCTGGAATAACACTGTGCTTTATACTTTTAGAGCAGAAGAGTTGAATTCTGGTCAGTTTCGTTTCACGTGATCGATGGAAAATTGTGACGTGATGACAACATCTGCTAACCAATTTACTTATTCATATCAACTGTTCAGAAACTGTTTTGCAAATGAGCAAATGTTGAAATTTTATAACTTCCTTACTTTCAATCCAACTTAAACCAAATTTTCAATGTTGTGCTCATCATATCTTACTCTTTCTTTTCAGACTAACTTTAACTGGTCCAGAATTCCCCTATAAATGTGCAAGCAAAGAGAAGCGGAAAGAGAGTGAGGTTGGGATGACACTCACTGAGGGACTCCGGGGAAGCCCAATGTTCTGGCCCAGCCCCTTCAGCACCGACACCATCCTCTCGCGGGTGCGGCGCTGCGACTGCTGGGGCTTCCGCCAGGCCGACGGTACGATGTTCTGCTTGGCCGCGTTGACGGTCGCAGAGGAGGTGGAGAGAATGCTGCCGCCGGGGCCCAGCTGCGAGATGTCCGTGGGTTCCGTGCTCATGCTACTGTCATCGCTGCTCAGAGTACTCGCCGCCGATTCATCACTGAACGAGGTAGTGATGGTGTTCATCGACGGATACTTGCGTCGTATGATTGGTGTCTGAGGGTTTCAAAGGAAGGGTTGAAACTGACATTCATTACACTATTCAAGATACAGAAGAGTGATACTAATAATATCCTAATACCTCAAATTATACAGTGTCTTTGAAAATACAATATTTTTGTTATTCTAAACTATTGCAGAGCATATGTCTTTATAATGCATGCTGGTGTTTTTTTTGTAGAGGCAGCTTTTGGTAGTGTCAACTTTTTGCATTCCTACTCTTCAAAACATATATTTCTTTATTTCCTTCAGATACTATTGCTACTTCATTCACAGTTCATTTGAAATGTAATGTCAATGTAGTCAGAGCTTTTCACAAACACTCCAAAAACCACTGCAGCATATGAGAAACATTAATTCAAATTTAAATACTAATGCTAGTTGGCCAGAAAGTTACTGTATTGTATTAACTCTATTTTTCCACATTATGAAAAATGAAAAAAAAAAGCACTGGCATTTAGAAAGAGCAAATACTGCAGTTAATGATAATCATTTTTAAAATGCTAAAACTTTGCTTTTGCATTGTAAAGCAATATGTACACCTGAGTACTTGTATTCCAAATTCTTTCAGCTCTGAAAACATTCAATTTCCTATTGTCTAGAAACAATCAAGTTGAGGAAGACTGTAGTTGAAAAGATGATCTACCAATAATTGTAGCGATATAGAGTAAAAACAAGGAAATATCCACCACCAAGCTTTGAGAAGAAAGTCACAGTCAGTGAAATGGAATCAAACTGTGCTAACTATCGGTGCAAGCTACAGTGGTGTACTGGAGACAACGTCTCCTCTACAATGTTAGACACTGCAATGCAATTTTTGAGAAAAAAGCAACAAACGATGGTTAAAGGTAGAAAACGCCACACTTTGCTTTCAAAATTAAGCACACACAAACACACAATGAAATAACCTCCAAAAACACAGCAACACTGTGTATGAGTACAAATGTGACAGAACACAGCAAACATTGGGGTTAGGAAGCTTTGAGAGGCTCAACAGAGTAGGTTATATGATGGTATTTTCATATTCCTGTAAATAGTTGACCAGGAGCAATGTGAAAGAAGGTAATCGGCAAGGACACTCTGCTTACTTACAACAATCGTACACTATTCTACAGTCACCTCTATGAGGTACATTTCTTGATGATGCAAGGAGCTATTTTTTTTCTACTTTTGAGTGTTAGCATTTGAATTTACGGTTATATCTTTTGACACTCTGTGAAGGAACAATTGTCGCACTAGTGTGTTGTTGATTTGCACTGCTTTTTTGAACAACATAAAGTTGGTACATGGCGCAACAGTAATCAGGAAAGACACAATATGTTATATTGCCATCACAATAAATTAGCATTTTCTTAAGAAAAAACATCCATTAGAACCAATTTCCGCAACAAGAAACAGACATCGTAAGACAATTTTCTTTTAAAAAAAAAGCATAACAAATATGAGCCTCACAACATATTGCCTTAAAAAAAAAATGAACATCAAGTGTAAATTCAACAATGAATGATAAAACAAATTAAACATTTCTATGATTTTTCCCCTTCAAACCAGGGCATAAAGACGATTATTTTGCATGTTAGTATGAACTCGCAAAAGATTGTTTGACATACATTTTTTTACACAGGAAGAAATGGCACATGCGTAATGTTGTCACGCTAAACAGAATATTTCTGCTACTGGAGAAAATTTACGCTACATGTCTCAATACACTACAGCCTGTGAACACAAAGACACAGGTTTTAGATTTCTTCATAACAAAAAAATCAAAAAAAAGAAGAAAGTCATGACAAAACTACATGGCAATTTTTTGGCCTTCTATGGCAGAAGTCTGGATACAAAAGAGCACAACAAGTGAAGAATTCAGCAGCATGCTACATGTACAATTGTATAAGTTTCCAAGAAGAAAGAAGAATAAATAACAAGGGTAAAAGGGGGGTCGAAGAACTTTGAATTGATGTTTTCTGAAAGAATGTGTGTCAGTCACCTTATCCTTGGCTGATCGTGTCTGCAAAACAATGTGAGAACATCAACACAAAAAAAAAGATACAAAACAAATGAACATCAGATAGAACAACTCAAGAACACGGGCACCTTCACTACAAAGTACCACATGTCATATTATCATGTCACTGTTAGATTAACCAAGTATACAAAACCACGAGACAGTACAGCACTCTGGGAAGGGTTTAGACCACTTACAAAGGGATTACACATTTAGCAATATCTGGTATTAGTAACAGACAACCTAGACTGTGTTAATTCACAACAATCCACTTTCACTGTTCAGTGATTATATACATATATATATATATACCCATTTTCAAACCTGTAAAGTGAAAACTGACTAGAGGAAAGAGAGGTTCTTCATAGAACACATTCTTTTCTTTTCTCTACAAATATCATCCCTAAAACATGATGGATCAGAATTCCAGTGGATGTTGAATTCAGAGTTATCTGTTGACACTTCTTGTATTACTGCACAGAATTTACCTAAACATAAATTCTCAAACAAAACATCATCCTTACCATGACCATGACCATCTACACAATTTGTCCTACTTTATGCATTACATTCTGCAAACTGATCTATGTCAACATTTTGCAGGTAAAATATCAATCCTTAAAACTTCCTTTGTCTGTGCTTTACAAAACATATAATGAAGATCTTGTCCCTGTAAGTAGAAAATAATTTTTTTTTCCGTCCCTGAGAAAAATGTGGAGCAAATGACATGTGTGTATCTGGAATTTAGTCAGATGCATTAGGCCAGTTACCAGGCTCACACGACAAATGATGCTACTATACAAAAAATGAATAGCAGTAACTACAATAAACATTACAGCATACCAGGCAGGAAACATACATATCACAGAGAGCTGAAGGATTAAAGCAGTCAAAGCCTAATCCTAATCCTAATTCCATCAAATCATGCATACAAACATGACAATAGGAGAAAGGGACTAGACAAC
Organism: Diadema antillarum; assembly: GCF_040938485.1. Taxonomy (NCBI): domain Eukaryota; kingdom Metazoa; phylum Echinodermata; class Echinoidea; order Diadematoida; family Diadematidae; genus Diadema; species Diadema antillarum. Next base: position 2,334,605 of record NW_027271431.1, read on the forward strand.
ATGCAGGAAAGCAGGAAAGCTCAAATTGTGTTATGATGCATTTTTATACTATACAAATGAAACCTATTCTCTTTCATGTAACAGGTACAAGATGTATAATTTGGGCTAATTAAATCTAAAGTAGTTAAATTAAATCTAAAGTAGTTGATAAAATAAAGTTAATTAAAATTTGGGCTAATTAAAGCATGGAAATACAACAAAACAAATATGCTTTCTAGAATTATATCCATAAAATAGGATCACAAAGCATCTTGTGAATGATTAATTTGAACTGGCCTGCAGTACTAGTACTATGCTGTGGTGTCTTTTGCCCCTCCCATCTCCCACCCCCTCTCTTTCTTCATGCGTTCTAGCCTCAAGAAAAGTGAGAATTTTTGTGTACACTTGAGAAATGATATTTATATGATATCCACCTTGTAATGAGTAATTGGGTAGTAAGTGGATTGTCTTCAAATACCAACTCTCAGAAATATTTCAGATTTTGTTTGCACTCCCTTGCAACATCATTGCAATGTTAATAAAGGTTAAAATGAAGTTTGAAATTTGTTGGAAATGTATTGACCTAAATTCATCACATCATATTCTATTAAGTGACATAGATACTCAGGTATGTAAAAAGCAGAAAAGAAGCAAATCTTGCGATTTTCTCCTCTTCTCCTGTTGCTACATCTAACCAAAGCAATTCATGAAATGATGCAGTTTTGTCAGAACCAACGGACGTATAGATCCACAAGAAAGACTTCAGAAATCAGATGGCTAGATGTTGGCAGTTTAAGAAGAGATGCATACAAGCCTTGTCTGAAGACTACATCACTAATGAAGAAAGGGATGGCCATCATGCACTGTCTCCTAGCAACCAATCCCTAATCATCCAATCATCATACACTAGCTACTGTAGCAGCAGATGCAAGAGTGTTACATGTTCTTCTCTTTGGAAAAAAAGAAAAAGAAACGAAGCTTACATTAGACTAGGAAACAGTCTCTATATATCTGATTGTATGCAAAGAAACGTGAGTGAACAATGACTCCTCTTATCAAATCTTAAAGTATTGTGTTACACCAAGGAGATATCACACAAATATATATGTTTGTTGTATATGAAGATAGGAATTTGATATCTAAAAAACATATAGCTGTTTTTTAAGATGTAATTATATAAACCTTCCACGGAACATCATTATGGGGATGTTCTATAATTCATTTGCAAACTAAAAAAAAAAATGTTATCATTTAGCTCTGTGAAATCAAGACAGAGAAAAGTGGTTAAGTACTCTTCACAAATATATATAAATGTACATACGATCACAGCAAGTGACAGTTGTAATACACTTTTGAATGGATAGTAGAAATATAGTAAATGAAGGAATGAAATTGAAGTCCACATTTGTGTATGTCACATGGAAGCAATGCATACATTCATGTGTAGGAATTATTGCAGTTATACAGACGAGATAGTTTATGAGAGTAAATGTACTTTCAAGATTTGACCTTTACCATATGAAAGCATATCACCCTATCCCATCAAAAGGACAAGACATAATGATAACATTTTGATTTGCAAAGCCAAACTTAGTTTTCCTATTGCGAGGCTTGCTCTCCACGTTTCATGACTTGTGATTAATTATTTGACCCCCTGCTTTGAAGGAATATAATCCATTTAGCTCAGAGACAGTTTTGATGTTGAACACAAGCACAGAAATGACAGCAATAGCACAGTGAAGATTGGAATGGAAAAATGAAAGTATTTTGAAGAGTGCCATCATGATCCTCGGTGACTCCCCGAGCATGGCGTCCTGACGATACAATGTATTTTAGAGAGGTTGTCTTAATCATGTAACACTGACATCGATGCTCATTACAACTATGAATTTCTTGTGAGATTTCTCCTTTGCTTTGCATCTTTTAAATTTACATATTTTCTTTATAGAAACAATTCTCTCTGTTAGTCCACAAATGTTCTGATGCAGGAAGCCTAAAGACACTGCTTCTCTTTGCCAGGTGAATGTGTCACATGACTGCGACAAGCAATTGAAAGACAAAGTTGGGGCATAGCCTGTCAAGTGACTTCACGTCACTCTGTCACAGTCCGGGTGTTACTGTCACTCAGATGGTCACAAATTTTCTACCATTTTCCATTTCAGACTCATACTTTCTTTGATTTTTTTTTCTTTGTCTTCCCACAGAATTTCCTTCAAAAGGTAATTTCTGACAACTAGGAATATGGATTGCACTATTTCTGGCTAAAAATTAGCCAAGTACATTGATATGGATGGAATACAAAATAAGCAAGAAAGGGGGAGAGCAGTAGTAGTTTGTATGCCCACCATGCCAACCTCCATTTTCTTTTCTTTTCTTTTCTTTTCTTTTTTTTTTTTTTTTACTGGTTTGCTTCTTCTTCTTCTTTTTATTTTTTGTAATACCTTATCCATCATTTGTGGCTTTCACTGCATTGGAAGAAAAAAAAATCACCATTTGGTAAAAGGACTGCTTCTATGAAATACCTCATGTTAAAATGAACTCTATCAGCCTTTTGGTCTCTCGATCAGAATGTTTTTATATGATATCCTTGAGAAAAGAAGGCTTTAGCTTGCTGTCACCATGGCAACATGAGTTGAGGCTAGGCATTATACCTCTGTATCATGAGTATTATGAAGTGTAATGCATTGTTAAAAAATACTCATTAATTTTCCTCTGCCCCCCTAAGGATTATGTTTTCCCAACACCTCAACATTTAAAGAAAATGGAATAAAGCAGAAAAGCAGCAGATATTCTAGTCACATTTATCATTGAACTTTACATCTACAGCAAAGAAAAGCATGGCACAAAATGTGTATGATAAGATAATCCAAGCATTTACTCAGATAAGATGCAGAAAGAATTAACTGAGAGACACAGGAACATAATTACTGCCCTTCTGTTGCAAAGTTGACAATATGTGAATTCCATTATTAAAATTAGATGCGCTTCAGATCTCCCACAATAACCAGCTACATGCCTTGCACATTCAGTGAAGATTTTCTTGTTTTCACACTTCTGTTTATTTGAAAATGCAAATGGCAGATCTTCAGTATTTCTTGAAGGTGGGCAATATGTACTTAGATGAATTCTCTGTAATATGAGCTCAAATAAGCAGCCTCCCCCACAGAACACCAGTTTTTAACAGTCAAACTTCAAAGCTGATCCACTTATGTGACACTATATGTACAGCAAAACATTTAGTTATTCCATATTGTTTTCCATTACTTTCCAAATGAATGTTCAATAAGAAACATTAGGTTGTTGTTCGGTATAAGAAGAGTAATAACTTTCATGAGACTATGAAACTCATTTAAAGATTTAATTTTCAAATACTCCTATCACTGAAGATAAATGCTATGCAGATAAAGTGTATGAGTGCAAAGACGAGTCATTTCAAAATTTCTTAAGATATATATGTAAAACAGCAAAAGACTTCTCCCGCATGTAACACCTGCTACCAGACGTGAAATGCAGTGCGAATGTAAAATTGATGATGTTGAACTACACAGCAAAGAATGTGCGAGACGGCACGGCAGACTATTTATTCACAACGTGGCGGTGCACGCCTGATATGAGGTGGCTACAATGAGACTAAAAATAGATCTGGGGGAGGGGGAATCCCCAATTTATGAAAATGATAAGTGAGATAAGATACCAATATGGCAGAGGATGAGTGCTCCTTTTTCAGCATTGCACCAAGGAGGTGGGTTTCAGGCAAACTCTAAGGCATGCAAAACAAATCAAATCAAATCAAATCACAGAGTGTTAATCTCCTACTAGTATAATGGCATCATTGATATCATTAACATTAATCCTGTCTGGGCTGAAAGGGGTATGGGATGAAGAAAACAATTCTTTTCATACGATATCCATACAGCATGGCTCGACACTAACTTTTTTGTTTGGTGGCCCGAGAGAAAAATTTGGTGTCCCGAAAAAAAAACAACAATAAAAAACATTAAAAGTCCTGATTTTTTTTAATGAGTCAAATATTTAAGTTTTATGATAGTAAGAATTAGAAGTTGGACATATCTACTCATAAATTAAACTTCAACAAACTTGCAACACTCACTCTCAGGCACTCATTCAGTCCTTTTCATCCATCCTTTAAACAAATTTAACTGCTAATTTCCGGCGCAAAAAGTTACGAATTTATTGACATACTTTTCAAAAGATTGTGGTGGCCCGAGGCGGGCCACCAAATTTGCCCTTTTTTGAAATTTGGTGGCCCGACTTTCATTTTTGGTGGCCCCGGGCCACCGTTAGTGTCGAGCCCTGCATACAGCAATTTCTTCCTACAAAACATGAACATTTTCATTTCAATTGTTTTGTTCAATGCAAATCCACTGAAGCCATCTTTTTTATGTATCATGCTGACGATTCGCAAAATTATGCTAAAGGACCAATGTTATGGATCACATGCCTACTTCTTCAAATTTTACAAAAATCCAGTGTAAATTGAACTTTCAAGTTCATAATAATTCATTCAAAACATACTAGCACATATACACAATTCTATACAAGATATCAAAGTGTAGTTATACATCCTACAATTACCACAGATTACAATGAAATGTGTGATACAAATATACATATGATATATGTTTGTGTGTGTATAACATATAAGTGCAGACTTTAGTAGTACAACATGTTATGAATGTGTCAAAATTATGAGAGCAGTGACTGTGTAATGACTACACACCCGAACTGATCATATGTTATACCTCGACAACAAACACATCGATTGCACTGATATACATCTCTGTGGTAGAGTCAAACACAAGCTTGGCTCAAATACAACATTTCTTTCTTTTTTTAAACGAACATTGATGAGGGCAGTTTACAAAAGATTATAGGTAAGGCTCTCTCGTTAGGATCTATTTTAGGACACAAATGGAGCGCAGTTAAAATGCAGGCAGAGCAATTTCAGAGAAGTTTGGCAAATTTTTCAGTTTTTTGAAGGGACTGACAGGGAACATTTTGTTTGGGATATTATTTGCATGTGACTATGATATAAATGGAAACTGATTCTTAAATAGAATTCATCATAAGGAAAAGTCTTAATCTAAAACTTAGATGATGAACAGTCATTAACTTATAGAAAAAAAACTGGGGTCATTACATGCCAAGCGCTGCATGACTTTTGTGTTAGTTTGTGCGTAAAGAGTTGCGTTTTCAATCTTTCCTCTTTAGTAATTTAAAAAGGACCTGACCAAGGCCTGGAATAACTGAGGCAAAGTGAGATATTACATTTTCTGGTAATGTCTAGAATATACATTTCACATTATCCTTTATCATTTGGTAAATTTACATTTTGGTGATGAAAAATTCATGCTCATGCCTAAATTCAAATCTTTTTATACCAAAAAAAGAAAAGTGCCTCAAATACGTGATTTTGTTTCTTCCTTGAGCCACTGATGGATGTAATTTTACTAATTTTCATGAAATTGATTAAAACAGCAGATTCTCTCTTTTTTTTGTCTGTTTTATTTATTAATTGTTGTTAGCAGTTTTTATCAAGATCAAAATATAATCATCATCATAAAGCCATCCTCATTTTGTTACTAGTCACAATAGGTATGTAAAATTTAAAGTGAGATAATGATCACATTGTTTATAGCTTTGTTTACAGCTTTTACGTATAACATCATATATTTTGATCACATTTTATGGGTAAAATTGAGACATAAGAATTACTGTATACGCCAAATATTTTGTGAGGATTTTTTTTTTTTGCGAATTTTGCAAATCAGGTACTATTCACAAATACAAAAACAAGCAAAAATATCAACTCTCATCCCGACATGAATGCGACGAGCATGCATACATTTCTCCATTCAGTACTGTACTCCACAATTCCAAATTTAACCACTCGCAAAACTGTCGAGACGTCCTAATTCGCAAAAAATTTGACTCGCTAAATATATGGCGTATACAGCATCCTGGACAACTGTGTCAATGTTAACTCATGCGACACAACAAAACATCAGACGTTCATATTAACATCACTTGTTTACGTCACACAGACAAAGTCATAGCATCAATCTTGCTCATATCTTACCACTATACAAACAATGACATGAGAGAACATGTAGGAAGAGGGAAACCAGGAAAGGGGACTGCTCAAGAAGACTACCACTGGGGTTACAGAAATGGGAACTGGACAGAGGCACAAGATCACATTCACGAACATACAAAGTGACAAAAGCAAAGAGACAGTAACTGTTGGAATACATAGCCTGCTGACTCAGACCCTAATCTATGCACTTGGTCCTGACAGGTGTAAATCTATTTTACTGACTTCACTACTGCTATGGTAACACTCTACCTTGGTGCTGGGTATGAGTTTGAATATAGCAATTGCGATGATCTTCTTGTAACATGATTAAAATCTGTAAATGTTTGATCATCTGGATCATGTGCACAGGTTGTATCACATCCCTCCACAAACTCTTAGGCCCGAATTCACGAAGGTGGTACAAATGAAACCATGGTTTAAACCATGGACAAAAAACCATGGAGCGCCAAGTGTCGCATGGAATGTTTCGCTACGAAATCAGTCATTTCGTCGATGAAATGATTATTTTGAAACGAAATTACAACATTTTGTAACTAAATGAACATTTCGTCCACGACATGATAACGACATGATAATTTCGTTAACGAAACGGTCATTTTGTCGATGAAATGACCAATTTCGTAACGAAATATTCCGTGCGACACTTGGTGCTCCATGGTTTTTGTCCATGGTTTAAACCATGGTTTCATTTGTACCACCTTCATGAATTCGGGCCTTAGTGGTAGTCTATCTGACAGGGAAACATTGAGCTAACACCCTTTCTGCATTGGCGATATTTTCAGTTCATGTTTTATACTATCATTCCAGAAAGTGTTGATAACATAATTGACAAACAGATGAACATCCTCATGTACATTAAACCTCGCATAAACGCACACACACCAATACACCTGGACCTGATATACCTTGATTTTTAAGTTGTTGTTCGATTACCCATTATGCACTCTTGTATTTTCACTCATCTACACTGTAAAGCAATTGTACTACTGTGCTGATGTGTCCACTTGTGATCTCTTCTTCAAACACCAACAAAATATTTGTATGTATGCTGGTATATGTACAAGTGCAAAGGCTAGGGTCTGTGAGATAAGACTACTAGTGAAACATGAATGCGCAGGAATGAGACTACAGGGAAACAGAGTAGTTGATTTTTGGTATGGGTGAGAAATACAGTAAGAACAACCATAGAAACTCACACTGGAGGTGTGTTCTGGATCAACCACCTGTTGTGAACAAACAGATTATCTCATGAATAGTCATGACTGCCTCATTACACATGCACAGAAAGTGGTTAGTAGGGAGGTCGGCTCATCAACCACTCATCACCGTGCATTTACAACAAAGTTTCTCTTCACAAAAATTACATGAAGTCAGGAAAAATGGTAAATAGCTGATCTTCATTACAGCATCAGATGTGTTTTCATTTTGTTTTCCTTTTTTTTTTTTGGTGTGTTTTTTTTTTTCTACTGTGGGATGGGGATAGTATGTTCAAATTTTAAGCACTAGCACTTTCGACCTGTAGGTAATAGCGAATTGGCTCCCACTTATATCAATAATGCAAATGAACTTCACTGGTTCTTTAATGACAACACTAGGGAAACATTAAAAACAGAAAGAATTGTCACAGAAAAAATTAACAGAACAATATCCATCTTGATAATTTGACATCGGAGACAAAAGATGCATACAAACGTGAAATTAGCACAAAACCTACAAACACACAAACAAGAGACCCTACCATTACTGTGTAGTTAACACTGAGCGTATAAACAAACATATAAATTGCATCATCGCTGGTCTGAAATATCTCATAATTGAGGGGAGCTAGTGAGCATCGCTCCCGATTTCTCTGAAAGAAAAAAAAGGAGTTTCATAAATAACCTTTCACTGTCACCACTGATCAGAAATATACTATATGTGACCGTGCACCTCAAAACAAACATAAAGTCGCACAAACTGATTTTGCGCGAGGACTGAAAATAAGTGAAATGGGTCAACTTACCCGAACTTGACTTTTTCATATTTTCTGAAAGAGCGGGTCTTCTTTAACATTATGCTAAAATTTGGTATCATAAAACGGGCAGGAAAGTGTGTTTTTGTAGCAGTTTATCTCGAACATTTTTGGTAGAATAGTGTGATTAGGTGTGTCTTTAGAATCCCTTTTTCATTTCTGAAAAACCTTGTCCTCACTCTTCACTTTCAACTCTAATAACTTTTAAAAGGATAGTGCTACTGCTTTGAAAGTTGGCATTAATTATGGACAGAATGTGTTAATGAGGCATGCTTAATTTCAGTTTAATTTGATAATCCCTTCATTGTTGTTACTTTGGTGGTTTACTTCCTGTTTTTTGTCCCATTCATCGCACAGCCAGCACGGTTTGGCAAAGATTAAGCGCTTGAATAGACACTGTACTTCAGAGCCTCTTTTCTCAGTTCACATTTTTCCTGAGTTTGTGCTTTCTTTCCAATATTTAGATAGGTTAGGAGAGTCCATTTGATTCGAGTTATACATCATTTTAAAGCTTAAAGTCTGTTCTTTCAGAATATGGTCTTAACTAAAAATTCATGTCTGGCGACTTTTTGTTTGTTTTGAGGTGCAGGGTCACATATGAACAGTCCAAGATATTTCCACGAAACGATATGACAGTGAGAGATAGTGTTGTCATCCCTTTGTATGGCATTTGGGCATCTTTTATACGTTTAGATACTTTCTAGCATGATCAATAAACCAAAAAAGAAAGTTGATGACAAGTAAAGGCAGCTATCAATGTTTTCCAATGTCTTTTTTAAAATTTCTTTTGTTTGCTTGCTTGTCTCTTTGGGGTTTGTTTGTTGGTGTGTTTATTTTTTTCGGGGGGGGGGGGGGAATTTAATGTCACCACTGTGGTGGTGGGTGATTAGTCATTGCTACATGGGAATATATTGCATGGCACAACTCTCAACATTTCTCCTGGTGCTCACTCGTTCCAATGCTATGGTACATGTATATCCATAGTATGGATATATCAGATTACAACTTCATCTCGAATAATCTTTATGTGTTTGTTGGTACTGACAATTTTAAAGCTGAAAAGTTGCGAGAATTCTGCCTAGATATGCAAAATGCAAACATGGGATGAACAGGTACGCACAATGATGGATATAGACAGTCCTGTTATATAATGCAAGGAACATGCATGATTTTAAAGAAAACTGTAGGATATCAGAATTTACACCTCTCAAGTGGATGTAAAGACAGTACAGGAATTTAAACTTCTATTCAAAGTTGGGTGTTACCCACATGATCAATCTACCTGTTGAAGCAACAACCAGGGCAGTACTGCATTCATAGGTGAAGACTTTGCTACATAACATTAAATCTGGCGCAAATCATTTTTAGATATCATACATTCAGTCAAAAAAGTCCATCTTGCTCACCAATACTTGAAGCTATATGCTAAATCATATTTGTAAAATTGTTCCAAGTAAATTGTGGAGCGAAAGGGGAAATGAAAAGATGATGACCTCAATGCATGTCCGAAAGTCACTAATTACTGTCCATACTTTTCTACGTTCTTAGATTGCAGAGCTCTCTTTACTTTACTGTCATCTCTGCTCTCATTCATGAACTTGAGTACTTTAGGACACAGAAGGAATCTTTGGAAAAAATTTTCTATTGAGCAAAAAAAAAAGAGAGACTTGTATGACACCTACCCTGGAAAGGTCAAAGGTGAACTCCATGGTGCGACCGGGCAGCTCCTTGCGCTGGTCCAGGGCGAGGGAGACGACCCTGTTGTGACGGTCATCGTGGGTCGGAGGCTTGACCAGCGAGGAGGACTTGGAGACGGCTACCTTGAGGATGTTGAGCGAGTCTTGCCAGTGGATACCCTGTGAGGAAGGAGAGGAGGAGGAGGAGGAGGATGAGGAGGACGACGACCAATTGGATCAAATAAGGAATCAAACATCACAAGGTGCAACAGGTGTTATCTCATCTTGCCTTTATTAGTCAAAACACAATAACATTGATTGGGAGATAGCTGATTAATTAACCCGTTGAGGACAAGTCCCAAGTATACTCGGGCAGGTGTCTATGGGAAATGCGTGTTGTAGCAAAATCAGTCCGTCCTCAGTGGGTTAACTCATACACACTCCTCAAATTGACAACTTATGATGACATACACACTGCTGATTTTTTTATTTAATGACTAAATAAACTTTGCACCAACACAGACTGAAAGTGTTTGAACAATCACTGCATAGCTTCTTGTTGATGGTAAAATCTTGACAATGAGGTACTGTCTCTGGTGAAAGGCAAACTTACTTAATTCCATCAAAATTCCAATTTATTCCATCTTTCTACATTGCTGTGTATCTCTTAAAATGGACAATAGTAACTGCCATGCCACTGCACACAGAAACAATTGAATGTCAAAGTGGCTCTTTTGATACTGAATGTTGCCTACAGAACTACACAGGCACAGATAGCTGTCACATTCACATTTTGTAGATGGCTCCTCTTTCCTTCAGGTTTCCAGTGGTCTTACCTGGACATACTTGGCGATCACTCGCAGCAGGTTGTCGTTAACTTGCTGCATGGGTGCAGCCATCAGGTCGATGTTGTGGATGAGGTGGTAGACTATCTGGAGCACCGGAGACTGGTTGTTGATTGGACCTTTCTCTAACACCTGTGTCAATGGTTCAAACACAAGAGTCAGATGATACACAGCAAACAACCTAGAACTGGTCTAATTCTAATGCTAACAAGTCCCATATGTGAACATATAATCATATTTGTAAAGAAATATGATAAGAACTGAAAATCACTGATTCCAAATGATATGTTTATTAATATTGTTACATAATATTGTCACGATCCCCCTTCACACCCCCCCCCCAAAAAAAAAACATCAATACTCATCAAGGAGAGCAGTTACCAAAATCAACTGTGCTTTCCACTACCTCCTTCACCATGTCATCCTGCAAGTGTTCTATATATAACTGCTAAGATGCTGCATATGCTATCTATCTACTACATAAAAACCTCCTCCTCCTGATATATCACCATAGTAATCATCATCTTCAGAATGGCTGCCATCCTCCTATTCCTCCAGTGAAATACTGCCCAATCTCTCACCTCAATCAAGAATGTCATCATGGGAATGCTGAAGTGGGAGTAGGCGGAGTGCAGGTACTTGCAGACCACACCCGCCCAGGCCTTGCCGTCCCGGTTGTAGGTGCGCTCCCGGTACATCATCAGAACGGTGGAGAGGGGGGCCATCTTGGTGCAGCGCTCCTGACAGACCTACAAATCAGCACAAAACAGACAAAAGACAAACACCCAGATCAGAATCATCCTTTACTCTCCTTGGCTGGAGAAACTTTCAGCTAATGTATTCATCCTCTGGGAATGTTTGACAATGCAACAGCATGTAAACAACTGATTTTTAATACCTTACATGTGTCCCCTCTTACGATTTCACTAAATTGCAATGGTTTTGTCATTATATGCAAACTTGCACATCACAACACACAAATATCATAAAACCATCTTCACTATTGGGAGGATGTAATGATCAGCATACAGCTGGCAAGCAAGTAGGTCCACTTACTACAAACCTCATTTCATACTGGGGGGGGCAAAGGGTGGAAATGAACAAAGAGGTAAACTGGATGAGATGGACTAAAAAAAACTTACCCTGCTGATATTGGTGGCGATATCGCCAGCAAACTTGTCAGGCTGTCCAAACTTCTGGATGAGGTATGGCAGGAGGGCCACAACGTTGAGGGGGAAGCCTGCTGCCTGGGTGGGGTCGACTACCTTCAGGTGGATGTTGAGGGTCAGCTTAGACACCAGGTGAAGGGTCAGGTCATAGGTCACTGATGAGGTGAAACCCTGTGAAGGTAAATTTCACAGCCAAAATAGTTAAAACAGAGGTTAGGCAGTCAGTAAAATTTCATACAATGCAACTGATCGATCTACTAACAAGATGTATTCATCCTTTTGTCAACAGGTACACAAAGTACTTTAACCCGTTGAAGACTAGTCCCGAGTATACTTGGGCAAGTGTCTATGGGAAATGCGTATTGTAGCAAAATCAAACCGTCCTCAACAAGTTCAGGTCTGGAAATGATCTACTTCACGGGGACATTACATACTTGAGTGTATGTATTTGATTAAAGGCCATTTAAACGTGAAATAATGAAGTTCCAGTTCAAAACTACTAGTGGGTCATTGCTGATGAGGGTAAACAGGTTATGTTACATAACCAGAGTCATATTGTGTAAATTGTGACTGACTGTCACTGATCATTAAATCTGTTCATGAGTGACTCAGCTGACGGCAAAATAACGATGATCTGTGGTGCCTTTAAGGTATCAGCAGTCTGCTTAAAAAAACTTACAGGCACCAGTTAAGAATGAGGGGATAAAAAAGGAATTGATAATTCTGATAGTAAGTTTCTAGCTGGTACAGTGGAAATGAGAAGATTAAGGTACGGAAATGAAATTGTGATGGTGAGTGTAATTATGTTACATTCACCTTGAGAATAAGAGCCTGTAGGCCTGGGTAGCCCTCCCATCGTAGCTGGCTCAAGACATGTTCCAGACGTACTCTAACCTCTCCTCTCTCCAGGGGCAAGACTTTCAACAGCTGATTGTAAGAATGAACACAGAATACACGTACAGAGCTCAATTCTACAGTCATCCACACATCAGACAATGGAAGCAAGCCTATAGAGCTCTAATGAAGATTTAACGGGATAAGTGACTGTACATTGCAAACATTCAGGAATCTAATCTGAAAAGAAAAAGATTGCTTGAGTTTAAATGACAGCCATAAGAATTAATTTATGCTTGATTCTTTTAGGCCACATTAAGTTATCACAAATCTTGTATTTAGATAAGGAATAAAAAACATTCCAAGAGTACTTGTGGGAGAAAATTCTAACACAATTCCAATGCATTAAAAAAAAAAAAAAAAGAACAAGTACTTTGTATTATCAAATCTGAATGTTTCCTCATTTGACAAATCCATACTGGTAACGTAAAAAATTCCTTACATGGGAAAGAATTTGTCAGTTAACAAACCTTGTCAAGAGCCTTGAGCGCCATAAGGAACTCATACTCATAGTCTGATTCTAGCAGGGAGACAAAGATCCAGAAGATCTGGGACAGCATGCTCAGCCGCTCTTCAAAGAAGTTCTCTCCGAGGTGCTTGAGGGAGGAGGAGCTCCGTGCCCGGCCACCGTGGAAACGAGGCTTGTCCAGCTCACTAGTGGTGGAGCTTCGACTCCTGTGCTCACCGACGTAAACTCGCATATCTGATTTTTTTCAGTAAAAGTATAAATAATGTATTAGTATCATTTGATGAAGGTAAAAGGTATCATCAATAGCTGTCTTTCGCACGAAAGACAAATCATAAATGGTGATAAATGATAGTGCAAATAGAAGAAATTGATTCAGCCTTCAACAAACCTCTCTGGCTCACCAGCCTAAAGTCTAAATGACTTTGTACAAAGGCATGTTACTCATGGGACTGAAAAGGTTAAAGTGAACCTGACAATTTGACAACTCCATAAACAAGGATAACAAACTTGTCTAGTCACTTGCACAAAAATGCCCTTTCCAAAGAGCACTTGTCAGATCAAAGGGAAGCTCAAGGGGGGAATGGCTTTGAAGAGTGTATATCCTGGTGCTGTTATTAAGAATAACCACACTCATTTGTTGAGCAACAGTGCCAGAGATGAATCTTTCACAACAGTGCAACAAACTGATAATGCATATCATTTAAGAATATGAAGGGACATTGTAAGTTTTCCATGGAGCTAGTGCAGCTATAATCTTGTATCAGTGATATTTGAGAAGGTGAATGGAGCTTGTGTCTAACCAGAAGAGCCATTGCTGGGACCAGACGAAGAGGTGGGAACTTCCACAATCTTGGTCCTCATTGACGTCGGTCCAGGCAGGCCGTCATAGGCCGACCCAGGTGGTCCTATGTTGAAGAGGTTGCTGGTGCTCTTGCGGAACTCGGCCTTGCGCGAGGACCCAGACTTGGACCTCTCCCTTATGTCAGGGAAGACCAGGTCCTGGGCTAGAACGTCGATGGCATTATCCAGGGTGAGGAGAATTTCAGTGGCATAGCCCTAACAACAAGATAATGAAAGACATAAAAGAACGGTAATTCATCATTGGCAACAGGTGAACTGAATTCCTACAGCATCTTGGTACAAGTCCTTTACCCAAAGGAAATAGAAAAGTGCCAATAGAATTAATAATGAATAAGATGCTCAAGTACATTCATGCAAGCTTTTGCTGAGCTCCTATTATGATTAATCCTTCATGTTACATACAATCTTTCCAAACATCAATGAAAAACACACACACACACACAAATCAGGAGTATATGCAACCATATTTATCTATTGCTCTTCTTTTCATGATGCCGTAATCACTCATTTTCACCCTTTCATGTCATTACTACCTTCAAAGACCATCACACACTTTCTAAGTCATACCAGCATACCAATAGCACTACAGCTGGTGAACGAAAAGAAAAGCCCATTGGTGTACCTGAGCATCATCCCCTTGGTCTGCCACGGTCTCCACCAGCCTAGTCAGGATGTTTGATAGCATCCGTGAGTTCAGAGCTGGATTGAGGGCCCGGAACATCTACAGCAGGGAAAATAAATCAAAGAGACTTAGCTATTTGATACCATAAGCACCGAGATATCAGAAATGTTACAGTACCGTCACTCAGTAAATAACAACATCAAAGTTGAACCATGGTACTACTCACACAAACGGTTAATAACATAGGGCCTTCAACACAATAAAGGATGACAACAAGTAAACATTAAAATGACACTTTTGAATAGAGGTACACTGTAAACATCATACAAGTATTCTTTACAAGGTTTACACACATACATACACAATTCATCATCAATTGCTTCATAATCATCATGCTTTCATTTTACACCTTGGCGGCTCCTTGAATCATGACAAAGACAATGCACAGAGGGAGAAGCCCTATCTACAAGGGAAGAAGTACAGGACTGACAATATTTAAATTGTAGTTCCAAAACTGTTTCTGCAGAGTCTTGGACACAGTCTGTTCTACAGCAAGATTCAGCGCACTGTAGCTCCTGGGTGACCATGAGTAAAATGGCATAGAATGGGATGCGACGTACCTGGAAGGACCTGCCAGCGTAGTGCCTGGAGGAGCATGAGAGGGCGAGATGGAGGGCGACCTGGGCCCACCGCTGCTCCAGGTGTGAGCTCCTCATACTGCCGTGGAAGATCTTCACCACATTCCTTAGGAAGATCTCCAGCTGCTCCGCGCTCTTGATGCTGGTACCTCGGGGTGTGATCTCCTCGCAGGACCATAGGGGGCGGCATTTCCTGTGTAGATAATGGAAAGAAAAGATGCAATTGTCGATATTTCTCCTTTATACATTGCACAAGAGATGATTGAGAGTTACATACATCACAAATAGGAAATGAGTAACTATATAGGTGACCACACCTGTAACAAAAAAAAAAACAACAAAAACTTGTGAATGCATTGACAATTGTGAAGGGACAATGGTAAGTTATGCTGGATCACAAATAAAATTACATCTCAAGTCTATTGGTGTCATCAAAAGCAGACTAGGCTTATTGCTTATTGCCTCGTGGATGGAGATAGCCACTAAAAACATCTGGATATGTATGAAATATCACATCTGTGTCTGAACAGAGTCAAAGACATGCAGGTGCTCATAATTTCTGGAGCCTTGCACTTAAAAAAAAAAAAAAGGAGGGATCAGTAAGTGCTAAGTACTAGACTTCCAAGCACTTCACTATATCTCTTACTGTAAAAGTAAGCACAAAAAGTCTGTCAAAACCAGGAATGAAGGAAATCCCAACCCTTCCAATCAAGAGATTGCCAACCTTGTGACCAGGAACTCGACAAGAGCTTTGGCAGCCTCCTCAGTGGTTCTTAAGTGATCAACACTGATGTGTGCCACAGCGGTCATTCCAAACGGGATGACCGTGGACGTAGAGCTCATGCTGGACCCCGAGACGGTCGACGCCCCACTGATGGTGGTGGTGCTACCCATCAGTGCTGTGCCGTCCGAGTCGTATGACATGGTGTCCGCTGGGTGACCATTGGTGTTGCCCACTGCACCTGAGTAAGACGGGATATCACAATCAGTAGATCAATTAGAACATTACCACTTTGCCTTCCATATTACAAATGAAACTTTCTCATTGAAATCTTTGGCATCCAAGAGTATGAACACTGATCATGGTATACAACTTAGCTTTAATACCAAAAGAGAATATTTTATGTAGATATCTTGTCTTTGACCTCCACTACTAAAGAAGGATGTTTGGTACACTCATTTCAGTTTTCTTACATGTACAGTACAGGAGGAAAAGAATGCCCTCCCAGGACCTATGAATATCTTATCTCATTTTATTGATGCTCACAATAAAATGAGGTGATATATATAAGTAACTCTAAAATCAAAACCTTCAGGCATAGGGACAGAATATTATGTTTAGCAGATACTTCAAGCATCTTTTATTTTGAAGCATTTAGGCAGTTACATTAACAATTGATGTGCTGTTTGAGAAAGTCACTTGCTGGAGAGGTTTCTTCCCTATTTGGCACAGAAATCCACATCTTAATCGTAAATGATCAAGGGTTCAAGTTGTCCAATCATGTCAACAGTAGAACAAAGAGCCCTTTAAGGGAGATGGCTTTCATGTCACACCTGGGTCAATTCGTGTCAGTTTGATTTGATTACGTTACATTGCAGTGCATCATGGCCAAGTTTTATGGGAAAATGTTACATGCAAATGAAATAGCAAACTTTTGGCTGAGTGCACGGGCACATAACAAGTCATGGCCACTTCCTAGTTACCTGTGAAGTTGTATTCCTTGGTGACGGCACGCTGGTCTAGTAGTCCATGGAGGTCGCTGATGACGTGGTGAGACAGCAGAGTGTTGGCCACACTGACAAAGTCGTTGTGAGGAGACAGTACCACCAGGAGGTTGAGCAGCAGGCGTTTGCAGTGCTCATGGACCAGGGGCCAGGAGTGGTCCAGGCCTAGTAACCAGTCATAGAAGTTGAGAGACTATCAGACTGAGTGACCAGATAACATGGCCAGAGAGGTCACAGAGGTAAGGAAGGACTTGGATAGTGATTATAGACCTGTATGGCTCAGTCTATTCTTTGGACTCACTGCTCATAGTCACCATCATTTTCTTGTCAATACCATCACAATAACTCTCATAACTATGGCAATAAACATCATATTTGTCAATGTAATGATTTGTCAAAATCATCCTCGGCAGCACCACAGGAGGCTCCAAACTAAACGCCATTGACTGTCCTATTCCAGTGTAACAGTCCTCTGGAAGATCACTGCCTACACTGAAGAGGCTGCCCTAGGTGAGACCATAATGATATCCTGTTTTTATACATAACAATAAAAAATGATTCCTTTGTCCCCCCCCCCCCCCACACACACACACATATATGGCAAAAAGGGGATTCCCCAACTCAGAGGGGAATCACCTAATTATTAGGGAATTCCCCTCAGACTCAGACTCACCAAGGAAGAGTACATGCAGGATGTGAGGTAGGTGAACCTGCCAATCAACATCCACCTTCTCCAGTACCAGGTCAGTCAGCAGCACAGTTGCTACATTGCACCTGTGAGGAGGGAGAGGCAAGGGATAACGTTCAGATACCAACAATCGACCAGCACACCCACTGCATCAAAACCAGTCAAATAAGTGATCCATAGGACTACACTAAAAGATTTAAAATATCATTTACACCTGACTTGCCTGAACTACACACTCAGTAATCACTACCTCAATCATTCATTCAAGATGTTTATTTAAAGACAACCAACTCATAAAGGAACATCTTAAATGCAATATCTATTTAACCTGTTAAAGACTAGTCCCGAGTATACTCGGGCAGGTGTCTATGAGAAATGTGTGTTGTAGAAAAATCAGCTCTTCCTCAATGGTTTTACAGACTCACAGCATCTGCAACATTTGTACAAAGTAATCTGTCATGTCTATATGTACATAGCCCTCATATTGCAGGAAGAAAACAACAGCAGTTCCACCTCAGAGGTTGAACCCTTGAATGCGCACGACAACTATCAAGCAATCTTACAGCTGACAAAATGAAGGAACAAGTTTCAGACAGCGTACTTGTGAATCACTCCCTGGGGAGGCGTCTCATTTTCATCGATGTAATCACTGAGGGGGGCATAGTAGCAGTCCTCAGAGAGTGGGAGGGGCAGGACCAGTCCGTTCTGGGTCTGCTGCCTCCAGATGGTGAACAGGTTCTCCTTGGCCACACCCTCATGCCCCTTCTCATCAATACTGGTGAACCTGGGAGAAAGAAGAACAAGATTATCATATCATCAATTCCATCATTCCTGCATTTCACTAGAAGCACAAAGTTCGTATTCTTACTAATTACTTATGACACACCATGCTATCAAACATTTTGAATGAATAATTGGTGTCTACAATTTAATCAATAATAATCTGATTAAACTACATCCAATTCAATTAAACATAGGTTAATTAATTGAACAAAAATTATCAGTCTTAAGTGGCAAACACACACACACACACACACACACAAAAGGAAATAAAATGACTATGGCCCATCTGCCAGCAGGGGCAATGATATACATTGTATCTATTCACAATGAATAGAAAAATATGTTGTCATCATAGCAGACATGCAATTCATTTTTGTTTTTTCTTGCCACTAGTAGGAGGGTTAAATCACTTTCTCTCTCTCTCACCTAACGGTGTCATCCTCCTCGGGAATGGCAGGCTTGAAACGGATGCGGTCCATGCCGGAGGACAGACCGGCTGACTCACTGCTTGGGGTGGATGTACTGCTGGTCAGGGTGGATAGACTCCCACTGCTCTGATGGAGGGACGAGGAGCCCTCACTAGACCGGATGATGCTGCTTGGGCAAAGGGGACGAGCATTGCACAACATTAATGTCATCACCACTTTCAATGTCATGCACGATCCCTCAATGCACAACTTTCTCAAATGTGGTACAAAGTGTTGCTACACAAATATATGATCTTGATCATTCAACTGGAAGTGAATCATCATCTGGCTTCCAATATTGGCATTTGAAAGCAGCTGTCTCGGTCACACTGACAAAGGAGAACTTGCTTCATAAATAAAGTCTCACTACTTTTTCTCTTTTCAGAACAAACGGTCAGAGTAATGCAAGCAACATCACAGACAAAATATCGTGGCAATTTTTTTTTTTTTTTTTTTAGGTACGTACACGATGCCATGCTTGGTAAAATTGGTAAGAATTGGATGGTTTTCTCAAATCTACAGTTTGGTTCTCTATTTATATAGTTCCGTGAATGAGGTGAAAAATCTTTGGAGGAAAAAATAAAACCATTTACTAAGTATGTGACCTTACCTGTCTCTATCCTTGCCACTCCCACTGTCTGGAGGAGGAGGGGTCTTGCTTCCAGCTGTCACCTGGGTGGCCCTGTCCAACGTGGTGGTGGTGGTGGAGGTGGTCGACGACGCCTTGCCTCGCTCCGATCCACGCTCGCTGGCCAGCCGTGCCTCCTCCTCCTTGTCCATCTTCTCGATGAGGGAGGCGGCGCTGGAGGACTCGGGCCCCATGGCGCCAAACTTGGGCTGGCTGAAGAGCTGGAAGAAAGGCGGCTCCTCGATGCGCTCCATGTTGGTCTGAACGATGTCAACCGACAGCATCTCTCGCATCAACTCATCCATGAGTCTCTGAGGTTTGGCTCTGGCAATGTACACCAGCACTCGCTTTAGCTGTATTTTATAAAAATTAGATGTCACATGTTACATTGTGTGCATAACAAATTCGTAAGGATGAAGAGGGCTCCAGAATCATCACCTCTATTAGTTACTTTCAACCTTTCCTGAACACAAACATTTTTGTTTCATTTTCACCTACGAACAGAACTACAATTATGAATGCACTTCAACACAGAGCTTGACATTCATTCATACACACACAACAATTACAGTATGTCTAATTCGTTATAACAGGGATTGAAGCACTTGAAGGAAAACAGTTTTCCTGGCATCTGACAAGCCGATTTGCAATTCTAGTATATTTCCAAGTCCTCAAGATTGTACTGCATCTGCACTTCAGATGATTATCAAAGTTTTGCAAAGTTGGCTTAAAATCAAAGCAAAATAAAGGGTATTAACTGTCCTTTTCACATAAACCAAAATATGTGATCTCCTGTTTGACATGTCTCACCGATGGCAAGAGGTCAGGGTTGGTCATCACTCCGGTCAGACCAAGGAGAAAGTTGAGAATGACCGAGAGGTTGCTTGGCCAACAGGCACAGAGTCCTGCCCATAGCTGCTCCAGGCCGTCTGAGTGCTCATCTCCATACTGGACGGCAGAAGCAGAAAATGACGAGCATAAAAATGATATGAACAGCAAGAACTTCCTGGTGTTGAACAAAGGCAGTGATGTTTTCTTGCATTGGGTTAATGGCAAGCCATAATCCACCTGTCCAAACCTGGAAACCTGCTTCCATTTCTTGAAACACAAGGTACAATTTATGGATTATCTGAACTTGTGATTGATTATATATTTGTTCCTCTTGTCTTTTGTAAATGTATATTCCACGTTATATTCTCATGAATGCTTGCAAATTGTAAAGCATTTAGAAACATTCTTGTAAATAGGTGCTATACAAATTTTTCATATTTTAATTATCATTATTTATTCTTAGATAGTTTAGTTATCTTCCTCTGGCAATAGAAAGTCTCTCACGGCAAGATGCAAAGATGAATGCCACAGTGGCAGAAGCCAGGGACTCCTAATATATTCAGACCCGACAGTCTCCTCATTATCCCCAAATATTGCATGCATCACTCCTACTCACCTCAGCTGTTATGAAGAGGAGGTTGTTGAGGACTACGATGGTGGCCTGCTGGCTCCCCCATCCTGGTCGCCGGGTGGGGCAGCCACACTCTTGCTCGTCCATCATCATCATCTCAGCGACCTCCTTCTCCTTGGCACTGGAGGTCCCGCCCCCCACCATGCCATCCTTGACCGCAGAGTCGATGAGCTCAATGTTGTAGAGCCAGGGCAGCAGACACTCGAGCATCACATTGCGCAGCACCAGAGGTGCAGTCTCGAATCGCTCAGTAATCTCTGAAATGTGACACAAAAGAAGGTCAGGAAAGTTTAGTGTTAACACCAGAAGAAATTCTGTGTCAGAAAGGATGGCAACATTTCTATTTGAAAAGGTGGAGGCAATGGGCCGAATATCCTCATAGCCTCACTTGCACATCTGGGGGGTGTTTCATCAACGTTTGTCAGCGCTGACAACTTGAATCACCATAGTAACAGTCAGTGACCAGAGCATCTCAGCCAATCAAAACCAAGGATTTTGCTGAAATTGTCAGCGCTGACAGTTGATGAAACACCCCCCAGGAGAATATTAGCAATGTCAAGTTTAATTTTTTGGGCAGAGCAAATCCAACATTGCTTTATAGTTTCCACTTAATATGCTCTAAGATCGGTACCCAGGAGTTAGCAATACAGTGCTCAAGATGTCATCTGCTTCGCTATAAAGGTTCAATCTTACCACTAATTTCCATAGTTCATTTGTTCTTCAATGACTCCACTGTTCCAGACAACTATAGTGGATGAATGATGCATGGACAATTGTGAATGCATTATTTCACAGAATGACTTACTGTAACTCAGCATCAATAAAGCTGCAAACAACCTAAAAGTTTGAACATGAAATGAGAATGTGCATGTCCCAAGCTCTGTCATGTCAGTTTCCCGAATGCACCAACCTGAGAAGACAGCCATGGTGAGCTCAGGGTGCAGACTGGCCAGTTCCCGGGACAGCATGACGTGGGACTTGCCGTAGGTGGCCCGCAGTAGGTTGCTAGGGCCTCCGGCCCCGAAGAAGCGCTTGTCCATGACCTGGAGGAGCTGGTAGGCCAGGGTGCGGATGCTGGAGCAAGGATCAGCCGTCTTTATCAGCACCACGATCAGAATCAGGATCATTTCACATGGATACTCACTGTAGAAGAGCAGGTTGATTTGATTTGATATGATATGATTTTATTTCTACATTTGTTCATACAAGCACAGACTTTTTTCATACATAATGAAAAAAGGAATGTTACGAAGTATGATCTTACGACATCAGGAATTGATTTTAAAGGCATAGAATTTCATAATCTTGGGAGAGATAAAGTGGGGGTTGGTATAATTACAATTGACAGAAAAAAGACACACGAGACCTTAACGTAAGCTATGGCTTGATCTTGATGGGAGGCATAATGGAGGAAATTGTGTTACAGCCAACAGTTGCTTTCTAACAAGGAGTAATATTACAACTCATACAACATGAACTTCCCCATGGTTGACTTACACAGCCAAAAACAAACAAATAAACAAACAAACAAACCAAGGACTGATACAAATGTTGTTATGACCATTCATCATCATCATTCAAGGCAGGCATTACCAACTGCAACAGACTGTCAGTGTCATCATCATCATTATCTTCATTATTATCATCATCCTAATTATCATCAACACTGTCACCAGCACCATTCCTCAACATGACCATTGCTGTCATAATCAATGCTTCCATTATCATCATAATCATTGTCTTAGACGTCACTGTCACTGAAGTTCTTTTCTGAAAGATGCCCCCCCCCCCACTTTTTGCTGCAATTTTGTCCTGTCTTATCTAATGTCCATTATTCAATTCAATCCTTACAGCCATGTAAATTATTTTCCTGTGACTCAGAAAATTGTCTACCCATGCAACAACATAACAATTTTTTTTTGTGTGTGTGATCTATGTATCATTATTTTTATCTTTCTCCTCCTCCTCCTCCTCCTCCTCCTCCTCCTCCTCCTCCTCATCCTCATCATCATCATCTCAACCGTAATTCCTCCATGGAGTATGATCATACAGAAGAAACTGCACATACAAAAACAAAAAAATACTCATCAAATTCTGTCACAAAGTCTGACCTTGCATTGAGGACTGTAGCCATGGCTTGGAAGTAGCCCGAAGCCACCTGTTTGGAACCGGTGTAGCATCGGTGGATGTACCACATCAGCACCATCGGGAGGTCCGGATTGTTCTCCAGCAGGAGTACTGCAGTCTCCTTCCCCAGTTTGCAGACCTTCATAGAGAACAGAACGAGAAGAGTCCCAATTCATTTCAGAACAGTTTGTGCCGTTTATCACATAGCAGGGGGTCTTGCCCCAGATGGTAACTACTGTAAAAGTGGAAACTTTTTGTGGTGTTGAAATTTTCGCCTATTTCGTGCAAACAGAAACTAGTGCGAAAATAAAAGCACACACAAATTTTTGCTTCGCATATGTTCCAGTACTTGACGTCTTGATTCCGCGGAATTCAAAACAAGCAAAACTCTTCTTACCTGGCAGAGCGCAATAAATTAGTCGCGTGAAATATCCACTTTTACAGTAGTTGGATGTCACAGTAATCCCATTGACCTTCTAAACTTTTGAACAGGTGTCGCTTCACATCTGAACACAGGTTTGCAAATTAGGTAGCAAACATTTCTGTCCCATCTTCAACCAGCATCAAATTGCTCTTTGAGGCAGAAAATATGATATACTTGTGGCCTTTTATTACCCCTAATCAATCTGCACTTGCAACATCGTGTTACAAAGTTTTAAGTAACTGATGCAAATTCAGCACGCTATCCAGTGAGCTGGCTTGTGGCACGAAGAGTTATAATTTAACTTTCACAAGTTCACACAATTTATACACACCTCACACATGGCTAGTGATAATAGTAATAGTCCTCCATGTGTAAAAAAGATTTATTGTTTATATTGTTCATATGACCATTTGATATGACTCACTCTTTCGTCGCTGCAGTTGAGTAGGTTATCAATCCATGTGTAGAGATAGCCTTCTGAAGCCAGAGCGTTAGTATCGAATATGTCTCCACAAACCAGGAGAGCGGCCATTGCCTGAAAAATATCAAGTGCAAAATTAACATAACATGAAGAAGCATGATGTGATGATGACGATGGTGATGGTGATGATGGTGGTGGTGGTGATGGTGGTGGTGGGTGATGGTGGTGGTGGGTGATGGTGATGGTGATGGTGATGGTGATGGTGATGGTGATGGTGATGGTGATGGTGATGGTGATGGTGATGGTGATGGTGATGGTGATGGTGATGGTGATGGTGATGGTGGCGATGGCGATGGCGATGGTGATGGGATGGTGATGATGATGACAAACAACACAAAAAAAAAAATGAAATGACATACTTGTGGCCTGCAACTTACTTCAATTTATTGAAAGCACAGAATGAATCAAGAATCACGTGCATAGGATTACTATCTCTATTTTGAATCACATATGGCTCACAGCAAGTTTAATTCCAGTCACAAATCATACAAACCAATGCATAAATCACTTTTGTTTTTTTTTCTTGTCTTCAAATAAAAGATGATTTTTGTTTATTCTTTCTCTCAAGTAAAACTGGTATAATATCCACTTCACATTGATTACTGTGGTATCTAAGTGAAAGCAGAGTTAATCTTCTTTGAGAGATTATCATTCAGTACACCCTCACCTGCAATGCCTCAATTTCCAGATCGGAGAAGTTCTCATCTTGGTAAGAAGGAGTGCGGTCTACACCACCATACGCCACACCCAGCTTGCGACACCACGCCCCACAGAGGAAGAAGACGCTGTATCGCACGTCTCGTGGGAGGAGACTCGCTCGATGTTCAGCTGAGGAAAAGCAAATTAAAGCGCACAGGGTATACAAATTAATTTATGGCAAATTCCTCACAGAAAATTCCTCATAGCAAATGTACTGTTATTTTTTTCTAGAAAAAGACACTCTTCCAGGCATCCTTACATATAACATGTGATCCTGCCCATTGCTGTAGTATCATAACACATTATGCAATTTCAGTAAGTTTTGCTTTAATAGAAAGGACGCTAATGCTATCAGCATCATATTTACCATTATCATGATTATCATCATTATGACTGCAATCACCTTCAACAGCACAAATAAGTTTCATAGTGACTATGGTCATCAGTCAGTCCGCAGCGTGTGCGATAATGAGGCACGAACGACAATTTTATTCAGAATCACGTTTACGCAGTTTGTGCCCTTGAGACTGACGAGATTTCGCGATACTTTGCGAGAGTTTTTGCAGAGGTCGCAACAACAGCTTTCATAGCTTTCGCAGTGCATTGTTTTACCCAGGATGGTTAGGTATGTTATAGAGCTGATTATGCTCATTAATTTGATACCTAATTTCCCTATTTTTTATGTCAATATAGTAGTCAATTTTAGCATCAAAGTAAACGATTATTTTGCCAATGTTCAAGAAGCTTTTAGATCATAGTTTGATGTTTTGCTAGTTCCTGACTGGTATTGAAAATAGATCTCCGTAATTTCTTCGATTTCACAATCGTGAAACTTGAGCGAGTATGATCAATTAAAAAACGAAGAGGGGCACCATTTTTAAGGTTGTGAATTTTCCTGTTGAAAACAAGGCAAATTATGTTTTCTTACTGGAAGTGGGGTAGTGAATGAACACGCGTGGAATGTGTTGTTGATACCCAGACGATGGTCGTGGACAATGGCCAGGATTGGAATGTTTCATGAGGAATTCCACTATCGCAGCTAGTCTTTGTTCATTCTGAAATGTGTTGTGTGCAAGCACATGGAAACATGTGCTTACTTCTTTCATGTGGATGCATTTCACCCTGTGTCAAGAATTCAGACTAGCAGTGCTCGGGGCAATCCACATGAATAATTGATTAAGGGCATTCATGTGCCTGGCAGCAGAGCTCGGGACAGGTGGCAGCCAGGTCCATTGTTCAGGGTCATTGTAAGTGCACACTCACATACACATCATTGGTTCCTGTGTAAAGTTCAAGTTTTGTACAGAGAGTGAAAATTCGATCACAATCTGGAACCTAACATTTAAAACTCACAGCATTGAGTCAGCAGCCAATGGATACTACGCAATGCGACACGCCGCGTCTTGCGACAGATTTCGACCAATCACAGACCCGGAATTCCGGTGCGAATGCGAGGATAATCTTTTTAAACTCGACGCTAGACATGTCTCTGAATTTTGCTAGTTCCTGACCCGTATTGAAATGAAGATGGGAAAACGTGCCCTTATTGTGATACTATATACCTTAGCGGACATAGTCTTCACCATATTTTAGAGGGGCATGAAAGATTTCAGGTTAATTTTTTGGCGTCAAACGTGAAGGAATATTTTTGAATACAATACCGAACTTCGAGAGGGATTTTGATATTCTTTATTCTTCTTTTCCGTTTATTTTGATCATGAGCATATTTGCTTATGTTTTCTCTTTCAGTCGATACCAACAGTGTCGAAAACTGACGAGAAATACTCGTTCTACACGGATTTGTTCATGACCATGTATCTGCTCATTACGTATGCAAGCACCGCTCAGCCGTGCATACGACTTGAATAAATACGTGCGTTTTCGCTCACGCTGCGGACTGACTGTCATTTCAATCATTGTCAGTATCATTACCATCATTTTCATCATCACCACCACCACCACCTTCACCGTCACCATCATCATCAACACCATGAACACCATCATCATCGTCAGCAGCAGTAGGAGCACATCATCATCCCGACATCATCATCATCATCATCATAATCA
This sequence comes from Diadema antillarum, assembly GCF_040938485.1. Classification (NCBI taxonomy): domain Eukaryota; kingdom Metazoa; phylum Echinodermata; class Echinoidea; order Diadematoida; family Diadematidae; genus Diadema; species Diadema antillarum. Next base: position 2,361,438 of record NW_027271431.1, read on the forward strand.
TTATTACCACAAATAAGTCATCTTTCGAAGTAATGTATTTTCTGTTTAAATTTCTTGTATGCATGTCATTTTGTAATGCGCAGTAGAGTATATTATTATAGTAGCTGCGCAATATAAATGTCCTTTATTATTATTATTATTATTATTATTACCATCACCATCACAATCACCATCAGCAGCAGCAGCAGCAGAAGTAGCAGCAGCAGATCATCATCATCATCATCATCCTCATCATCATCATCATCCTCATCATCATCATCATCATCATCATCATCATCATCATCATCATCATCATCATCAATTGATCATCACTGCCATTACCACAATCACCATCATCATCATCATCATGGCCCTAATGGTACCATCAATGTCTTTGTTATCACTGGCATTACATCTCTCCGCATCATCCATACTGCCACCCACCATCATCACTGCCACCAACATCCCACCAACCTTCCCTGATACCAACTCACCTGGCACACTCCTGATGAGCCTAGCGATGAAGCCACTGAAGTGGAGTCTGATCTCCATCAGTGTCGGCGAGTCCTTGTCGCTCTCACTTTCCAGAAACAGCCTCATGCCCTCAATGTAGTCCACAAATGTGCCGTTGAGGGACGGTATTTCCTTTCCAAGCATGCATCTGATCACAGTGAAATAGCAACATGAAGAGTTGGGATTTCATCATGAAAAGTTTGCATAATGCTGGTATGTGAGACATGCACTATCAAGACTGGATCTCCTTCTAGCAAATGCATTGCAAAGACACAAAACTAGCAAATGTAATCCTCTTAAAGGTGATTGTTCAATTAGCACATTAAATGCATAACAACTAGTTTTGATAACGTGGAAGGCATTGCTAACACATGGGAAAATATGATGATAAGATCTTTTTGATATACATGCCCTATCACCACACAACACACATAAGTGGATTTCTTGAGTGGAAATGTTCAAATGTTCTATCTTTTTCATTTGTTTAAAAAGAAAAAAGGAAAATGGATGCACCATCTGTCATCACTCAGTGCCTACAAAAAAAATGTTCTGGTGAAAATGCTGAAAAGATAGCATTTAGGTTCTACCAACCTCTCTCTGAAGAGGCCATGCTCAGCTATCAGTTCAAAAACACGGATGAGATGGACCCTCAGAAAGTCTCGCCTCCGCTTGCGACGCATGTTCTAGAAAAAAGAAGGAAAGATCAGTGTCATCAAGCCATCTTCTGAAGAACATAGGAATGTTTAACATTATCTAAATGTCATCACGGCATCTCTCAAAGACATAAGAATATTGATGCTTATTCATCTAAGCTAATCAGTATGGTTACGGGAAAAAAAGGAGAGCATCGATACTCTTCAAAATCTACATAACATCAACCCAGTGAAAAATATATGACTGTGCAAGATGAAACAAGGAAAAGTAGAAATTACGCGGTGCGTAATATATGTCCCCGCCGGAAGTAGCATTTTGTAGCAAAATGTACAATATAGGTCAAAAATCAAGGTCAAAGGTCAAAGAAGTCAAAGGTCAAAATTCTGTGTAGAAGTTTTGAAGTGCTCACCTAGTGCCATCACATAAAGCAAACGGAATCGAAATCGGGTTAGAAATGGCGAAGGAGTAGCATTTTGTAGCAAAATGTACAACAAAATGTAGGTCAAAAATTAAGGTCAAAGGTCAAAGAGGTCAAAGGTCAAAGAGGTCAAAGGTCAAAGAAGTCAAAGGTCAAAATTCTGTGTAGAAGTTTTGAAGCCCTCACCTAGTGCCATCACATAAAGCAAACAGAATCGAAATCGGGTAAGAAATGGCGAAGGAGTAGCATTTTGTAGCAAAATGTACAATACAGGTCAAAAATCAAGGTCAAAGGTCAAAGAAGTCAAAGGTCAAAATTCTGTGTAGAAGTTTTGAAGCCCTCACCTAGTGCCATCACATAAAGCAAACAGAATCAAAATCGGGTTAGAAATGGCGAAGGAGTAGCATTTTGTAGCCAATGGACAATACGGGTCAAAAATCAAGGTCAAAGGTCAAAGAAGTCAAAGGTCAAAATTCTGTGTAGAAGTTTTGAAGCCCTCACCTAGTGCCATCACATAAAGCAAACGGAATCGAAATCGGGTAAGAAATGGCGAAGGAGTAGCATTTTGTAGCAAAATGTACAATACAGGTCAAAAATCAAGGTCAAAGGTCAAAGAAGTCAAAGGTCAAAATTCTGTGTAGAAGTTTTGAAGCCCTCACCTAGTGCCATCACATAAAGCAAACGGAATCGAAATCGGGTTAGAAATGGCGAAGGAGTAGCATTTTGTAGCAAAATGTACAATATAGGTCAAGGGTCAAGGTCAAAGGTCACGACTGAAATTCTGTGTATAAGTTTCAAAGCTCCCATGTAGTGCTATCATATAAAGCAAACAGAATCAAAATTGGCTCATAAATGACAGAGAAGTAGCAAATTGAAGATTTTGATCACACACGGACGCACACACGGACGGACACACGGACGGACGGACGGACGGACGGACACACACACGTACGCAGCCCGTTTCATAGTCCCCTGCTCGAACTCGTTCGGCGGGGACAATAAATCCTAGGTCTCAATATCGGAAACCCACCTCTTGTTTTCTCTCAAGCGCATCTTTCAGGAAAGGCTGCAGCTCATCCATTAGATCCCTGAAACAAGCACAAAACACTTCATTTTAGCAATTCAAATCATCATTTTGAATTACTGAACATTCATAGATCAATGCAAAGTGACAAAGATGATTGCTGAAATCAGAAAGTGTGGGAGTAATGATAATTATTCTTGAAAATATAAGCTCCTGAATTACAAGCACATGAATCAATCAAATCAACCTCAGCTGATGTGAAGTTTAGACATATCCATGTAATTTTACATTGTTAAAACCTTGTAAAGAAACGTAACCCCTAAAGAATGGCAATTATCATGTTATATGCGCAATCAGATTATGTGCCATACGTCAGACTCAGGTGACACCGTTCTGACATGACTTCAAATAATCATTTGCCTATAAGGCCCTCAGATTGCAAGAAGGAAGGGTGTAAGCACATTCCTCAGAGGTATATTTCAAAAACGTGTAACACACGATCATATTATGTAATGCTGTACTCTCACCTGAAAGCAAATGTGTTGGTCCAGCCGAGGCCGTTGACCACAGCCTCCCTAGTGTCTGTGTTATCACATCGAATGAGGGGCACCAGCATCTTGAAGAGCGTTACCGCGGAAACACCACTGGATGTGTTGTGGAGCCTGGCCTCCAACCTCTCAAGATGGGTAGAGCCCTCATACGAACCACTGGAAGGGAAAACATGGTATCACACAAAATTGATTTGACAGTAAATATATCTACATAATGACATTTTATGTTTATGTTCATGATATGGTATTTATCTTTATGCTAACAATATGTTAATATTCTTGTCTTCAAAAATATGTTTACATTTTTCTTAACATACAAATATCTTAATGTTTGTTTGTTTCATTTCTATCTGAGAAGATGGCTGGATAGCCCATATACAGCTGCAATAGCTGGTCTTCCATGGGGACCGGTCGGATGTAAGGTGGGACCACTTCACCGGGTTGAACATCCCGTATGTTATCATATAGTCCATGATGTGAGCAAGCACAATTTGCGACAATGAATAACACATATCTGCAATACTGACTACTGTGAATGGATTTCCAAACTGAGAATTCATAGTCATAGCACATAACTATGCACTTTTAAATAAAAAGGTAAATGTCATATGATACAAATTCAACTAATAACAAATGTTAGTATTCATATACTATCATGTAATTATACACAATATTGTAATACACATGTCACACTTCTCATCATCATTGATGTCAAATAATAATTAACATTTTGAAAATACTGAAAAAGCAGACTGGATATCATCAATATTCAAGCAATCTCTGTCAAGTCTGCTTGGGAAGGTTTACTGAGACTCAGCTGACACTTTTGTTTTTTCAAGTTCCTGGTATCACCAAGATTGTGAACCCACCTGTTAGGCTCCGGTGAGAGGCATCTCCTGGGGGTCTGGTAGCCGGCGCTGGGTGGGGCACAGCTGCAGGCAAAGACCAGGTAGTTCCTCCACAGGGCAATGTTATCATCCATCGGGTGGAGCACCTTCTTGGACCGGATGGATGTCCTCCCTTCCGACGGAGCACTGGGGGGGGGGGGGGGGGGAGTGGAAGTGGGTGAGGGGGAAGGAGGGACATGAGTGGGGCAAATACATTGCAGAGACGTAAAAGCGTCACAAGAGGATCAAACTGACCCTGCTTACAAAAGGAAATAAATTTTCTACAGACATTATTGAGAGGGCGATTTTGATTGAGGAAGATTTTGCCCCCAATACAAATGTCCAGGAAAGACTGCAGAAAGTTGATACCACATGACAAACATAGGCCATTAGGCTAGCAGGGCCACAAATCATGTAATGATTTGTATGTAAGCACTAGCACTCAAAGGCAAACTACACGTACATCATGTGTGCTTATTGAACTCTCATGTGAGGTCAATCTGCAGAGTAAAGAGCAAAGGAGACTAGGTACTAAACAAAAAAACATACTGTAGGCTCCTTTATGTAACTTCAAAGTCCAGTAACATTATATCTAGTTTCATACTGCCAATGAAAATTAGCATTCACAATCTCTTTGGTAATAAATTCTCATTCACCAATAACAAATAACAATGGCTGCTTTTTGGTTATTGAATAACAGCTACAGTTAACAGCTACAAAATCCTGATATGGAATTATCCTTTTGATAAAATGGATGCAATAAACAGTGATGTCTTCATGCCAGTTATTGTAATCAAAATCATAGACAGTTAAGGATAGGATATCTTCCAACTCCAAGCAACCAACCTCGGATCGATATGGCTATAGAGCTGAGTGAGGCGTGTGTAGACCACAGGCCAGGCGTGGGTGACAGCCATGGGGCAGTAGTGGGGCAGGCAATTGCTGTGGAAGAAGCGCGCCAGGCACGTCACCCAGGGGTTGAAGCCCCCCATGCCCCGGGACGCCAGCTTGGTCAGGCTGTCGCTGGCCCCAGACGACTCGTAGGTGCTCCCGGACCACTGGTTGATGGATCGCTCCACCACCCACTGGAGGTCCAGAGAGGGCAGGGCTGTGATGGTTGCCTAGTGGGAGTGGGGTCGGAGGAGGAGGAGGAAGATCAGGGATCAAGGTTTTGAACATAATTATGACATGATGTCCCATGATAGGAATCCCACAAACGTGCCATCAATTGGATTAACCTTCTCTCACATTTTTATACCAACATCATCACTTATTTCCTGTTTTGTCTGAAAGAAATATTTTCCTAATAATTCTATCTTTAACTTAAAGAATTATATTGCCTTCTTTATTTGACAAAGATGTGAGGAGTGCGAGTTCATAAACATCACAGTCACATGAAAAAAAAAAGCGACAGCTATTTCAAGGCCTTCATATAATGTTTTGTAAGCTGACTTATTGACTTCTAGTGCTCCAGTTTTTATTGCCTAATACCTGGAAGTCACTGTCTATTATTCAAAATAATTCTTTGTCTGGGGAATTCTCCTTCCATATCCTTTCCAAGAAATGTTTACCTCGTATAATTGTCATATTCTCATATAACACACCCTGATCATACCACAAACATCAAAATGTGATGATGTGAATGTCAGGTTACGATCATGACTCATGTTGGTACTTTACACAAAATCACAGGCATTCACAGTTAAGCTCATCCCTTTTTTCCCTCTTTTACAGCACCTTTTGTAGAATGCAGCCTTGTATGCTGCACAGTAAAATCTCAGCTTGTCATGTGTTTCTTGAATGGATGAACTGCATTTAGTACAGAAAGAATGGCTTCATGTTAAATGGGAAAGGATGAATCATGACAAAATGATCCAGACTAAAGGTCAAACCCATATCTCCTTCCCCCCCCCCCCCCCCCCCCCCCCCCCTTTCTTTGAAGGACATATCTCACCTTTTCTGCTGGTGGTAGCTGATTGATGAAGCTCTCAACGACACTGGGGCAAGCCCTATCAATCACATCTAACACACTGTCATCGTCGACCTTGAGGAACACAACAAACACATATCACTTTCTTCACGATATCCAAGTATACTCTTTCATTCAATGTGCTAACAGATATGTCACAGTTGGTAGAGTGACATCAATATTCAGACAACTACATAATATGTATGCATAACATCACAGAATACCGGTGGAAATACAGTGCCGATCTCTTCAACAGACGAAATCAATCCATCATAAAAAGCCCTCTTTGTTTGCATGATGAAGTTCCACTGCTCCCAATTCACTACAAGGCCTAGGTATAGCAGTGTTCCCTTGCAAATGGAAAGTCTGAACTCTCAGAATAACTGAGAATATATTCATATGGCAAATACACTAAACTTTCAAAGTGACTTGATAAATCCTAAACCACATTCACAATGTAAAAAATGTTCAAGCCAAACTGAATTGCTGACGCAAAAATTTTCTCATTCTACGTACAGAATGTAAAACATTTCTTAGCCAAACTGAATACTAAAATTTTTTTATAAGAAACTAAAGCATAAATAAAGCTGAATGTTAAACCACATGCTTTTGTTTTCTTCCTCTTGTATTGAACCCTCTAAATCACAGACAATCTCAAGACTATGTGTGGTGACAAAAGTGTCTGAGTATGAATTGGAAAGAGAGAGAGAGTGACCAAGTTGTTTATATCAACTGCTTCATACATAAAATTTGATATATTCGATGTTACAACTCCACACATTACCATATACTACATATAGATTTGAAAGGAAGGCATCAGGCCCGACGGGGCAAAGTCTCCTCACCCTGGAATATCCCAGGATGCCAAAGAGGGCTCGGACTTCCTTGAGGACGAAGAAGCTGAGTCGGCGGATGAGGGGACGACCGCTGCAGAGGAAGACGAGGGCAAAACCTTCCACCATGTTCAGCACATTGGCGTACGGGTTCCGCTCATATGGTGGCTTCACTTGCGCCTGTAGGGAGAGAATTATGAACAGAAGGCATGTACGACTTGACTGGGCCTGATATTGCCACTTTTTAGTATATCAAAGTTATGGAGCAGTTGATTCACAAAGTCTTGGTGACTGTTATTCTTATGAAGTGGGTGTAACATTTACATGAAGTAAGAACTGAAAATTTTGCAATGGGGTGATACATGAAATTGGAGCTTTACTTATTCAGCAGTCATGTTTGCAACTACTGAGCATTTTTATAAGAACAAAGGCTGACAACATGAGGAGCTTAAATCTATGAATATATATACCACACGAATCAAGAAATGATGAAAAAAATTATGTGACATGCTTCTGAAAAATCTAAATGCATTCCACAAGATCTTTTTGAAAAGTAATAAAATGTGTAGCTATTACGCAGACAAAACATTTGAGTTTCACAAGACTACACTAAGCCTGCATGTACACTGCAAGCCTTAATATATTTGCTCCACTTGCATTAATGAAATATGCACGAAATGCTGTAAAACGAGGAATGTTCACGTGCATTTTAATTTCGCAAATTTCGCGACAACCAAGATTCGCAAAATTGAAATTAAATTGTCTCCACTATATGCATTGAATGTTAGAGGCAACTTGCAAAAAATTCATGCCGCGAAAAAGGTCATCGGCTCCAATTTGCAAAAAACTTTATGCCACGAAAATATCGTGTTTTACAGTACATGAACAGGCGTTTAGCATCAAGCTTTTACCTCTTCATCTTTGCCTGTCTCAGCCATCTTCCACTGTGACAGGAGCTGCATCAGCATCTTGAGGGCGCTCTCCAGGATGAGGGGAAACATGTCGTGCACCTCGTGGACCATGAAGTGGACAAAGCAGAGGATGACTTCCTCTCGCCACTCAGGGAGGTCCACCACCACATTCTGTAAGGCGGTGAAGGCAAGCCTGGGTGTGATGGTGGATACAGAGAAGACAAGGGATGAGTCACTTTTTATTTCTAGCCATCCAGCCAATGAGACACAAAGAAGAATTGTTACAAGTCGTAATGTTTAGAGGTCATTGTCCAAGTCAAGCGATTTGCTTATTGGTAACGATCTCCTCCACCTGTATACTTAAAGATTTGCCATGATATATATGTATCATTCCCATGATCATATTTATATGTAATGAGAACTCTTGCTTATATTTTCATGACTTGTGAATATGTTCGATACTGTCATACTTATTTTCTTTTATACAAGTGGAGAAATAAAACTTACTGAAACTGAAAAAGAATGTTCTGACAGGATCTTAGAGAGAGGTTTTGATTAACCTTCCCAGGATCTCTTGTCTTAGAATGTCATTTCCACTCATTGCATGTGATGGAAATGTCTCTGGTTACAAGTCAGTTAATCATGGGGACATTAACCCATTTAGGACAGGCTGATTTTGCCACAACACACATTCCCCACAGACATCTGTCTGAGTATACTTGAGACTACTCTACAACAGGTAAAGAAAGATTAGATTGAATTAAACAGAGCATGGATGGCACATTTCATGCTTACAGAATGGACTGCAGCAAACTAATCCTTGATGATAATATCATTCTCTTTCCATGTCTGATCTCATTTAGGTGCAACAAAAGTGCACAGGGGAAATTCTTCACTGTTGTACACTGACTTTTTTTTCACATGTGCATAAGTGGTTCCATGAATATGAGGAACTCTAATCCTACTGCACATGCATGAAGCAAGGCTGTCAACATTCATCCACAAAAATCAGGGAGATTCCTTTGAGCAAGAAATGAGATACTTATGTGCTACATGCATCTCAACAGGCCAAAATAATTCCTACACCAGGGAGGTTTATGTGATTATTTTCTTGCTAGGACATGAAGAGACAGGCTTCCTGGAGAATCAGGGAGACTACTGGCAGCTCTGCCAATTCATGATTTTTGTCACATTAGACCACAATAAGTCTTGAGGAAACTACTGTATACGCTATATATTTCGCGGGGGTTTTATTTTCGCGAATTTCGCGAGTCAGGAGCTATTCGCGAAATTAACAACACGCGAAAATATTACCTTCCAAAATTAATCCCTTGCCTTGATGATACGAACATTTCAGTACTAGTATACCATGTCATGGCTTTACGAACAGACCATACTGGCTAAGCTTGTTTCCGCACGTCCACGTCTACTTACGAATACTGTAGAGAGCCAATCCATTATCGCAAGGGGACCACTCGTCAGAAATCTAGCGCGATGGACTTAACCACTTCAAAAATGTTGAATTCTAACTTACTAGTTCGCAGCGTTTGGTGAGTTTTTTTCATGCAGTGTATAACTAGTATCATTCTTATTTGCTAGTAAGTTGAAAATTCACTTTCTTTGCCACTTCGTATTTTCTCTGGTTCCTCAATCGCGAATTTAACCACTCGCGAAAATTTATGTACGCGAAAATTATAGCGTATACAGTATTATAATCATGACTTGTGGGCATCTGGCAACGTCATCGTCACATGGCAGACAGGGGGAAGGTGAGCAAGAAGATGTCACTCACCCGCGCAGTTCGTCGTCCCTATGGACTGTGAGTCTGGAGAGCAGTTCCAGCAGCTCTTTGCGGCTCATCCCGTCTGGGATGATGCGAGGGATGGCAGCGATGCAGGTACGGAACAACTCAATCTTGGGCTTCCTCTCATTTCTGCAGTCAAATCAAAAATTTACTCTCGTGTAAAAATGGACGATACGGTGATCGTACAAATGTGTTTAAACTCGGTAGATACACATAGAATATAATCCTAAGCATGCATTTTACAAATTCTGAAAACAGATGGAAGTGTGCAAGATATAAATTGACAGAAGTCAGTCAGCGCCCTTACCAACGATCATATTACTACCATTCTTCACAAAACACTTGTAGAATAGCCATCAATATCTAGAGTTAGGAACCAATCCAAAGAAAGTATTATACAATATAAAGCAAAAATGAGTTTCATTTGTATCCTACCAGTCATTTGTTCATTCCACAGAAACTCAAAGGAAATGTTCTTGTTCGCATCTAGATTATCATTACGAAGTACTCCATATTTGAGGTCATTTTGTGAATGGTCAGAATTTCTAGAACGGCGGAACTCACGTCATGAGGTCATCCAGCTCTTTGGTGAGACACTGGGCATTGGTCATGAGGAGGGCCTTTCCAACGGTCATGTCCAGTGAGCGCACAATGTGGTCAAGGGCCTTACGGATGCTGGGGTAGAAGGAGGCCACCCCGATGGTCTTGGCCCCGTCGTCGGTCAGCTGCTTGCTGAGGAAGGTCTTGCGGGTACGCAGCGTGTTCCCCGACGGCATGATACGGGTGGTAGTGGGCATGGGCGGGGCCTCCTCCTTCTGCTGTAGGCTGTCGGCGATCACCAGGAAGGCTCGCAGGCCGACGTTCATGCGCTGTACATCACGCATAGGAAAGACAAATGGATTGAACACAGGCGCAGACACGCAAAGGTTCATTCGCTCATTTGTAGCGAGTGATATTTCCTGATGCACTTGCACAATAGACACCGTCTACCTTGTTATCTACACACATCATAATTCTACACATGATGTGCACCTAACAACTAATAGGACTAAAGGGATAAATCTGATTCATTGGTGATCTGGAGTAGATTTGACCTTTTTTCCCCCCTTGTTTATAAATCATAGTCAATACAGATAAACCTGAGAAAAGGCTTCTATTAACACTTGGCAGCCAGAATGAGTGGTATTACCTTTAATATATACAAATGCAGTGTAACACTTTCATACAAATGTCCATCTAAACCATTCTTTTTTGGTTGAGAAGTCAAATATCAATTTGAATGTGATATCATATTCGGGTGTCTGCAATCTGCATGTGTCCAAGAAAGGGTAAAGGAAAGAAAGGACAGAGAGACGAAGAAAGAATGACAGAGAAAGATGGAGCGATGGAAGAACACAAGAAAGAGAGAGAGAGAGAAATGGTGAGAGGAGGAGAGGCAGAGTTCTGACTGACCTCTGGAAACAGCATTCTGCTCTTCCCAGTGACCCCGAGGAGGTCAAAGATGACGTCCCTGACGGCAAACTCCAGCTTCTCCTGGGCGATGAACTGGATGATCTTGACAAAGATGTGCAGGGGCGTGTCCCGCGGGATCACGTTGCGGGAGTTCTTGGGGAAGAGTGTGCCTGTGATGCTCTGGAGACGCATCTGGGTGGTGGTGTTACTCTCGCACTGGATGCGCATGATGTAGACCCAGAGGAGACGGTAGAGGGACTCCAGGGCCACGCGAGACATCTTTGGGTCTCGGTGCTACAACAGATCAACATTTCATGCCACGTGAAGGTGAAACGTTTCAATGGTAAGATTTGGCATCAACAGTTAGCAACAAAATGTGCTCCAGTATATAGCTAAGACAAAAGGTTAGTATGATGTAGTACAGGAGGAATAAGGCCCACTATTCTTTTCTCTAGTTGACCTTTTCTTTACAAAAGAAATTTTCAGTGATCGATTGATTACCAATTGTATTATTTCATTTATCTTCAATAAAAAAAAAAACCCAAACATGTCAGTATTAGAGTTAAGTATGAACTCCTTTTGATGACTGTTTACAAAAGTAATATATGCACAAGTGAAATAATAAATGGTGCACTCAACACATTTATTATATGATTGGTATCTATAATTGGGATAATGAAGCATGAAATATGTCTCTAAAATGGAGGAGCAATTACACAGGCATCATTTTCCACATATGACAAGCATAGCTTTTCTCATAAATATTTGATTTACATAGTGAGTTAAAAAGTATTTTAAAAAAATGTTCTAGCATCCTGCATTATCCATCAGCAGGTTATGAATCACATCACATCATGATTGCATGTCCCCCTCCCCTCCCCCCCCCCCCACCATGTAGACAAGGGAGTTACTGATTGATATCACATGGACCTGCAGAATAAAAGTACAAATACATTTGGAGCCCATTTCCTGACACTGCATCGTACCTTGAGGTTGGAGAGACAAAGCGTGAGAAAGTTATGCCAGTTGGTCAGGAAGAACTGCTTCTGGCTGACACACAGCAGACAGGTCAGGAGGGGGAATGCGGCCAGTGAGTGCTTCTTCTTACTGCACTGGTCCAGGGTCGTCTGGTACATCTTCTCCACAAAGTTCTTCAGTACGGGGATGTTGACCTCATTCTTGACACACTGCCGAGATATGACAACAAAAGAAAATTACAATTGAAGTTTTACAAACTACACACTTTCATGAAACTTGACCTGAAATGACATACTCTGCAAGTCCGAAGGCTCTTTTTCGCACATAACATATCAAACTACAAAGATGATGAATCTTTCATTTACATGATATAATCAAGTTTGTAGCTTTGTAAATTCCTATCGTACTTCATCTGTAGCATCTCCAATATTCCAATTTATTGATATTTCCCAACCTCCGGCAACGTCATGTGTTCAACGTGAAAAGTCATTTTGAGATTTTTTTTTTTCATTATCGAGTCTCGCAAACACACTCACAGCAGCAATGGGGACAAGAATCTCCACCAGCAACCCAGCGAGGGCGTGCTTGATGTCCTTGTCCTTGACCTCCAAGTAGTAGTTTGCGCACTCGTGGAGCAGCTGGAAGGACGTCTCAAAGTCCTCCACTGGGAACATCTTCACCCGGTAGAACTTGAGTCCCACCACCAAGCTGATGATGGCCTGTGGTATCAAGCGGTATCAAGTGGGAATAAAAGGAAGAGATTTGGAGCTGATGAAAGGCATAAACCATCAAGTCTTGGGAACATTTGACTGCAAAAATAATCGGCTTGTCTTTATCAAACTAGCACCTCTGAATTTCCCTGCGTACCCTACATGACGTACTGCCCTCTCAACTCATCTTTGTGTGGTCAGTACCACACTATTATACCCCAACTCGAGTGGTTCTCAGGTTATTGTGGTCGATGGAAATATTTGCATATAACAAAATGCATGAGCAGATGACTTTACAGACACACAAGTCTTCCAGAGCCATTCAAATAAGGAAGCATGTTAGAGTGGCATAATCAATCTCCATACACACTGAAAGCTGTTCTATCATCTGTGGCTCATATGGTTTACGGAAATGAGTGAGCAAACACACTCTTTTGTGTTCTTCCCTGTAATGACCACAGATATAATCATGGCACGACTGCAAAGTGTATGCCTGAGAAACAGTCCTTCGTGTGGAGAGGCATTTGTGTACCATGAGGAACTGGCAATAGTCGTGGATTGCATAGATTTGTATTTCTTTGACAGAGTAATCTATCACATATCATCCCTGGGGTGACAAGACCTTGCATCTTAAATTTGGGTAAAAATTACTTATATTGATTAATAGTCAGACAATCAGTTAAGTAATGTCCTGTCCAAATCCCAGCTGTCTTATCTCAAAAATAAAGACAAAATGGCATGTCAAAGGAAATGCTATCCCAATTGATACAGTGGTTTGGCTGCCATGTTTGTTTGTTTGTATTTTTTTTTTCTCTCCTGGACATTTGACATTTTGTAGATACTAGGTCTTGTCATCCCAGTGACAATATACTTATCCAGTCATGTGGGTCTGATTGATTTTCAGTGTGCGGGACCTGATCAGTAAGGTATATTCCTAACTGTCATCTGTGCCTATGGTGTCCCAATTGACACTTCACTCGCTCACTTTTATCATGTTTGGGATAGACGATATGCTACATACACTACGATGGTAGCCGAAAAATGAACCAATCAAGCTAAAAATGACCAAAGAGTGCCCCCCCCCCCCACCCCAATCCTTCCCTGGCCCGTCCTCACAAATGAGACCACTCACCTGAGTAGTCTGCACGTTCTGTGGCTCCGATCGGAGCTCCTTGAGCTCGGTGAAGAATCTCTTGCGAACCGACTGGAAGCGGGTGTGGGCCATGACGCCCAGAACCTCGGCATAGAGGTCGGCGATGATGTGGATGTTTTCAGTGTTTGGTCCACTCTGGAGTCTGCGATGACACACAGTGAGAGAAAGGGAAGTTGAGGTGGCGGTTTGCTTTGATGCTCACAAATGAAATTGAGCATGACGGTAGATAGCCAATCACATGAATGAATGCAATGATTACAGACGACAATCAAGCTGACAAGTAGAGACCAATACTCCATCAGTCCCCCTCATTTGGTTGTAAACAGACATAAATCTGCACTTCCAAAATGTACTGCAATATTTCATCCATTTCCTCTGTCTAGTTCCTGGTGGGTTGTTGGAAAAGAAAAATCAACCCACAAAAATATTCAGCCATGAAACTTCATCTTATGTACCACTGGCAATGCTTATTTCAAACTACATAGAACACTTAAAATCCTGGAGGCAGGATGTGCTATGACGGGTTTGAAATCAGTGGGGAGTACCCGTTATTCAAACATCTATTTGTGTGTGTGGGTTTCTTTTTTTAAAAGTAGGGTTTATTTTTCCTTCATAATCTTTAACTTATCGATAGATCTATGTCATGAAATAAAAGTGGCATACCCCTCTCTGCTCTTGAAGTGTCTGAATGCCAGCGTCTCAATATGGGTGACCATGTGATCGGGTACTGGGTGTAGAGGGAGCTGTTTCAGTACCTCAATCAGCACGAGGCAGAACAGAAAATCTACCGCCAGCTGAAACATAAAGAGAATGCATTAGAACCATCATTACAATTTGAATTCCCAGCATGTAAATGTACTGCAAAGAATCACTCATCCACAGAGACTCATTACAATTACTGGCCTCTCTTCATGACTGAAATCCTTTTTTTTGGTTAAATGAAACTGCCATCATATTTTTCTGTTTCCCTTTTTTTTTTCATACTGACAACTTTTTTTTTTAGTACTGTATGTGTTTTCAAGTCTTGCATATTCTCACTTTAATGCACATCCACAATGTGGATATTCAAAAATAAGTTGGTTAAAAAAAAAAGTGCATGCACCTTTGAATCAGGACAAAAGCTATGAGATAACACTGTATTGATATACACAGTATGCAGCATATACTATAGATATGCCACCTACATGCTTGATATCTACTAATCAAAGTTCATTTCCTCACTACGCTGAGTCATGAAAGGCATTTATGTTCATCGGATGAACTGCAGACTCACTGTAGAACCATAGTGTTGAGAAATCCATCACTTATCGTTCATACCAAGAATTGGTCACAATGAAACAAATTGTGGCCAAAGAGTGAAGTTCACACACAGGAAGGACAATGTCACTATGAGGGCTCATTGCCAAACGCATCCTCTACACTGTGATTTGTGTACGTGCATTTGCAACAAAGGGGTAAACTTTGACTGAATTGACGTCAACGATAAAGAAAACCCAAAATAGGGAATCACTGCAGATAAGAATTCAAATACAGTCGGGATGACAGACATCGTGCAAACAAAGAAAGAGGCTTAAATTAGGAAGTGAAAGACAGACACGCTGATGGGTGTTACGACACTATCACAGCATAAAAGTTTTACAGCCATATGATCCATTGATATTGACATACACTCATCAATGATCTTTTTACGGCTGGGAAGTGTCATGATAGTGGTGTATCATACAATACATTGAGGTAGGACTATGTATCCAGCAGAGACAACGTCATTGTTAAACTGTGGTAAATCATAACAGACATACATGTATAATAAAGATGCCACCAATAGGACACAACCAAGATGGGGGAAACTAATGATCTGACGTCATCGCTATTAAAAAGTCCTTTTTCTTTTGCCTTTGGTATGATACTCAGGGTAACTGTAATATTCCTACAACCTGTATGCTACACCATATATTTTTCAAGTACAGTATTTTGTGAATATCTGTCTACTTGCAAACCTCACAAACATAAAAACACTGTGAAATATACCCATATAGTAACTGGAGAACAACTTTTACAGCCACATGTTATTGATGAAAATATCAATTTTTCCTTGTGTACAAATATTATATATAATGTTAACCTGTAATAAGGTGGTACAAGGTGTTAACCTGTAATAAGGTGTTACAACACTCATTTCCCATAGACGCTTGTCCAAGCATTCTCAGGACTCGTCTTCAACGGGTTAACGCTTTTATTGACTCAATTCCATATCAAGATGCCTAAGACACACACACACTTACTGTATATTCACATATTCCTGTACCTTAACATAGCACAGTCACCCTAAAAATTTATTTAAGAACTTCAAGATCACTGATTTACACAGCACTCAATTTCGAAGGTATACTTACATCTCGCCTCTCTGAGAGGTAGTCCTTCTCCCTGTTAAAAAAAAAAACAGAAAAGAAGAAAACAACTAAAAGGAATAAGCATGGATCACAGAGTTATTGTCAAGACTGCACTTTTCAGTCTGGGGTCACATTTGTGCCAGACACATCAAGTCTATTACAATCAATGCTACACGAAACCGAAGTCTGGAGTTTATTACACGCCGTTCGGTGGTACATTTGATATTCTACCACATTGACATCCATCATTGCTGGCTGCAGAAAATTAAATTCTGACGTTTATTGCTGTTTCTCGCATCCAGCGACATATCGAATGCCACTTGGCCTTTCCGGATGGATTTTTTCCGGATTTGCGAAGTTGTGTTATATTACAGATATGAGTCCTGATAACGTTTTCACACCAGATCTAAGACTTTCTTCTGCCGAGATGAATGTATTAAGACAATAATGAATGCAGCTGAAGTTATCAATGCCAAAGGAAAGAAGAGAAGTCAAGCAAGTGACCAAGAAGAAATATGATAGATTGATATCTCTGACAGGATGGGAAATCAACTTAAAGTAAATGAAACCTCACAAAGCAAAAAACAAAAACAAAAATACAAATACAACCCCTCTGTGCAAAAACAAAACCAAAACAAAACCAAACATCAGATTACAATGTACCACTGAAGAACAAAAGATGAAATGTAATCACAAAACAATTCATTTTATTATTTCTATTTTATAAAAGTAATCTCTCACAAAACGAGACAATTCATTTTATTATTTCTATTTTATAAAAGTAATCTCTCAGAAAACAAGAACTATTTGAGAAATACAAACAAGTTTCACAGATAAAACAATTTTTCTTCATTATGTTTGTGTCTTCTGAATAGTTTCCTAGCTTTATGTGTCTTTTTTTAAATATCAGAGGTAATTTTTCTTTGTTCTTTCTTATTCTTGCTATACCACCATTATGGAGCATAGATCTTGAATTTCAAAAAAAAAACAACACTCTAGAACATTATTGCCATATAACATTTCCTTTTGCACAAAGAAAGCTGTACATCTGTCGTATGTATCTAGGGGTATCAAATATGACAGAAAGCTATAACTGCAACGGAATAATGATGATACATAATTATGCAAAGGCAGCGAGGATACAGGAATCTATATTTTGAGCGTGCCTCCAGAGATGATGCTATTAAAACATTCTCAGTAAGATTGGGATGGGAGAGGACTACCCTACACACAAATTCACAGGAGTTTAGATACATGTAGATCTTTTCAATTCTCTCCTTCCTCTCTTTGGAGAGATGGATGCAGCGGCATTACATTGAAAGTGGGCGAAATGGACGGAATCACTTTGGTAGCTCTCCGCGTTGATCCTTACCCCTTATTCTTTGGAGCCACCTTCTGCCTCTGAGACCCTTCCTCCTCGTTCTGCAGGGAGTACCAGTCAAACAGGGTCTTCAGGAGGGAGGGAAGACAGTGCTCAGCCACGGCACTCAGTGAGCTCAGCAGCTGATGGTGGTAGAGGATGGGAAGATAAAGGCTTAAAGGGGAAATCCACTTCCAATTCAAAGTAAACATGGGTGTCATTCTGCCTGTCTTCATTCACACATCATGCTAATGCATTTTAACAATCATCTTACCTTTACTTGAACATGTTCTTTTAATTCTTTCCTAAAGCATCACAGGCAAGGCAACTAAGTAATGAGTCTTTACAGATATACAGTATTTGGCTATTGTTACCTTGAAGAAATTGCATAAACAATCTCTCTGGCCAGAGACAGTCATCTACATGTAGCAGTATCAAGTCATGATCGACAGAGAAATCACAAAATTTTCAGAATTCCCCTCAAATTTCCGCAGGACTGAATACTTGTATTTCTCTTCTTCTTTTTTTTTTAAAACCAAAGCGATACTAAGAAACCAAATCAATACTCGAAACCATATCCAGCACTTATTAGGATTATCATCACACTTACAAAATAATGTATTATACAATTTAAGGGTCCCACTGTCACCCATTCACCTCCCTTCAGACAAGCATTGTAATGTTGAAAGACCAGAAACTTTTGTGTAATTAACTGTTGGTACCGGTACCAGGCCAATTTCAATACTATTCACTTCCTTAGCATTTCATGAATGAGAGTAGTTCTGCACATATCTAAATATCTCTCAAGTATATCTGCTTTGTTCTTATTTCACGTTCACATTATCTCACATCACGAAGTATTCAAAATTTATAAGGCATCTACATATAGAGCAAATCCCGTGAAGGTAAATAATTGACTTTGCAGCATGGTGATTTTTCTGACTTTGATTACGAATTGAAATGATGACAAATCTATGTCCCAGCTGACATTCACCCATGGCTGAGTTTCACAGCAATCCTTGAACTTAAAGGAACCAAATAAAACTACAAAAGATTGCTACACTCATGGATTTCCAGCTTACATCTACAATAGGCGGGAATACGACATTGACTGGCAGGATAACAACTTCGGTCGCGTAATAAAGGAAGCATTCAGGACACCATTTGCCTTCCATTAATGACTTCTATATGGGATGTACACAGGAGATAAGCCAGACTGTTGTTGCTACATTTCCAAATCAACATGTTTCACAACCATGTCAGAGATAATTTTTTGGATGTCTAGACACTGTTCACAGTGTTACTCTACATCTCATACAATGTAGGTAAAAAACAGAGTCATTAAATTTAAATCCCATCAGAAATACCTTCTTCCTTCACAACAATCTCTGCACTACAAGCGAATTCAGCTCTAACGGCAAAACAAAAACAGGATTTCTACAATCTCTCTAAAAGGATGTCATTGATATTGAAATTTATCGTCTCATTAATACTCTTCGGCACCTTGTGTAGTGCTTGTTGTTGTAGTTTTTTTCTTTTCTTCTCTTAAGACACAGATTTGTGTGTGTGTGTGTGTGTGTGTGTGTGTGTGTGTGTGTGTCTATAAAATGTATGGTGTGTTCTGTGTGTTTGTGTATCCATGTACCCAATCCAAGTGTCTTCGTACACGAGATCTTCCAGGAAAACACACCTTTTATCTAATCTACGCACACATTACATTAACCATAAACATCCTCGTTGCTGAGACGATGAGATAGGCAGACGATTTTATAAAAGCGGGCTAGAAAAAGGTCAACATATTTTGTGAGGAGTGTGATGGCCCATGGCGTGACTGTACTTAAAAGGAAAAATAAACCCATGAGGTCTGAGTTTCGGCTACATCACTATATCGTCGGGTGCCCGTGCATTGGCCGCTAACGCAATACAAATTGTATTGCGTTAGCGGCCAATGCACGGGCATCCGACGATATGGACAGTCACCTGATCAATGATCATGTCCCCTTTCGAGGGTTACTTTCAATGTGCATGTGTCTGTTGTAAGTTTATCTGTGTGTGCCTATATGAGTACAAACTAAAGATATGTGTGCATATTTTGATCACCTTTCATTCATATTCAGTGAGCTGCCTGGAACTCTTAGTACAAAATACAAACAGCGTTACATTTCACTTCAACAGACATTAAACAAATTGGACATTAAATATAAACTAACATACATACATTTCATATCACAATGTTGGATCGCAAACTAAAAGGCTTTCTTTCATTGATAGGTTGACTGATGTATGCCAGCCATTTTGTAATTCTTGCAGGCCAAAACAGCAAAACCTATCATTCAAATTTAACCAAATTTATTTGATGATAGGAACTTTTCTGCTTCAACTTGAAATTGAAGTATCTGGTACATGTGTACTTCAGATACATGTTAATTGTTAGCACCGGTTGTCCTGACTCTATACATTGCACTTTTTAGATGCACATTCAACAAGACATCTGTCCGATTCTCAAGAAATGCTGTGACAGCAAACATGCGTCAGTTGTTGTCAACGGCAGACACAACACATGGATTCCTTCCAACTTCCTACAGTGTAAATGATTGAATACAAGGAAAACAGGCAACTGTGGGCTCTAATAAGGCCATGGGCACAGATTATCCCGTTGCCTGGAACAGACTGCCGTAAATTAGGAACTAAAGTGCTCAGCTGACATAGGCACAGCCCAAATTAAAATCCTCATAGATAAGACCATCTGTTAAGAGGTTTGTCTGCCAGCGAAAGGTTTACACCTTTTTTTCTTTTTTCTTTTTTCTTTTTCTTTTTTTTGGGGGGGGGGGAGGGAGAAATTAGCCATTGTCTGTACATAGAATGTTTACTGCTATATTCAGCATCTGTGTGCATAGAACATTGGTAGCCTGTTGTAAAATTATCTATTATCTTTTATACAGATCTATCATCATCTATCTTTTATTTACAAAATCTCTTTGGTTTAGGTAGCGGACGACTAAAGCAATTCATTTCTGTAAGACTGTACTCTGGCATCCAAAAGTTCTCAACCTGCAGTGTACTGTAAAACGAGGAATGTTCACGTGCATCAGATTTGTGAAATTAAAATGCACATGAAAGTTCTTGTCTACACTATATGCATTGAATGTTAGAGGCAACTCGCGAAAATTTCTTGCTGCAAAAAAGGCCGTCGGCTCCAATTTGCGAAAATTTCATGCCGCCAAAATATCTTGTTTTGCAGTATTCTACAGTATGTCATTGAGTATAATCGTAACTTACGGTAAATGTTCAACCTTTGCATATCAAATAGATTGCTATCCCTTATCTCCATTTACTTTCAAATGGAAACATTGATATAATTTATAATAGACAAAAATATAAGAATCAGAAGAAATTTGGACAGATTTTACCCTTGTTGAAGGAATTTTCCAGAAAGCATGTCTCTGAACATGTTCACTGCACGCATGCTCATTTCTTGCTATAATTCTGATAAATCTCTGTGAGGGGTTGATTTCCCTTAAAGACACAGATCTATATCACTTTAATAGCAGATTATGAACAGGGACACATATACTGTAAGCAATGCCACTAAAAGCACAATTATGTACACAGCATTTATGTGTGTTTGTTTGTGTGTACCTAAATGTGAGTGTGTGTGTGTGCACAAATTGTCAGAAATTTGAATAGGAAACATTACTCAGGCTCTGTAACAATCATTAGTGACATTTACACAATCACTGTGGAATGTTGTAAGATGTATCCTGCACATTGTAGATTACTCAAGAATGAAACGCTACATTCTGTGTCTGTCATCTAGCAGTCACATGCATCAGAACTGTCTGGTGGATGTTTTGCTTGGCGCTAAGGATCTGACATCACCACAGCAAATGGTGGGCAATCGCTGATCAGCACAGGCTTGTGTGACGTGCTAACCAGCTGTTTCTGCGACAGGTCAGGGCTCACTTTAGACTAGGACCTTTTTTATTCACCAACATCCTTACATCGCTGTTTTCAAGTAAAGTGACAATGTCCCATGGAGTTTCATAGCACACTCCACCAAGACACATTTACCTTGCTTGCAGATTTTAGAGTGAGTGTTGGCCCCTTACCGGTACAGACTATTTAGGTTGTGTAAGTACAAATCGTCTGTTGAGAATGAGAAGGGCTTTAAGTTGTCTCGAACACTATGGGTTTTGTGGCAACTTAACGCCGTTGTCATTCTCAACCGACGAAATGTACAACTAATATCAAATTTAACACTGTAACTGCCACAGAATCTTTATTACAGATTCAGTACACAGTTGTGCTTTCCCAGAGATGGTAGCCAGCTCACATAAATTAATTCAAATTCTGAATTTCATGTTTTGAAAGTAGCAGACATTTGTATGACAGACATCTCAACAGGTTGACAACAATGAAATAACATTTTAGGGTTTTTTTTTCCATGTCTGATTTCTGGCATGGAAACTGAAGAATAAGCGAGATGGCAAGCCCTACACTGTGTCCCTGTACCAATCTGCACACGACATTCATGTGACCTCAAACAATCTGTGGATAATGAAAAGCACTGATCATCTGCTATCCTTCACAAGTCAACCTTTAGGACAGGCAACAAGTGTGTCTGTTGTGTCTTTAAATAGCTTCTTACCAGGAGAAGCCATGCGGTTTATACACTAGAGTGACTAAATTTACAGTGCTGAAAAGGCATTTATATCTGAAAAGTTAGCTGATATACATGCAGTGTGAGAGTTTGAATGCATAGCAATGCCTCATTTTGATTTTAATGGTGCATAATCGGAATTGGACGGCATGGAATTGAGAACTGAATTCATACAACTTTAGAATGCCTTCATTACAAAGAAAAGACTGCATCAAAATTTAGTGAGACAATATCCTCTTGACTTTCATGGGGGTCATAAATGTCAATAACATGTTTTCACTGAGTACTACAGTATACTACAGATACTTGCCTAAAGAAACAAATCTACTGTAAAACCATTGATTTTCGCATGCACTGTGATTTCACGAATTTCATGAGAGCCAAGATTCGCAAAATTAAAATAAACATGAAATCTCTTGGCTACACTATATGCATTGAATGCCAGTAGTACTACACTAAAATTTCTTGCCACAAACATTTTTTGTTTTACAGTATTCTTAAACAAGAAACCACTCTCCCTTTTCTAGTTGGGTGATATAAAAGAATACATACATATTTTTGACAGAGGTGTCTCATCAATGCAGAGACCTGGATGATGCAGGGAATAGGGAAGAGAGGATGGAGAGGGTCGTAACCATGGAAACTGGTCTCACCTGATCAAACTGCTGGTCCTCCCCTCGCTGTAGGCATTTGGCCAGGGGGCTCTCCTAGGGAGAAGGAGCATCAAGACATTCAGATGAATATTTCCATCAATGACAAGAGTCCTTCAGAATAAAAATTGAGGCAATGGATCAGCTAAGTTTGAGCCAAATCAGTCATGCATTAAGAAGAAAGGAAAGTTTGAATGTCATAAAATCATCTGACATGGATTTCTAGCTTTTGTGACTTAACATTTCTTGAATAGTCATACACCATGTATTTCTTTATATCAATGTAGACAAAATGACCATGGCATAATAATACTTGCATCAGCCCGCAGGAAATATGTTTGTCTACCTTGGAGGATTAACTTCATGTGATCCATGGTATCCATTTACTCTAGCCATCCCGTTAATTTGTCTTTCAGGAATGAGTAAAAGTAGAGGTGACACACTTAGGAGACAGTGGAGTATCATGCACAGATATCATGGCCACACAACCGTGACAACTTTGTTCTGAGGGACTTATGGAATCTCCTATTTCATGACCTGGCAACATTCCAGTAATTGGGTCATATTAGATACTTGTTTTAATTCACTTAACTTATCACACATCCACAGCATCTCATTTTTTCTCTCTGTGAGTGAAACACAGAAGCATAAAGATGTGCATGTCAGTGTGTGTTTGCAATAACTTTAAAGCACGTGCTCAATGTGCCACTTATTCACAGTAATACCAGTTTGTTTGTTTTTTCCCTTCAATTATGGATCAAGGAACTAGAACATGTTGTGTATATATGCCTGTTGACAATGTGTTACTCATAGTCAACAGTTTTTTGGGGGTTTTTTTAGCTACAGTTAAACTCGCCTAAGTCGACGTCGCATATGTCGAATAATCGCGCCAGTCGAAGATTTTAAAAAGTCCCGATTTTTCCCCATTGACTTACGTGTATTAATTCACTCACAAGTCGAATTTTTTTAAGTCGAATACACGCCTAAGTCGATGAAATTCCAAGAACACTTTCATGGAAAAACCATTGAATTCACCTTGCCTAAGTCGAATAAGATTTTATTGTGTAACAAGGAAAAGTAGAAATTACGCGGTGCGTAAAATATGTCCCCGCCGGAAGTAGTATTTAGTATCAAAATGTACTATATAGGTCAAAAGATCAAGGTCAAAGGTCAAAGAAGTCAAAGGTCAACATTCTGTGTAGCAGTTTTGAAGCCCTCACCTAGTGCCATCACATAAAGCAAATGGAATCGAAATTGGGTTAGAAATGGCGAAGGAGTAGCATTTTGTAGCCAATGTACAATATAGGTCAAAAATCAAGGTCAAAGGTCAAAGAAGTCAAAGGTCAAAATTCTGTGTACAAGTGTGGAAGCCCTCACCTAGTGCCATCACATAAAGCAAACGGAATCGAAATCGGGTTAGAAATGGCGAAGGAGTAGCATTTTGTAGCAAAATGTACAATATAGGTCAAAAAATCAAGGTCAAAGGTCAAACAAGGTCAAAGGTCAAAATTCTGTGTAGAAGTTTTGAAGCCCTCACCTAGTGCCATCACATAAAGCAAACGGAATCGAAATCGGGTTAGAAATGGCGAAGGAGTAGCATTTTGTAGCAAAATGTACAATACAGGTCAAAAATCAAGGTCAAAGGTCAAAGAAGTCAAAGGTCAAAATTCTGTGTAGAAGTTTTGAAGCCCTCACCTAGTGCCATCACATAAAGCAAACGGAATCGAAATCGGGTTAGAAATGGCGAAGGAGTAGCATTTTGTAGCAAAATGTACAATATAGGTCAAAGGTCAAGGTCAAAGGTCACGACTGAAATTCTGTGTACAAGTTTCAAAGCTCCCATGTAGTGCTATCATATAAAGCAAACAGAATCAAAATTGGCTCATAAATGACAGAGAAGTAGCAAATTGAAGATTTTGATCACACACGGACGCACACACGGACACACGGACGGACGGACGGACGGACACACGGACACACACACGTACGGAGCCCGTTTCATAGTCCCCTGCTCGAACTCGTTCGGCGGGGACAATAAATCATTGTCAAAATCATGAGACGCCAGTTTTTGCTATATACCAAAAGAAACTTTGCGTTAAAAACATTAACGTTTCATTTACGCAAGCGGTTTCACCTGAATCGTTATAAACGCAAACTAACGATCGGGAAAATTAACGTTTGTAGTGACGATGAGTAACGATCCCAAGCGCAAATTAACGATGTTTCGTTGACATTAGCGATAGTAACGCAAGAACTCACGCGAGATTTTGGTTTCCGTTACCCAGACCTGGTGAAAGGACGACGTATCGCCTCTGCCGAGTGTAGCGATCTATGCCTTATATACTTAGCGAAGTCTTTTCGCGAATCGTATCACGATTTCGCGAATGGTTAATATGCGACCGGGGTCACCAAAAACGCACGCTGTGCCAATAACAACAACAAAAAAGCCCGATGTTTGCCTTCAGTTTTGGAAAGGAATAGCGGTAACAGTCGGCTCCATAAGATGCTAGAACAAATGTCAGATGTTTGCTCTTAATTTTGGAAATGAATAATGGTAATATTCAATGTGGATAAAGCGTCTTGCTGAAGGGCAAATATCGGGCACACCGCTCCAGCTCTCAGCTCCAAAGTAGACAACATACATGTACATTATACACGTGTATGCGTGGTGTAACTGTAAGTCGATTTTTTTCGACTTACGCACAAGTCGAAACTCGCCTAAGTCGATGTGTTTTGCTCAGTCCCGAGAAGATCGACTTATGCGAGTTTAACTGTATCTTCATCTTGTCTATAGTGCTGATATTGGTATTAACCTAAGAGCTCTGGAAATATTTAGCAACTGAATAGAATGTAGACTCCGTCTATCATCCCAGTAACATTATTTGATCATTATTGGTATGAGGTATAAGCAATACCCTACTGCTTACTAAGTAATTTATGTATTCTGTCTATATTCAATTACATGCAAGTTGCTCTACGAAATGTGCTTTATATCTGTGTTGACATGATGTTTATGGATATTTTTCCTCTAAGGAAATGGAACAAGTTTTTCTATCCTCTCATATATATTATGTATCTAGTTAATGCTTAAATCATGGAAAGCACTTTGAATGCTGTAGTTGTTGTTATGTCAGGCCAGACTTTGGTTGTCAGGAACAACCTTTCATTTAAAAGGTATGCATAATAAAACTCGACTGTACTAGTTAACCGGTCTATATTGAAAAGGGTAAAGGAAAGGAAGAGTGGCTTATTACCAGTGGTTCTGTCATGATGCGCTCTATCTTGCGCTCTGCCTGGATGGTGAACTCTGCAAACAGACTCTGGAGGACATACTGGCCAGGCTTCACGTTGGTGTCCAGTGGGATGGTGGTGGTGGACGCCGAGTCCTGCTTGTCCTCCTCTGTTGGCCTCCGTATCCATGGCAACGAGACTGTGTCTGAGGTAGTGCTGGTAGCAAGGCTCAAGGTGGAGCCTTCAGGGACAGCAATAAAATAGTAAGGACGAAAATGAGCCATTGCCAAAGAGCATTCATTTCCAGTGGTGTGAACAAATGAAATATTGTAAGAAAACACTGCGACTGGGATGGCAACCAACATTTACTCAGCAAATCTTTACTCTTTTAAAAGCTATTGTTTATATAAAAAAAAAGAAAAGATAAAACTTTTAATAAGTTATAGTTAGGCCCTATATGTTATGAGACAAGAGATATGGTACATGAGATGAGATACTTGTAGGTTTGGGGAAAAATTTATAGGCTATGTAATTGATTTGGTGAGCGAGCTAGAAGAGCAGAAACTTGAACAGATACTCTGGATGACCTGGGGACATCACACCATTCCATAGGATAAACTGAAAGGCTCAGCCCCTGCATTTCAGCAAACTGTGCTAATACTGAAATGCTAGTTTATTCCATTCAAGCAGCTGTAGTTGTGATCTGTCTATGCTGTATTTGAAGGGATTCACATACGAGTACATATTGTATTTCTCAGATCACACCAGCAATCAACAAAATTTGACTTTGACCTACATGTACATGAGTGCTGACTACAATGTACATCCAGATCATACCAAATATGGACACTATACAGTACACTGTCATTGCCTTTTCCAGAGCTCATCGATTCATCAGAAGTAATATCAATTGTTCTATGAAGTACCCGGTACATACCTTATGTGAAGTAAGATTTTGGCTTCTGACTATGATTCCATAGCCTTTTAACCTCATTTGACCCAAACTTTGCTATCTTTTCATATCCCTACACAAATCTGTTCACAAAGTTTCCATACAATACCCTTAGTCTGTCTCAAATTATCTATAGAAAAGGAAACAATGATAATAAAACTATACAGACAAATGGACAAACGACCAATCTAAAACAAACTTGATGATTTTGGCAGCACTACGATGAGGCATGCCACCCCCCCCCCCCAAAAAAAAAAAAAAAAAAAAAAAGAACGACACCTGTCTTAATTGATTGCAAAGTCAATACATCAGCACCGGTACATTAAATGTGACACATGGTGAAATAGACATTAAACCACATGTGTATATCACATTGCCGTTACTGGTACATATATCATTACTAGGATACAACAGAAACTCAGGGTGGCCTCCACCCCCCCCCCCCCTTTTTTTTCCTTCTCAGATGTTACCTATGAGAAGCAAATGTCCACTGAAATATAACAGGGGAAACTACCACACTGCATGTGCTTTGTTATACATGTAAAACCAAATGCAGGGCTGCACACAAACCCATTTTTTTCTCCTGGTCCGACCTGTCTGTCAAATACTAGTCCAACAGTGATTTTTACTGGTCCCAGACTGTCGGACCAGTGCCAGTGTGCAGTATACAAATGATGCATAGGACAGAGTGGATCACTGGATGCGTGAGTTTAACTTTGGAACTGTTTAAACCCACAAGTGCAGGGAGTGGGTTTACTTTTAGACTGTTCCAAAGTTAAACGAGAGCATCCAATTCTCACTGATCCACAAAATAGGCCTGTGCATCATTTGTGTTATAAAATGGGCCCATAAATGCATGAAATCCAACCATTTTCCCCATCATGCGTCCAGTACACCTACTACACTATATAAAATACAAGACTTGAGCCATGCATTCAGATTTTACCGAGTGTGGATCATAGTGTGGATCAGTAAAAATCAATGCATGACAATTGACCAATCAGATTGCAGAGATTCTAAAGCCCATTTTATAACATTGCCTAATGGCACAGTTTCTGTTGCTTCTTTGATATTACACATCAGACTTGGATTTTTTTTTTGTCAAAAGATTTATCGAAAAACGCAAGATTCATTTTACATTACAAAGAACAACATTCCATTTCATTTATAAATACATAGTATATGCTTGTCATGATACATATATGTACACATGTAATTTCCACTCACTGTTACCCATTTTAGTTGCCACTAGAGTGTTCAATGCACATTTTAACGAGAAACTCTACTTGATGTTAAAGTTGACTTAAACTTTGCAGTTTCAAACACAAAACAGAAGAGTGAAAGTTCCATTAAACACACACAACATAAATGTTTTATGTAATTAGAATTTTAAACTAACATTCTTGGTCACAATCATGTACTGTATGCAAATTACATGAGATATCTTCATTTCTTATGCTTCCATTTTATTTGCACACAAATATAACATTTTAATTCTTAATCTTTAAAAAATTACAAGAAGAAATGAAAGGAAGAAATTTTGTGCATGAAATGAATCTCAAATAATGATATCTAATGCATTTGTGCTTAAACACATGTAGCAATAATAACTTTTAAAAGAGGTTGTTGAGCTATCAGCAAAAAGAAAAAAAAAAGGAAAAAGCAATGTTTCATGTACAAAGCAACAGGAGAGTTCATTGAAGTTCTCTTGAACATGAAATGGAGTGTTTCCCTTTAAATGCTTCGGCAGGGTGAATGGCCACCCAGTACCTGGGGGGGGGGGGGGGGATCCTCCCTACATGTACACAGTGAATTAATTAGACTAATGATGAACTCAGCTCTACATGTGCGCTGATACAGTGGTGAGTGATGTGAACACTATCGATGCTTCCCCAGATTAAACAACCGTCACCAGCGAATGAACATATGACACAAACAACTGGACAGAAGGCTAGGCTTTACCATAGATTATGTACATTGTGTATGGTGCAGGTTGATGCATAAATTAGTACATCCTGGATGTTGTGCACTGCTTGGAGTAAACAAGCATGTTTATGTGATGTCAGTGGTTCTCACTGCAGTAATACTGTATAGTGCTTGAGTAAAGTACTCACCAAATTTAATGACACTGGGGCCAACTTTCCCTCTCACTGATTTTTATGGAGAGAAAAACAAAAATGGAATGAAACTCAACGATTCTGAAAGTATTTTGGAACATTTGATAAGATCATTTGTGTATTCTTTACCTCTTGCCCATAGAAATCCCTTGCAGATGAAGAGCATTTCATTTACATAGAAAGAGCATTAAATGATAATTACAGCGAGACATTTCAACAAATCATACAGCTGTATGGTAGAGGTAGCCAGTTAAAGAAATTCACTCACTGAATTCTGAGATAAAATCTTTTAAATGTAAAGTTGTAGCATAGATTTATCATACCACTCAGGGCATGTCAAATTTACTAAAAAGATTATTAACCCCACTTTATCTCTAACAGCAACCTGGAGACATACAAGTACCTCTAGTGTTACCAGGTAACACAAAAGTGATTGCATCACACGCTGCACATGTATGTAATACCTGTATGTAATACCATGTCCAGCTACAACTGGACATGGGTTAGTGTAAAAGCTGTTATTTTTCATGAGAGTTTAATTTTTGCACATTTCACAAATCACTGTTGGGCTGCAAATGTAGTGCAAACATGCAAAAATATCACGAACTGACAGCCATTCGTGCAATTACGATAGCATCGGTGTCAAATCACATAAACAACATTTCACAAAAATGTCTGTAACGTCCTCATTTGTGAAAATATTTGTACGTGAAAATAGATTGGCTTATGAAATACAGTTCAAAGTTTTACAAACACAAAAAATGTACATGTACATATACAAACATGTAATAGGCCTAAAATGCAGTATATTTCATACTTTTCAAAATAGACATTTAAGCCAGGACCTCATACAAGGAGCAGGTTAAATTGTTCACTTTTAATTCTGCCTACCAACTGTGAATCCAAGTTGCCCTGTACGGGCAAGCGGGCAAGTGATTTTACAGCACTGTGAGATAGCCTCATGCAAAATGCTCGTTATCACTTCGCTAATTGTCAAAAATTTGTAAGCATTTTTCTGCATGTTATTAAACCCCCTTTGAGGAGAGTCCAATGGGTTTTCTCTGAGGTCAGTCAACCTCCTAATTAATCACTTCTCATTAAATAACTGGGTTACATCAATGAAAGACTTATTCCAAATAATTCCACAGCTGTTGCAAGTCTATAATCCCCTCTCCCCCTCTTTCCTACGCATAGGTCTGTGATGCGCTATGATGACATCCTCATCTTCTCTCTCTCACACACACACACACAGTATCCAAAAGTGTCAAGGCATTATGAACTACCAGGTATTGAATGCCTGCCAGACTGTAATTTACAATTCCTATCCCCTATAGTGTAATATTGTCTACAGATATTACAGACAATACACCTGCATGTTTCGCATCCAATATCCAGAGAGTGAGAGAGAGCGAGAGAGAGCGGAGAGAGAGGGAGAGAGAGCATAGCACCGCAGTACAGTACACTGAATTGTTTTTTTCTCTCCAGAATTTTAATCATGACAGCTGTGATATTTCAATCAACACATGATTGTGCATGTTTTCTTTCATTATTTCATTTTTCTGATATCTGAGCTGAGTACGATGTAAATGTACAGTACATACAACATGTACTATATGTACAATAATGATTGCTACTGTACACCTGCAGACGGGTATTAAAACTGTCTGTACAGTGTACATTGTGTTTCTCAGATCTGTAGAATACAATGAAATTGTTGCATCCTACCTTTTAATTTCAAACAAATATATGCATGGTCACATTACAACACAAATTTGCTGATGCATTGCAGATTTCCACAATGTGCATACAAAGTACTGTAAAATGAAGCTCACACAATAGAATAAATCAGCAGAAATATGCGCCGTAGCTGCAACATTTGTAGAGGGTGCAAGGCAGAGTCAATTTCCCCTCCTCCCCTCACCCCATACCACTCCTGACGACCCCCGGTGAGCCAACGAACACATGCCGTCAGCATGCATAATGATGGCAAGCCCAAGTGCTCTCCTCCGAACTTTTAGCCCCAGAGCAAAAAACGAGGTGCGGTGTGGCTCTGGCGGAGCAAACATCATAATTCATGCCTGCTATGGTAATCAGATTCAAGCTGAATTCTGCTCTACAGTGTATACCCTCCAGTATTACACATCAAGCCTCCATTTTTCAAGATTATGCTATTACAAGAGGGGCTACAAGGAACAAGAATGTTCTTTCTTCACATATTCAGCTGACACTGCAAAAAGCAGAGAAAACGAATGTAAGATTCTGCAATAGCAAAAAAAAAACAACAACAATCAGTTCTGCTGTCATAGTTTTTACATACAGCAGCAGTACAATATAAACTTCTTTGCTTAAAAATAAAGTTAATACAAGCCATTTGTATTTCTTGTAGAAGTTACACAATACAATAATCATGGAGCAAAAGTATTGCTGGTGATGGTGATTCACTGTGATGGTGCCCTACAGAGAAGAGATAATGGCCAAACTGATGCTTATGTTTACAGTTGTAAGTAGTACACCTTGCACACAGTTTTGCCTCCAAAAAGAAAGAACTTAGCACTGAAAGGCATTACCTTTCATTTTTTGTACGTTCACACACTGTGCACTGTAAACAATGTAAAACACAACTTTTACACATGACAAGATTACGTAATTGTACATTCCTAAAAATGCGGGCAGATTTCGACAAAGGTATCATTGCACATACATGAACATTCATGTATGTAGTATGTACATTACTGGAGCACACATACCTAAAGTAGTTGAAAACGTACAGATGATGAATGAATATAGTGTGCAATGTAATACAACTGTGATCCGTGAAGTACTGTATTCTGTGGTGTATGGGGACAGCACTAAATATCTGGGCTATCTTCTCATCTCTCCTGCAGTGGATCTGAGCCACATAATTTGTTTGCATGAGGAATCCTGAAGAATCCATTTTGACTTCTGTCATCTGTGCATCCTGCCCAAGTCATCTGATCCAAGCCGAACAGTCCATCTGATTTCCCCCTCCCAACCATCACTGCTTCTCAAAAACACCGTGGCCACAATAAAACAACAACACCTACAAACATATTGTACATTGTAATTCGCAGAGCCTGATGCAGTATGCTGTAACTGCACTTAACTACTTGGCAATGACCAAGCTTTACTTATGGTGTATTCTAACTGTAATCACTTGGACTATCCACTTGTTCCCCCTTCACTTTAAAGGGATGACATCGTATTGGTGGAGATGAGGATTGAGCTTTTAACTTTTTGAGAGTATACCAATCAGAAGAAAAAACCACTTATAAAATGTTATAATACAGAGCATACCATGGCTCTACAAGGACTTTAAAGTTCATTCGATGAAAATTGGTTTTGAAATGGCTGAGATACCCAAAAACAAAGTAAAACAAGACGGTCCTCACAAAAGGTGGGTCCCACCTTTTATTAGGGTCCCTATGGTTTGGATATATTTCAGCCATTTCAAAAACCAATTTTTATTGAATAAACATTGAATTCCTCCTGTAATTACATGCTCTTCCATATTTCATAAGAAATCCCATTATCTCACCAAAAAGAGTTAGAAACCTGAAGCCAAGTCACAACAAAAACTACATAGTATACCTTCCCTTTAAAGGGGAATTTACCCAAATATGCATGTGGAATGAGAGAATGCAGCAATACATTGCAGGGCCTACTAGTTGAACATATCAGTGAGGTTCGAAGAAAATTGGACAATACTGTACGTTCAAAAGTTACACATTTTGTATGTCTTGGCACCACCATCGCTGGATGAGAAGACTTTAGTTTGTGATGTCACTGCAGAATAACGATATAGTACTGTAAGGCATACATCAAAGAAATTCCACAAAATCTCAGTATGTATTACATGAAAAGGACACATTCCTTTGACCTGTTTCTGATAGCACTGTTTTTAGGGTAACATCATTCCCCCTGCTTTTTGAAACTACAAACTGCTCTTCCATTATGCTAGAAAAATGAAAATATGCCCAATTCTCATTCATAGTTATCACATTGCACAGCAGTGATGTCAAAAACGGTTGTAGTCTTCTCATCCAGCAATGGCAGTCACCAAAGCCTTAAAAAGTCATAATTTTGGAATTATGATTGTCCGATTTTCCTCAAACTTCACTGAATGTACATGTAATCTCCTACTGTAATATTGCTGCAATCACTCAATCCACATGTACATTTGTACAATGTACCACAATTTTTCAGTAGATTTCCCTTTAACTGTTCACTTGCTGAATTGCACATGTAAAGGGATGTTTTAATTTGTGTTGCACGCTTTCTTCCCACCGATGACATGATGAAGGTTACATTTCCTGCAGCTGCAAGTTTAAAGATCATGGAGCAGATTGGTGACTTACCATACACACATACCATCTATGTTTACATAGCAATTACATGTAAGAAATCAACACAAATCCCCACTTCACAAATGCCAACCTGTCGTTCTGCTTTGCACTATGCATACAAGCTATAGACAGGGTTCATACTCTTTTTCATTTATTAAATTCCATGATTTTCCATGACCTTTCTAGCCAGAATTCCATGACTTTTCCATGACTATTATACTTTTTTTTTTTTTTTGCACGTTAGACTGAAAATCTCAAATCAAAGCGAAGCAAAGGGCATTGATTATACACATCTCACACAAACAACAGATAAACTTTATTTGCAATTCCATGACTTTCCATAACCTTTTCATGAAAATATCAGTTTTCCATGCCTTTCAAGGCCTGGAAAAAGATCAAGCCAAATTCCATGACTTTCCAGGCTTTCCATGACCTGTATGAACCTTGTATAGAGTACATAGGCTGCGTTTATCTAAAAAAATTCTGAGGCAGAATCACGATCCTAAACGCGTTTGAGGCATTTTCAGGGGTTAGATAAAATGCAACCGCGTTTTCAAACGCGTTTAGAAACGCCGTTTTGAAATGCCTTTCAAAGGGCGTTTTGAATCACGTTTGAGACCACGATCGCCGTTCTGTGAGTAGATAAACGCAATGCCGTTTTGAAACGCGTTTATATCTCAAGGTCAAATCCCAGCTGTTTCCGGTTGTGTTCTCTGCCCATTATTTGTGTGTGACTGATGAGGCATGTTTGGTGGTATGCAGTTTACCTAAATTACTTCCCAGGTCAAACAGCGCAAAGCAGCTGCGCAGTGACACCACTTGAATCGCGATTGTATGATGGTCAGATAAACGCGGCACCCCGAGAGTCGCGTTTCAAACCACGTTTGCAAACACCTTTCCAAACGCGTTTAGAAACGTGATTCTCTCTCTCAAGTTAGATAAACGCAGCCATAGACACATGTAGTAAACGATTGCTGTACTCACAGATTGCAAAAAGAAAAAAAAAACACTTACATATTGTAAGTTGTAACACTTGATATTCACTCCTCTTGCAGTGGACTATGGGCTCTTTTCTCTCTCTCTCTCTCTTACTTTTTCTCATTCCTCATCAATCACTCAATCAAGTAGTGAGCACACATGAGAAATAGGAGTAGGGAGAGCTCAAGTTTCATTTCCGACTTTGTCTCTTGTGGCATTCCAGGAGGAAGAAGGCTCTTTACTTTGTTGGAATATGACTTACTTTATTTTACGTCTGATTTCTTGTTGTTTGTTTTGTTGTTTTTGTCCTCTTTTTCAAATTCTAAAGAAATGCTGATTTCATCTAGCCCTGATATAACGCTAGCACTGCATTTTTCTAAAACCTCGTATGTATTTGCTTGTTTGTACAAATTTAAAAGGAAAACTGCAAAGTGATTGCTACAAGCTAAAACATGATTCAAACCATTGGATAGGTAAAAATATTAGTATTAGTAATAGTACCGGAAAGTCAGAGATCTATTTTTTCCAAACATGAAAAATACCACTACAGTGAGTATTATGAAGTAGATTAACAAACCGATCACAGCTTGGCCAACTATGGGGAAATATTGAGCTGTCAGGTTCATGAACTAATCCTTTTGGCTTTTTCAAAACATCTGGTCTCACAGCCTACATGTACAAATTACACTATCTGAATATGACCTTCTACTGTGTGAAATTGATACACTGCATGGCACTGACATGTAGTATAGTAGAAGAGAAACTTGTACAACAATTCATGTTTATGTCTTCATGCCTATCAAATGCTGAGTTTGACATCCCTGGACACATTGATAAGGTCAGATGTAGGAGATGCCTGCAGTAGCGATCTGGGCATAAAGCAAGGTGTAAACACCTTCGGACGGAGGTTGGAGTACACACCATCGCACCTCAGCTGCACACAACCCCAGGCCAAAGGCAGCATTTAATACATTGTTTGTACTGTAGTAGGCAGAACCATAGAGCTACTACAGTTTGTGTATGTAACCAGTACAACTCCGTGGGTGTATACATTGTACTGTGGTATAATGACCCTCCACAGCACTGCCTACACCCATCACAGGGGTGACGTCTCAAATGCTGTAAAGTCTGTGAACATGACTATTTTGATTACACAGCTATTATGAATTTGTAACATCTATATACATCTATGAAATCAACTCATTCGAGTCATTGACAGTTAGATTTAAAAATCCAACATAATCAAACTACAGCTGTAAACTGCAGCAGGTACGTACTACAGTGCCTGCTCACTACATACACTGTACTAAAGACTGAAGTGCATACGGTAATGAGCATCCAAGAATATGAATTTTTAATACAGCAAAAGCTACTTCATCACTTTCTCATAATCTCATTACTGAAAATGGTAGCAGGAGGTTCATAAAGGTAGATGTACAACATACAATGCCGTATTTGTGAATAGCACCCAACTTGTCAAATTCATGAAAATAAAATCCTCATGAAAACTATGGTAAATACTGTACAGTGTGCAAAGCTGATGTCACAATACACAGTGTACATGCACATGAGAGCAGAATCTTTCATGATGAGTACACTGTATAGTTCTTTAACTTTAGAAGGTACTACACTGTACATGTACACATACATATGAAGCTGTATTCCTGATCTAACTAGCAAATTTTGTGAGTGTACAATGTACACATGTACCTGCAAAAGTTCAAAGATAGACTGGTGTAGTCCACTCATTGACACTCTCAGCAATGTTATGGAAGTTCAAGTTGTGCTGTAGCACTGTACTTTCCTTCCATGGCTATTCTTTCCTTCTTCTAGAAGAAATTCACTCCAAAATTGTATCAATTTTGTAAGACAGAGAAAAAAAAAAGTCCCTGCAGAACAGTGCAAAAAGTAAGGAAGTTACCAGGTATCACATTTTGAAATTTCAAAATTTTTCAGACAACACTTCTTGACCAGTCAATTGTACTATGTGTGTATGTATTGAGAGAGTTACACAGCAGTTTGAATGTCAGAAAGTCATCTCACAAACCCGTACATACATTGTACATGTGCCATACAACACCCTTCCTTCTCTTTCCTCCCCAGTCTTCTCTCCCAATCCCATGGCACGTTTCAGTTTAGAAGTTCCCAAGGCAACCAAAACCAAAGCAGAAAGCTACATGGAGATATTGGTTTTGATTTTGCTGCCTTCTCTGTTTTGAGAAACCAGCTGCTAGTGTTTTATGTGCAGTCTGAGCCATGGGACAACAGTGAGATGGATTTACAGGAAATACTCCAAAAGATATGTGACTTTGCTTTGTTTATACTTAAAAAAAAATTAAAAGAATAGTTTTAAAACATTGTATCAACTTTTACATGTGTATGTACAATACAGTATAATGTACAATGTACATGCTCGCAGTCTCCAATTTTCATGTTCTGAGCCCCCCCCCCCCCCCCCCTTCAGTTGTACCCATTACATGTACAGGGTCATACATCTACATTGTATACATGTAGACATGCTACAGCTGTACCTTGATGTCGTCATACTACAGCTACTGCTACATTTAAAGACTGAGACAAGTGTTGTAGTGATTGACAGCACTGTGTCAACTGAAAATCACATGATGATGATGTCAAGTCCCTCTTAACCCGTTCAGAGCCAACATCTCAAAATGCCACTATTAAAATGCTTTATAACGGTTGCGGGTTGTCATGTCACAGTTAAAATCCAAACTAGAACGTGTATTTACGCTTTCAAGCATGTTGTACTGTAAATTGTATCATTTGTTCTTGTTCACACCCAAAAAAGTCCCTCTCCACCCTTTATAATTGTGAGCCAGCATCTAAAAAAGCTACTATTAAAACACTATATGGGCAATTCTAGTGTTACGGACATTATATTTAGAGAATTTTTGGTGACTTTGTGGGCTTATTTCAACAACTCAGCATTTAATCATTCTTAATCCATTCATGGTTTATTCTAACCCAGTCATCCTGAAATGTCAACAGTCTGAATTTTGATCAGTTGCTATAAATCATTTGGTAGATATTACACAAAACGTTTGCTGTTACGGACATTACATTTTTTGGACACGATTATTTACATCCATGTGGATATGTTGAGAAATTTATGAATCAGAGCATTAAGTAAAAGGAATTTTCTTCTGAAATGAGTGCTCTGGTCCTGTTTAAGTTGTAGATTGATAATGGTGTGCAACACTTTCAGCATTGATTCTACAGGTTCACAAATATAGCGTTACGGACATTACATTTTTAGCGTTGCGAACATTGCAACTTTGTCCACTTATTAAAGTCCCAATATTCATACTTTAACTCAGTCCATATCTCAGACAAGACTAATGTTAGTGTTTTTTTGTTCATTCTTAACCATGAACTACATTGTACTTTGAAACAAGTGCTGAAGTGTTTCTGAAAATGGAATAATGAGAGTCAAAGATTGTGTGTTTTTACAAAAATTATCAAAAATTTTGCCCCCAAATGGGTTTTTTAAAGAAAAGAATTCATAAATACACTTTAATTGTATCAAAATACCACTCAAATGAAAGAACTAGACAAATTCTAGCATTTGACACTAAATTTGTCCCTGTAGCTCATATATATTTTCAAATTATTGCAGATTTATGATTTTTAGGAAAGGTAACATTTTTCGCGGAATTGCCCATATGCGATGGAAGGGTTGCCAGTAGTCATGTCATGAAGTTAAAATCCAAACTGAAAAGTGGATGAAGCTGTCTTAGTGCATTGTATAATTTGGCTTTGTTCAAACTCAGACCATGCTTTTTACTGCACTGATGCACCTGACCTAATGGCATGCAATAGTTTTATAGGATGTGATGCCTACAATAATCTTCAGTATAGCTAAGTAAAGGATGTGGGCAAAACCAGACAAAGAAAAAAAGATTTCAGGGTACATGTTCCGCAGCATACATTTCAGTAGTACAGATGTACCTGCTTGTGCCAAACTTGGCCTGGGATCATGGTCAGGTACAGTGTACATGAGCAGATTTCATTGTGCATTATTTTGACCCAGATCCAAGAGATTATACTGCACATGATATATTAGCCAGGGCTCGACACTACTGTAAAACAAGGAATGTTCGCGTGCATTTTAATTTTGTGAATTTCCTGAGAGCCGAGATTCACAAAACTAAAATGCATGCCAAAGTTCCTGTCTACACTATATGCATTGAATGTTAGAAGTACATTGTAACTCGCAAAAATGTAACGCTGCAAAAAAGGCCATTGGCTCCAATTCACAAAAATTTCATGCCGCAAAAATATCCTGTATTACAGTAACTTTTTTTTTCTTGGGTGGCCTCTTTGGGCCACTATTGAAACATCATTGAATTTTAAATTTTGGTGGCCCGGATGAAAGGAAATGTAAAATTCATTTTGAACAGTACAAACGTAGCTGCCTGATCGGGCAACAAAAAAATAGCCCTTTAAATGCATGTTCGGTGGCCAGACATCAATTTTTAGTGGCCTTGGGTTACCTGGCCAAGCTGCTAATGTTGAGCCCTGTATTAGCACTGACAATGCTGAAGGATCCATAGGGTGAACGAACACATGTACAAAAAATTGTAGAGACCAACATTTTTTTAAAGACTGAACCAGGTTGATCTCATGTTCTAAAAACTGCTCTCCTTCTTCAAATGCATGTCTTTGCTTTAAGGGCCTTTTGCTTAGAACTTTTTCATAAGTTTTTATACAGTGAAGTTTTCTTCTTCCTTTTTCTGTTGAAATAAACCGCTAATAACATTACACACTGTATTGCATGTATTACGTGTATTGACTGTATTCTGGCACGTATGGAGACAGACTGCGCTACAAATGTACTAAGGACATTGTCTGTTTGACTCCACTCAGTACAGTCATGTCAACGCACCCTTCATCCAGTGAGTCATGCTAGTGATGATAGTGTTTGTATTTCCAGTGTAGGTCATCCTCCCAGTCCATGTTATCCCTGTGCTCTTGTTTATTAATCTACTGGATGACTGTGTGCATACACAGGGAGATTATCTTTACTCAGTTGACAAGCTGCAACACAGTACACGTACATGTACAGCACGCTGTACATGTATGCTTGCATTTACTCTGTCGCCTTGTTTTTGATAGGCTAAACAGATACACCTCAGACTACACACTTAAATTCCCACAAAATGATGCAAATGAGATCTACTGCAGCCCTAATTAAATTACAGTATGCATGCATACATAATCCGTTTTTCCAGACTGGCATCAGCATTCAAAACTACCTTTGCTTATATAGAGAGCTCATTGCTGATTCAAAAATGTGATGTGTGGAGAGAAAAATAAATGAAGGCATTCAATTTATCTCTGAAAATATTTGTAGATGAAAAAGAAAATCAGTACAATGGATGAACAATGTTTCATCACATTTGTCATTCATCGCATGTGTTTAATAGAGTGGTGTGCCAATTGGTGTTCAGAAATATGCAACTGCTCCACATGAGCTAGTATTTCTTTTCAGAAAGAAAAATGATGAAATTGACAAGCAAAGAACAAGAAATGGTTTATATATAGACTGCAACAAATGTAAATGTTATACTTAATCTTGATGTAAATTATCTAGGTGTATCAACCGGTATGCACACACCACCATACATTGTACAATGTACAACAACTTTTGTACTACAACTATCATTGTTCCTCCCTTTTGAAATATAATACACTGCAACCCCCCTCCCCCCCCCCAAAAAAAAAGAAGAAGTATTATCGCTAATAAATGAGTTGATGCTTAATCATACATGTGTTAACAAATCTGACAATAATTGAGGCCAAAAATAAAATGGACGTGCATGGAGATCATGTGTAAACAATGTACACATGTACACACACATCCCTAACAATAAGGGCAGAAAAAAGTTAATAGATATTGTTGTACACACCTGAATAATCCTCACTTCTTCTCGAAGACATCTTTCTCAGCAGCTAGAAGTAAACTCCCATGACTTCCAAAATTGCACTGTGTCACTTTGATGAGCAGCAGAAAATCAAAATGTTTTTGGTAGAACTAACATTGCTAAACACACAAATCCAGGGAAATTTTCAGTACAGATGGGCATAAATCGATATTACAAGAATCACTAAGAGTCAGCTGATATCACAGGGTGTCCACACTGTAGACTCCAGTGACAGGATTTGTGTTTTACACGGTATGATTCCTTCCCACGCATCCCTCCTCTTGGATGGCGGTTGTATGCATCACTCTCCAGCATGACTCCGACCATTCCAGGAAGGCGACCCACTCCACTCTTGGGGGTGTCAGAGGGGGGCCCCCTGAAACGTTCATTGTCTGGTGATGTCACACTCTGCCTGTGTGCTGTCACATCCTGCAGTACGGTCGCGAAAAAAATATGCACTCCCCCTTCACATTACATCACAAAAAGTATGAGGCCATCTCCAGGTCATCAGGAGTTCAATCTGTGAAATAGATTCAAAGAGAAACAGATGTCTGTGACATTAACATCGGACCAATATGCTCCCATGCACACTGCATCATAATATAAACAACAAGTATTCGGCAAGTATTTTGTCAGCTTTGTGGTACATTTCCAGACAATGCTTTACCCCCACTCTGGCCTGGGCAGGTCATTTCGCATTAATCCACTCACCTTATCCCACTGCAGAGGGCAAGATCCTCATATGAGGTGACTCACACAATGCATGAGTAGTGCACATGCACTATAAAAGATCTCTATCATCAAACTTCGGTAGAGGATGTACAAAAAAAAGGGGGAAGGGAACTATTCAATAACGAGTCA
Organism: Diadema antillarum; assembly: GCF_040938485.1. Lineage (NCBI taxonomy): Eukaryota > Metazoa > Echinodermata > Echinoidea > Diadematoida > Diadematidae > Diadema > Diadema antillarum. The sequence goes on from NW_027271431.1 coordinate 2,402,782, forward strand.
TATGGCAGCTGTCTGGATCTGGAAGCACCCCAACTGGTTACCTGCATTACCAGCATGCAAATAATGTGCGTACAGTTGTGGTATATGAGTAGCGCACGACCTCACCAGAATCATCACATCATTTCCTCACAGCATGTGAAGTTCAATATAGGTGCCTACTGCACATATATGGGACATAACCTTTTCTGAAGCCAAATTTACACCAACAGTTTTTGAAGATTGTAAAGAAACAGCCTCTGAGGTAAAAAGGTTCAAACGGAGAGAGGTAGGTCTACAAATCTGCACTAAATACATTTCTTGTTCTCATCCACAATGGTTCAGTACTAGGACACTTATCAAAAATTTTGGCACATCCATTTTCGATAGCTGATTACAGTTTTGTATATCCACAAACATGTACACTGTACATGTATACTGTACATCAATGCATTTTGTAAACAGTATGTCAACAGGTATTGAATAATCACACATGAACACATTTCAACATATGTACATGTATGTACACAACACACAAGGCATGAATTTGATGCATAATTATGTAACAAAGTAATTACCTTGGGTGTTTAAGTACCCTATAAACTTAAACCACATGGCGCTGCATTAAATGTGGCATAACACAATCCTACTTTTTGTGTTGGTGACACAATTTCATTTTTGTGGTTCTAGCAATTTAAGAGTAATTCTCATCAACCTCACCAGTAATGTTTGGGCTGTATGGTACCATGTCCACACAAATCATAAAATCAGCAACAAAAATGACAACACAGAACTATCTCACTTTCAGTAGTTCAGATCAAAGAAATTTAACCCAGTCATGACCTTCTTGTTTTATTACACAACTTCCTATCATAGTATGATGGGCAATAAGGAATCCAATACACATGACTTTATGAAATTGAAATATGCATGGAATGTATTAAAAAAGCAAAGTTAGAACAACATCGATGAACTCTATTAGGCCTAAATTTATAAACAACATTCTACATGTTTGCACATGACAAACCACCCCCCCCCCCCAAAAAAAAGAAATTCCCATACATTGTACATTTCCTTCAAAATGGTAAAAAAAATGAAAAAAAAAATGATGGTTTTACCCTACTTTGAGGTTGGTGACCCTGAATCTTGGTGATGCAACTCTTGCACTTCTGAGGTTCTTAAGATATCCAAATGGCTTATAAAAACTGAAGTTTTAAGCATTTCCTTATTTTAATGTTTGTTTGTTTTTTAAAGCAAATCAATGGTGTTAACCTACTTTGAGGGTGCTGAATCCGAATCTCAATGAAGCAGCTTTTATCCCTGAGGGATTTAAGATATCCAAGATAGCTATCAAAAATTGAAATTACAATCTTAATACTTCCTTAGAAATGTTGAATAAGTTGATGATAAATTGATTGTTTTAACCATATTTCAAAGGTGCTGAATCTGAATGTATTTGATGCAACTCTTGCATCCTTTCGGATTTTGAGATGTTAACGATTTTTTGGGGCCATTTTAGTGGCTATTTTAAATAGCACTGAAAGCTAACAAATTTATGATTTGTAAACAGACTGGTTTTTCCTCAAACTTCACTTATGTGTTCTATTAAAACTGTAAAAGTGAATAGTTTTGTGTGAGTAATTCTTTATGCTCGACTGGGTAAGCTGGATTTTGCTCTTTTTTTTTTAATTCCACAAAATCGAGACATTTATAACTTGAACAAATTCTAATCATCATAATCAATGTTAGAGTCGGGGCACCAGTTTGCTGCAGGGGTTCAATTTGCGGCACCCCTAGAAATATCTAACCATATCTTCAAAAGTAGAGGTTTTTTTTTTTTTTTTCTAAACTGGAGAGCTTTCTTTTGATACCAAAATAATGAAATAACTCGGATGATGGCCTTCATAATTCTAATTTAAACTGTCTGTGTCACACTGTTTTTAAAAAAGTATGATTTTCTTAACAAAACATTAAGATTTTGTTCTGTTGCTAGGCAACTATCATCATCCCATGTTCGTATCTTTATACAAAATCTTAACATCAAGAGGCCTGGCATGGTAAGGATTCCTCCTGTGACTGTGTTAAATATTCTAAAATTCATTTCCTTTGTCAGTTTTGAGGATTGCAACAGTGACCAAAATGTCGGGGATGGGTCCGATTTGCAGCACTCCTATGGGATTTACATATTATAGCGCTATTTTACTTGTCAAAATGGGTGGAAATTGATGAAATGAATGCAATCTTGAATAACTATAAAATTGTGAAGGTCTGGGATAATGAATCAAAATAAAGTGTTCTAACAAGCTGAAAACTAGTTGGACCATCAAAAAATATATGTTTTTTGCAAAATTGTAATGCTTGAAGAAATCAGGGGACATATTTGTGTGGGGTGCTGCAAACTGGACCGCCCCCCCCCCCCCCCCCCCCCCCCCCCCGCGCAAACTGGGTCCCTCAAACTGGGTCTGCTATTCTAAGTATTGTTAAATAAAAATGTGAATAATAGACAATACAAAATTGTTTCTAGAATAAACTGTCTACATTTATTGATTATTGAGAAAAAAAAGTGATATCTCCTTATATTTCATGTTTTATTGCAAATTTTTTATATGGTATGATGTTTTGTGATACAACTGACCTACACTATGCATAAAATGTGATAACTCAAACATTTTTTAAATCACTGCTCCCAATGGTAAACAGTTACCACACTCCACATAATTTCAAGTTTGGTGCTAGTGCTATCTCCCAGACGACTGCCTTAAATCGAGATCCAACACTGATGGTCAGATTAACGCAGTGATACCAATCACAACTATCTATCCCGAACACAGGAACAGTAACATAAGGTGTTAGCATCAATCCACTGCTGCAAAGTCCACGGGAATTGGGTGACCAAAAAAAAAAAAGAAAAAAAAAAAGTGATGGCGCTTGGTTCAGCATTCAAGTCAAGGACAAGGACAAGTCACAACTGCCTGACTGCAACTGCTTAGTTTTAGACACATAAGTCATAATGAGGAAGACAGATTGAAATGCTACAAATTTCATCCCTTCATACTCATTATTCGAATAGATTGGGGTACAAAAATGGAGCAAGTTAGTAAATGTAAACTAAAAGATAGTTCCTACCTAACCAAAGTTTTAGGTCTCAAAATCAGTGAAATACATGTATTGTAGATTCTAACACAAAGTCATAATCTAAGTTAGCCCGACCAGACACTGTTACGCTATGCGAAAACAGACGTACCATGTACAGCGACTGGGCTGTGTATAGTTAAATCTAAGTAACAGTTTAACACGTTAAAGGGATAGTGCAAACAATGACTGGCGTAATAATAATGAAGAGTGCAGTAATCACAGCGTACTTACTAGATCTACCCGGTTTCGTCTCATTTTTCGGTTGTTCAATACCCTTAAGAATCAAGATTGCATAAATGGTTCTAAACATAAAGTAAAATTATACCGGCAAATTTACAACATCCGGAATATCCGGCGTAGCGGTGGTTGGTTGTACATCCATGCATGCTATAAAATACATGAAACTCCAAGCGTGGGACTAGGCCTATTGGAATTGCGCCTTACTACTGCATATTAAACGCAACACAGCGGGAATGATCTTCGATATTGAATAAATCGTTGTTGTTGTTCAACCTACCAATCTGGAAAATCTGCATGAAATAAGGGTTTGATATAAAGCGCGAAATTCCGTGAAATGATAGGATGTAGAAAATGTTTCCCACGCCTCTCGCTGAGATGGTCTCTGTGTAACGTCGTTATTCTGTTGACAATCAGTCTGTTTTGTGCATATAATGCGGATACGCGTATATCGCCGCGTATCGTACGATGGTAGTACATATATGTTTTATGCGGATGACGAGATGGTGTTGGACTGGTGAAGATTGGATTCCCTTTGTGTAAATCGATCAAAATGTCCGTCCGTATGTCCCTTTGCGCACGCACGTTCTGTGTTCAGCTCTTTGTAACTATCAATGTGACCCAATTTTCAGTTCAATTCAACTCAATAGTTTATCTATTTCCATCAAAAGAAAAATTATGTATAATACTAGTAATGATACGAAGCGGTACATATGTCAACTTGACTTTCATTCAGCTGGGAAGGACAGTTTATCAAACACAATTTAAAATATATGCATGAAAATGGTATTATAACAAAGAAAAAAAATGCACACTTTGTGGTAACAAAAAAGAAGAGTCGTAACAATGGAAAAAAGTTTTCCACTAAAAAAAAAGAAAGAAGAAGATAGGTTTGTAGGACGTAGAACACTGAAATGAAAACAACAGCAACACCAATATACCAATAAGATGCATAAGAAATAACAAAATGTTCAATTCATCTATACCATTGTACATTGTTCATTGATATGATGACGCTGATAATACAAGCATACAATCGCCTTTGCTGTCACGGTTCTGATGTATGTAGGCCCTAAAAGCCCTGAATATAACGGCATTTATCATTTTGAATAACTTTCTATTCATGTGTCACCATTTATATGAATCATGGTGGAAAATTGTAGATGCGGCTTCCCATTAGAAACGTTACAAATTTAAGGATCAACTCAAGTTGACCGATAGGCTCTATATTGTTTCATTCCATCTCATTGCAGTCAGTTCCACTTCAAAGTACATCATTGAACAGGAAAAATTTTGTAATTGCAGTAAAGTCCTTATTGTTCTTAATGAAATTAGATAAAGAATAAAACCTAAACCAACAATACAGACAAGAGAATGTGGTGCATGTTGGATTAAAGAGGATATGGAAGAGTGATGAGATGGAATAGGAGCCTGAATTAACAAAATAATTCAAAACGTAAATAGGCACTGAATTGATCAGTGTTTCATGTACTAGCCATGACAAAAGAAATCATGGGCACACATTGACTCGGGCAGGATTCGAACCTACGACCTTCTATATTGTAGCTGAGCGGGTACTGCGTTATCATTCAAATTCTTGATTCTTCTGTCGAGTTGTTTTTATTGCAAATTCACGTCGGTGTAATGCAATTATGGTAATAAATAAAGCAATTATATCAACTGATAAATAATAAAGGCACTACCGCTATCCACTACTTTTTTAACACACTTTTTCAGGTTTACTATGTAAAAAAAAAAATGTATAGGATAGGCCAACATTTATTTCATGCTGGGTTTGGTTTATTAGAAATTAGTTTTTTTTTTCACCATGCACAGGAATAAATTGGGTGTCACCACTTTGGGTTCCCCACTTTTATTTTTACCCCGGAAGTGGCACTATCAGTAGAAAAAAAATGAAACCTTGAAAGTGTGAGCGCGGTAAGGAATGTGAAAGACGCGCTGAAGCGCTGAAGATTAATTCTGCCTCTTTTTTTTTCCCTCTTCTTCTTCTATGCGGTTGTTAGTCAGGCTTTCTTTCTTTTTCATGTAGGCCTACATGGCAATCATAATAGATATCAATACTGTTCTTGACCTAAGCTTAACAAGATATTTCACACAAATGACACTCAAAATGAACTCAACTCAACTCATTATATGTACATCACTGTGTAGGCCTATATTGATACATGTAAGCGGAAGAATCTGTGAACAGCTCTACTTCTTCCAAGTTTACCGATCTTGAGGGAAGTCAACTAGTGGGGGCGCTATGCATTCTTCCATCACAGTGCCGGAAAAACAGAGGGACCTTCACGGCACTGTTCCATAACTGGAAGTCTTCTCGTGTTAAGTGTATTTTTTACGCCGTGTATTTCCGAATGTTGGCCTGTTTGACTCTCCGTGGTATATTGTGCTATTTGGAAAATAAACCACTGTCTATCACGACGGTATGTTTGTTTGTTTTTGTGGTTTTTTTTTTCAAAGTGCACTTTTTTGTGAAATGATGTCACAAAGCAACATCACATCGCCCGCTGCTTCGTAGGTCACTCTGTCTGCAGGGGCGGATCTAGCTTTTTTCCAAGGGAGGGGTTTGAGGGGCTGAACTGGGTATTGCGAGGGAGCGTAGCGACCAAGCCCGAGCGAGCGAAGCGAGCGAGGGGGGGGGGGGGGAGGGTGTGGGAGGGGGGTATCCCCCCTCCCACAGTAGGGAGATTTTTCATTTTATAGGGTTGCCAGCTTGCGATTTTAAGCATACTTACATGCTCTATTTTTTTTCTTTTTTGCCGACCCTGGCTCCGCGGTCCCTGGGTTTGTGATGTCCCAATGGCGATGCAGAGCATCGTCCACAAGGCGATGTCTGTGAGCCGCGTGGAGCCGCGTGGCATCGCGCCGATTTTTTTTTTTTTTTTTAGCTATTTGAACCCCGTAAGTGATGTTTTCCTGGCATCTACTAACGTAATGGAGAACATAAAAAGCAGTCCATGATATTACGTCTTATTAGAATAAGATCAAATAACAGTTTAAAACAGGCGCGCCTGAAGCAGTTTTGGATTGGGGGGGGGGGGGGCAAACATTGGAGGGGGCTCAAGATTAGACCATGCATATGTTACACAATATACACATACACACACACACACACGCACACGCACACACATCTATTATATATATATATATATATATATATATATATATATATATATGTAAAGTGGCGTACGGTGGGTCCAAACATGGGGGGAACCAAAGTAAATAAAGTAATTTTGACGGTCTGTATAAATGCTTGTGCGTGTGTGCGTGAGCAATAATGGGACTACAATACATTACGGAATGTGATACATTCAACAACGCAGTCATTGAGGAACATTGTAAGTTTTCCTTACATGGATTATGGAATGACGGTGTGAAACGATCGACAAATTATATACTGTCAGCAACATAAGGTGAATGGCATAACAATAAAATGCGAGCGAGCGAAGCGAGCGAGCTTGAAAATTTTGATATTCTGCAGTTCCAAAACTGGAGTTTTGTAGCTATATATTTCGTTTTGGAAATAAATGGGAGCGCATCGGGCGCAACTGCTGGCAATTATTGGCAGCAACATTAGGAGAATGGCATAACGATTCAATGCGAGCGAGCGAGCGAAGCGAGCAAGCTTGAAAATTCTACAGTCCCAAAAAGGGGTTTGTAGCTACAGTATATCTTTCACTTTGGAAATTAATGGGGCGGCGCATCGGGCGCAACTGCTGGCAATTACTGGCAGCAACATTAGGAGAATGGCATAACGATTCAATGCGAGCGAGCAAAGCGAGCGAGCTTGAGAATTTTGACATTTTACAGTCCAAAAACTCCCGTTTGTAGCTATATCTTTCGCTTTGGAAATTAAGGGGGGGGCATCGGGCGCAACTGCTGGCAATTACTGGCAGTAACGTTAGGAGAGTGGCATAACGATTCAATGCGAGCGAGCGAAGCGAGCGAGCTTGAAAATTTTGACATGTTACAGTCCAAAAACTCCCGTTTGTAGCTATATTTATCTTTCGCTTTGGAAATTAAGGGGTGGGGGCATCGGGCGCAACTACTGGCAATTACTGTCAGCAACATTAGGAGAATGGCATAACGATTCAATGCGAGCGAGCTTGAAAATTTTGACATTCTAGAGTCCAACAACTGCCGTCGTAGCTATGTTTTTCGCTTTAGAAATTAAGGGGGAGGCGCACCGGGCTCAACTGCTGGATGCGAGCGAGCGAAGCGAGCGAGCTTGAAAATTTTGACATTTTACAGTCCAAAAGCTGCCGTTTGTAGCTATATTTTTTCCCTTTTATTCATATATATACATATTTATTTTATTTTCTTTGTTTATTCATTTATTTTTGGCAGCCCAAGGGGGGGGGGTTAAACCCCCTAAACCCCCCCCCCCCCCCCCCGTAGATCCGCCACTGGTCTGTGAAATGAAACTATTTCAAACAAAGCAATTGTGACATCACAAAACAATTCTGACATCGCGCACTGCTTCGTAGGTCGTCTAGTAGTGCGAAGATGTAATATGTCTAACAAAACAACTACGACATCAAACGGGCATCACAAAGCAATTCTGGCATCGCGGGCTGCTCCCGTCACTGTGACACAAATAACAATATCGTCCCCTTTTTTTCGTAGTAACATATGGCATCCATCACACAACTTCTCAGACTACATTTTCCCCTTCTTTTGTTTAAATTTCTGATCCCAAATATAGAACAATAATTCGGTGTACTCTGCCCAATTTCGAGTACAGAATCTGAGTAGGCCTTATTACAGTATGCATATTGACTATAGGCCTATTACTAGTAATAATCAAATACAGTATAACATTTTATACAGCACCTAAGAATAATATCAAATTGTGATTTCCCAAAAACAGTTCACATAACATTTGATAGAAAATACCTATCAAACTCCTTAACAGACACAGCCGTGCTTTAGGCCCCTGGCATGGGCCAGATCAGGGAGGTGATCACCTCGCTGGCCAAATGCACAACTCCCGAAGGACATACTGTCAACGCGGCGCTACGCGCCTTGCTGAATAGACCCGTGGATTTATATCTCATGCCTCGTGCGATATTCGTGCGCAATGCATTAAAAAAATCATGAATTATCCGTATACTATCAATCAACATATAACTCAGGATGCCAGGGGGTTTGTTGGGGTTCTTGTCTGTTGTTGTTGTTTTGTTAAGGGGAGGGGTGCTTTAAAAATGCCAATGAACTATGGGCAAATTAAATATCGAGTGGTGGAGTATGCTAAAGTTTATAGGACTACAAAACCAAATGGCAGTGTTATATAAATATGCAAGAGTGGTTCGTGTACGCAACACAGATATGAGTATGAATATGCCTGTCTGTCTGTCTGTGTGTGTGTGTTGTTGTTGTTGTTTTTTTTTACTATATAAATCTGAGAGAGCAGTTAAAGATTAATCTATATACATATTATAGGTTTAGAAGGAGAGAGAGAACGAGACTTGGGGAGATAGATGGGTCCAAGATGGAGAAGGTACAATTTATATTTCAACGACTTGTTTTGAAGCTTGAGAACGGAAGTAGAGATCGGAAGCAGATCATTGTGGAACGTCCCTTCAGATTTATAAACTCGTTCCTGGATAATTGATAACTTTGCAAGGGTGTATGTGTGTTGGTTTCATGACAAATTCTTATCAATGATATCTTAACTATAGTTATAATCTCTTTGCATCTCGGTTCGGACCGGCCTTCATAGATTTCTAAAAATATTCATATACGTATTCGACATCTGTTGTTGTTTTGTTTTGTTTTGTTTTGTTTTTTGTTTTTACTTTTTCGCATTTCTTAGGTTTATTCTTCGTCAAAATGTCATTATTGGTAAGTTATAGAACCTTCCTGTTATTGTAAAAGACGTGATGATTATTGCGTCTAGGTTTTTTTTTTTCATGCTATATGACCAGATTAAACTGCAACACAGAGCTATTCATCTAAATGAGCTTACGGTAGTGGCCTCAACTCTTAATTATTGCGACAAATTTGTGTATAGAATTACAGGGGAATATTAGGGGAATATAACCATTATTGCCTTTAACTATAGAAAAGCTTTTGATCTATTGGCCGGTCTTTTCTTTTGTCAAATTTGATTTCAAGCGACATAAATGGAGACGTTATTCGTGTTGGCATATAGCATGTCAAATATTTTGTTTCCCTCTACAAATGAAATTTGTAAGATCGCAACTGCTGATTATAGATAATTTTAACAAACATGTCCGAAACAGGGAACCACGGGACTCGATCGAACCTGTCATCTATTGCTTTCAGGGCAGCGACACTACCACCAGGCTATCCCTGGCTCGGCCGGCAGTGACACGATGAACTTGGAACAAATACCGAAGCTCCGAAATGCCGACATTGTTATGTTAAGTAATCCAAGGCGGACAAGACATTAATGAAAGCAAATTGCGATCTCGGCCCCTTTTACACTTTCACGGATTGCTACATGGATGACCACAGATCGTCATCCGTGGTGTTCCGACATGCAAAATATCGATTTTCCTCCAATGCCGGTGTGAATACGATCCCAACTGGGTGTCTACACGGACAAGTATACACGGACAAGTACGGTGCCTACACGGACAGACAAGGAATGAACACGGACCACAGCGGAAACGACTACGGAGCCAAGGAAAAGCACGGATGCAACTGGGTCCCTTCACACGGTCCTATATACTCGGATATCCCCAAAATGTTGACAGATGACTTTTGCTTTTGCTTTTGATCTTACTTGTTCATTCTCGGCTTGCCTCCAGAGCTAAGTAAAGCAAGCACACCAGATAATCTGCAGCAGCATAGGCCTACATACTTAATTCTCTGCTTGTCGACACCATAAAGGCAAATCTCTTTTGTTGCAAACTCTCAATTTCCTGGAAAATCATGACATAAACAAAGCAAAAAACAAACAAATAAACAAATCAAAACACACACACACACACACACACACACACACACACACACACAAAGTACCAGCAAGGAGATGTGTGGGTGTGTTCCTTCAGCTTCTCAGTACGAACAGTGGGGTTGATGGCTGTACTGATGGGGGAAGATGTGAGCAAATTTCATAGACTTAGAGCTTGTTTCGGCAAAATACACGAAATTTTCATCCCAGATGGAGCCAATGCTAATTATACGGACATCCCGATGTCCCGGAATGATTACGGAGTCAGCACGGAGTATAGCCGGTGCCCATGGCACAAGGAAGGACTACGGAGGCAACACGGAGTTAGACGGTGTCAACAAGGAAGAGTTCGTATTGATTTTCATCCGTGATGTCCGGGATGAAATATCAAGCAAGCTTGATTTTTTCCGCGGACATGTCGGATGATCAAGGATAATGCCGGATGACTTTATGGAGTCAACACGTTCATGCCGGAAACAGTATACGGATGATCCCGAATCGACGATCTGTGGTTATCCGTGATGCGATCAGTGAAAGTGTAAAAGGGGCTTTACAAATGTTATTTGTAGCGGGAGACAAATAATATTGAAGAAAACTCACACGTCGACCTTAACCCCCTCTACTTAATATTCTCTTACCTTTTATTATAAGCCAGTTCCACTTTGCGCATGAGCAGAAAAAAAAGACACGTTGGTTTTTACATTCACTGCTGGGATAAGCATCTGTGCATGATGTATTGTTATGTAATGATTAATCATGTAATCTTTATAATAAATGCCGCTTGCCAGCACATCCACCTGACAGCAAACGTGGTATTTGGCAATATCAATAGAAGGAGGTCGTTGATACATTCAATGCAAGATAATTAAATGGATGCTTTCACAAAAATGGGCGGATCATTCTGGTCATCTGGTGTATGCAAGTAGTGAGTCTGAAGTCCATTCTTTGTTTGAGCAGTGAATACCACAAATCGTTCCGTAAAGTTTAAGCATTCTGCTTTATGTCGCTCTGAAAACGAGTGTAGTGTCCGCGACTGAGAAAAACAAAACAAAACAAAGGTCATTCCGATTAATGCATGTGACCATGAGGCGGCATTGAGCTAACTCCGAACTGGCTCATTCTCTGCCTCTTTCCCTTCGCTCACCAGCTAGTCACCACACAGCGAGAGGACCTTGTCAAAAGGCTATCCACCACCCTGGTCCGTGACCTCAAATACAAACACACGCGCCTCAAATACAAAAACAACAACAACCGTGACTCATGTGCCGACGACGGAGACAATACGGTCGCTATACCAGGCTACGGATAGACACCGTCTTCTCGTGAGCGTTTTCGGTTTTCTATAGCGCCTAAGTGATAGGTCAGCATTCCATCATATTCTGTGTGTTCTTAGCTTTCCATCGATATCTAAAACTTGTCATTTACATTGAGCTTCCTCAATGAAACCCTTCCATTATTCCATGTTTTATAGTACAAGCTGTGTCATGACTGCGAGAGTTGGCCAATAGGCCCTACATGTATGGGAAACGGGGAATTTACCTTCCCACCGAAGCGAAGTGTCCGCGCGCAGCACGACCCCCTTGACGTTGCACTTGCAGTTTGTAGTTCAGACGAGGAGGTAACAAGGAGGTACTACATTATATTCTTGGTTCAGAGCAAAGGAGTAGAGTAAGAGTGCGAGGTGAGAAATTCATTGCAATCGATACACTGCTTGTCGAGAGATATATGCCGTGGTTATGCCGTCTCTGTACATCGAATTATTATATCTGAAGAGGAAACAAACATGCTGTAGGCTCAGTCCCGCCTTTATTCTTCCTTATCCCCCATTAGCAGCGATGAAAAACCGAGTACCGTTCTTTCAGTGTTTTTTTTATAAACCACGCAATAAGACACACGAATACCCTCCGATATTTTTTAATCACTGAACCATTTGATTTGTTTTTTCTCGAAATACCCACATGCGTGGTATTGGCTCAAACCAGATTGTAACGTAAAAAGCAAAAAAGAATACTCATCAAAAATTTTTTTATTTTATAAAGCTTTTGCATTTTTCTTTTGCATTTTTAATACCGTCTTCCTGTTGTTTTGCTGGTTGGTAAACGTTGGCGTGTACCGCGTCATAAAATAGAGTAAAACCGAAATAATATTCATGAAATCATTGCGTTCCCGCCGGGTAACAATAGCGTGAAACAGCTAGGTTGAATAACGCATGCTAATCTACTTGCGCCGATCGTCAGAAAATAGATGTGTTCAGACGAGGGCAGTTTTGGTCGGAGGAAGCTTGGTCGGAGCAAGGTTTAAGAGTTGGAGTTCCAACTGGCTGTAATATAACAGTTGTCAGATTTCCATTGATGTACAAAAAAAATTTCACACGTGCATTGGTTTTGTGCCTTTGATAATCGATGTTCGAAGCCGCCGTCTTGCTGAGCATTCTGAAGAATCATTTTGAACGTTGATATAATATTGGCCATATTTTGCTTATTTATTTATTAAATGAAATGAAATTTCACTTAATGATAAAGCATGTAAAACAAAAATCAATCCCGCGCAGAAATTTGTGCAAAAGTGTAAATCAGAGCTGTATCATGTGAAAATGTTTAATACTGTACCATCCTGGAAAGCCGGTTTTATCACTTTTCTGCTTAATTCCAACTAATAAACCTGACCTGGATTAATCTTCAAATGTAATTCTTTATTGATAGATATATCAGATTAGTGCTCGGGTATGCCCAGTCGAGTAATTTTCATCTTTATTTCAGCATTTTTTTGCGCAATTTCTATTCGCACATCCTCGTGTCTGTACCACCTACCTTGTATAAGAAGGGATAGCGAAAAGTAATTACCATCACAAAGACATAATCTTCCTTAGACAGTGACTGGTGATTATGCAATGAGACACGAGTCAATTGTCTTCCTATCTGCGTGGCAGATCCTGTTTGGCACATGCTTCAAATATTTTTGAGCGGCGGCATCGAACATCTAGCAAAGGAAATAAGACAGTTGTGACTCCATTCTCTTGAACCTCCTTTAGTCAAGGCGCTGTTCAGTAATGAATTAATGCTTAGGAGAGAATGAGGGAAAACTCTTGGGCGTCTTTTCCCTTTTATCCAGGCTGATTTTACAGTGTTGAGGTAAAGATCCGATCTACAATGGGTGATGTGCACGCAAGGCAAAAGAAACAAACCTGTCTAAATTCCAGATATATATATATATTTTTTTTTTTGGGGGGGGGGGTTACCAATCACCTGTAGGCATCCGGTTACCATGGTAACCATGCACAATATCATAACTTACAATGAATCCCACTGTATTGCTGACATCTCTAGCAACGTGCACATTTATAGTTTTATGCAGTTTTGATGAATTCTTCATGAAATAAATGCAAAAACTGTGATAAGTTTGTCATTTTCAGTGCCCCAATAGCGACAAGCGACACCGACCCTAGTCTTAATTTCTAGTCGTCTTTATTTCGTCTTTATTTCTCTGAATTGCAGCTTGTGTATTGTGCAGAAGCCCGCTATATTACGCTAAGCCGAGTGAGAGCGCATACCCAGTGATTGCGACAAAAAACGGTTCTGGCGTCGCAATCACTGGGTATGCGCTCTCACTCGGCTTGCTTTAACTCGGAGAAATAAAGACGAAATAAAAACGTCTAGAAACTACACTACACCGCGATAGCTTGGCGTGAAAAGTTAGTTTGCAGGCAAAAACCCTTGTTTGTCGCCTAAAAAGTCTGTATGGGCTAAGACTACTACACGCACCACTGGCGTTGGGGCCTGTGCAGTGCTAGTGGTACGTGTAGTAGTCTTAGCGCGCGCAGACTCTTTCTCAAAGAATAAGGTCTTGTCGCAACTAAAGTGGCCTGTAAAATTCTATTGATACCACAATTTGGAATCACATACTACCTAGGGGTGTTCCAGAGGGTCAAGCCGACCACCCCATGCAGTCAAACCTTTTCTGCGGGGTGGGTTGAACGAAGTCATTTTTTCTGGGTCCCTGCGCCTTGACTACTTGGTCGGAGTAACTTCGGAGGAAAGGTCGGAATAGTGCCCGTCTGAACAAGGTCGTGGTAACTTCCTGCGGTCGGAGGAACTTACCACGACCTCTTCTTCCGACCAAGATACTCCTGAGTTTTCTTAGGAGTATCTCGCTACCACGACTAGCCGGTCGGAGTAAATTGCCCGTGCGGACAAGCCCTCGGAGTATCTCTGAACTTACATACCTTACGATCTAGGTAAAACTTCCGGGATCAAATCGCAATGTTGACATTTTGCGAGTACACGTGCGCGTGTAGTGCAATTCTAACCTAGTCGATCGTGACGAAGAAGCTTAGAAATTTCCATCAACGAATATTGAGAAGGAAGACAAATGCCACTGGTAAAAAAAAAAAACAAAAACAGTCGTATGGTCGACGTGCGCGGCGCTACCACTTCCGGAAGTTTCACCGACCCTCCACGGTGATCCCCGCGAAGGCCGTGGTAAACTAGTCGGAGTTTCTTCCCACGACCGTCGTGTGGACACAGGGTCGTGGTAAGATAAGTATAAATTGTAATTATAATTGCTGCGACATAAAATTTTACTCTGACTAGAAATACGTCTTAACATGGCTAATGTAACAGACGCATTTGTAATAGATCTGATTTATTCATTACCATTTAACACTACGTTTTACCAATGATTTTTTTTTTCCAGAATGATCTGTGATGAGGTAGAGATATGCGTAAAAAGGATCATGAAAACACCCTGTCGCGTATCTTTCAATCAATATGCGAAGAGATTATTGAGGAAAAAAAAAACCGAGAAACGCATTTTCAACCCCTTCTGGCGTGTGCATCACACAATGTTACAGCTGAAATAATTCATGTAATTATCGCAATCACGCTGATATTGAATTGAGGTATAGGATCATGAATTCAACCTGTCGCGTATCTTTCATGAGGACATGAACAAAATGCGAAGAAATTTTCTGAAGAAAAATAACCCATATTCAACCCCTTCTGCCGCATACATCATACAAGATTGTAGCCAAAATAATTCATGATATCATTACAATCCTGCTGGGCACCAAGAGCGCAAAAAAAAAAAAAAAGAGAGAAAAATACCTCCAGCAAGTTGAAAAGCGCATGTATACTTGCACTGCTGTTTAGAAAAAAAAATCACAGACGCATATTATACAATCTGAATTTGTTCATCATCACTTTACACAGTATTTCACAAACGAAAATGTTCATTCTTTCTGAATAGTTCAATACACATATAAGGAAGAATATAGGTATAGAAAGCATCACGAATATTACCTATAATGCATGCGTACTTTTTATAGAACGCATAGTGTACAACTTACGGTGTATTCGAAGAGATTTTCGGAAGAAAAATAAATAACGGATTAATATTTTCAACCCTTCTTTTCTCTGCTTCTTTTTCGTATCAATTCACAAAAATGGTTCTTTTTTGTTCTATCTGAATCGTATCAGTGATCTATTCTCGTGTAATAACAACGCACAGAATTGTCATGGTAGGTTTGATTGGTTGGTGCGACTCTGAGCTTGCCATTGTGGGAAGTGGTTCGTGATTTATGTATGCCCCCCCCCCCCCCCACTCTGCTTGGGTGTATAAGCTCTTCATGCAGTTTCAGAGCGGCATCATCCATTCTAAGCTTGCCCGACATCATAATGATGGGATTACGTTCATATGTTTAGACCATGAGAATGGTCAGTCATTTCGCATTATAATACATGGTGAAACCGTCTATGAGCTCCTTGTTTTGCATTGACTGCATAACCACACATTTCTGTTGATATTGCTATATTCTACGCATAAAGGACGTCATCACCTTAACATACATGTGGATTTAGCGAATGTGGCAATATCAGTTAGTATAACACACAGCGAAAGTTTGAGGATAATTGGACAATCCGTTTAGAAGCTAACATTTTTTTGAAGTTTCAGTGCCACCATCGGTGGATGAGAAGACAACTTCGCTTTGTGATGCCACATGTGAACAACAATACAAAAAAAAAAAAAATGTAGAGAAAATTTAACATTTCATTTTCACGTTGCTCACAAGAGTGCACTTATCTTGCCTCTTCAATATAAGGCAGGAGGGAATAATATTACCCTTAACATACGTACTTCAATTACTTGACGAGGAAATGTGTACTATTTTTTTTTCAAAAAAAATAAATTTTGTGGAATTCTCTTTTTATTTTCTTTATATCCACATAGCTCTACGCATGTGACATCGCTGTTTTGTCATTCAGCAGTGACTCAGAAACTTTAAGAATTTTTGGCTCTTTAGGGTTTGAGAGATTGGTGATTAGTAATCTTTTCGTTTTATTACCATCCCCCCGCCCCCACCCCCCGCTCGAAAGAAAAGGCCGAGGGTCAATGCATTGTTTCCCAACCCCCTTAGAAAACATGTTAACCTCTCTAAGAATGCAGAAGTTGTTCTATTAGGTCTGATTTAGTGGAGGATATAATAATGGTGTACTCTCTCCGAGTATGATCTGTTTTGGCAACCTTGTATAAGTTTAGTCAATCTCCAGAAACCACTTACTGATTAACGATTGCATCTCTTTGTCTCCTGCGTAAAAAAAAAAACGTAATTGTCTTGGAGTGAAGATGCAGTTATTAAATGCATCATGCTACAAGAAGAGACATAAATAAGAAACATGTTTATTAGTTGAGCAGGCATGAAATGGATTGATGCTTGACTTGGTCAAAAGTGTACCTTTGGAAAGAATTCAGTAGAATTGTTCAAGCTGGTAAGCATATATTTTTCATATGATTTTATTGTCCTAAAATGCAAAATGATCTTGAAATGACAAAATGGTCTTTTGATTGCAATGCAAGCATCCTTTAGAGCTTCAAGTGTTTCTTGTTTCTTTTCAGGTACCTTGTTCCACTATGGCTCTTGAAACCATTCTTCAGAAGCTTGATGAGGAAAACATTGCCTTTGTCAGATTTGAACAGACTGATGTGTATGGAGTTGCCCGTTCAAAGACAATTCCAGCACGTCATTTTGCAGAAAAGGCATCTGGAGGACTGAACTTTTATCTTGGACACTTGGGTTATGATCCTCAGGCAGGGTTTGTGCCAGACAGTGCATACACTGCTGCCGCAGGTCACTGTGATGCGGTATGTTTTCCCGATTTCAGTACATTCCAGGTCATCCCATGGAGCAAGAGGACTGCACGCATTCTCATCGAGCCCACCTTCCATGGTAAGCTGGTGGAGGCACACCCAAGAGTGGTGGCTCGAAGGCAGCTGGACAAGCTGAGTGCCATGGGGTTTTCGCTTCTGTCAGCTCATGAGCATGAGTTCTACCTCGTTGACAAAGCAACTCGTAAAACTGTGAATGATGACGTGAACATCAGATCGACAATCCGTCTGGCTGCATATGAGGATGTCATTCACACCATAATGGACGGGATGGTAGTAGCGGGGGTCGATGTGGAATGTGCAGAGACGGAGTACGGACCTGGTCAGACAGAAATTTCGTACAAGCCAGCGTTTGGGATCCGAGCAGCTGACAATGCACACACCTTCAAGACAGGTATCAAAGAGATGGCACTCAAGAATGGGTATATGGCAACGTTCATGTCTAAACCATTTCCAGACAAGAGCGGCAGTGCTTGTCACTTCTGTCACTCTTTGTGGGATGCTGAAGGTAAGGTACCACTTCTTTATGATGCTGGTAGTCCTACAGGATTGTCCGAGGTAGGCCAGTATTGGTTAGCCGGTTTGTTGGAACACACCCCCGCCATATGTGTGCTGATGGCACCCACCGTAAACTGCCTGAAGCGGTTTTTACCATACTCGTTTGCTCCATATAATGCCACCTGGGGGAACGATAACCGGAGTACAGCTGTGAGAATAAAGGTCAATGGAAGAAAGGGGACGTACCTGGAGAATCGTCTCGGCGCAAGTGGCTGCAACCCCTATCTATCTCTTGCTGCCACAGTTGCTGCAGGACTGGACGGCATCCAGAGGAGACTGCCCCTACCGCCATGTGTGGCTCCATCAGACTCCGCCTACGATCCAGCCTGCGTGCCGGCTGGTACCAAACAAGTGCCTTGTAACATGAAGGAGGCCATGAGGGCGCTGCATGACGATGACATCATCCGATCAGCACTGGGTGAGGAGTTCATTGAGTGCTTCCTGGCTGCCAAGAGGCATGAATTGTCCTTGGAGGAGAAAAATGAAGCGGGCTGGGAGCAAAAGATGTTTTTTGAATATATGTAATTCAACTGATATTCAAGTGTAGTGAAGGCCGGTACAATTTCAGGGATACGAAGAAGTCTCCGGTCAGTCTCACTGATAAGCTGTCATTCTTTTGATGGCTACATTCCTTGCACATAAATTTGTCTGTGTCAAACGTGCAAAAGTCAATTTTCAATCAAATCAGACCAAAGATAATATTTCAGATTAAACGCATTATTTCTGCAGAAGTCGAATGACCAAATTAAATGCAGACTTAGTCATTAGCAACTGAGTTCAATCTCAGATTAAACAGATATGATTATGCAATGATAGACATTTTAGCAGGATAGAAATATTTGCAGTTTTTTGTGAACATTTCTGTGGGGAAAATGAGCTACAAATTGGTTTAGTCAGTAGGATCCAGACCTTTGGGCCATTAAGGTAACCGTGCATGTGGTGACCATATTGATAATACACCTTTTGCCTTGTTTTGTTTTCATGGCCATGTGATTATCAGGTCTTGTACTTTCTAATGTGTCAATATCAGTAATTGATACCTCTGTCCGCATGGGTGCTCTTGATACTGTACTGTGCGAAAATACACCAGATGGTGGACTGCACTTATTCAGAAGAAGAGAAGGAGGAGGAGGTCATTTGGCACACAAAGTGTGTTCATTATATATATACATACATTTGTACTGTATAAAAAAAAATCTACTACCAGTGGAACCTATACTAGATGCGAAATTTACATAATATTGTATTTTTCATTCGTGTGATATTCTATTCTATATCATTCTTTCATGCTAATCCTGTAATCCGCATTCTGTATGAGTCTATATAGCAAGAGTGGATTTTGAGGTATCATGTGAATACAGTGTGCTTGTTCACTCAAAGACAAGGTAGACACTTCCCAAACATATTTGAATTGCGTTGCATTAAAGCATTAAAATATATATACCTGATGTAGGCACCTATGGATTTGATATACCGCGTATGCAAGTACAGTATATGTCAAAAAAAAAAATTACAACCTGACCTTCCGCAATGATAACTTAAAAAATAGTGAATCAGTCCTTATACAATTTCAGGGTACGAAACTACAACTCCTTGCCCACATCTTCCAGAAAATCCCATTCGATTTGCATTCAGTGGTCAAAGAGAAATGAGGAATTTTGTAGAGCATGTGAAGAATCTCTTCCCTCCAAGTTCTGTCTATTGTGTTCACACACAAGAGGATCCAAGTGCTATGACTTGGAAAAATCAGACTCATGACATGCTTTACAAAAATCCACATAAAGACAAATATTTGCAGAGGTTACATAAAATAAGTGTGCGTAACAACTCGTGCTTGTCACTGAGAATTTAATGCACAATCACGTTACGCGTTGCTGAACTCTTTTGCCTTTGGCATTGCCAAGGCATTGCCAACTTTTACAAACTTAATCTCCGCAATGATAACTTAAAAAATAGTGAATCAGTCCTTATACAATTTCAGGGTACGAAACTACAACTCATTGCCCACATCTTCCAGAAAATCCCATTCGATTTGCATTCAGTGGTCAAGGAGAAATGAGGAATTTTGTAGAGCATGTTAAGAATCTCTTCCCTCCAAGTTCTGTCTATTGTGTTCACACACAAGAGGATCCAAGTGCTATGACTTGGAAAAATCAGACTCATGACATGCTTTACAAAAATCCACATTTCTCTATGACCACTTAACCAAATTGAATGGCGTTTTCTACAAAATAGAGCTAAGATGTAATATTTTAAACCATGAAGTAGCATTTAGACAATTTAATCATATTGGGTGTTGGAAATGCGAAAATTTGATTGTAATTTTTTGGGGGACATACTGTGCAGTATGTCCCCCAAAAAATTAGAATCAGATTTTCGCATTGATAACACCCAATATGATAAATCTGTCTAAATGCTACTTCAGAGTCTTAGCTCTATTTTGCAGAAAACCCCATTCAATTTGGGTAAGCGGACACAGAGAAATGGGGATTTTTGTAAAGCATGTCATGAGTCTGATTCTTCCAATTTTAGCACTTCGATGCTCTTGTGTGTGAATACAATATAGACAGAACTTGGAGGAAAGAGATTTTTGACATCCTCCACAAAACTCCTCATTTCTCTTTGACCACTGAAGCAAATTGAATGGGTTTTTCTGTAAGATGTGGGCAATGAGTTATAATTTCATACCCTGGATTTATATTTAGATTGATTCACTATTTCTAAAGATATCCTTGCGGAGGGTCCCGTTGTAATTTTTTTGTTGGGACATACGGTATAATTTGCAAATTATATCCGTCTTGTGCTTTAAACTGAGGACTTGCCTTAAAGGGTGTTCAGTGGTAATTCCTCGCAGTTTTCCTGTGTTAGGATTCATTTTAGTATAGAGCAGGTTGATTTTTCATGTGTTTTTCTCTTTTTTTTTTGCTTAAGAGAGAGTAAAGATAATTCACTTTTTAGTGTAACATTAATGTTGTATAAATGATTGTAGATTTGCTATAAAGATTCTTGCCACAAACCACAAAACACCGTTTGCTCGACTACACTGTTGTATTATTTACGTGTAAAGCTGCATGAACCAATACAAATTGTGGGTTTTCTCATTACAGGTAATATTTGTTCCAACAAAAGACTATTACAGAGGTGGTGACACATCCATTATTTGATACAATGTAGTAGTGCCTACATGGTGATTCAACAATGATTTTCACTTAAATACACTGTAGGAAATTTTATGTATGTGACTTGTAACTTAATGTCATCATCACGTCTTCACAAAATACAGTTGGAGGCACAGCAGATTCACATTATTATAGATCGTATGCATTAGTTACGACATGTACCCTAAGCAGTACTGAATACTAGTATATAGGTAGTAGTGCTGAGCTTATGGAAACTAATTGAATTAAGGTATTATTGGAAACAAAAGAGACATATGATATCCAAAGAATTTGTTTTTGTAAAGAACACAGAAAAGCAGTGAAGAAATGTGGGAGTGCTTGCTTATCATCTCATTCTTCTTTTTTTCAGTATATTTCGTCAGTGCAATATATTGCACTTATCAAGTCCTTGAATCGAACACCGGCTTTGTCGTACCCCCGTCATCGTATCTAAATAGTGACTACGCACATGTTTTCGTTTTCTGCTCATCGTAACGGAAATGGCAGGATATGGGTTTGTTTGGGTTTTTTTAAAGTGAAAGAAAACCGCACATTTTCTTTTTAATCACCAGTCCTGAAGAAGGACTGTATAAATCCTCTGAATAAATCAGATGTCAGACTTGTCTCTTGAATGTACATGAATATTCATTGTTTTGTGATGTCAAATATTTGTAGTGCCAACCCATGTCACATTTTACCATTGGGTCAACAGATGATTATGCATATTCGGATTTGCTGGTCATTGAATGGATTTCGAATTGGGTGTAATACAAGTAGTATAAAGACAAATATTTGCAGAGGTTACATAAAATAAGTGTGCGTAACAACTCGTGCTTGTCACTGAGAATTTAATGCACAATCACGTTACGCGTTGCTGAACTCTTTTGCCTTTGGCATTGCCAAGGCATTGCCAACTTTAACAAACTTAATCTATGCAAGGTTCTATTTCATGACAGTGATTCGCATTCATAATGTATTGTAAATGCTGATCATAAGTGATAACAGAAGTTACGACTTGCGAAGTAGCGATATGACGCTGTCGGTGACAACAGCTGTCATGAAATCAGTAAATCTTTACCTCTGATATTTTTACCTGTGACATTTTGTCTTGTTACCGTTGTAATGGAGCAGAAAATTGCATATTGATGATTTGCATGTGAAGCCACTGTTTCAATATTTCGTTGATAAGAAGACACTACATGTATTTTGGATAAATGCTGGGATATAGTCTATTTTTCTAAAATAAAGTATGATTATCAGCTGCCATGGTGAATGGGATTTTACAGAGTGCCACTCTGTTTTCTTGATATATCAGTGAGGTGAGTTGGCTCAGGGCGGTGAGTTGGCTCAGTCGGTAGCGCGTCTGCCTCACGATCACGCGGCCCGGGTTCGAACCCGAGTCTGGACTGAGCAATGTTGTGTGTAAACATACCGTCCCCTCTAGCAAGAGGCAAAACACTCTGTCCCTCGGATAGGACATAAAATGGAGGTCCCGTGTATGAGAGAGTCACAGCTCATGCACGTAAAAGATCCCGCTTCATTCATTCATCGCAAAGAGCAGGGTGTCTAACCCGGTGAAGTGGTCCCACCCCACATCCAACTGGACCCCATGGAAGACCAGCTTATTGTAGCTGAATATGGGCTATCCAGCCATCTTCACAGATGGAAAATGAACAACATGAACAACAACAGTAGAATGTTAATAGAAAATGTTGAAAAAATGTTTCTTTGAATTGCATATATTTTGTCCTCTGATCATGATTAAAATTGAGTTGAATAAAACAAACGTTTAAAATGGAATTCCATGGAGGGTTTGTTATGTAGTCATATATCGCGATGTTTATTCAGGATTCGTAATTATTTTATGTCATTAACAAAATCATAGTAATCGCAAGAAGTAGGGCCTACATTTTACTAATGTAATTCATGTCAATATAAATTTTGAAATTACAAAAATCAATGTTATTTTCCAAGCTTCAAAATCGAAAGATTAACCACATTCGACTACAGACTAATTTTCAAGACGCCTCTGAGAAAACAAATCCACAAAAGCCAGCCACGTCGGAGCTGCATTTCTGTTTTGAATAGCACATAAGTTCTTTAATTTGAACATTCAATGGCAATACCCCCTAAAAAAGTAAGTGCTTTTTGTTTTCTTTTGTTTGTATGTTATTTTGCTTACTCGAATGCAAAGTACATGTATTGAGTGTATGTCAACGGGTGATACGAAGCTCTTAGTTGCCTACACACAATACTCAATCAGTCAGTGTCACTTTATATTTAGCAAGGTGAATAGAGGGTCATTATAGCTGTTGTACCTTCTAATGTTCACTGCGACATACAGTACATAATATGTATAACATTTTGTGTAATTACAAATCTTGTCCGTATGCCTTAAGCTGAATGACGAAGATAGACAACGTCCAGACAAGTTGTGTACAACAAATTTCGTTTATAAACCTTAAGATGACCAAACCACTAAAGTTCTTTGTGATATGAAAAGTTAGCCTATACCTACCAAAGGGACGGATCCAGAAATTCCGTAAAGGAGGGAGGGGGGCGCAAAGCAGTTTATTTACCACTTCCGGTTTTAGTCAGCTGACAAGCAAAAAAAAAAAAAAAAAAAAAAAGATATATATATATATATATATATATATATATATATATATATATATTGGGGCGCCCCCTCGTGGATCCGCCACTGCTAACAGTATCTAATTGTTACAATATGATTTAGTGCCAAATATTATTAGCTCACTTGAACCAAAAGGCTCGGCTATTCGATTGATCAGTCATTATCCGGCGTCCTTCATGCCTAAATTATACATTTTTAACCTCTTGTTTGAAAACCTCCTGACAGATTTTCACCAATGTCTGCAAGTAGCATCCCTATGAGGGTGATAGGATTTCACTAGGGCAGCGTGGTCAGAGCCGTCGAATCAAGATCTTCTTTTTTCTTTCTTTCTTTTTAGCAAATTTTCTCCAGTCAGAAGTGTATAGAGCTAAACTGATGTTATATTAATGAATAAGTAGATGGATAATTGTAGTTTAATGTTTGTTCCTGGCAGGAACAGGGTGCTCCTCATGGAGGACGGAAATCAGGGCCAAATTCTTACATTTTCATTTTCCTCAATTGATATTATGAGAAAGAAGATTAGTTTGTGTTTAGTTTCAAATTTGTTCTTGGCAGATTTCGGTTTCCCGGGGACGAGAAATTTGTCACATTGTCTATTGAGTTAACAGTCTGCAGGAAAGCGTTAAAGATGAACGTGTGATATTCAGATGAGCGCGAGACCGCCGGGTCACCATGGTTGGACAGAGTAAAGTGACGGTACGTGTAGGTGTACCAGCTCATTTTTTTTTTTTCGTCTTACAACGACAACCGAGTTTTCCAGCGTGCAATCATTCAGAGCGGTGTGTTGGGAGAAGATCTCCTTATCATGAGCGACGACGATATCGACGATATGGCAGAAGAATTCGTCGATTCACTGCAAATGACTTCGAAACCAACTACGATGATGACGAAACTTCCGACAACGAATCCACCCAAGGTCTTCAGTATTCATTGGCTTGGACCTAACGGTAGAAGACACCAGCAGGCCGGGGGCGGATCCCACCCTCCCTCCCCTCTTTTTTTAAGGTTAAGTCAGGCAAGGAGCCTGCAGATCGACGATACTGCTCCCGTTTTCAAGCGATTCAAACAAAATGTGGCACACAATGTTGACGTCAGGGAAATACATGTACTGTATGTCCCCCGAAAATTTACAATCGGATTTCTGCATTGATAACTTCCAATATGATCAAACTGTCTGAATGCTATTTCAGGGTCTAACAATATAACATCTTGCCTATATTTTGCAGAAAACCCCATTTGATTTGGTTGAGTAGTCACAGAGAAATGGGAATTGTTGTGAAGCATGTCGTTGTTGTGATTCTTCCAAGTTTAGCACTTGTATTCTCTTGGAAATGCATATCAATGTGTGAATTAACACAATGGACCGAACTTGGAGGAAAGGGATTCCTGACATGCTCAACACTGATCTTCATTTCTCTTTGACCACACAAGCAAATCAGATTGTATTTTCTGTAAGATGTGGGTAATTGGTTGTAGTTTCATATCCTGAAATTGTATTTGGATTGATTCACCATTTTTAAAGTTATTACGGACGGTCCCATTGTAACTTTTGGGACATATGGTATAGGCTTACAGCAAGTCAAATTTTCAACACCAGCCGAAAGTGTAATGTCACGGTACCAGAACATTATTGCCCACAATTATGGAATTCTTCTACAGTTGATGAGAATGATAATAATAATGATGATAATAATAATGATAATAATAATGTTTATAATAGCTTTTTGTACATAGCACGTTTTAGTCTTGTTAAGAATTTCGTACGGTTTATTGCCCCAGTCACTGGATACATTTTCCAACCAGCACTGACATTCCTCACGTCTCCACCCCCTGGGAAGCATTCCAACCAGTCGCTCTTAGAATAGTGTATGCCCTGAGCATTTCATTAAGTGGATCTTAAATATCTTACACGAAGTTAAAAGCTGAATTATCATCTCAATCAAAGCCACACCAACCCTATGAAAGGATGTACACTTCTCAGTTGTGTAGGACTAATTATACATGTAAACTTCACTGCTTCGTACTTTTTTTGCCAATTTTTGTAGTGGTGTTGGTTGCCGTTTCTTCTATCCTCCAACATGATAAGCTTTGTGATGTAATGTAAAACATTATTGTTGTATGGGAAAATGTAGATTGACCCTTTAAACTTTAAATCAAAGTGATGTTCTGAGTAAAATGTATGCGCCATTGGAAAAATTTTTAAACATTGAAATAAAATGGCGAAAGTTGTTTGTTATGTGAAGACAGATCTTGTCGATTAAAGAGTATGTATGCGCGTAGAGCACACTACAGAGTGGACTTGGCGTAATATAAATTCATATCTTTATACAGTATCATTATTATTTTAAAAAAAATCATACAACTGCATTTTCTTCTGGTTACGACCATTGAGGCATTTTTAAAATCGCTGCAAGGTACCTTATTCTCCTTTCTTTTGGATGATGGTTAGATGTTTAGCCAGTCGGGCGTTGTTATGATTAGTGTTATGATTAACTGAAAAAAATAAAAACTTTAACCAGCACCAGTCAACAGAAGCGTATTTCATCAAAAAGCTGTAGGGTCTACGTCTATTTGTCGTGTACAACTGTACTGGCAAATCTCGTCTGAGATGACGCATTTCATTGACTGACTGAGATAAAAAAAGAAAAAACGCAGTAAAATACATAACTTTATCAACACGAGTGATTTATAGATTTTTTCCACCCACAAAAAACGCAAAGAGCAAATAACTTGAGGGGAGGGAATCATCGGTGCAGGGGCGATCTTCAGCTGGAACTATTGTCCACCTCACGACCTGATACGGACTGGCATCCCTGCCAACTACGCGGGACAAAGTCCGTGCTATCTCGTGCCGTTATTCATTCTCTGCGCTCTCACTGACGCGTGACGTCAGTCTAAGGCACTGCATAGAATCTAGAAATTGTTAAATATTTGTACATTCAAATCCATACTGCGAATTTGTTGTAGTGTTCAAACAATTATTTGGTATGAATCGATATTGCGCAGTCATTCTGTGATGCTTTCGTTTGGGCACGTGCAGACTACTGCATTTCCTAAAGAAAGTGGCAAATTTATTTCATTCGTCACTTAGAAGGAGATACGGTTGTAACTTTCCATCTTTTGACATTACACCTATATCTCAAGTACTAAAGATCCAGAGCTCCTATCATCAGAGCATAAGGGATAATCACTACTACCAGCGCAGATTGGTTTCCGCGGGATAGGAGGATGGCATTTTTCTCACTTGTGGTCGTATTGTCCATTCTCGCTTATAGTTCTGCGCAGGTCGACATCCTAACCGACCTCGGAACCATTCGAGGAAGTCAAGATGATCTTAACGGTGAAACTATTAACGACTTTCGAGGAATTCCGTACGCCGAAGCGCCAGTAGGGGAAAGGCGATTTTTTTACCCAGTGCCAAAATCTTCATGGGGTGACACCGTTTTCAACGCGACCCAATATGGACCTTCGTGTCCACGGGTCTCGCCAAGCCCTGATCAGTATGCGACCATGGATGAAGATTGTCTCTTCTTGAACATTATTGTACCAGCAAATGCTGTCACACAAAATAGCGAGCTACCTGTTTTAGTATTCATTCCTGGGCAAGGGGGTGGTGCTGACTACGTAGGAAGCGAAATGGCCGTTAGAGGATCAGTAATTGTAGTCACCATCAACTATCGCTCCGAAGTTCTTGGTTACTTCAGCACCGGCGACGACTGCATACCAGGCAACTATGGATTATGGGATCAGCGCCTTGCCGTAGAGTGGGTGCGAGATAACATAGGTCCATTTGGCGGTAATGGCAGCAGTATCACCATCGTTGGACAGGGTAAAGGGGCCGTAGGTGTATCAGCCCAAATTCTTTCGCCTCGTAACGATAACCAAGTTTTCCAGCGTGCAATCATTCAGAGCGGTGTGTTGGAAGACGATCTTCACATCATGAGTGACGATGACGCTGAGGATCTGGCTGACGAGTTCGCCGATTCACTGCAGTGCAACTCCAGTGCGTGGGCGAGTCGACTCGATTGCCTGCGAAGTAAATCTTGGCAAGACATTGTTTCAAATAGCCCAGTGCCAGGATTCTTGCCTCGCATCGACGGCGACTTCTTGCCGGAACCTGTTGGCGAACTTATAGAAAGGGACGATATTTATCAGTACGATGTCATCTTCGGGTTCAACAGTGACGAAGGAGTCTTGTTATCGAATAATACAAATTTCCCTAACGTCACCAACGAAGAAGACGTGCGCCAAGTCCTGCTCGATATGTTCATTGATAAGTCCGACAATAGGGAAGATGCCACTTTGGGTTACGAGATGATCGATCTCATGTACGTCGATCCTGTCGTCGGTCTAACAAGTGAAGGAGCCGCTGAGAGACTTTTGTTAGCCGTTTACGGAGACGATAAACTTATCTCGAGATCTGTGAAGTATCTGAGACGTCATTCAGAGAGTCAGCAAGCCAACACGTACATGTACTTCTTCGACTATGTGGATTTTGACTACGTTAGATTAATCTCTGACCTCAGAACAGGTGCTGCTTCTGGGGAAGAGTTGTTCTACCTCTGGGATTTAGTTCTCGGTGAAAATACAACCCTTGATGCGGCAGATGCGCAGACCACCTCAATTCGAACGAACATGACTGGATATTGGACGAACTTCGTCAACACCGGGTATAGTATCTTAATGTCCAAATGATACAGTACATGGATTGCGTGAAATCGGCAATATTAGTAGAACGCATAAGTGAAGCTGCAGAAAAATCGTCTATAAGTATTTAAATTTCAATACTGCAATTTCTGGATGAGAAGGCTACAACATTTCGCGACGTCACGCATCTACAACGATATAAAGAAAATGTGTGTACAAAATATGTGGGAAGAATTTAACATATTTCAAATTTTCTAGCATTATGAAAAAGTGCTTCTCGTACGTATTTCAGAAAACGGTGAGACTATCACGAAGATGAAATTTGTACCTTTCATTAAAATCAAATTTTACTCTTCTTGTGAATCGTTGAAATGACAAACTGTTATAATCTCCTCATCCAGCGATAGTGACACGAAAATCTTTAAAAACACACACATAAAAAATTAAACGTATTGTCCGATCATCTCATACCTTAAATTTCACTGATGTATTCGATTGATATTGCTGCATTTAGCTCCATGTGTACTCAGTACATTATTTTGGTTTCATTTTCCTTTAACCATTTACAATTACATCATATCTCATATGACAAGACTGTATAGCAAGCACATGTTAATGTGATCGTCAAATTTGAGCTTGAACAAAAATTATTTCTATAATGTTGCAGAAAGGTTAAATGTCGGTATAGTACACACATACACACACACACACACACACACACACACCCATCAAGCACAACAGTGCATTATGTAAATACAGCACGCACGACATTAGAGAACCGTGGGAAACGGTAATTGTTTGGATATAAAGGTATTTACACGTTCAGTTTTTGTAATCATTATAGTCATTCATTATTTACTGTAGGTCTACTGATATTGTCTGGCACTATAACCAGTTCTATGTTTATGAGCATCGAGTTCTGCGGACGAATACTGTGAATAATCCTCAAGTTTTCCATAGAGAGATTGATAAGAGAGAAATATGCATGTATTCTGTGTTTTTATTTGAACAAGGAATCCTAATGAAGGCCCTGCCTCTCCGACACCATCGCCAATGTGGCCCCAGTTTGACGCGGCGAACGAGACGTATCTCTGGATCAAAAATGCCACTGAGATTGACGAACATCTGAAGGCGGGTTTCACCAAACTTTGGCTGGAATTTATTCCCGAACTCCTTACTCGGAACCAGCCGGAGACATGCAGCGCAGA
This sequence comes from Diadema antillarum, assembly GCF_040938485.1. Lineage (NCBI taxonomy): Eukaryota > Metazoa > Echinodermata > Echinoidea > Diadematoida > Diadematidae > Diadema > Diadema antillarum. Next base: position 2,432,440 of record NW_027271431.1, read on the forward strand.
AGCACCCGTCCCTGACATCCTGACAGGAAACGACCGAGACAATGTCGACGAGTTCATTGTTGTTAGCGTAACTGATTCTGAAGACACTACGCTGGGACAGGTTCGAGGAACCGTGCGCACAGCTGATGAAGGGGTCGGTGGACGACGCATTGCCAGCTTCTTAGGTTTGCCATACGCAGAGCCACCCATTGGTGACCTCCGCTTCAGGAATTCCAGGATCCTTGAGGACTGGGGAGAAAATACATTCCGCAATGCGACAGAGTATCCGGCAATTTGTGTACAAGGTGGTGGACTTGGCCAACCGCCACTAGCACCAGTAACCGAGAGTGAAGATTGTCTGTTCTTAAATATCTATGCACCTGTTATAGAGCCGGACTCATTACCTCTTCCAGTTATTGTTTATCTGCATTCTGGTTTGTACACATCAGGTAACGGTGTGACATACGATGGTTCAACACTCGCCTCGTATGCTAATGCAGTCATTGTTCCACTTAACTACCGTCTGGGTCCTCTTGGATGGTTGAGCACACTTGATGAGGAGTGTCCTGGTAACTTTGGACTGATAGACGTTGTCACGGCTCTGCAATGGATTCAGCAATACATCAGCAGTTTCGGAGGAGACCCCAACAGCGTGACAGTGTTTGGAATGGGTACTGGTGCACAGCTCGGCCATCTTATATCTCTGAATGGTCTTAATGATGGACTGATGCACAAGATCATTGCACTTGGGGATTCAGTACTTTCTCCGCCTATTCTTAGGGCATCGACAAAGAATCCTCTAGAGTTAGCTGAGGAACTGGCGCAGAATGTGGAATGTCCCGTGACCACCACACGCGCCCTCGTAGAGTGTCTCAGGAGCAAACCCGCTGAGGAAGTGCAACGAGCATCATTCGGCCAGCAAGGTCTTTTCGAATCGAATTTGTTCCCAGTTGTGGATGGGATAGTCCTGAAAAATACATCCGACAAGATTCTCCAGTCTGGTGATTTCGAAACTATTCCTCTTCTCGTCGGGGCTACAGAGATGGACAACACTATCTTTACAAGCGTTTATTCCCCCACAGGGTGCCCCAACGATGCGATAGCTACCCGTATTCTCGAAGATGTTGTTGAAAGTATCTACGACGGTCAACCAGAGGTCGTCTCTTTATTGGACATGTTTTACCTGACGAGCGACCTGTCTCCGGCTGTGACCTACGACGAGTGCAAGATCGGTCACCAGGTCAGCGAGCTGCTAAGCGATATGTGGTTAAACGTGCCGTTTTTTGAGACTGCAAGACTCCTAAAACAGGCTGATAATAAGGATATGTATGTCTATTTCTTAGGCTTCCGACCGAGTGATCATCTCTACTCTGCCTTCTTACCTCCGTGGGTGGAGCTTACATTCGGTGACGACGTTCCCTATGCATTCGGCTGGCCATATGATAAGACAATTACGGAGAGTGTCGGAATGTGCTTCAGCGTGGCCGATAGGGTGGTCAGCATTAATTTTATGGAAATGATATCTTCCTTTGCTCGAACAGGGTATGTATAGATACACATTTTTAAATTTCATTGATTTTGTATATATCCCTCATATGATTGTGATACTAATTGTGATAACATCGTTGATTGTAATATGGGTTTTTCCGTTCACTTTCGTCAAAATTTCATTCTGTCTAAAGATGTCATTTCATTTCAATGATATCGAATGATCACACAGATCAACATTCATATAGTTCATACAATTTGATTTTGTTTAGGATGCAATTTCTGACGAAGGTTAAAAAATCATTAACAATCATTCATGGCAATTTGGGTATTGTTTTCCGTTGCTGCTTATATGGTACTTTCTACCTTTCTGTTAAAATATTTAAGGCAAACACTCTAAAAGTGCCTGAGTCGGACCTTTCCTTATATCAAATTATAAGGAACCCACTTTTCTATACAAAACTAAGGAAGTAATGCAATACACTCCTGTATCTAGTGAGGGGTTTGATAAGTCACCTGTTTATAAATCATAATTTTATGACCATCAATTGTTAATTTTTGTTCGGCCCTGTGCCACTGTCATCCGTTTGGATTTTGAATATTAGACTGCCCTTCCTGACTGTCTAAAAGGCAGGCTTTATTTAATTGAAGAAGATGCATCCCTCTGGTACATAACTGCATGCCCATGTGATCATGAGCAGGAATCCCTAAAGTTATCTAAATGCGCAAATCAAATAAAAGATTCTATACAAAATGCTTAACACAAACACAATCAAAAAGATACATGAAAGGAGAATGCTTGTGAAAATATCATGCTAAAAGTATTTATGCTCATAGAAACGTTATAACAATATTTTGTCGTTTCAAATTGTGAATACATTTATTTCTCATTCACTTTGCATCGTAATAGTGTTCCCCAGACAGTTCTTCCTGAAGTGAGGCAGTGGGATCCCTTCGACCCAGCCTCGTACAACGCCCTTATCTTGGACGTTTGCCCCTACCAGGAGCCCCTACCCAGAGGAGCAGAGAAAGACATCTTCTGGAACACCATCATCGCTGGCTTAAGCAACTTCGACGCCTACAATGATGACGATCCTCCTATCACGACAACGGTTGAGACTTCGACGCCCAGTCCGTCCACGGTTTCCAGTTTCATTGGCTTGGACGTAACTGTGGAAGAGGCCGGCCGGATTATCGGTGGTTTAATAATCGCTCTCGTTGTGTTAGGAGGACTGATCCTTACTGCAATCTTGATAATGTGCGTCTCCTCTTGTTGTCGATCCAATACTTCAAACAAGCCTGTGTAATCACGTGGTCATGACGTGACTACACCATCCCAATCGACAGGGCCATGAGATGCCAGGGACTTCGACCTTCCTCGGTATATAGAATTAATTCAGATCTAATTAAAGGGGAAATCCAGTCCAAATATAAGTTAGTCTGATATGAAAGAGTGAAATATTACAAGTTCAACAGTATAATTTTGATCGAAATCTTATGAAAGATAAGGAAGTTATGACATTTTTAAGTTTCGCTATTTTGGGGGGAAACAGTTCTTGAACAGTCATTATGAATATGCAAGTCGCAAAGTGAGCATTTCATTCCTTCACAACTTACCATATACTAGTTTGTACATAAAAATTTTTGAAATTTCCAGCTTTTCATTCAAACGCAATTATGCCCGAGGCTCAAATCCTTGTGTATCAAACTAATTACTATTCTGAAGTTATTCAACCAGAAATAACATCATGTTTCAGACTTCAGGGACAGAAACATTTAATATTTGTCATTGTTTGTACACGATCAATGGAAAATTCTGAGGGTATGACATGGTTAGCTCACCTTTTGCATATTCATATCCACTGTACAAGAACTGTGTCGCAAAAATTAGCAAAACTTCAAAATGTCATTATAACTTCCTTATTTTTCTTCCGATTTCAGTCAATCTTTTACCGTTGAACTCATAAGATTTTACTCTTTTTAACCAGACTAACCTATATTTGGACTGGATTTCCTCTTTAAGGAGTATAGTCGTAGGTCATCGCCATTGTCTCGGTGTAGCTATACCTTTCTGTTACAAAGCTGATGTTGTGATAACTTGGGATCATATAATTCATTCTATATGCCATGAAGTAAAGTTCACGACATTTCATGATTGTCTTAGCATAATAAGTGTCTATTTTGTTAGGTCTTGGCCTTGTGGGCAGAGTATATAGCGGCACCAAAGATTACTCGTATATAGAAATTAACAAACTTCAGTCATCTCCTATGAATATCGTATTAAGGCTATAAAAACATGCTACGGTAGGATGGAAACTATCCATGCCCGCCTGTCTGGGACTCATCATGAGTGACATTAATGCTTACATTTTGTTGTGTCTTATGTCGAACTGCCACCACTCGATTTTCACCCATCTTCCAGTCGTTCATTTATAGTGACACTATTTGTCCTCTCAAAAGTGCCTTGCTGAGATACCTATCTCGCAATGTTTTGTTGACGAAGCCGTAAGGGTTTATTCGAAAGTGTTTCTCATAAACTATACATACTATAGGCTAGCCCGACCAGACGCTGATTATACAGTGACTGGGTTGTGTATAGTTACATATAGGCCTGTATATACTGTCACTAATGAATGTATGGTATAAGGTTTAATAGAAGCATAATCAGGTACTTATTTTTGTCTTTTTTCATTAGAATGAAGTCTCCAGATATTGCTAAATTCAAGCGTAGAAAGGGAGAAAACGTCTGTAACAACATCTAGCATTAGCTGTGCAAACTTTACACAGCTGTTCTCTCCTAGAGAATCCAGTTCTTCCATAATCATTTGTCATTGTTTGTAAGTCAACTTGCTGAACATTTTCACTATCGTAACAAGTATGCAACTAAATGTTTTAAAAAAAATCTCGGAAACAGCATAAATAAGCATAATCAACAAGCTGCAATCAAACAAACAAAAATGCATATTACAGGAAAAGTAAACAGATTTAAGATATCAAAGGTTAATAGTTTATGTCTAGGTTGTCTCCTTAAAAAATATTGCAATTCTGTTTGCAGATTATCGTACTGAAAACTCTTTTGTAACTTAAGAACGTGTGGATTTAAATGTACTTGCTGCATTTCATTGCGATCTGCTTTGTTGTAGGTTGGGAATTTTTTCGTTTGGGGTATTTATCAGTTGCGCTATGGATGATGTGTGTAAAAGAGTTGTGAAACAGCTTATAGTGTAGATAGTCCATGATAAGAGCTCTGTACCAATGTGATTATTGTATTTTATTGTATTGTTTCTTCTCCGATAGAAGTCATGTATCTTCAGGATATAATATTGATATATAATGCAATTTTCTTTTATATAAATTGACATCATAATGTTACCCCAATAGCGCCAAAAACTGCACATTCAATTTCTTTTTACCTCAATCTTAACGTCATTTTAAACATCCATCCAAGGCATATTTCAGGGTCTATATACGATGTGTAATATCTTCATAGGCATTATTGTTTGTCCTCTGTGCACTGTGCTCGGTGCGAAGGTACAACACAAAGTGCGGTGATCATGCTTGATGATTACTAATGTAGCAACCATTGTGTATGAAAATTGTAGTGAAACAGTGCGTAATGATCAAATATTACGAATGATAATAGTGTTCCTAGTGTCCCTTTCTCAGTGATAACACATTGTAGTAAAACTGTTTAATGCTTAAAAAGACGTGTATATTATGTATATACATGATGTATATATATATATGTGTGTGTGTGTGTGTTTTATATGTATATATATATATGTATATATAATTATATATATATATATAAATACAGCGTGTATATGCATTTCGGTCTTATAGTAATAACAGAAAATGGAATGATAGCAAGTGGTAGAAAATAAAAAGTTGATTTATATTTTTTTTTTCCTCCTTCGATATGTCTCCTAAAGAGAAATAAACAATGAAAATCATTAATGGAGCTTCATTGCAGATTAGCAGATTAGCACTTTTATCAGGATATCTCTCGCTTCCGCAACTGCACAAAAATGCTAAACGCACGCAAGCACACACTCACACCCATAACTGAATATATATATATATATATATATACATATATAATGGGATGGTGCTGATGCTCGTACCTTACGCCTCCGTCATCTTGGGAAGAATTATAATCGAGACAACAGCCGGCATCCTGCAACATTTTTTGTCCTCACTTGTCTCGATTATATATATATATATATATATATATATATATATATATATATATATATATATACATTTATATAGATATACATATATATATGCAATATGTATATGAAGAGCTTCCAACCATAGTTTGAGGTGCTAAATCCATTGAAAATGATGGATTTAACGCCTTTTCGAAGCAGGCTCTTCATATAAATTGTGACAATGAAAACAGTAGTTGTTGAACGATCCCAGTTGGGTATCATGGGAACGTTCGACTTTAGAAGGTCTTTCTCAGCTTTATTGTCTGTTTACATACAAACACGGATGGAATTTTATCTTGGGAATAACAAACCATATGGTATACATGAACATAATAAATTGAGTGTAATTTCAGTATTTGCATTCAGGGCATACTTGGCAACACATATTTTTCGCAATTACAAGACATAAAACGTGAAAAATAGTTATTGTATATGATCATACATGTATATGGATAAACAGACAAAGCTGAGGAAGACCCATAATCAAGGTCGAAAGTTCCGATTGCTTCTCCACCTGACATCTATTGTCTTCATTGTCACATCATTCTTCCCAAGATGACAATAGCGTTTTGAAAAAATATCAGAATCATATACCACTTTATTTCATAATTTATATTTAAATACAGTATATAAATGATACGATATAGGTAAAGTATATATAGCATCTTCATCCCCGAGGAAGGGGGCGGGGCGAATCTTTTGATTTTGATAAATACCAATTGGAATTTAATGCATCGTGACTTTACTATAGAGTCGTGATTATATTACTGGTAATACGCGGATCAACAATGTTTAGAATAATACATGTATGTATATATATATATATATATATATATATATATATATATATGTGTGTGTGTGTGTGTGTGTGTGTGTGTGTGTGATATGAACAGGCTACATTTTTAGCCCTAAAAACTCATAATGAATGTAGGAAAAGGATTTAATCTTTTGTTTTCTTGATAGAAAGGATGAGTAAAATCTACTTATGGGTTTGATTTATTATGTTGTATATTGTTAGTTTCTCTCAAAAGTTTAAAAAGGCTGGAATGCTGGAAAATGATTTCATGAAGTTCTTATAAGCCAAATAAATTTACCTGTATATGCAAAAATGCAATGATATATAATACATAGAATATAAAGACTTGAGCACCATCGAGTGCTTAAAGCATAAACAAGGGATGAAAGAAAAAACAGGAATATGGTAGCAATGATGCACGAGATAGGACAAAACACCATGCATTGTGCTGATTATGTTCGAAGTGTTGAATACATTCAAACGAATTCGAACAATGGAATAGCGGCATTGCGCAAGCAGTGCTGGTAGTCACATAATCGTCTCTTACTAAATTGAATAATCAATTTGCGAAGCTGGATAACTTTATTTTTTTCAGACAAAATTTAGGTGACAAAATTTGAGAATACTGTAATTGACATATTAATTTTCAACAAATCGAAAGTGAATTTGGACAACATAATGGATGCGGATACATTATAATGACCCAAAGCCTCCCACCAGACCGGTTTACTAACATATTCAAATTTTATGCATATATGTACCTTTTCGACGATGGTTTTTCCAGAGTTTTCCCGGCGTAGCAACAACCAATGCATGAAAAATAGATTCAAAGCATAAAAAAAAGTGTTATTGAAGTACAGGTTATACGGATCAGTGTTTAGTCAGGATGGAAGAAACGTGCAGTACACTGTATACAACTTTCACCTTCTTTTTTTTTTTTTTGAATATACAAACCGGTCTGTTGAACTTTACAAGCGCACGGTGTCAATTTGACTGGCAAACTTACGAACTGAACCGCCAAGACCCTATTTCATATTCATGGCCGGCGCCACGTTTTCCCCCAACAACACACGTTGTGCAGAAGAAGAACACATATCGCAGCATGATGTTCAAAATCGAAGAAAATGAGAATTAGTGGTAATTTTTGTGAATTTCTTTGATGCATTGCTGCATTATTAAGTCCATGTGTATACTCTTTAAATGTCATTCCACTTTAACAATGGGATACACACATAGAAGGAGCCTACCTGTGCTATATAAAAGGGAAAAATGGAAAAGACATGTAGAGTGTTTAAATAAATATTGGATGAAAACGCGTTTATGATTAGGCCCTACAGCTAGCGATCATGGGAACAGCTATCGTGGTTTTTGATTGACCAAAATTATTTTGAGAGCTGGGAGTAGTGGCACTTATTCGTAATCTGATCACCGTGTTTCATTACTAAATGAACACTTAACGAAGTTGGAGTATTTTTTGATACACGAATTCAAATGCCAAAATTTAAGATTTAAGAACAAAAATACAAATTCGATAAAAAAATTAACTATACAGAACGGTTGTATATGACGAAATCCCTCAAACTTGAATGAACGAAACAACCGTTTGACTCGCGAACTCAGACAACGACGATCAATACATTTTCCTATATTGATTAAGATATACATATCAATACTGGATCAAAATTAACGGTTTATCCTACGATAATCCATTTTGGTTCATCACAAACGGTATCAACCAGGAACATTGTTCCAAACGAGTAGAAGAATTCGGATCACCCGATGTTTATGCCTCACCTCAAATACCGGTACACAATACAAAGAAAACACAAAGTTAAACAAACCAAAGAAATGAAATGTATTTTCACTTTAATCCATGTGTGGAACATATTAAAATGCGCATTGCCAATTCAGGTGCAATTTCACCATAGGGGAAATGAGGTATCAGTGGGAACACCAAAGTCCCATGTCACACTTTTTTTTTTCTTTTTTTTTTTTTTTTGCTATGGCACGCAGTGTCTGCATGTGTTGTTCATACAAAATACTCGTAAAAGCCTATGACACAAGCGCAAAACAGCGTCTGCTGCGTTGGTAGTTTTTGGCTTTCCATAGACAAGGTTAAAAATTTTGCTTGTCACTCGCGTGCGTGCCACTCGCTGGAGAAACTCGTGTGTGCATTCATTTTCTGCCTAGTTATAGCCTGCAGTGCTGCAACACAACACGTACGCGGCGTCTTCCGCCGTTTTCGCCCATTTAACTGCACATCGCGCGCGCACCATCCATCCATCCACACAACCATCTCAGCACAGCATCCGACTATCATATCTTGGACTTAACACTTTTAAGCGCATTTCTGGGAGACGAAATTCTGCTTTGTCAATTTCAGCTTAAAAAGTCTACTTTTGATTGCTTCCACAGCTGTCCAGAATGTCTGAGAAATCTGAAATACGTTGGGTACCTTTGGAGTCCAATCCTCAGGTAAGTGAAGAGTAACGAATCAGTGTCATCCGATCAGGGAGGAGGTGCATCTAGTACTGAGTAGTAGGTGGGGTTACGTGGGACTCCGTAACGAATGCACTCTTTGCCTTGGCCTCGCCTCGGCCTCCTTATCTAGCCAGATCGTGATGCTGGAACATTTCATGCGCTCTGCATCTAAATCACATCACCTGCTCGCACAGACGGTACGAGAACACACCTCAGGCTCCATATCCAACACGCAACAGCCCAGCCTGAAACAGCTCGTGTATCATTTAAAACCGAATAAAAGCAGCTGTTGAAGATGTAAATTATACCGGTAGATTATTTCTACTTCTAGACCTCTCTAAATTTATATTGTATCATCATTCATTCCTAGTAAACATTACATTGAAAACTGTTGTAAACATTCGGGCCTAACCAGTTAGAGTAGTTTTTCTAGTAAATTTATTAGTAGTAAATAGGTAGGCCCTAAATGATTCAGTTTTCTTTATCAAAATGTCATCACTCACTCAGCTGCAGTCGTGAAGATAACTTATCTTCAATATGATCTAAAGTTAGATATTCTAATTACTTTTTTTTTTTTGTAATCCATCTAATGTTACTATGGCTATGCCCACCGATCCGAGTGTCTTCAGCGAGTGCTATTATTCAAAGACCCCGATGGCCTACAGCACGACAGTAGTAGTGCCGAATTGATTTGGAGACTCAGATTTGTTGTTCAAATGATCAAGTCCAACCTTTTCTCTTGGGTAATTGTGGTGATCACTTCTAACAGTTAGATTTTGCAAGACTACTCAAGCATTTATATAATAATGCAAGGAACACAATTGGTCCTTTATGAATTCATGTCAGAGAGGTAAAGATATTTAAAGATTGTTTCCAAGTCAACTGAGACTTCAGTGGTGATGCTTTTTAATCACCGCATTATATACATTATATATGCATAGACGTATAGGCCGTAAAAATGCTGATATATTTTTCGACTATTAAATGACAATTTTGATGACTTTCTAACTGTGCCAAATTTGATGAACCCTCGTCATCGTTATGACGTTATTTTTATTATTTTTTTTTTTTTTTGATTGAGCGAGGTTGAACATAATGTGGAATAGTATTTCAGGTTAGTGGTTCATCTTGTTTTCAACATAAAATACCTGCAATATTTCATATTGAAAACAAAATGAAGAATGTGTGTGTCATTTTTTTGAATACATGAAATGATTGAATTAATGATAAATTTTCTCTTTTCCTTCTTTTCACTTGACAGGTTATGTCCAAGGTAAGTCCTCATCTTTACTTGTTTGTCTTTGCATTTAGAAATATCAATGGTGGGTGAGGGTTTTTTTTTCTGTTTTCCCACGAAAATAAAGACAACAAGAACTGAGCCTATTACAAGAGGTGGGTTTCAATACCACACATTTCTATATGAGGGATACAGGATCTATGACTGAAATACACAGAGCTGAACACTGTAAACAGCATGGACAGCCAACTTTGCAAGGATAAGAGAATTGTGTTTCTACTTGTATGTTCCTTGTTTAAGCGTTACTATATGATCTATCAATCACTTCAACAGTCATTCCCTTTTCCCAGTTTTTATTTTTAATTCTTTTATTGTGCATTTAAAGGGAAGGTGCAACATTTAAAATGTAACAAGTGAAACAAAAGCAACAAATCTTAGATAGAAATTGATTGGCATATTAAAAATAATTGATGTTAAATTCAAAGCAAACTTAAATGTACGAGACAGATCATCTCAGCGCTTGATGACACATTTGTTGATAATGTTTTTCATCTGTTTTGCTATTTTGTCAAAATTGTGTCCTACCATGAATGGTTATGTGTAGTGTAATAGAATGTTTTGATTTTATCTGTTTTTATTTTCTTCCTTTCACCACATATATTTTACTGTTGCAAACTTATATGAATCAGAGGTACTGCACGCTACTCTTCCTATTTTCTTATTTCATGCACCATTTACTTTATCCTGTACTCTTTCTCTTTTACTTATGAGTCAGGTAAAGTAATGTACAGTGTAAAACCCTTTTGCCCAATTGACACGCACTTTTTCCACAAACTGTAGGGAAAGATTACAGGGTTATTGTAAAAGTTGAAAGTTATTGGTTATTTTGCACAACATTGATTAGTGCGAAAATGAGACCTATGAGCTAATTTTTGGCTTGTTATACATCTGTATACAATGATATTGTACATCTTTGATTGCAAGGTAGGTACATTGACGTGGTATAGTTGCTGTGTTTCTATTTGTAGTCTTCATACTTGCTAGTCCCGCAGCTTGAGTGAATTTGCTGACTTGATGCAGATCAGTTGCAACCTGTACCTTTGATGATGCCAAGCTCTTAGCTGCGTTGGCAACAGTGAGCTCTTTGAAGTGCTAGCGCATTATGACACTCTGTGAAATTTGAAACATGCAAATTTGTTTTATAAATTCAGTTGAGTGTGCAAAAGTAGTATTCACGTGAAAATTTTTGCTTTTACAGTAGTTTCCTGTGAAGATCTGTTTGTTTTATCATTATTATTGTTATTGTTATTGTTTTTATTATTATTCTTCATTGTTCTCATCATTAATAATATGATTATTTCTTCGCATTGTTTTTTTTTTCAGTATATGTACAAGCTTGGGATGTCTGACAAGTGGCAATTCACTGATGTCATTGGGCTGGATGATGATCTCTTGATGATGGTGCCACAGCCTGTGGTAGCACTTGTGCTCCTCTTTCCTTACAGTGACAAGGTACGACCTTGTAATGTATACATGGATACTCAGTTACTTGCTGTTATCATATATCATATGATTTTGTCCAATATTGCACTGTAAGATATTAAACCTATGTCATGGCACATCATGTCGTTAAGACTATCCTTGTATGTTCTCTAAGTAGATACTGAAGAGTGCTGTATATAGGCAGAAAGCTTGATATTAAAGGGAGCCTTTCAGAGCAACATCCTTCTCAGTCACAATTACAATGTACATCTACACACACACACACACACACACACACACACACACCAATCACAAACAACAGTCTTGCCAAATAGTACAGTGGACTCCTGTTACAACGAAGTCCTTAGGGACCGGCAATTTTCTTTCATTATATCGAAGTTTTGTAAACAATAAAAATACATATAGTCAGGGCTGCACACTAACCCATTTTTTCTACTGGTCCGACCTGCAGCTTGCCGACCCATTTCTCGGACCAGTAGGTACCCAGTTTTTGTATTTTTTACTGGTCCATTCCTGAAAATACTACTGGTCTGATCGTGATTTTCACTGGTCAGGGACCGTCGGACCAGTGCCAGTGTGCAACGTTGATATAATGGATAATGTTGCAGTTTGAATTTTTACTTCGTTGTAACTGGAATTTTATTATAACTGTGTTTGTTATAACAGGAGTGGACTGCACTCAATAAATATCAAGTATAAAAAGAGTTATGTTATTGCCCATCATTAAGAAGTATATCCATTTCCTGCTGGGCAAAGCCAGTGTACCGTGCATTTTAAATTCCCTTTCATTCATTTCTTTATTTCCATTGCCAATGGGGGCCACTTGTTTTCCTTTGAAAATTTCATTATCATCCATTCTATCAATAATATCAAATGGTTTTAAAAAGTTTTACCTTCCTCCAGTGTACTGTATTTCAACACCTCCATAAAAGGATTGCTAATTTGAATTTTGCATCTGGGGTAAAGCAAAACCTTGACTGCACAATTTCCAAAGATGACTAACTTTCCACAATCAAAATACAAATGTTAAAAGGTCTTAAACTACATCATTGATCTTTTTTCTTTAGTCATTGTTATCATCATATTTTTATTTGATATAGATTATGGTAATGATGATGAAGATGATGATGATGTGGATTTTTATTTCCTTACACCGTTATCATCACTGTCCACTCCAGACCAAGGCATTTACAGAGACAGAAGAGAAAAAAATTCTGGAGGATGGGCAGACTGTGAGTGATGAACTGTACTACATGAAACAAACAATTAGCAATGCCTGTGGGACCATTGGAGTACTACATGCTGTCCTCAACAATTCACCAACTGTGTCACTAGGTAAGTGTTCAGCATGAAAGGACATTGACACCTGTAGAGATTTGCCTTCAAATATTTATTTCTATCTTGATGCTAACATGCTAGTCCATGTTGCTATCTGTCTATACTGTATAAGCCATTTCCATCAGTTACAGTTCATTCTTCTCTGATGAAAATCTTTCTTTTTGATCCTTCACCAGTGCTGCTTCCTGGCAGTGACATGATTTTCTTTCGAACATTGCTTCAAAAAGAACATCCACTTAAGCTCTTCTTCCTGATATACCTCTCTTACCCCTATATCCAATTCAGATTCATCTTTATTGGTCTATGATAGGACATAGAAATTTTGTTGCCATTGACATTTTTACAATGGTAGCACAAAAACAAATTGAGTCACAGTTACACATTTCCATGATTGTCACAATAGACACAATAAGATATCTTGTGTATAAATCAACTAGAAATGTTGCTATTGTGACTAGAAGTATACCTCAGCTATATTACATTATTCAGATAATACTCCCAGTAACAATTTTCTTTTCAGCATAGCTTGTCATCAGTGACTGTTCCCAAGTGCATGTCCCTTGTAGATCTCATGCCTGCAATGCTTGTGATCTGAATTCACATCACAGAGAGTACTCTTAAGGAGTTCCTCGACGAGACCAAAGCCATGACGCCAGAGGAGCGGGGTAAGAAGCTGGAGTCCAGTGAAACCATCAGCCAGGCCCATGAAGTAAGCGCACAGGAGGGACAAACCGAGGTGAGTGGAGATTGAGATCAGTGTACATGTACAGTACTGGTTGCTTGTGTGTATATTAGTGGATCTTGGATGTTGGCGTCTTAGTATGTATTCTTTATACCATGAAGTAAACTTATTATTTTTCAGTTTTATCAAATAATTATGAACATATGTATGTGTGTATATGACTATTATGTATTTTTTTCATCAAATAATAACATTCCATATTTTATTGTATACACAAGTAACTCTGCAATTCAGCCTCTTGGCTGCCATGGCAGTATTGTGAATAAACCAGATTGAATTGAATTGAATAGTTTGTTCGTGTGTTTGTGTGTGCATGTATGTGGCTGTCTATCAGTCAGTCTGTCTATGTTTTTGTATTTGTTTTGTTTAGCATGTATGTGTGTGTGTGTGTAAGTATGGAGATATGTGTGTATAGATTAATTTTCATCCTTTTCACAATTTTACTGTGTTTTAAACCAAAAGAAAAGAAAAAGAAAAACAAGAAGAAAAAGAATTGCTCATGACTTCCTCTGAGCACACCGGTTTTCTGTATTTTACAGGCTCCTCAGGCGGATGAGGATGTGTGTCCACATTTCATCGCACTGGTAGAGAAGGAAGGCTGCGTGTATGAGCTAGATGGCCGCAAGAAGTTCCCCATCAATCACGGACCAGTGGAGGAAAGCTTTCTCAAGGTCAGCCTTTGGTCTGTGGATTTTCTTTCAAGGCCCTTGATAGCATTATGGCTAGAGCATAATTCCATACAATACGAAGTTTGACCTGTGCCCCATTTATACTGCAGCCCAAAATTTGGAGCCTCCTCGAACTGTTTAGAAAACCCTTTTGAAAAACAAATTTCTTGTCCATTTTTACTCCACCTAAAACAGGCCCTAACTGGCTCTGTTCTTATGGTAACCAAATTCCCCTCCAATAAGTGGTGCATGCTTTTGAATGCCATGTGTTATGTAACCACAATGTAATCGAGCACAAAAATATATGAGTTGTGCAGTGTTATTATCAATGGCGCTTTTTTGTTTGTGTTAAAGGGTAATGACCTTCGGTGATTGACTTCCAGACATCGAAAAAGCCACTTCTTGAAACTCGTAGTGTTTTATACTTCAGCCAAGGCTCTTCAAAGCTGCTACAGGAGGCTGTGAAATCACCTCCTGTAGGTTGTTTCAAACTGTGATCAGATCGGATCTCCTTTTCCATATTCTGTCTGTTTATATTGAGCTAAAAGGCTGTTTGAGGAGGCTTCAGAACCTGATTTTTGCTGAGTATAGATGAGTATACTGAACACGATGATGAATGCATGATCATTTGAAAATGATGAACACAATGGTAAAAGTTTTCATCAAACATGGATGTAGAACTGGAAAGTTTAAATGTTTCTCATCCTTGCACCGAGTAGTGATATTTCCCACAACCACACACACAAATTACAAAGAGGTGGCGATGTCATCACCGTATAATTCTCAAATTAGTTTATCCCCAGAATTTAGCAGCTTAAACCCATGTCCCCTCAAAAGTCATCATTACCTGGTTATTACCAAGCAGCAATAGCAAATGCAAAGAATACATCTTTTTCATACCGATTTCATACTAAAAAGAAAATGAAATCCATTGTAGATTTTCTGAACAGGCCAGTTGGAAACTTTTGAGGTGATATCATTTCCTTCAGTTTATACATCTTGGGTAAAAAATGTGAGAAACATTCAGATTTAATGACTTTCTCCTTTTCCGTGAAAACCGAGCATATGCTATGCAAACGCCTTCAAAAATCATTTTCTGTTTCATGTTTTATGAAGGTTTGCATGATGAAGTAAATGAGGAATAGAGTTTGCGATAACACCATGTGCATGTGTACATAACCTTGCAGGGACTATTGCTTTGCAGAAAAAGAGCCTAGAGAGAGGAAAGTGTGGGAGGGAAGTGACATAGGGAGAGCATAAGGAAGGCAAATAGTGACAGTTTAGGGGCAGCCGTGAACTGGAAGTTGAAATTGCACAATTGGAGACAGGAGCATAGAGGACAGAGAGAGTTGTAAGGAAGAATCATGTAAAAGTGGTTATTTTCGCATGAGCTATTTTTCGTGCTCGGCTGGGTGAGATGAATTTTACGTGTTTTTAATTCCGCAGAACCATGACATTTATTAGTTGAACATATCACATGCAAAAATATTCTGGTGTTTTTATTTTTTGTGCTGGTTTCTGGTCGCGCGAAATATACAAAAATTTCCACTTTTACAGTAGAGTGAAAATCAGGTAAAGGATTTGGAAATCTTTGGGAGGAAAAAGATGAAACAGACGGGAGGGGGAAAGGAAGAAGTTGAAGTTGAAGTTCTTTTCTTTCTCTTACACTATAGTCTTATCTCTCCTCGACTTACCTCTTTCCTTCCTCCTGTATATCTTCCTTTTGATGTTTTTGATTCCACGTTCAATAGTCTGCATCACTCACCGACTTAGTTTATCTCATTTCGTGAAGCATCTGTTGAAACATCACATATATTTCACTTCTCTCTTATCTCCACAATTCTCATGTGTCATTCTCTGAATCTATATCAAACATTTGTTTGCTTGTGTTTGTGCAGAGTACTAGATTCCCTCTACATAACATTTTGCAGGTGGATGAGTTCGTCTGCTCTAATCTTAACCCGTTGAGGACGGAATGATTTTGCTACAACATGCATTTCCCATAGACCCCTGCCCGAGTATACTCGGGACTCGTCCTCAACGGGTTAAGTGGCTGCTGTGAGCCTGTGAAGGAAGGTCATCTCTGTAAATCCCAATCTTGTGGTTTTTCCTTGAGTGGCCTTTCCATACAAATTTAGCAACAGTGATATCATAATGTGTCTACTTTACATTTCCTTGTCCTCTTTTTTTCTCACCACCAGTCAGCTGCAAACGTGTGCAAGAAGTTCATGGCCCGTGACCCGTCTGAACTACGCTTCACTGTGCTGGCTCTGGCAAAGAATGATTAAACTCCTGGCACCACCCAACCCCCCTGTTCTGCATGCTCAATTCTACCAGTCTTTACACTTTAAAAGACCCCACCCACATATGGAAGGTCGTCAGGTCATGGGGGTCAGGTGGTTTGCTGACTCTCCTAGCAGTGGACAAGTTAGCGTAAATATCTGCTGTTACAGTCAGTGTCGCAGTGTATAATTGGTCACACAAAGTATTTAAACTTAGTTTCTTAGGGCTGATGTTATGTCCTCACTCAGCTGATTATATCATTCCTGATGTGTGAGCAAACACTAAAATTGTGTAGATTACGGATACATATTGCAGCTTCAGTTATGATTAAAAATTTCTGTCAGTCTGCTCTGCACAGCACAGAAGAACTGCAATATCTCTCGTCCAGTTTACTCCGTTGAATTGTAACATTGTGGCAGATATTTCCAAACATGAAAAAAAAAAACTAGAATAAAATTGCAGAATGGATGCATTTGTGTCTGTACATATGCATAGGTAATGCATTGAAGCTGCAATAAAACAAGAAACCTGTCAAAATTTTGGCCTGTCATTAACAAACGATCTTGAGGGAAAAAAATTTGGCATCCGAGGAAAAAAACAAAAACAAGGAAAGACAATTTTATGCAATTCTATCTATTTGGACCGTGTTCGAATCTTGGTGCATGTGTTTGCAGGGGGTAAGAGCAGTAAGTTTCAGCAGTAGAAAATGCTGTCTATTACTCAGCAACTGTTGTCCATGTTAGTGTGTGCTTACTCTTGATTGCCTTCCTAAAGTTTATTCATGTCTTTTAAGATGGCATGTTAAACAGATGGCTCATTTCCTGTCTCTCGGAAAGACGATGCGTAGGTGCATCATTGTGTTTGGATCTGTGTGAATCGCAGCAGCTCTGTTGTTATGATCCTTGGTGGTTTAAAGAAGGACAGCAAGAGTTGATTTGTGGGAGAATTCCAACATTGTTTGTTTGTTTGTCTGTCTGTTTGTTTTTTGTTTGTTTGTTTGTTTGACGGCCAGTATGGTCTGTGATAGCTTGGCAGCAGAACATTGTGATTGACAATCTTTTTTTTTTTTTTCAGTACAGTGGAAACTGATTTTACATTTTCCCTTGGCTACTGATATTTGCTGTGGGGTAACCCAAACAAAAGCCCAACTGCACAACTTGGCAACCATAATCGATGCTACAGTCCGATATGGTCCAAAGGAAATTGTTGGAAGGAATCAAGACATCACAATGAAGTCTATGCAAAATGTCAAGCCCATCAGTTGTGGCAAAGAACTGCTTGTAGAACAGCCATTTAGCATAGTACCCACAAAACAGCATGTTCAGGCCCTTTTTTGACATACAATTGTATTCTAAAATGACTACGCTCTATATTTTTGTTTTTGTTTTTTGTCCCATCACCATTTAGGTGCATACGAAAAACAAATATCCATCACCCAGTGATTATTTTAGAATTTTAGAAGCTTTTTTCTTGCAGTTGTTTAGAGGAAATGGCCATCATTCCAAAAGAAGACAAAATAGATGTTGCCCATATCTAGCTGATAGATGGTATGATGAGTTCATGATAATTTGTTTTTGTTTTTCCGTTTCAGACAAGCATATGCCTAATTATTCTCTGATATGTTGTGTCAGATCAGAGTTATGTTGTCACTTTTTTAAGTATGTGTTGAAATATGAAATATTTTTATATTTATGTCTCATATTGGATTTGTGGACTACATGTTCATGGAAAAGGTATGTTGAATATTTTTGTTCAAAAACAATGTCTGTCTTGTCTGAATACCCTGTACTTTAATGTTTTTGTGCACAATGCTCTAAGCAGGTGGCCTAAGCAAGCGGTCTACAGCAGCAAAAAATCAAATTAGTGGCTGGTATCAATATTTTGTCTCGACAGGTGCATTTGTGTCACATATTCATGAAAATAGATGTACTGGAAAATTTAGTGGATGTTGTCAGGCATGACTGAAAAACCTTATCCTTTACCTGTAAACTGCTGCCATGCTTGCTGAGGTTGGGAAGACATCCAGAGGTTGCAGTAATATTGTCTCCCCAAACAGTAGCCATTTTGCACATAATGTAATCTTGGCATAGGGGCCCTTTCCTCCAGTAGGCAACCTGCTGTCGTGTCAAAATCATCCTATTAAAAGTACACTCTGTTTCATTATTTGCCAGAACCTTGTCATCCTAAAGAAGAGATTTGTACGTTGCAAATTGCTATGCTATCAAGACCTTATCATCATGAATCAAATTTACAGATATACATTTGTACATTTGGTATAAAGAATAGAAAGTATACTATACAGATGACTAATTTAACTTAGTACATTACATGATGACCTGTTTTTTCTGTAATAAGAGATTTGAAAGGAAAAACAAAAAAGTGACCTAAACCTTGTGGATAGAGTGATATGCTGCAGGACTTGAGTTTTTATTTTCAATTTACATTATGATTTTGTATTGCAATCAATAACTAACTCTATGTAGGAGTTAGTGAAGTCATACTTGCTATATTGAGAGACTTCATGATATATCAGTTACATCTTCAAATAATCATTGTCCAAAATATCAGCAGTTAGTTAAACATTTTGAAGAAGAAAAAAAAATGTAATGCCCTATTTAATGTTCATGTGATTATTGTCAAATCTTGTTGACATGTCAGATACGATGAGTGATATCTTTAGTGAATTTGGTAAAGCAGAAAATATGGAGCAATTGTTCTTCAGTGGTTAGGTCAACATGGAGTCACAAGTTTGATAAAGATGCAAGCAATGCACTTGTCAGAATACTGTGGTCTTTGTTCTCAGCAGCACAGTGACACAAATCTTTGTGAATGGTGAGCTGAAAAACTGGAGCTTGCTCAGTGCAGCTCATACTTCTGTCTCGAGCCCTGCGCAGTATACATGTATATCTAAGCATAGAGCAGTCGTTGCAGCTAGCAAAGGGTGCTAGATAAAGTGTTAGATGTGTATTACATGTACTACAAAGCAGAAAATATACTGAGTGCAAAATGAAAGGAACAATGTCAGTCACAGTAATCTTGCACTGATGTATAATCAACTGCACATATACACAGTAAGACCTGGGACTATTGCTGTTTCAAGTATACATACACTGTATTGGTCACTTGCGTGAATCTGTGCCGATGTCATACAAACTGCCTACAATATTACATGATCATTGTCAACAATATAACAAAATATATAATGTATGTGCATACATCTGGCAAGCTTAAAGAAACTTACTATATCCCAAAACATGTGTATTGAATGTGAAGCATGTATTGATCTCGTACAGTGCAAATAGGTGTCAAGTTAAGATGGCATTAAATGCAACTAATGGATTGTGCAAGACAGTTGCTGTCCAAAATTGTGCTTTATTCAATTGTGCAAATGAAATTCGTCCGGACGGTGACTGAAATGTACTGGAAGATTGACAAAGTGTCGGTGTGTTTGGAGATGGATTTAATAGTACAGTAAATCTCAAATGCAGAACATACATGATACATTAATGAATTTGTGAAAATGAGAACCTCGCCAAATATTCAGCATAAACAGTAGTCTATACACTGTACAGCATGTTCAGTGCAGTAGCCAGTAGTGACTGCATACTGCACTGC
This sequence comes from Diadema antillarum, assembly GCF_040938485.1. Classification (NCBI taxonomy): domain Eukaryota; kingdom Metazoa; phylum Echinodermata; class Echinoidea; order Diadematoida; family Diadematidae; genus Diadema; species Diadema antillarum. The sequence goes on from NW_027271431.1 coordinate 2,452,784, forward strand.
AGAGTTGCAGAGCATGCAAATCAGAAACACATACATATATATATATACATACACACGCACACACATACACCCAAATGTTCACATACACAGGAGACAAGCACACAAACACACACACACACAGACACGTGCACACACTACATAGCTCACACAAATGTACCAATAAGTAGACTAATTGCACACATTGCAGTGTTTTGGACACATTGCTTACAGCCATTATTCATTTGCTGCCACTGCCATATACCCCCACAGCCCCACTGCTGGTAATGCGCTTAATTGAATACCCACTTCTTTGATGTGTCCTTTCATGTGGCGCGATAACAATCTTTGCACGGCACATATTGCATACATCAAAGCTAAGTCCCCAAACCCGATATTTAATATGCACCAATGCACACATACAATGTAGTACTGTACAACTGCAGAGCTGCTGGCAGCGGTACAGCTTTTATTGGCTAAAGATTGGGTTTATGCACTACGCCATAATGCCAATACCATCCATTAGTGAATTGCAGATACATGTAAAGCACAAGTACATTTGTACTTCAATTTTAGGGAAGCAGGTTTGCAATCATGATTCCACCTCTTACAAAGATAATCAGTCGCTAAAATGTTGCTTCAGTACAGATATTCACATGATACCAGTGTTCAATTTTCTGTCCCGTATCTTATCATTTATTCTCTACACACAGAGCACTACCGGTAATTGTAATGGCCACAAGTGCACTACAATTGTTAAAGTTTACAGCACAGTATCATACTGGTGAAGTTAGCTGATTGACGATGAAAATGAAATACATATGTACATGTATATTGCTAGGTACTTCTCAGTGCGAGAGAAAAACAAAAACAAAAGGTCAGCAGTCTTATACAATGTTTCTCGGTTGGCTTGGCTTTCATGGTACAAATGCACTGTATGTATACATTAACTGGGTGTGCCAGAGATGAGCGAGGAAAAAAAAAAGACAAGACAATTAGAGCATACAAAATTGTAGACATGAAAGGTTGAGATCAAAAGTCACTGAACTTTGGCTAGAAGTGTTATTTTTTGGATTGTTAGTATGTACTATAGTTTGCAAAGTCTAGCAGGATTGCAATTTAAGAAGATTTTTACAAAAATTTAATCTATTTTTCATGGTGCAAATGGGGTTAACATCTATCCTCTTTTCAAATGAAGCTGTAAATTGATGACCCTCAACCATCACTATTCACTACGTATTGTGAAGTTTGCACAGGGTTAGGACTGAAATAAAGATAAACACCACACAGGTGGCCAATTTTAATCAACATCAAACAACTTTCAGCGGGCTTTCTTGTGACTACATGTACATGTACTGTGTATTGGGCAATAGACAGGCATACAATATTGCATTCCACACAAGTATAACGCAGTCAATATTTAATTACCAGTTGCACATAGTAATGCTGTGTGAGAAGATGCAAAAGGGTAATTACATCAGCCTGTCGGCTTATGGATGGCCTCGGATGTGAAAAGAATAATTATTAGATACACAACTTGAAAACCTGCCGGTACCAATTGACACCATACAGTGATATCTGAAATCATGTCTCATAGTAGGTTATTGCTGATGTGTTTTGTTTTTGTTTTTAATAGTTTTGTTTGTTTGTTTATTTGTATGGGGGGGGGGGGGGTTGCATAACAATGACCATTACTTACACTCTACAGTGGTTTGTCATTAACCATGCAGTACTGGTGAACATCAGCTAGCACTTAATGAATCATGCACACAGTCAATGCTAATAGGAAGAGTAAGTGAAAGGTTTTTACCACAACATCCGAGTCATACAGTGTAATTTCCACCAAACTGGCCCAAACTTGACCATATTAAATGGCACGAAATACAAGGGTCTCTTCATGTAAATTGTCCTATGGACAGGAAAAATGTTGATTTTCTATATCAGGTCTTTGTTATTAATTAGTTCATTAATTTTGTAATCTAAGAACAATATAAAAAGAGGAACCCTTTTTGATTCAAACAAATAAAGGTGAGTGTTATAGGGAAGTGTGTTTTATCAAGCTGCTTGGGACCACTGAAATTACAGTACGGTACTTTGTTATGTTAGGGATAGAAACAAAAGTATGAAAAATTACCTTGTTATATCGTATATCTCGTTATTTCTGAACTCTTTGTAACGAGGTTCAACTGTATTTCATCACAATCTTTATTCAGAGTTCCCACCGCATGTTCAAATAACACACATTACATACTATATAATATTTGAACACTTGCATAAGATCACTGATACAATTATGGTTCACAGAAGATAAAACATACTGCATGTCATTGCATCCACTTATCCTGTAAGCTTGAATTGCCATGAATGTTGTTTGTTGCCTTTACATCAGCTGTAATATTGATTAAAGGATAAGTGCACCTACACACTGTAAATACATAAGTGGATTGAGTGAATGCAGCAATATTAGTAGAACACCTCTCAATCAAAATTCTTAGGTCTCCTCTGAAGGTTTATAGCAACAATTATGTAGGACCTACCGAGTAAGTTACTTAACACATTCTCACATAATAAAACACACTTGTAACATGTTCAGGCAAAATACAAAATCAAAATACTTGTCAGCACAAATATATATGTATGACAAGGCTATACTCCATAATACAAACAAAATTTTACTTAAATTAGTCATACATGTATTGTACTTGTATATCTTCATGAAGATAATTAGGCCAACTATGAATAATACAACAGAATTGCTTTATCCAACAGATATGTACACTTTATATTAAAACAGGCAAGGATTTCTGCAGACTGGGCAAGAGAAAATGGCAGAAAGGATGATGCTGCACCATTCTCTGTGATTCTTTAATCACTTTCTGCAAAAAAAAAAGGTACCAGGTACTGAACACAAGATGATAAACACAAGGATGCTCATAATGATAAAAGCCATCATAATCATATTCAATGATGATAATAGAGATAATGATGATGACGACGATGAAAATAATAATAATAATAATAATAATAATAATAATAATAATAATAATAATTACCATTAGTATCATTATTATTATTACTACTACTACTTACCAGGTAATTTTTTTATCATTATTATTACTAATATTATTATTATTATAATTATTATCACTTATATCATTATTATTACTAATATTATTATTATTATAATTATCATCATCTATATCATTATTAAACTGTTCACAATAACAATTATAGAAATTATAATCACTAACAACAAAACACAAAATTCATAACATCAAAGATTCATAACATCAAAGATTCATATTTTTCACTGAAAATCATCACTAGAAATGGAGAAGATATGTAATATGAATTTCTAATGATCAAACACTAAACCTTTTATTAACCCTAACCAGGCCGGGCTTTTTGGGGTGTTCTGTGGCCGGGGAGGGGTTGATTCAAACCCCCCCCCCCCCCCCCCCCCCCGAGATCTCGGCCGTCAATCGCGCAATAGCCATGAAATTTGGCACATGCATTACCTGTGGCGTAATCTACCAAGCTATACAAAAAGAAATGGAAATTTTCGTTATAATAATTTATTATGCTACTATATACATAAAATCATACATTTTGCTCTAAATCAGTAATTAAAGTTCCTAGAATCCTAATTTTTGGTGAAAACATTCTTTGTAGCATTCCTAACAATGTACTTGAAAAAAAAAAAATTTGGTTTCAAAATCAATTTCTTATGTATTTTATTGTTTTATGAGTTTCTTATGTATTTTTGTTTTTTCGACCTTTTGTTTTATCATTTTTTTCCCGCAAAATTTATGACAGAACCTACTTCAAGCATAATTATGCTAAAATTAATTAGTTTCAGCCTATGAAAGTGAAAATAATCATATCTTTATGAATAAGAAGAGAAAACTCCATTTGCATAGACTTTATACACAAAATCACGTTTTTGAGCCATTTTCGGTCTGACAGGCATGTATAAAACGTTATGCAGCGTCGTAACGGTATGCGCGATTTTCGCGAAAATGGTGTCAAAAGATGCGCGAGACTTGAAAGTAAAAAGTCAGCGAACGGCGCGGTCAAAAAATTTCGCGCGGCAGAGTAGTCTCGAAAAATGTCGAGGGGGGGGTTGATTCAAACCCCCCCCCCCGGCCTTTTTAGGGTTAAAGGGACGCAGTCCTCAAAAAATTAAAAAAAATATGTTGTTGTTGGTACCTCCAATGAACTACTTTCATCAAAAACAAACTTTCAAATCACCAAATAAGCTCGTACATTTCGGTTTAAAAAGTGTGACTCTGCAAATGAGCAAGTCTTGGCGGAGAGTCATACGTCATCGATGCACAACTCTTTCCAGCGGTGTTCTGCTCGTCATCCCTAGTTATTTATAAATACATGTTTACTATTTATTTTTATATTAATTGTATATATAAATAAGCTTGAAATATTTTGTTTGAAATAATAAAACCACATATTGTCACATTTTATGAAAAAATCAGATATGATCATTTTGAACACTTAAATTGGTTTTCTGAGGCACGGCTGTCAACTTGAGAGTAGGGCATCAATGACGTTGCACTTTTTGGCAGGCTCTTACACGATCGCTTGCAGGAATTATTTTTTAAAAATCGCGTACGGAGACAATTTTTGATGTCCACGCGTATAAATTGGTGAAAGGTTATATTTTTTACTCTCCTTAATTATCAGTACAGTGAAAATCTCAGGACTGCTTCCCTTTAAGGCAATACGAGTTATGCAATCACTCAGAAGCTAATTCAGTGCCTTTTGTCATAATTCTCCCTAGTGTGACAAGGATAATTACTAGTTTAATCAGGGCAGGCAACATTTGAAATTTCATTCCTCAAGACTTCTGCCATCTGTACCATGTAGACTCTAAAGGAATTTACATGCACATTACATAAAATACATTTTACTGTAATGTAGATTGTTGCATAGTTCCATACATTGAATATCTATCTACCTAGATTCATGTGGCTACCAAATGAAGAAAGAAATGAATGCTTGCAAGCAACATGAGACTGATGGCTTTAAGTCCCCTCTGAAGGACTATAGGCAATATAGGCATTATATAATTTTAACCTTGTACTTCACTTTTTTTTTTTGTAAAGCGCCCTCTAACCCACTATTCTACCTCCCCTTTAAGGGGGCAATTGCTACTGTTAGGGGATTCAAACCAGGGACTGAGAGACCACTGTCCCATCCACCAAGTCACAATGGCTCCTCTATTTAATCCTTTAAATCTCTAGTGAAGAGAACCTGGTGGGGATGTAGCTCCTGGAAAGCATCACAGTCACACCCACTTGATGTCAGATAATCACATGTCTTTCTTTCACACTTGTTTGTACTTATTTTGGTATTATGCTTTACATACCAGCTTATTTTGGTCAGACTGAAAAACTCTGGTCAAGACTAAAAGTTACTTCCATCAATGTCTCATTCTGTCACAGATTTATTAAACAGTCACATGTTTTTTCTGTATGCCTTTCATTATATAACAAGACCTATCTTCAGAAAATAATATTAAAAAGCATTGCAAGTTTATCATCTATACTTTGTTGTATGATTGAAAGGGACTACTGCTTGAGTTTTAACAGTGTTCGCCACAATACATCACTCTCCTTTGTCAAAGTGTCTATCAACAATTCATTTGGTAATCTGCCACTTACTAGTACATTAGTACTTGACGGCATCACATTTAGGATTACAAGCACACAGTAGTTTATCACAGTCTAGACTTCCCTGCCACACTGTAGCACCTGGTGTGTCAGCTTTCTCTTGCACTTAAGTAGAAGGCATGTCTGAAATGGGACAAGAAAATGAGACTTATGTACCTGTACCAGCAATAAAGCCCACTTTTACTTAAATCACAGAATTGCTTAGAGGTATCCTCCTGTTCCAGGAGATATTTAATGAAAAAAAAAAAACCAAATGTACCTCAGTTCATGAGCTCTTTGTGTAAAGTTGATGAGAATGCACACATGCCATCTTATATACCACTTTCTTTCTTTTTAAGTTTAATCAGACAATGAAGATTTTAGAATATATGTATTAAAGTAAGTTAGAAAAGTTCATTTAGTGATTTATAATATACATGTATATGTATCTTGTCTGTTCATCTTTAGGTATCTTATACTATTTCATCAAAGAAGAAATATGGTCATATATGTGTACTTCAAATATGTCGAAACAAATGTTGCCTTATTTGACAAGATTGAAAGACATTTCATCATATCTCAACTGTCAATTTCAACTTTTGATATATCATGAATATCAGAGTGAATAAGACATTCTAACTCTTACCAGTTCACCTCTCATTCTTGACACGACATCCTAATCTTAGTTCTCTGTCCGTGAAGTAGCTTGTTACCGTCTGATGGAATGCAATGTTTGTCAGAACCACCACATACTCACAGCCTGCAAACAGGCTGTACACTACATTTCATGAAGAGAAAGACAACATATGGAACAAACGTATTGCAGGACTTTATAAAACAATCATTTATTCAGGTGTGGTGGTATTACCTTCCTTATTTCAAATTGCATTCCCTTTAATATTGGCATAATGTACGTATAGTATTGTCTGCAAATTCTGGACGTATACTCTGTCATGGTGTGTCTAATTTGGTGGAAAATAGATAACAGAAAAAAAAAATTATATCACAGAAAAAAAAATACATCACATAAAATGTCAAATTATTCTTGTCAGCCCAATAATTGCTTGATTTAAAGCAACAAGTTTTTATCAAGTATAAATGTGATACTGTAATTCCCTTTAGTGAGATTCAAACTATTTTTTTTTCTATTTATCTATTATGTCATTCACTGAACCCGCAAAGATTCCTTGATTACCTGAATAGGAACATCCTTACCACACCAAATTTATGAACCGTTTTGATTTACATCCGACATCTAATCTGAATTGATAGCTTAAAATTGGTATTGAATTTATTCAAACAAGGGAAAATATGTTGCACATATAAATGTCACACAACAGTGAATACATGTATCATGGCTAATTCAATGAAAATTCAACAAAACTACTCTACATTTTTTCAGACAAATGATTTTTAGACAAAAAGGCACATTGGCAGCAAGGAATTGACTGATGATTGTGATATATGACTAATTGAAACGAAATAAAATTACAATAATCAGCATCACAAATGTATCATAGCAATGAACCAGCTTGGGGCAATTTGGCAGTGACAGCTAAACACACAAGGAAAGTGGCTGTACTATTAAATGTCAGAGAATGCACAGATAAGTTTTATATCGGCGGAAACATTTAAAAGCGACCTTTATATTAATGTAAAAGAGAAAAGGGAGAAAATAAAAGAGAAGGAATTGGTAGAGAGGACAGAGCATTTAGTAAGATGAATTGCCAGATCAGCAAATGCTGACTAAGATTAGAAGACAAAAGAATGATATGAAACAAAACAAAATTGAGGAAATATATGCACAGACAAAGTTATGATGATAGAAAACAACATTAAGAATAGAAGAGAAGAGTGAGAGATGGAATAAATAGACAACGGTGTGTTGTGAAGACAGTGAAAATTTCTTTTCCTTATTCCTTACCTCCTGCTTCACAATACCAGTTGTGTCTGAAGAAGAAGTAGACAGCACATATGAAAGCCAAGATGTTAATCACAACGAGTGCGAGCTTTTTAGTGAGAATGTGACGCTCCTTGTGAGATGGGTTGCCATAAGTGGAAGTGTGGAAAAACAGAATAGAATGTAAAAAGGTGAGAGAATGGTTACTACACACAGCCCTGTCGCTGTACTGAAGTCGCACAGCGTCTGGTCGGGTGAAGTGAATGGAAGTGCAAATGTGAAAAATGAATAGATGGAGTGAATAGATATGTGACACATAAATACTCTCCTAACTGCTTAGCACACAAAATATGAAAGCCTTAAAAGACTTTGTACTGAATTCACCATTACCACATCACCCATAGTATGAAATTTTAAAAAGAAATTATCCATGACAAACAAGTCTGTTGAAATTATAATTACAGTATCAAAACACACACACACACAAACAACACATCAGTTGTATCATGTATGAGAACCTCACAGCCTTAATCACAGGTGAGAATATGTAATGGATCAAGGGATTAAAGAATAAAATGAAAACAATCCTTTCATTGAAATATACAGTGCTACTACACATCTGTTCTGAACAGAAAGACATTTCTTCATCTCCACAAATTATCTTCAAACACATATAGTACAAGAACAGTGGGTCTAACTGTTTCGATGTTTGTGTTTCCTGTTTTAGTGTAGATGCAAGGCTGCACCAAAGAATGTATAAAGTTGTCTCAAAGAGGATGAGCTACAAATCAAGACTAAATACATGTCTAAGTACTAATTACAATATACAACAAGTTTTAGTTGGAAAGAATATTTACTGACAGGACTGTACAGCAAAATGATTTTAATTTTTCATTCCTTTTTTAATGCATTAAAATTACACTTGCTGAACAAATTTTAAAGCACTCAATAGCAATGCCCCAATACTCCATCCTAATAGATTGACATAGAATGGTGAGAGACAGTTAATCCATTGATGTATGCCATCATCAATTTTTTTATTTTTTATTGCTTGATAAGCAATCAGTCATCTGGTTCTGAACTACAAATCAACCCCGAGATTCCCACAGCAGGCAGGCATACCTCTCTTGTTGGTCTTGCTCCGTGGTAAACAGCCTGGTAGTACAGAAGACATATGCACAACATGTACAACATATTGCTGGCTTGGAAACTAATGAAGGAAAACTCATGAGCCTCTGCAATGATAAGAAGCACAGAAGAAAACTCTGGATTAGGCATAGACATTGCTACTAACCAAAGACGCTTAACTAATAAGACACGAAAGTGCGCGCTAATCCTGTACAAAACAAATGGACAGCGCGCGGTCCTTGAGCGTATTACGCACATCACCTGAGACGCGCTGTCTTGACACTTGATAAACAACAGCAGCGGCTTTAGGGACAGCGCGTCTGGGGAGGTGATGTGTGTCTTTGCCTGAGACGCGCTGTCTTTGAAGATGTTGTTGTTTATCAAGCGCCTTTGATTGTGAGATCATGTTGTTGCCAAATTTTTACCTCCACGAAATAATCCTTATTACTTTAAAATCTCGTTCTTCAAAATAATCCCCTTAATCGATAAAAAGCTATGACTACAATTTTTAAATCTTTTTAAGATAATAAAGATACCACTACCTTTGGAAATGAATGATGTTCCTAGGTGTACTGAGTTTGTACTTAGCTCTCTTTTGTATCGTCATGTAGGGAAGCCATTTTGTGTCCATTCGTATCATGCGCCTTCGTATCTTGTTATCTACTATCTTTGCTACTAACTCTCGGGAAAACAGCCCACATATTGCAGTGGCAGACACTTCCAACGCACAGTGGTGGCACATGGTATTCACTGCTTAAGCTCACACTTGTGGGAAACAGAACTGTTATTACAAACATAGAAAAATAGAGATAGTGATTTTGTCTTGAAAATCTAACTTGAACACATTCTGTATAGATTTTTTCCCTCTTAAAGGCATTATCTACCATTTGCAGATCAAACAAAAAACCCAGCTTCAGTGCTTCAAAATAGTTCTAAAATGTGAGTACGGATAGAAACAACCAATGTAAAAATGCTAATTGGTATAATCAATGTTAAGTATTGTTAACTATGCAAAATGTGAATAACAGTTATAATAAAATTGCGTCTAGAATAAACCATCTACAGTTACGGTTTATTGCGAAATTTCTATATGGTAGGATGCTTTGTGATATATACAACTGACCTACACATATATGCATCAAATGTGGTAACTCAAACATTTTTCAAATCACTGCTCCCAATGGTAAACAGTACCTCTAAGGTCATTCAAGAAAGAAAAATCTGTCACATTTTATATTTCCATTAGTAAAAAACAAACTCATGCATGACTGCTTATACACTCACTGTAATACTCAGAGGATGAAATGCATGTCAGTCCTAAAAGCGACACATTTTCTGCCATCTCAAGTACTGCGCAAAGGCCACAAAGCAGTCGGTAAAAGGGCGTTGCCTTCACGAGACTGGAAAAGACAGAGTAGTGTCCAAAGACAGCAGTCAACCTCTGAGAAGAGCACAGGGCCACGGATAAACGCCAGACGTACGATGAAGGAGGTGTAGCTATGGCTGCACTGAAAGATGGCAAGTAATTGGCAACCTTCAAAACAGATGGACAAAACAAATAAAAAAACCTTTATTGTAAGTCATGGAGTAAGTCTTACAATAGAATTTAATAATATAGTTTTGACGTTATACTAGTTTGGAATGGAAAGAAAGAATTTTAAGTTTATGATGATAATTATCCACAGCATTGTTATACTATATAGCATCATATATCTGTTGTAAAAACATTCAGAGGTGCAGAAATTGTAACACCCAAACTGTTCTAGTGAAAAGAAAGCAAGGTTACACATTCTAATGCATTTTCCAGTTTACTATGAGTATGGAAAATTCAATTATACAACTTTTCTCTTTTTGGGGGTTAATAAGGCTAAAATTATGTAAACCCATTGAGGACGAGTGCTGAGTATACTCGGGCATGGGTCTATGGGAAATGTATGTTGTAGCAAAATCAGCCTGTCCTCAACAGGTTAAAGGGAACGCAAACCCAAACAGCAATGTGGATTGAGTAAAAGCATTAACATTAGTAGAACACATTAGTGAAAGTTTGAGGAAAATCGGACAATCGATGCAAAAGTTATGAATTTTTAAAGTTTTGGTGTTGGAACCGCTGGATGAGGAGACCACTAGAGGTTATGACGTATGAGTGGACTACAATATAAGAAAATATAAAGGGAATTCAATAAAAATTCATTTTTCATGAAAATTACACATTCCATAAACTTGATACTGACATATGTTAGGAGTAACAATTATTCCCCCTGCTTTCTGAAAGCGGTTAGTCAAGTACTCTTTCATTTTGCTAGTAAAGTAAATTTTTGTGGAAGTCCTTTTATATTTTCTTTATATTGTTGTCCACTCATACGTCATAACCTCTAGTAGTCTCCTCACCCAGCAGTTCCAACACCAAATCTTTAAAAATTCATAACTTTTCCATCGATTCCCCAATTTTCCTCAAACTTTCACTGACGTGTTCTACTGTAAAATGTTACTGCTTTCACTCAATCCACATTGCTCTTTGGGTTTGCGTTCCCTTTAAGATGGCAATGAATATGAATGAATATTAAATGCAAACTGAAGACATACTCACACGACAGTGAGTCTCCGTTGTGTGTTCAAAGTTGTAGAGGACAGCGAGGACGATACTGAGGGAGAAGCCAATCAGCATGATCCATGATGTCACATTGACAGCCAATGGGAGAGGGATTCTAATCCCATTGCTGGTAAATCTACCAGGACCAGTTAGGGATGACATCATTCATTCAACATCCAGTGGCTCCCAGAGACACTTGTTTTTTGCTGGACTGCAGATGATCTCCTGTCAAACACAAAAATCAAGCATCACAAAACCATCTCATCAAAACTACTACAAAGAGAGGAAATTACACTATGTCATAACACCGCAAATGCCAGATTGGAACACTGTAATATATCCAGAGCATCATCTGGTTCGGTCTATGTTTGCAGTAGCATTGGGGGGGGGGGGGGGGGGAGGGGACTCCTCAATTCAACTGTGTACTGTAAAAGTGAATTTTTTTGAGTCATACATTTTTCTTCCTCTTTTGGTAAGATTACTTACATGTATTTTGATTCTGCAGAATTAATCAAAACATAAAATAGCATCACATATAACAAGCAAAATATTCACTTACTTTGGCTTCTGTGACAGTTGTCCATGTTGTGCAAAATGCACTAAAATTACACTTTGACAGTAAACTTCCCATGACACATGGCATTATTAACTGCAACCAGTTAATTTGCACTTAGCACATATGTGACCCTGCATAACAAAAAATCTCTATACATGAATTTTAGTTAAGGAAAGATTCTGAAAGACCAGACTCTAAGCTTTAGAATGGTGTATAACTCAATTCATATGAACTCTCCTAACCTATTGAAAAGCATGCACGTACTCTGGAAAAGTGTAAAGTGGGAAAAAAGGCTGTGAAGTACAGGGTTTATTCAAGCATTTAATCTTCACCAAATCTTGCTGGCTGTGCTATGAATGGGACAAAAACAGGATGTAAACCACGGTTGCAACATGCAGTGAAGGGATTATCAGATTAAACTGAAACTGAGAATGCTCTATGAACAATTCAGTCCATGAAAGCCAACTTTCAAGGTGGTAGCACTATCTTTTCAAGCGTTATTAGAGTTGAAAGTGAAGGGTGTGCAAAGGATTTTCAAGAAATGAAAAGGGACCTCTACCTGATCACACTACTCTACAAAAAAGGTTGTACAAAAACTGCTGAAAACACACTTTCCCATTCTTTTTATGACCCCCAAACTTATGAATAATGTAGAAGGATAATAGTTCTTTCAGATTATATGAAAAACTCGAGATACACTTGGTTGACCCGTTTCACCTTTTTTGAGTCCTCATTTAGAATCAAGGGGTGCGACTTAATTTTTTTGTTTTTGTTTTGGGATAACAATCAAACATGACACAACTTTGGTAATTACCACGAGCAATGCAAATGACATATGTAGATTGTAGGTAGCTTTTCCTTCTAATTTCATTGTCTCAGTTTCCCAAACAGACTGCAGACCTGTCCTCCCCCTCCCTCTCTTGTCTTTTTGCACTACAACTATAGTCATGTCTACCAAGCACCCATCTATCTATCTATCTATCTGTTGAAATGGGGTGGAGCTTTTTGAGTAATATCCTTTTGTTTGTACGTTAAAGGGACTGTACAGTACTGGTTAAGGTGGGGATTCATGTTTTGAACATTCCTAAATGAGATAATGAAAAGCCTCTTATGAAATATGAAAGAGCATGTAATTTTAAGAAGGATTCAACATTTATTTGATGAAAATTGGTTTTCAAATGGCTGAGATATCAAAAAAAGTGCCCATAATAAAAGGCGACATGCCACAACTTTATTAGGATCTCTTTGTTTCACCTTGTTTTTGGATATCTCAGCCATTTCAAAACCGATTTTCATCGAATAAACTTTTGATACCCTTTAGAACCGCATGCTCTTTGACATCTCATAGAGTGATTTCTGAATATCTCGCAAAACGTTAAAAGCTAAATCCTCACCTCGACCAGAACTGTACACACCCTTTAATATAGTCTATACCCAGCACCCATCTAATCTATCTATTGAAATGGGGTGGAGCTTTTAGAGGAATCTCCTTTTGTTTGTATGGTAAAATAGTCTAACCAGCATCCATCTATCTATCTATTGAAATAATTAAGGTGGAGCTTTTTGAGGAATCTCCTTTTGTTTTTAATAAGTAGTCTACCCAGCACTAGTCTATCTATCTATTGAAATGGGGTAGAGCTTTTTGAGAAATATCCCTTTGTTTGTATGGTAATACTGTTGGAAATCAAATCCTCTTAGGACAGGACCGGTGGTGAGTTATTAATAGAGACAAAGAGAGAAAGAGAGAGAGAGGGATATATATATATATATATATATATAGAGAGAGAGAGAGAGAGAGAGAGAGAGAGAGAGAGAGAGAGAAAGAGAGAGGGAGAGAGAGAGAGACTGGGAGAGAGAGGTTCATCTCTTTACAAAGCCTAAAGGAAGGCATCTTGGGGTCAGTTAATGGGGCAAGGACAAAAAACTATTGCCAATACATGTACAATGTATATGTATCTTCATCACATATTATGCTCGATATGCCCTACACTTACAACTGACTTGATGGGCACAGTCCTGACACTACTATAAGAAAAGCTAAAGTCTGATGGTATCAATGTTGTACCTTGACGACAACATGAAAGGTCAAGGTTGGGTGAATACTTTCATCATGTGAGATTATGCCTGTGTTACATAACTTAGTAACCGAGTACTACGTAATGATGCAATTAAATATGGAAAATGTGTCAAATGCAATAGATCTGTCACCACATTACATAATATACAGGCAGTGAACAATAATAATGTAACCCCTCAAATAAACATGTTGGATCCATAGCATGTAGGTATACCACTCCTTGGGTATACTGACTGTTGAAGAATTTGCCTTCTCTCGAGGTAGACAAAGAACCTACGCATCAAACATAACAACGTGTGATTAACCATGATGATGAATAGCCCGACCAGACGCTGTTACTATACGCTGTCGCTACCTTCAGCGACTGGGCTGTGTATACTGTATTTAGATGATGAAGTGACATGCTGGCTGAGATTATACGACCACAAAGGAGGTTGAAAGTCAGAATTGAGCAGCCTTTTATTCGTTTTCAAGGACGTAAAATTACTGGATGGAGCTTCTATACTCACGGTAGGCTGGTGAAATTTTCGCCGTCTTCCTTCGGAGCTTTTGTCGTGTGTGATGCTCAACTACTGGCTCCACTGGGGTGTAAGAATAGAAATGATGCGGAGATTCCCCGCTCGTCATGTTCATCCCATTCATTGCAGGTCATACCAGCTGGGCGCTAGTCTAATATTTCAGCCTCTATAATTATCATTCATACCCATCAGATCCACTCCTGGATCCTCTCTCTTTCGTTGAATGTTCTGTATCTGTACAGATCTATACCTTCCACTCTTAATAGTTATACGAGGGATATGCACCTCACTGGCTTACGTTCGTGTTTTAAGGAGAAAATAAAATCACATTTATTACTTTGGATCAACGAACAGACCCAACAACTCAAAGTAAACCCAGTCTGCAAGAATCTTCAGTCTATTGAAGGAGGCAGACTTAATCAGAAGAAGAAGAAGAAGAAAAAGAAGAAGAAGAAGAAGAAGAAGTATTGGATGGCATACCACCACTTCACTACATCCGACATACCTTTACCTTTTACCTTTTTAGATACTGGCTTAGATTGCTGTGTAGCAGCAGTCAAGCATCCAGGTCTATGTACATGTAGTTCTTCTCAATTTGTTTGTTTTTTGTGGCTTTGCTGACTTCATGATTTCTCTGCCTCTCTTTCTTAACTTTCCTCATTGAGCAATTTGTCCGTTATAATGAGTCGTTCCTCTGTCTATTCTTTGATCGATGTAATCCATCTTTTTTGTATGATACATCTGCATTCATATCAACTTAAAAAATATATGTATTAACAACAAAATGTTATTCTGTATCACCCTTAATTGCCAGGGTCATACAAAGTAGGTACCTACCGTATCTATATCCATAATTAATCTAGTTAAAATGATCTACTTGTAGATGTGTACTAGAAGCTCTATCTACCATTCTACCACTGAGTTACTTATTTACTTCAATGTATCATCTATTGTTATTGTTGTTTTTTATTCAGTTTATTAAATTTCTTACTTGAATGTATTACATGTTCTACCCACCTTCAATCTGACAACCCGTGGCATACTCTACTAGTATATCATTCAGTTTGAATAACATGCTATATCGGCATAAATTCCTAGACTACCAATAATCGGTACCTGGGGGGTGTTTCATAAAGCCGCTCGTAAAGTTACGAACAACTTACGAGCGACTGGTGATCAGTTCTTGTGCTGATTTATGGAAATTCTGATATGTACAATAGTGTATAGCACATCAGAACTGATCACCAGTCGCTCGTAAGCTCTTCGTAACTTTACGAACAGCTTTATGAAACAGGGCCCTGGCATGGCTCACACACCAAGGCGCCGCGGTTTACTAATTTTGTACGTTCACTGCATGCATACCGCTTGTGGAGTGCATAGTCGCTGTAGTTTAGACACACGTACACTGCTACTGCACTATGATAGCACTGCCGCATGATCGTGAACGCAGTGACTGCACACCCTCCGGCCTCCTACACTTGTCTCACCGCGCTCTTCAGCCTGTAGAAAATCGATTGCTTCTCTGAAAAAGTAACGGGTATTGAAACTTCAAACGATATCGCCTGCAAAATACAGCGCTTCTTCTACCTATTTTGTAGTCGGTGGGGTAAGTGTAATCACCTTCTTTGTGGTCCTTGACCTTGTTTGGAGAATCGCATCTCTTTAGTTTTGGCTCGCACTTACCGAGGCCGATAGAGTTGTAACCGGGAGCGGCTAGCTGTAACCCGACACGAACGGAAAGGGTCGCCAATGCTGCATTTTCTAACAATACTCGTTGGTTGTTGTTTTTTTTATGTGGCTAACGCTGAACAGAATGATTTGTGAGTGAGGTCCGGATGCATCACTCTTTAAAAATTACATTCAACATTTTATTGCCAAACACTGTAAATTTAATATTACAGTACTAAGTAAGTAATAGTGCATGTACTCAGCAACCCAAGCATTGGCTTTATTGATCTGTTAGTGCGCCTTATAGCAATTAAAAATCAAAGTTGCAAACTTCTTTAAGATAAAGGGTTGTGGAATGATTTGTTGAACAAGGAACAGCATGAACAGCTTTTAAGTAGAGAAGACATTTTGAAATCTAGCCATGGATGAACAGAGGTGGTGGTTCTTCGGATATTTATGCCTTATATGGTTGGAGTTACTGTCGGTGTGATGCAAACATCAGTTTATCAGACGTGGAAAAAGCAGTCGATCATATTTGATATGATAGGTGCTGGTAGGGCCTCTCTTATGCTGCAATTCTTGCTGCAATCCATCAGCAGATTTTCTCTCGGCCTACACGTAATTTGTGGAGTACTTCACAGAAAAGCTCTTTCATCAATGATTAGTACAAAATACTGGTAGTGTGGATTTACCACTAACCAGTAATTCATTTCTTAGATTTTGAGTTTATGGTACTCAACTTCCATGCTCATAAACACACAGACATTTTTAATACACAGACACTCACACAAGATTATTACCTCCGCCAAGGAGGCACTTGTTTTTGTCAACATTTGTTTGTCTGTTTGTCTGTTTTCAAGATGACTCAAAAAAAAGTTTTGAACGGATTTAAATGAAACTCATAGCGAAAATTCATAATGACACAAGGAACTGATGTTGAATGTTGGTAGTTTTTGTGAATTTTTGGAGGATTTTTTTTTCTTTTGGCAAATAAGGTCAATGAACTTGGGAGTTAAAGCTGCCCATATTTGAGGTTTGCATATGTGCCCCAAAGCATATGTTCTGTACAAGGCATCACACAGCAGAAAGCCGATGAAGTAAACACAAGGCTTCTTTATCATTGAAAAACTGGGCAATTTTCAGCATGCTTGTATGGATGGATATTAATTACCTGCTTGGCAGAGGTCTGCACTTTCTGAGTGCTTTCCTACAAAACAGTTACCCCCGCCAAGGGAGGAGGTTATGTTTTCGTTACTGTTGGTTTGTTTGTTCCTTAGTTTGTTGTCCGTGTGCAAAATAACTCAAAAAGTAGTTAACAGATTGGGATGAAACTTGCAGGAAAGGTTGAGAATGACACAAGTATAACAAATGATTAACTTTTGGTAGTGATCTAAGAATTTTTGGGTGAATTTATGATGGATTTTTGAATTTGATATTTTGGCAGGTAGGGTCAATGAACTTGGGAGTTCAGGCTGCGCGTATTTGAGGTTTGCATGCGCACACTAAAGTGCATGCTCTAGTTTCCGCTTGGGTGAGGCGCGCCGTGCAGCTGAGGGTTTATGAGGTAACAAAGGCTTCTATATCGGGAAATCGGGGGGACTTTCAGCACACAGTGCTATGTAAGTATGTATAGGTGGAAATCACTGATATTTCTATGGAAGAACAAGATCAGTGGTGGAAATGAGCTGCATGCTTGGCGGAGGTCTGCGCTCTCAGATCAAGTGCTGTAGTTACGGTGCATTACCATAATTTATGTCTCAAGTTGCTTGCTTGATGGTAAATGCTGTCTGATTATGTACCAATGTATCAATCCTTATGCAGGTTCAGGATGTGAGACAGGATTTGTGGGTCATGGACATAGAATAGGCCATGTTTCTTGCTATTGTATTGTTCCTTTTGTCGAAATGCCAGACAAAAAAAAAAGAGAGTATATTTGCAGGGTTTGCATGAATCATGGAGATGCTGATCTGCATATCATACACTTATCCAGTTACCATTTCTGTCTCATCAGCTACAATGTCTGACATATTTTAAAGTTAGGATGATATTTTGTGCGGATGTCACCTTATAAGAATCCTAATTACCCATCCTGTGTTACTTTACCAATGTTGGTCATTGTGTAATAGCATGGCAGTAAAACCAATAATTGCATTCATGAAGTTTTCTAAGGTCATGTCACTAAGAGAGAGAAGAAAAAAAATTCTATGCTGTTAATATTTTATTATGTTTATAACTTGTGTTTATAAATGCAGTAACTTGATGTTAATACCAATCATTTAATCACCTTCATTCAATCTTGTTACATAACATCATATTGCTGAAGGGAAAAAAAATCAAATATAATCTTTACTTGTAATACAGTTTCTTCCATTGAAAGAATGAATGCTTGTGTAATGAAGCATATGTTATTATAGCATTTATGATTATGTTATTTTCTAAACATTGACAGGTAATGGAACCTTCTGCTGTTGGTAACTTGACAAACCAGAGGTAACATTCACTGAAAACTTGAAGATCTAATTGTCCATGATGGATATCGGGGGTCGGTTTTCGAGCAACGGGGTGGTGGTGACCTTCCGTTCTGCTTCCCTTGTGACATCAGCCATTATGCTGGTAGGGTTCCTGATGAGTGTTGTCTGTGCAGTCGTCTTTAATTTCAAGTCAACCACATCAACACACTGTGGGGTGAGTTATGCTTCAAGTATCGACTAATAGAGATCTGTAGATTCACTGATTCTTGGTATCTGAAGGCACACCTTCAATGTGACTGAAAAAGAAATAATAAGTTCAGAGCGGAAATTTTATCTTTGAATCTTCCAACTGCAAGTCATACTTAGTAAGAGTCCTACCATGTGTATTTGGATAAAATCATGTTTCGGACAGTCTGAAAATCAATCTTGATAAAAGCAAAAATAACTATGTTCATGGAACATACCCAATACTTTTTTAAAGTATTTCAAAAGAATGGACTTGTACCTTATGTACACTGTATCTCTTTTTGCACTTGTACAATAATCTGTTCTGATAATTTTTAAAAGCATTTCATACAGCATCAATCTTTTTGGGAGAACTGCTTGAATTATACACTGTACATGTAGATATTAACGTACACAATGTATACTAGTAGTTGAAGGATGAGGAAAATCTTAGTCATTATCATTTTGCCTTTCATGGTGTTGGCATGGATAATTATTACATACATTGTGTGTGTTGTTTTTGTGTGTGTGTTTATCAGCAGTGAAACTCCCTCTATGTATCCCGTTACAGGAAAAAGACGCATCTTGTATATTATTTATCTATTCATGATTGCCAATATGAAAATTGTATGATATTGCATTTCAGGATAAGTGGGTGATATCTAACTACAGGATTATGGATGACATGTATCGAGACTTGCATTTTAGGCAATTATATGTGTTTATGTACATGTATTGAAAGACAGATATTAATGAAAAAAAATTACCATTATTACTTGTTTTTATCCCCACTTGTTATGTAGGTGGACAACTACCTGCCTTCAATCAGTGCAGCCATTGCAAAGCCCCCGTCATCATACATCTGGCGCCTCTCAATCACCTTGTGTGCCTCCCAGCGCCTTTTCACCATTGTCTGTCACTATGCCATGTACACCTCCATACCACTTAACCGGCGCCAGTACCACTGGCTGATCAACCTCAGCACCGCCTTTGAGCTCATTGAAAACTTGGCTCTCATCGGACTGACTTGTGTCTCATCAGTCGAAAATCATCGTAAGTTGATTTGGGGGATGAGGGTTTGAGAATGCCCTTCAGGCACATTATGTTTTGACTGTATAGCTGCGCAACTCCTTTCCTTTCCTCCACCACAAAGAAAGTCATGAAAAAAACCATTTAGAGTGTTCAGACACACAGAAAAATTATTCCAAAATGCCATGGCCATACAAAAATGGTATGGTTATATGATGGATTTATATGTCTGAATGCTGACTAACATAACGTTGTATAACGAATCATGTAATGAAACGTAGTACAACAAAGCAAGGGTCAGAGCATTGTTTCGAACTAGAACTCGATGACAATCACCTTTCCATGTGTCTTAATGTACATGTATGCTGACCATAGAACAGTATAACTGGATGGGGCTCAACTCGAGCTCGCATGAGGGGTGACCCGACTTGCTCGTCAAAAGTCAAAATTGTGCATGCTCCATGGGTGATTATGATGATGATGATGACGTAACCATGGTGACGATCATGTCTTTTGCAGATATCCATGAGATTTGCTTTGTGGTGTTCCAGGCCAGTTCCATGCTCTTCATGCTAGTGATGTGCATGGTTCATAACCTTGCCCTCAATCAAGGCACCGCCCCGACTAGAACGGTAAGATCTCGCCGTACAGACATAAAAGTTCGCATTCTTGATGTGTTAGTATATCATTGTATTGGTCAAAGAAAACCGTGTTGCAAAATTCAGTATCCTAATGTAAAGGTGCCATTATTTCAGCTGCTCCCTTTTTATTTGATAGAAAGTGTGTACATCCAATTCATCTGCACTTTTTGTAAATACTTTTCACAAATGTATGGAGTAACATGCATACTTATCTGCACTTTCAATTTTGATCCTCTCAGTTTAGAAAGTGATAAAGTAAGATTTTGAAGGTTTTAAGATTGATTAATTTTTGTTGTTGTTGTAGTTGGTTTTTTTTTTTTTTTGTTTCAATGTACCGTGAACTCTGAAACAAATAATCTTATGCTCTTTCCTGTCTTTTTCAATTCTTTGCTGGCACATGTTTTATCCATGGGAAGGAATACCGATCGTTTATGAGGCAGGTGTCATTTTTTGTCACCAATATTGTCGCCTTCACCTCAGCCTTGTACTTCTTCTATCGACATAACCGGTACTGTGAGCCTGGAGGTGAGACTAATCACTTGATCAAAATAATAAGAACAGCAATGATTGTTTGGAACTGATCCTACCAAATTCTGATGTCTTAGTTTATGGCAACAAACTTCATAATGTAATCCTATTTTTTATTTTCCAGCCATGTTACTGGCACATCTCCCAAGAAAGGGACTTACTGTGAAACAAGTTTCATCATCATTGCATGTTTATGAGTCGAGTAAGCGGAGCGTTGTAGAATAACAATTTTATCCGGTTTTGCTGCAGTATGTTGATGTTACATTGCCAGGAAGAAATATTGAGTGTTCTTTTCATGAATATCTTTGACACTAAATAATAGGATGGAATGTACTTCAACACTTTCATGTCTTTGCCCTGATTCACAGATATGGAACTGTTCAGAGCATGGACAGAATTTGATGCTGCAATACTGTAAAAGTGGAAATTTGCACATGGTTGAAATTGCTGTGAATTTTGTGCAACCTGAAAGTAGCATGAAAAACCAGCATACAAATATGTTTTGCTTGCTAAAGGGATACCATTTTATCTGTGAGTTCAAGGAAAGCATGTTGTGGTAGTATTGTGGTAATCATGGAGCTACTAGCTCCATGTTGTAATGTTGTATGTTGTTTTCTACATGTTCACTAGTCCTGTGGCAGACATGAATATGCCATCATAAAGTGGACCAGTTACATTTTACTGTTGTATACTGCAGCCAAAGCCTTTAACTGCCGTGCCAACAGTGAGCTGTTTGAAGTGTTCATGTTGTCATGACTGTCTGCAAAATTGAAATTATGCAAAATTTATCTTCCCCCACCAGGCAAAAAAAAGAAGAATTACTAACACGAAATTTCTGCTCTTTTTCTGTTTTCCATACTACATTCCGTCACTTCTTAGATGAATGATAATGAATATTTTATTCTCTGTATGTACAACTTAAAGGACCTGCAGCATGGTAATATAAAGTGAAAAATTATTATTGAATCTTTGTAATCTGAATGCTGCACATAACATTACATGGAAGGTCCAAGAATGCCTAGTGGAACACAGGAAACATCTCGTAGGACTGTGCAGACACATGGTGAAAAAAAAAAATGGCTCTGCTTTGATTTATTATATGGTCAATAGTGATGACTTTAATCATGTCTGTGGCTTGTTATGCTTTGCGCTCTTCCTTTTTTTCAGTGTACACCATCTTTGCTTTCCTGGAGTATGTGGTTGTCCTTAGCAACATCGGCTTCCACTTCTTGGTGACCAGCAACTTTGGTGACAGAGTCATCAAATTTGGCGTCTGGGAAAGAGTGCAATTTTGACCGGGTAAGATTGATGCAAATGCTTGTTTTTCCTGTTATTATTATTTGTTCAGCATTTTTGTCGAATGATAATTTATTAATATTTATAATCATTTGTTGCGATTTGAAAATGTGGACAGAGCTTAGTCATTTTTCTATGAGAGTTAAAGACAGTGGCTGTATGAAGTGAAAAATCAATGGCAAAGCAGAATACAAGAGTACTATTTGGAAGAAGTTAAATACAAGAAGAAAAAAGAAATCGAATGCCATTTTTATCATATAAAAAACTAGGTGTTGAAAAGTGAAGGAGTTTTGACAAATAAAAATAGAAATGAAATGCAGAAAAATTTTTGTGGAATGATAGACATTTGTTGGTATTGCTTATGGGTGGGGATTAAAACACACTGTAATATAAGTGTTCCACTTGTGAAATCCTAGTAGAATGCAACATCATAGTGTACTATGGTTATGATTTAATGGTACACATTTTGTAGCACATGAATACAATGTTTCCAAACTTCTTTTTTTTTGCATTATTGCTGCCATTATCACATGCATGGGAAGGATCACACCCACACACATTTTTCTTTTTTTCAACTGTAAATAAATGCAGAGTTTGAGCTGTTTTTACTCAAGATACTTTCAACTTTCAAACAGTAAAATTCCCCTGCTCTATCTCCCTTCTCATCGGTGCTCTTGTTACATACTGCAGGTAAGACTAGCCTGTCTCTTATCTCAAGATACTTCCAGAGTCAATTCTCCGGTCACCACCATGATTGCCTTCATTCAGCACAACACAGTGTCGACACTTCATCATTACAAAACCCAGGGCAGCTGATATCACCTTGAGGTGACATATCGAGTTTGTTTGCTGATACCAAAGGATATGTGACCGTGCACCTCAAAACGAACATAAAGTCGCACACACTGCGTGAGGACTGAAAATAAGTGAAATGGGTCAACCTAGCCGAACTTGACTTTTTCATATTTTCTGAAAGAGCCAGTCTTCTTCTACATCATGGAAAAATTTGAGATCATAAAACGGGCAGGAAAGGGTGTTTTTGTAGCAGTTTATCTCGAACATTTTTGGTAGAATAGTGTGATTAGGTGTGTCTTTAGAATCCCTTTTTCATTTCTGAAAAACTTTGTCCACACTCTTCACTTTCAACTCTAATAACTTTTGAAAGGATAGTCCTACTGCTTTGAAAGTTGGCATTAATTATGGAAAGAATGTGTTAATGAGGCATGCTTAATTTCACTTTAATCTAATAATCCCTTCATTGTTGTTACTCTGGTAGTTTACTTCCTGTTTTTTGTCCCATTCATCGCACAGCCAGCACAGTTTGGTCAAGATTAAGCGCTTGAATAGACACTGTACTTCAGAGCCTCTTTTCTCAGTTCACACTTATCCTGAGTTTGTGCTTTCTTTCCAATATTTAGATAGGTTAGGAGAGTCCATTTGATTTGAGTTATACATCATTTTAAAGCTTAAAGTCTGCTCTTTCAGAATATGGTCTTAACTAAAAATTCATGTCTGGCGACTTTTTGTTTGTTTTGAGGTGCAGAGTCACATATTTTGTCAACTGCTTCTCATCTATGTTTCCTCCCCCCACCCCGACCCCCAAAAAGAAAGAATGAGAGACCCTTCTAAAGGAATAGAAATATGAGAGCTGTAAGAGATGATATTTTATGCCACTCTCTTCTCCAGAAGCTGCATTCGCTCTCTTTTATGTGATGCAATATACTCATGAGTGACGTGATACAGAAGATGTGGCTTAGTGCATGCATGCATGCAGCAATGCAAGTTTCCAGATGACCGTAGACTGTTCTGGTATTCTCCTGATCGGACATCCGGGTATTTAGTGGCGGCTGGAGTGATAATAAACCAGATCAGTGCACGATCGGCGTACTTTCATACTTGTGTACTTCAATTCAGTTCAATTTATGTAAAACCAGAAGCCAAACATATATCTGGGATTACATTATAGATGAAATTATATACTTTTCTTCCATAATTGGCTTTGAAATTCCATGAAACTGTCAGCAGTGGTCCATGGTAACATTTCTGATAGCCACAGGAAATATCATTGATAAATTCTGTATAGGAATGGTGGATCGCGGATTCTAAATGCCGACGCCTTGTCATGTGTATCACCACTTAACCCTGCATGCACCTGGCTGCATGCACAGCATTTTCACAACGATTCTCACTCCAGCTCGGCACATGTACTGTACAGGCGAGCTGTTTGGTTTTCACTCCAGTTATACCGGATGTGACGTATACTTGTTCATGAGAATTATGGTTGAGGTTAATCATGTATGCCTGGTGAATTTGAATGTCAGGTAATTTAGGTGTCAGAGGTTGTAGAAGGAATAAAAAGATGTGTGCAAAAGAAAATGTACATTTCATTAAAATCTGATTTAGTGTTTATGGTTGTAGTTCCCTATATTAGACGCATTGGTGGTGGTTTGCCCTGCTGGGCATACTAACGACTTGCAAAACGGTTGTTTTGCAATGACCAAATATCTCTGGGAACACTTAGTTTGATGAGACTACTCTATGATGCAGGTGTACAGCATAGCATTTTGAATGCCCTATCCTGCCAATAAAAAGGACAATCGCTGTTATTTTCTTGCTGCATCAGTGATTTTTTTTTTCAATGATAATGAACATGATGAGATTTTTTTTAAGATGAGCTCACAGAGCAATAGCGATAATGTGATATTGTAAAATCGCCATGCAACCATAAAACTGAGGTAGAATCATCGACATTTCACTGAGTTGTGAATCCATTACATTGGCCCTGTGTTTTCTCAGTCTTTGCACTTGTCTGTCTGTGACACAATTCTCAGATTTCTTGAACATTTTGGATCCGTCTTATATCGTTCTACGCATGTGACATCACAAGCTATGGTAGTCTTCTCATCCAGCAGTAACTGAGCAGAAACTTCAAAAATTCCTAACTTTTGAACGGATGGTCCAATTTTCCTCAAACTCTCACTGATGTGTTCTAATAGTATTGCTGCATTCACTCAATCCACACGTCTATGAAGGTAGACTTGTCCTTTAAGAGGTACTGAAAATTATGATACATGTTATGAATAATTTGTGTGCATGAGTTTTGATGCTAGGGGGAAGTAAATTTTGAGGAATACGAGGTCTGGGATGTTTAGGTGATGAGCTTAACAGACGTCAAGCTCATATCAAACCCTTCCATGAAAACAGGAACGGGTTCTTGAAGTCAGTTTTTACGTTCATTGCTTGCACAAACAATTGCAACAATTAAAGCTTGCATTATCGCAATTATATCTGTAAGTCACTATCATGCACAGAATTGTCGATGATAACAATTTCTCAACAAAGATATCATTTGAGTATTGAAATTATTAACTTTTAGGATTGATCGAACTATCTTCTTCAATCTTATGTCAGTAGTCATGATATGATAAGGTCCATTTTTAAAAGGATTTCTGTGAATGGTTGCTGCCCAGCAAAACTGCCTAAGGCTTGCAGGCTTGAAAGATCACCCAAAATTATGATGGCATCATATGAAATACCTTTTAAAACTCTTTCAAATTATGTCATGAACAAAAATTCTATTTGGGGGCAAAATTTCATACTAGAACCCTTTTGCCAGGCAGGCTAGGGAATGTAGCCCAAATCATGTTTTCCATGAGTCAGTTTCTGTAGAATATTGTTCCCATTCATTTCAGTACTTGAAGCATGTCACTTTTCAAAGAAGATACATTCATCCTTTCATCATGTAGTTCTATGAAGCTCAGAAAAATTGGGGTCAGCTAAACCAAAGATTGGGAAGAAGTTTTATAACTTTAATGTTTAGGTATGCAGAGGGCTGCACAATGTTTTTAGGGGCAGCTTATATTTCATTGCATAGATTTTAGTTCGGTATCGACAAATGCCTTTCCTAAACTACAGCTTGTCATTCTCTCTCTGTCTTGCCAAGTTGGGAGGTATGATGTCAGAAATTTTGTTTGCCCTCATTTTTTTTCTCTTGCCTCAATTCACTTGCCCCAAGCTGCAGGGAACAATAAGCCTCTGGCCCTGAAAACGTGACATAGAATAGCCTGATAGAAAGTGATAGATGAATACTAGTACTCTTGTAAACTTTCACATTTTTATGGTTAAGAAGAGATGAGAGTGAGCACCAGAATGGTGAATTTTTGTCCACACTTATCATCTGTGTCATGAACTTTGTAATCAGATTCTTGCCCAGTCTACAATTATTTGGCTGCTACTTTGCAGAGTGCTTCAAAAATTGAATCTTTCCTATTATTTCCTGATTGAACAAGTCGGTAAAAAAAAAAATAGTTACTCAAATCGAAGTCACTTGCCCCACTCCCCCCCCCCCCAAAAAAAAAAGAAGCCTGATTTTAATAACATCAAACTCTACTTACTGCAGTCATCATAAGCTGTCCCTGCAGTGTTGATACATTTATTACTCCCCATTGCTTTGTTTTGTCAATCTGTGAAGTTTTTTTTTCTTCATATTTGAAGCAGGTTTATATGAAACAGAGTTTGTCAAGTAGGGCATGTGTTTCAATATTTTACCAGCCCAATATCAGAACTTGAGTGTCCTTTCATACAGGCAGATTTATTGAACATTGCAGCAAGCAGTGACCAGCAGTAATTATGAGGTTCATGATATACTACAAATTTATATCTATTGAGTGCAGTTGCATAATGGCTATTTGAGTTTATGTGTGTGTTTTGTTTTGTTGTATTTTATTTTGCCGATATCATTCAAAGATCTTCATAATGCAGATATACATGCCTGTATCTATCCCGATAAACACTGTTTGTACCATGAATACTCTGAGTAGAGCTCAATGGTCGTCCTCTCTCACACAGCTATCATGAAGAAATTTTTATGTCATGTCAGTGGTGGTTATAGATAAAGTTCCCAAAATTTGTGTTGATTTCCATGACACAAGCCTGTATGGGTCCCATCACAAGATGGCCTCCTTTACCTCTTACAGCTTTGGAGATCACACTCTCACCACGCACTGATTGCAAGGTATGATGGTTAAGGACAGTATCAATGTAACCAGCAGGTCAAGGGTCAAATCTGCTGCTTGTAGGTAGTTTGTTGTGGTACAAAATGCTGTTGGGTTATTCATCTCCTATGTAGAAGTCTTATTCTTGTAATTGTTGATTATTTCATTCTGAATGGGAAGCTATTTTTGTACCCAAAGCAAGAGATATATAATTATTTTCAAAGACATTGTCTTAGTTATTTTGATATATTTTCAAAAATTCATTTGTACATGTATTGTATACACCATGTATCTTAAATAGGGGGTCTAATTTTTTGCAAATCGGGACTTCTTGATAATTATGCGAGATTGTGGAGTACAGTACTGGTCAGAGAAATGTGTGCATACACGTCATATTCATCTCGGGATCAGAGTTAGTATTTTTGCATGTTTTTAAGTTTGTGAATAGCACCAACTCGTGAAATTGGCAAAAATAAAAACCTTGCAAAATATGTGGCTTGAACAATACTTGATATGCCTGTATATGAGAAAGAAAAATTTAAGTTGATAGACTGTACCTCAGGTTGTTTTGGAATGTTCACAGACGTGGCTATGTGACATGTAAAGATGTGATTTTATGATTGATAGATCTGTCATATGATCTATTGTAATGTATATGGGTATCAAGAGAAAACTTAGCCTTCAGAAATACATATTTTGGAACTCTAACTTGTATTTGATGGTGAGTTGACATCACCAACAGCTTTATCTGTAACAATTCTAAGTGATGCAGTAATTGTCAAAGTAATTCAAAATATCAACAACAAACAAACCATGAACTGAACAAAATTATACAATATATGTTACTATGTTTGTGCAACGTAATATTAATTTTACTCAGTGTGTTGATTTTATTTCCTGATATTTGTGACCGTGTCCATGTATCGAAAAAAAAGTGTAGTGGTCAAAGCAAATTGTACATACCGGTAATTATGCATTATCATAGAGCTTTCACCTGGTTGTCAGTGCACTTAACAATTAAGCTTCTTGTGCTGTGCCATTTATCAAATCATTCCATCCATTTCAATAATTTATCATTGCAGTACTGTTATTGCATTCATTTTTGTTGGACATTTTACTTTTTGTACTGGCCTTTGTATTACTGAGAGATCTTTAAAAAAAGAAAAAGAAAAAAAGTAAAACGAGATATTACTATTCATGTGTGATAGTTTTTTGCTGTAAATTGAAATGCACAGTGCCGACATTCAAAGTGTTGTTCTCAAAAGATTTTAAAGCCAAAACATAGTTCTCAGAAGGGCTCAAAATTGATTTTCCACCATTTAGAATTTGCTTCCAATATATCAAATGATCATTTTGTAACAAAATGACTAATTTTGTAATGAAATGGGCCATGGGACACTTGCCGCTCCACACAAATTGTTCATTTTTTAAACCATGGTTTCAATTGTACCACCTTCGTGAATTCGGGTCCAAGCGACAATCTATCATACCCTAGCAGTAATTTTCCAACAAGCTTCATGCGATTCTTCTACTGCGGAAGATCAGTGAGTACCACTATTGCCTGGTTTGTCAATTATTGATACTCGATTGTAAAAAAACAAAACAAAACAAAACTATGCAGCATCCTCGATCAGGTACGTGCTAGACTGTCATACTTCTGGCAAACTTTTTTGGGCTACTATTTGCATTTTCGTCACTACCCAAATGAAATTGTGTTATTCTAGTATATTTCACACATTTGTAATGCACATGTGTACTCTAGTATAGAGCAAAAATTGACAGTTTGGGCATATGAGAACTATGTTGTGGCTTTAACTCTATGTGTTAACATATAATGTATTCATTGCCATATGTTGGGTGCTTACATCATACCAATTAAATTTTGCAGTACTAGCCATTCTTTTTTTTTTCCATTTGTAAAAGGAGATTCGAGCAGTGTTAACTTTGTATTAGGTAGGAAAAAAAAAGGATAAGTTGAATTTAGACACCACAGAGCATTAAAAACTGCAATTTAACTTGATGCTGCCGGTAATTTTTTAGCGTAAGTCTGATTAATAACTTTGTGATGTAAATTTGCTATATTTTTGGTACAGCATTATGTATATGCTTGTTATTTAAAAAAAAAAAAATTTAAAGAAATATGCAAACCGACCAAAATACAATAATCATATACCAAAGTTATTACAGAGAAAATCATTAAACAAAATTCCGTAATATGTTCCTCTTTCATTTCATTTTCATATTTTAAGTACTCATTGTATATTTGTTTTAATGTTTTGCAGTGCAGAATGACTTTGAAATATGAAGTACAGCTGTACAGATCATTATGTACACGTATTGTATAGGGAAAAATTAAAGGTGAACTAATATTGTTTGTTTTATCATGTGAGTGTGAAGTAGACGTGTGTGAAGGAAGTTTGCCATTAGAGTTTGTTTGCCGTGCAGCTTGTCAAGAGTTTGTGTGCATGCCGTGTCTTGAAAGCATATAAATGGAAAGGTTGCCATTTGTGGCCTCATTACCTTGCGCTGAACATTTTCTCTCATGTGCTAACATTATTTCGCACCACTGTATGCCATTCCATATCATGCATTCCTGCAAACTGTTTATCTTACAGGATCAGTCCCGTTTTTACTTGAAAGAAGCTCTATCAACTTTGTTACCCTCATATGTACCCTTGTTCACATACGCTATGTTGATAGTGGATATATACAGCTGTATCAAAGATTGATAAGAATTTCTGATTTTGAAATTTGTACTTGTATTCATTAATAATCGTTGAGCTTTGCATGAAGGTACAGGAAATATGTAGGCCCTACATGAACCTATACAAAGGTTTGACCACTGACGTTAGGCGTTAGTAGAAGAAGTCAGTAGGACCAAGGAGGTACTAGGCGCCTAGTACCTCCTTGGTAGGACACCTCTGTGCAATATATGTCTATGGATCAAAACCATCATAGCATTTCAAAATGTTGCAGGTGAAATGTGTCAGCAGTTACGTGTACAATATGCATAAAATTACTGTTAACCATCGCAATATGTACATTCTTGTTTTTGAAATCTTTAAAGTGTTTCACAACATTTTAAGGATACATTATGAAAGTACCATTTTACACAGAGGTATATATGTATTACATATCATTATGCACATTTGTCATGCTCTAGTTAATACAGAAATTGTTGATAAATCTTTGTATGAAATTGCTATTGGGAAATTTTATATTTATATACTTGAATTGATATATAGGGTTACAAAGATGCAAAAGTGATTTCCAAATATTTTCTTATATTTGTAATCAGATTTTATTGTGGAGAAAATTAATGCATTAAAGTTTGAAATCTATAAAGTGAGTGTCATTTGTAGTAATTTGACTCCAGAAATCCAAGTTTGAATGTTTGTGGTTGGCAAACACTTGACATGTGGAAGTCACCCTTCTGGGAAGTATATTGTTCTGAATATTAATGAAGTAATGCGAGAGGCCACTAAAAAATTCTGCAGAGTTTGATGAATACTGCAATAATCATGATCGTTTTTGTCACTTAATTATCTTGTACGTCATCTGGCATCACCCTTGAAAACCAAAAATGATTGATTTTTTTTTGTCTCCCCACAAGTTTCACACAAGGATCAACCACCATCTAAAGAGGCACAATAAGGATTGTGTCATTGGTATTTCTGAATAAGTCCTACAAGTAGAGTCCAATTGTGACACTGCACCTCAAAACAAACAAAAAGTCGCCAGACATGAATTTTTAGTTAAGACCATATTCTGAAAGAGCAGACTTTAAGCTTTAAAATGATGTATAACTCAAATCAAATGGACTCTCCTAACCTATCTAAATATTGGAAAGAAAGCACAAACTCAGGAAAAGTGTGAACTGAGAAAAGAGGCTCTGAAGTACAGTGTCTATTCAAGCGCTTAATCTTTATCAAACCGTGCTGGCTGTGCGATGAATGGGACAAAAAACAGGAAGTAAACTACCAGAGTGACAACAGTGAAGGGATTATCAGATTAAACTGAAATTTAGCATGCCTCATTAACACATTCTGTCCATAAATAATGCTAACTTTGAAAGCAGTAGCACTATCCTTTCAAAAGTTATTAGAGTTGAAAGTGAAGACTGTGAACGGGGTTTATCAGAAATGAAAAAGGGATTCTAAAGAAATACCTAATCACACTATTCTACCAAAAATGCTCGAGATAAACTGCTAAAAAAACACACTTTCCAGCCCATTTTATGATACCAAATTTTAGCATTATGTAAAAGAAGACCCGCTCTTTCAGAAAATATGAAAAAATCAAGTTCGGCTATGTTGACCCATTTCACTTATTTTCAGTCCTCACGCAAAATCAGTGTGTGCGACTTTATGTTCGTTTTGAGGTGCACGGTCACAATTTAAGGTTAACATTTTTTGAAACGTCAACAACAAAGAAGCAAAGCGGCATGCCTTATCCCGAGGTCATGTGGCGAAGACAGTATTATTATTATCATCATCACCATCACCATCGCCACCATCATCATCATCATTACATTTGGTGGTTTTTTTTTTTTTTTTTTTTTTTTTTTTAAGGTGCCCCCAGGATATCATGACTGTTATTTACCTTTCATGTCAACCAACATCCAGGTGGACTTGACCTTGGTAGAACATTTCAGATTACCCCTCAAAACAACATGCTCCTTTAGTTTCCATGCTTGCATATACAAAGTTCCTTGTGGGGTATCTCTCTCAGCGGCTCTGTATATCACAGTTTACATGTCATGATAGACCATAATGGTTTACAATTTATGGATGTTTCTTTTCCTACAGCCTAGTAGTGAAGCATTTCATTCTCCTGCTTCCCTCCATTATGTTCCAAAGGCAGGAATTCACTTAGTTGTTGTTATGTAGGGCAAGCCTCTGGCAGACAATAGCCATGTTCAGACGTATTTCTAGTCGGAGTAAAAATTTATGGCACGACAATTAAAATTCAAATTAATGCACATCTTACCACGACCCTAGTGGCCACACGACGGTCGTGGAAAGAAACTCCGACCAATTTATTTGCGAGG
Source organism: Diadema antillarum (assembly GCF_040938485.1). Classification (NCBI taxonomy): domain Eukaryota; kingdom Metazoa; phylum Echinodermata; class Echinoidea; order Diadematoida; family Diadematidae; genus Diadema; species Diadema antillarum. The sequence continues at coordinate 2,485,097 of NW_027271431.1, forward strand.
GTCGGTGTAACTTCCGGAAGTGGTAGCGCTGCATTCGTCGACCATGGGATTGTTTTTTTTTTACCAGTGACATTATTTGTCTTCTCCATTCTTGTTGACAGAAATTTCTGCACGAGCGCTAGCTTCTTTGTCGCCATCGACTAGGTTAGAATTGCACTACACGCGCACTTGAAGTCGCAAAATGTCAACATTGCGATTTGACCCAGGAAGTTTTACCTATAGGTCGTAAGGCATGTAAGTTCATAGATACTCCGAGGGCTTGTCCGCATGGACAATTTACTCCGACCGGCTAGTCGTGGTAGCGAGATACTCCTGAGAAAACTCAGGAGTATCTCGTTCGGAGGAAGAGGTCGTGGTAAGTTCCTCCGATCGGAGGAAGTTACCACGACCTTGTTCAGACAGGCACTACTCCGACCTATCCTCCGAAGTTACTCCGACCGAGCTTCCTCCGACCCTTCCTCCGAAGTTACTCCGACTAAAACTGCCTCCGTCTGAACACAGCTTTTGTAGTTGTTAAGGGCAACTTTTGTAAAGAATGTATGCATAAAATTTGAATACATATCACAAAAGACTGGTTGAGTAATACAGAGTGAGATAAGAGGAAAGAACATACACACACACACACACACACACACACACAACCATGCACTGGTCATACTAATTATTCAACTGTCTACATAAAAGAAGCAGAGTTTATATCAAATACATAAAAGTATACACACCTTTGCAAAAATGTCCAATTGTACATTTTCATTTATTACAAATGCTAGACGAGATCATTTAATACAGACATGGCAGGCAGTCCAGGCAGATTTGCTGAGAATTTCAAACCCGAGTTATATCTGACTGCTCTACTTCTGTAGACACAGGTATAATTTCTCAGTTATCAGTATGTATTTAAACTCATTTTCACCCCAACATCCCAAATTGAACAGATTCTGTGTCAAAACCTATCTCTATTTGGTCAATGGTAGCAGCAGATTCAAGTTCTACATCTTCACAAGCCTGCAGGGGCCATGATGTATACTTGTATAAGCTGTTATTTTCGCGAATCACTGCTTTGACTGGATTTTTAACAACACGCGAAAATATCGCCACATGCTAGCCTACTAGTGCACTTAGGATGAGCCTTGGTGTCAAATCACGAAAACAGCATCACTCGAAAATGTCTGTAACCTCCCAATTCACGAAAATATTTGCACACGAAAATAACAGCTTGTTAAGTACAGTGCACTCCTGTAATAACGAACAAGATTATATCGAAATTCTGGTTACAACAGAGTGAAAAATTCCGGCCGCAACGTTACGCTCTATGTCTTTTGTTGTTTATTTGTTCGGTTATAACGAAATTTCAATATGATAAAAGAAAACTGCTGGTCCCAAGGACTTCGTTATGACCCGTGTCCACTGTATGTCTAAAGTGAAGCAGGTCATGTGATTACATCTAGCGAAATTTGCTGCTGAAAATTTTCGGAACAGATTATCACTCCTATCTGAAAAGTGACCTTGCCTGATCTTCACATCTTTGTCTATTACCCAGTAAGTCAGATTTTCATCTTTTATCCAGTTATCACCAAGAGCCAAATTAATCATTGCACAACATACCGTTTACCAAGGACAAATCAATTTTAATGTAAAATGTTGGATTTTTTCATCCTTCACCATACACGATAGTTTGTTCTGAGATTTCCATATGCCAAATATGGTTGAAAATTATGTGAACAGGAAGACAAGACAGTTCAAATAATTACTAAGCTATGGTTATTGGGTACATAAGAATCACTGTACAAAAAAAAAGACAAAAAAGTTTTGGTCATCTTTGTATATCCACATGATCAGCCTCTTATAGTTTTGCCTTTATTATCACAAACATAATTTATGAACCAATGTTTTGTGTTGTTTGGTGTGTTCTCCAAAATAGCTTTGTCCTTTAGAAATGATAAAATTACTGATCAATTACTGCAATGACACTATAATGACAAGAAGAAAATTCTATCTAGAAAAAAACAGGGGGTATAATGGAGATGATGTCATGGTCCTATGATTTACCTGTTTTGAGCAGGACTGTTAGCTAATTCATTTATTTATTTTCCTTAATGTATTTTGATTTCATTTCAGGAAATAGAGAACTAGACAATTAGAATAAGATTTGTATGTTGTAGACAGTGCTGCCAACATTCTCTCACAAAACTCGGGGAGATTCAACAGAGCATTCAGGAAGGTAATCAGGTCATTACATGAACCTCAAAAGGCCAAAATAATACCTGAACCAGGGAGGCTTTGGTGTTTCGTTATAGAGGGCATGAAGAGATATTTCAATTGCCTCACAGTCTCCTGCAGAATAGATGGATTTGGCAGCTCAGGTAGTAGATCATCTTTCAGCAACATCATTTCATGTGTTACTATCCCTCTGTACTGTTGGAAGTTTTCTCCACTGGCACTGTCATCCTGGCAGAAGTTCACGCCCCTTTACGGCATATCGGAGTACAACCAAACATATTCGGCCTCCTACAGAGTCTTTCCATCGCACAACCACACATTACAATGCCCGCACTACGACTTCGATAAGATTTGAGCTGTTCGGGAATGTATCGGTTCCGCTGTCCGGTGAAAAAAAGGAAAATGGAGCCCAGAGGAATGGGTGATGGTGTGACGCCATCATCAGCGGGCCCCATGGAGATGAGTGAGGTTGGCATCCTCCAGCCCTCTCTCAATCAGCTTCAAGTCTTCCAGGTCTTCCTTGATGATACCAACCAACTGACTGATGCCTTCTTGTTGCTGCTTCAGGTGCTATCAAGAGAGATGGATGGAGAAAGAGAAGATGGAGGGAAGACAGTGTGAACAGAACAACGCTTCTCAACTTTATTCAACCCAAGGCCCAAACGCTTCTCCACTTCATTCAACCCAAGGCCCAAATGCTTCTCAACTTTATTCAACCCAAGGCCCAAACGCTTCTCAACTTTATTCAACCCAAGGCCCAAACGCTTCTCCACTTCATTCAATCCAAGGCCCAAACGCTTCTCCACTTTATTCAACCCAAGGCCCAAATGCTTCTCCACTTTATTCAACCCAAGGCCATCTTTGGCTCCTATAAGTTTTTTCGAGGTCTAGTTAGATAGACAACAAATATTTTTATTTATTTTTGGTGGCCATCGTGGCCCACTGAGAGTTCCTCCGGCTGAGAAGTGAGGGAATAAAAGGTGGTTCTGGTCACGCCATGCTGTGCCCTTTGACTTTTGACCCTTGATCTTCGGCCCCATTGCCCACACCTTTCTCCACATAATCACTACCTGGTAATATCATACATACATGTACCAATTTTCATGACCATACTTCTGAGTAATTTTCCAAATATGGAAGAAAAATATTGAAATTTTAGAATTTTTTAAAAGCATTTCAGCTTTGTCAATTCGTACACACATACAACGCATGCCAAGTTTCATGTGGATACCTTAGATGGTTCTTTATTGCTTATGTTGGCCACAAAATTGATTATGGACAGAAGGAAGGACGGATGAATATTCTGAAAACATAACGCCTCTGTGGCAACTTTTTGTGGCAGAGACATAAAACTGGGATAATTTCTGACTAGGCTGAAACATTTGTGACCCGCTACAACAAAATGATCCTAAAGTCGGGGGAGGTCGATTATTTGAAAATTGCATGATATAATCCCCTAATTTTTCTGCTTTAAATTGATATATAACACATTTCATAACTAGAAATGTCGCTACGGCGACTGATGCCTCCGCCATAATGCATGATTCTCCCAATAGGTGTATAGTACAATGTCTTCACAATGTGTGATGACAGTTTCACATAACTGGCAAAATATCGAAATAACAGGTTTATCAGAAATATCTTGAATGTTCACTTTCCACTAACTGGGTTTGCTATAATTGTCTATTAAAGAGTGCAGGTACACATATTTGGGGAATTGAAAATTTTTACTGGACTTCTGACCGACCTTATAAGTTTATGCATTGAGTATAATTTTCAAGGTATGAAGAAAGAGTGTAATTACAGTACAAAATATATCTTTTTTTTTTCATTTAAACCTAACCTTTGACCCTTAACCTTTGACCTTTGACCTTCTGGCTGGAAATTTCCAAGAGAATCTCCATTAAGTAATACATGTACATATATATTAAATTTAAAAACTAATAATGCAATCATTGCATATACTAGTATATGAGGGAAATAGTAACATTTTGAGGAGTTGACCTTGACCTTTGACCCCCTGACTATTGACCCATGACCCCTAAATTCCCTAGATAATCCCTGCCAGTCAGTACATGCATATGTACCAAGTTCCATGAAGATACATTGAACCATTTGTGAGAAAAGTGATATTGCAACATTTTCACCTAACCTTTGACCTTATGACATGAAACTCTCTGGAGAATCTTTATGCAGTAGTACATGTCTACACTAAGTTTCAAGAAAATAACTGCGGGCATTGCATAGATATGGGGGAAATAACAACATTTTTAGCATTTGACCTTGACCTTTTGACCTTTGAACTCTTGTCAATGTCACTAAAATCTACTCAACTAATTGTCCCATCATACATCATCCTTGGACCAAGTTTGGTGAAAGCTGCTTCATCCAGTTTTGAGTTATCACGTAAACAGATAAATTTTAGGATTTGACCTTGATCTTTGACCTTTGACCTCTGTCCGATTTCACTGAAAAACTAATCAAGTAATTGTCCCATCATACATCATCCTCCAACAAAGTTTGGTGAAATTTGCTCCATACAGTCTTGAGTTATCGCGTAAACAGATAAATTTCATGATTTAACCTTGACCTTTGACCTTTGACCTTTAGCCGATTTCACCTAAAATCTAATCAAATCCTTGCCTTATCATACTTCATACTTGGACCAAGTTTGGTAAAATTCCAGTAAATATTACTCAAGTTATCGCGTAAACGAAAGCGGACAGACGTACGTACGGACGGACGGACGGACAACCCGAAAACATAATGCCTCCGGCACCACTACGTGGCGGAGGCAAAAAAAATAATCGGCTGCGGAGATATCGATGTTTAAAAGAGAGCATGTCGAGATGTCTGGAAAATCACTGTTTCGAGAAAAGCGCCCTAAAAGTCTTCCTTTCGACGCAATCGCGATCAAGGGACACGCAAGTCCGTTTCCACCTCTGGACAATAGAAGGTAAGCCCTAGCAACCCCCAAAGAGTTCATTCAAGCACATCAGCGTCGGCGGTCTCCTCACCAACCAATCAGTGACCAGGATGTGAGAAGCGGCTGAGCATAGCGCACCCCGCCCGCACGCACCAGTCGACTGGGCAGTGTGCGATCTTCACGCTTCGGGTAGCAGCAAGCAGCAAACTGACCAATGAGATCACTCTGGTCGTTGTTAGGGGCGGAACCTATCTGTGGCGCTCAATCCAAATTTTCGAACCAGTGTCTGCTTCGTTGAAACGCCAAAAAATATGGCTCAGAAAAACGCAATTTTTTGGTCTTTCCTTTGATCATTTTGCTTCAAAATTTCGACAGTTCATAGAAGACATGTTAGACTCCAATAATATATCAAAATCAGAAAATCGTAAGTTTTGACCAATTTTAATGCTCTGACTTCAAACTCGATTTTCACGGCTTCGACCGTGCGCGACTTTAGGACCTTTTTGTCGTAGCGGGTCACATTTAGAGGGCAGCCTTCACCACATACAAACACTGTAAACATCTACCACAAACAACCTGGGAGCTCTTGTGCTCACATCAGCCAGCACAGAATATATAACCCAGTTTAGTCAAATATGACTGCTGAAGTGCATGCTAACCTTTGAAATGTAGCTTTATCTGAGTGTGCTTTTGTTGTTGCTTTTAGCTATCACAGCTGCTTTAACTTGGTGCACGTGTTTGGCAAATATGAGTATGACAGGGAGAGCCAAAGAATCATGACTTACCTGCTTGATTTCGTACTGCAGATCTGGGTCAATGGTAAACTGTTCATTGCTCCGACTAAATGGAAGATGGCTTTGGAGTCTGATTTGCGATAACATCTCATTCAGCCGTGCCTATGTTGAAACACACAATGCACGAAGAGTTATTCATCACACCATATTTTTTTCTCAACATCATATTTCATAGAAGACGTCCTTCTTGAAAGTTGATTATCGTTTTGTAAACACAACTAAAAAATAAATTTTTGGGGCTCTTACTTTTGCATGATGATGAGAATTAATGTGTGCCATTTTTGTCAACATTTACTTTTATCTCTTAACTATTTAATTAGTTGTAAGTATATTCACATATCAACAAGAAGAGATGGCAGAATGAGCTCTTAAAGCACAGGAAATGTAGAGGCTATTAATAATAAGTTAGTTTTTGGTCATTTAGTGGGACTAAACCCAAGTCTTGAAGCACATGGCCAAAGACATGGCCTGAGACATAGTGTACACAGAGCAGACTCACTTTCATTTGTGTAGGTGCATTTAACTCGGCCATCAGTCCCTCCAGCTGTGTTCTAAGCTGTTCCTCCTCCAACTGAATGGATACTCCCTGTTTCCTTTGAACCTCCTGCTTTGCCATAACCTATGACATGGCATAAAAGAACAGCTTTCAATGGATAGATTTCAATGAAATTAATACAAAGTGACTCCAGATGACAACACAAAGACCTCTGTCAAAGGCGGAAGCAGACTACGTTTTGCAACACATGGCCGAAAACATTTTGATTCGTGTACAAGGATAGGGTAGCATAGAAAAAGTCAGAAACCATTGCTCCTAAATATGCATGCCATTTCTTTCCAGGTATTAATGTTTTTCTTCAACAAAGAAAAGAAAGACACATACACACAAATTCACATACACCTTGAAGATGGTTTAGGAAATGTGATGTTACGCCATGATAGGATATCAATAAATGCTTCTATGGCATGTAGCCAAGTTCACATACGGGTATTTGTCAACCATTTCATGCTACATAAATATCCCTTTTCGGGGCAACCTGCATGGGAGGTCCACCTCAATGGTATGCTCACAGAGTACAAATAGCATTTCAACAAAATCACAGAAGAAAAGATACATTGTATGTCAAATGTATAAAGGTCAATCAAGAATGCCATTTAGTGATGTTCTCCATCCTCACAAAGGCAAAAAGGAAGCAGAAACACAAGAATGCAACAAGGTGAATGACCACAAACCCACAATCTGTCTCACCTGTAGCACTCGGTGGGACAGCTCTAGATGCCGTCTCTTGTTTTCTGCTATCTTTGCTTGTAGTGCGTTCTGCTGCTGTTGTAACTTCTCTAAGTCTTTGCTCATGAGCTTGAAACATGGAGTATTGGAACAAAATTGACATTAAACTTCAAAACTTGGACATTGCAAGATTTCATCCGCCTTCAGTGTATGTGCACAACAGTACTTGTAAGTAGCTATGGTCTGCTTGCAACTGGGAACAGGTCATTCAAAGAATATACTGAATAAACCTTAAACTACAGTTCATTTTTTATCAATGCTTGCCTGATGTAGGCCAGTGCTTAACTGTTGTGGTGTTGTTGGTGTTTTTGTTGTTGTCGTCATTGTCGGTGGTGGTGTTTGTTTGTTCTGTCTGCCCCTGATGCAAGGTATTATAAACCCATACTCTAGTCTGCCCAGCGCAATCAAACTTTACTGCTGCCATGCACATAGAGTATAGGGTAACTGCCTAGCTGGGTAACTTAATTTTTCTTTTCAGAGGTCTAGAGCACAAGCCTTCGAGATTCAACCAACCATGAAGCCCAACAATTGCTCAAAGTCTAGCAACATATATGCATCTGCACTCAGATTTGCCTTGTATGAGTTTCAGTTCTCCTGCATTTCTTCATCAGTTAGCACTTTGATTTTCAGCAGGTGGGGGATGAAGTTGGAGAGTACCGCCGTATGTGACTTTTGAATTTGATGAGTGCACCAGTTGCGTAATTGGACTTTAACAGCCTGAAACTGCACTCCGAGGGAATGCATAGATATTGCTTGCTCTAGGACAATCCTTAGTTGATCCTTACAATCATTCCACTGATCTACAACTAGCTAGCTATATCGAGACTGTGACAGACTGAATAGAACACTGTGTGACTTGAAACATAGATCTCACAGGATGCCATTGACACTACACAAATCAAAGGGATTCAAACTGTGAGAATAATGCAAGAGGTCTGTACAAGTAGCTATTCATTTCCAAGTACTAGGAATGTATACTTACATCAAGCCTTGCTTGGTGCTGCTGGGTTTCCTGCTGCTGATATTCTAGCCTTGTTTTGAGGACATCGAATCCCACTAGTGGGACTGGGATCAACCTGAGAAGAAAAGGAAAAAGAAGTGTCGTGGCACAAAGCAAAAGAATACATAGTAATTGATTTTGAATCTTAGCTGCAAGGTCGGGCCATCAATATGCTTTTTTTTTTAAAGTGTGGTGGCCCGAGATGAATTTTTCGTGGCCCAAGATGAATTTTTTCGTGGCCCCAGGCCATCAGGCAACCACCAATGTCAATCCCTACCTGTGTGTCAGTGAAGAACATCTTCATAGTATAATATGGACTGGCCTTGAGGGGGATACGACATTTATTGCCTGAACTAGAATTGTAATGCCCGAGTCTTCGACTCGGGCAATACAATTCTAGTGAGGGCAATTAAAGTCGTATCCCCCGAAAGTAGACAGTCCATATCATTATTACATCTTGAGCAGTAAAATAAATCATTACAATGTGATTTTAACAATTTTCCACTCAGCGCCAGCTCGAGCTCTACACCACACTGCGCGCTGCATCGCTATACACAGCTCAGGTACGTGGCGCGCGTATAACAGCTAACTCACACAGGCGCATGGATGGCACCTATGGGATTTGCCTTCTGTCGCGAAACTCGGGTATGCGGTGCGCGTAGAAACAGCAAGGCTCACACAGTAACAGCGATCGCCCTTTAGTTTTACGTGTTAACCTATGGGAATTTGCCCTTCGTCGCAAAACCACTCCGCGAGAAACTGTACTGTCATCGACAGCAAATTTTCCTCACTGGGAGCTCAAGTGCCCGGATGCTATATTCCCCTCGTTTTTAACACGCAAATCCCATAGGCGTTTGTCAAAGCGGGGAATATGGAAAATTGCTCCTCTTCTACCAGCTGGCGTATAATCCCACGCGTATTAAACAAGGTGAATACAATTTCGAAGAACCACAGCTCAGATGCCTGATACGGATAATAATCTCATATATTCTACACTAGCTGCAATGAAGAATATCCACCCATATTTACATTTGCAACAAGAAACTTAGCTCATTTCTTCACGCACATAGTGTCAAAGAAATAAGTAACATTACAAATTTGTAGCTCTGCGTTACTCTGGTGGCTCATAGACATGAAGACGTTATTGTAAAAGAATTAATAAATGGACACTTGAATAGCAGATTTGCTGTAATTAAAACAAATCAATGGATCTACATTCTATAAAATAATGGGGTTTTTTTTACCATTTGTTTAACATTCAAGGTAATAAGAAGTGGGAGTAGACACACATCACAAACCTTGACAACAAAAATCCTGCATAGTCACAAAGTCCGAGTCAACTTCACTACATTTCTCATTAATGATCAACCACAATCTTGCACACTGGCATGATTGACAATCAAAACATCTTCACAACCAGGACACAAAAGATGAACCAACAGACACGCACAAACCAGCTGTCATTTAAGAAGGACACACCATGTTAACTTAACTTGTCCCTCTAAACATTGTACCAGTCATGTCTCATCAGACTGAAGAATGAAAATAAATACTTTCTATTGTCCCATGACCATAAAATCAATCATGTCACACAGCTCTTGAAAAAGCTCAACAACCCTTCCACTGAAGGTAAACATTTGGTGCTTTGAAGTCTCTTAGGTCAACAGGAGATCCTTCATGACGAAGGACTAAATTAACGCTTGGTGCCAGGTTTCTCTGACAACCAAGTCATGAACAAACGGCAATCTTGAATCAAACTGAGAATATTGATTGACATTTCATTAGGTTACCTTGTTTAAAGCACTGAAAGAGAAATTCATTGTCATTGATTTGGTCTCTAAGGAATCTTCTTTAAAAGCTAATTTAGTTCAATTAATTTCAGGAAGTGATGAAGAATTGTTTTTCTCTTCCTCAAGTTTCCCTGACAATCAACTCAAACAAAGTGTCATCTTCTAATCTGCTATGGAGTATGATATTGGTACATACATCTTTAAAGGACACATAGCATAGGGTAATATTTTCCTCAAAATGTAATGTCAGAATATGGTGTGATCAAAGATGATATAATTTCTGTACTGATTAGTACCTCCTGTCTTTAAAAAAGAAAAAAGAAATAAAAGCTGAGAAATTTTTCTAAAACAAATGTGTTTTTACCCAAGTCCATTAACCCGTTGAGGACGGTTTGATTTTGCTACAACACGCATTTCCCATAGACACCTGCCCGAGTATACTCGGGACTCATCCTCAACGGGTTAATTCAACATTAGGTGCAACCATATGTGACAAAGAACTGCCTAATTTCATCCTGCATAAGGAAACATGTACAGCTGCATTTTATCATTACCTTTTGCTAATTTCATATCAAGTGTTGACTATATCAGAGAGAAGAAAAAAAAAACATTCCCATCAGTTCGGCTTAACTGAGGAAATTGTTTTTGTTTGTTGCTGTTTTGGGGAAAAATAAAGTTCTAAAGCACTTTAAAGACTAGGACATTTGAATACGTTAACTGCATATGAAATGCAAAACATTCCACTGGGTTTTTTTTTTATTATCATTATTGCTTCTAACCTCAGCTCCATTTCACTACAATGCAATGGTTTCTTACCGATGCTGTTCTCATTAGTTGAATTAAATTCCCGAAAAAGAGAAACTTTCCAAAATGCACGCATGACAAGAGAACTTTGTTAATACATCATGAGAAGTTCTGTCAGTATTGATCAAAGTCCACTGAGTCTCTACACTATCATTCAGCACATGCAACCTATCATTTTGCCACGTGCAACTGATGAGGTGGTACTGAAAGACCGAAGTGAAGAAATGATGAAAAAGTCGAGCACTAATGATTCTCTGGAAGTTGCCTTTGTTGACTTTTACAACATTTATGCCTCAGGAGACTGGAGGCAAAGTTGTCTCAAAAACTCTTGACCAGTACTCAACATTTGGCTTCAAAATTTGATTGATAATTGACACATCACAATTAAAATGAAGGCAAGCTGAAGAGGTGTGCTAAATGGCATCTATTGAATGAAGGAAAAGTCTAACACTCTAGATTCTCTGGAATTTGCCTCAGTTGACCTTTACAACATTTGTGCCTCAGGAGACTGGCGTAAAGTTGTCTCAAAAATTGTTGACCAGTACTCAAGATTTGACTACAAAATTGGATAGATAATTGGTGCTTGTCTCTGACCATGATATCATAATCAGAATAAAGGCAAGATGAGGAGGAGTGCTAAATGGCGTCTATTGTTTGGCATACCTCTCTGGGTCAGGGTTGTCCAGCTGTGCTTGGCGCCACAGGCGGGGATCGTAGCCTACTCCGGGCAAACAGAGCGTGAAAATAAAGGCAAACACAGAACAAACTTATCAGAAATTATGGTAGAATTCTTCAGGGGATGTGTATGTGGGCACTTTAGCTCAAACTCAAACTGCAGAATGGCAACGTTGGAATATTACATTGCTTTGATATGGCTACAAAGTCTTGCTCTGACAAACTGAATTAAAAGAAAAAAAAAAACGAATGCAAATGGGGTACAAAAGCAACAACACATCATTCCACTAGGACATGCTTTTTTATTGAACTGAGAGCCCTAACCTAATCAAAACCATACAAGCCAGTAGAGTATCTGTATACTTCAATCATCTACTCTTGTACAAAATAATTTTGATATGCAACTATTTATTTCAGGAATGGATTCCTTGAAATACTTCTCAGATCAAACAATTTGATTTGGGGGACCACTTCGTCAATCATCCTAGGAAATTTCACAATACAAATTTTACAGCATTGTCTCTTTGAGTGATTGGAGTAAGGAAAGGTCCAACCTAACTTTAAGAGCAGTCGGGTATCTATCAAGAGCTCATGTTCGGCATCACTGCTGTACTTTGATTACTGGTCACAGATGGGAACATTCTGCCGTCACGTGGCGCGTGTCTCAAGAGGGTCAAACTTCAACATTACAGTTACTTTAAAGCTGGCAAATACCATCAATTCAAAGACTTCCTGGTACGTGTCGGCACCAACTAACCACAGTCACACTCTACATCCATGGCAACCCAAAATCACTTCCTTCACTCGTTACCATGGCTCTTTAAGGGTTAAAGCTGTCTGAAATCTATCTAAAGATAGCACCTCGCAGTACTGGCAGAGATTCTAACTCTTTACACAGAAAGAGTTAACACACATTGAAGAAAAAGTCAATTTGTACAGTATTATTATGCGTTCCTGGATAGAATATTTTCCACTCTGACAGCTCTTCACTGTAACTCTGAAGCTTCAGTCACAAAAACACTGAATGATTGACAAAGAACAGCTGATATGAATCACTTCCATTTCTCAATACAAGATAAAACATTGCCTTCATCTTCTCCCTCACATAATATCATATCCTAAGCTTATAATCCAGTTTGTGTTTGGTTTTTTTTTTTTTTTTTTTTTGGTTTTACACTAGATGATAAGGTAAGGTTTATTGTTCCTGAATTGGCAGCCCAAAGGCTGAAATACATTCAGTTTACAGAGTACATGTACAGTGTGTATATAGATACAAATCACAGTGCTTCACAAATAACATTTGAAGGTGTTTACAATAAACATATTGAGAAATTATACATAAAAATCACACAACTGTTAATCTAAAACAACAAAAACTTACATACATGTGTACAGTACAACAATGGAGAAAAAACCCTTAATCTAAGCAACAACAACAAAAATATATATGCAGGGGTGTACAAAAATGAGGAGACGTTATTACACAGCAATTACAAAACTTTTCACCAACCCTCAAGCTAAAATTACCAAAATATTGAAAAAAAAAATCAATGACATTATTAAACACCAAAAGCACCTAACATAATATAATTCATCAAATGTTGCATTTATATTTTACTATATTATATCATAACAGAATCTATATAACAATTGCACTTCATTTCTTTCCACATACATGTATTGCCAGAATAAAATCATATGATTACATGTATACAATAGATTCAAAATTGCACTTTCATATTCCTCGTAATATAATTATAGTTGTATGTATCAAGATATCCATATACCATCATGCGTCATAATGGTCATAATGATGCGACATGGGCAATTTACTGCAGATCACTATCTACATACACATATAATCAGAGCACTGGTAGTATTGCTGAGGTATTTGGGGAGGAAGTATGGATGTTCTCACCTAGTGGAGGGTTGCTGAGGTATTGCTCCAGCTGTGTCTGAGTGAGGGACTGGCGGGGAACCAGGTCTACCACACCCATGCTACCAAGCTGGGGCTTGGTGGTAACCTGGCTCAGGAAGGCAAATGTTTCAGTGGATGGAATACGCTTGGTGGCACCAGTGGGGGAGCGCTCCAGGATGTAGATGACAACCTCGGTCCTGGGAAATATGGTCATACTAAGTGACTGATTATCACTACATTTTAATATCTTCATTTTTTGTTACCTAAATATAATAAAATATGTTTCAGCACAATTTGAATTAAGTGTCTGCTTCCCGCTGACAGAAAATTTTCATGTTCATGCTGTGGAGGCGCTGTGGCAAAGTGGATATGACTCCTGACTCCCAATCAGAGGACCCCAGTTTGATTCCCACCCTGCGCTTCCATCCTTGGACAGAATGTTTTTTTCCCACCATGTCCCTCTCGACCCAGGTGTATAAATGGGTACCTGGCAATGCTAGGGTAATAATAACGACAGGGCCCTCTGGTAGAGCAGTGGCAACACTGAAGAGGCTACCCTGGATAAATAAAACTATTATGCTTCTAACTGTCACAGCAGGTCCACACATAGAAAATATGCCACTCTCTGAACACTCACTGCTTAATGCTGGTAATTAGTGACAGATGAAGAGTGTGATTATTTTAATTTTGTATCCAGTTCATAATTACTGTTAAAATAAGCAAAACTTAAACCATTCACAGTGCACTGGGCAGTACACAAGAACCAAATAACCCTCTTGTAGTAAATCACAGTATGTAATTGCATTGCAGAATGCGCAATGAGACTTTGGCTGCAACTGATTGACAAACTGCCCTTCATCGACATTTAAATAAACACTGATTATTCCGTGTCTGAGTGGTAGTGTACAAAAAATCATGGGCATACAGACTTGGGCGGGACTGGAACCAATGAACCCCTGATTGCTAGATAGGTGTCATTGAGCTTCTGCCCAATAGTCAGTGTTGGTTATAATTCCTTATAGTAACAGGTACCACATATTCATTTTTCATACTTTAGTAATTGTCAATCAGTTGCAAATACTGTAAAAGGGGAAATTTTCATGGTGTTGAAATTTTCACGCAACCGGAAATTAGTGCGAAAATAAAATCATGCGAACATTTTTGCTTCCTATACTGTAAAATACGATATATTCGTGGCATGAAAATTTCGCGAATTGGAGCTGACAGACTTTCTTGCAGCATAAAATTTTCGTGAATTGCCAATGGCATCCAACGCATACTGTGTAGGCAAGAACTTTCACGTGCATTTTAATTTCACAAATTCTGGCACTCACAAAATTCGCGAAATTAAAATGCACGTGAACATTCCTGGTTTTACAGTATGTTGCAGCAGTTCATGTCTCGATTCCACTGAATTAAAAACATGCGAAACTAATCTTTCCTGGCCAAGCGCAAAAAAATTACTGAGGCAAAAATATCCACTTTTACTGTAGACTTGGGTTGTTCTCCATGAATGACCATACTTGTCATTTGGCAGTGGTCTGACGTCCTCCACACAGACAGAGAGAGTTGGTTTACTGCCCAAAATCCTGTACAGGGAGTCTACCATCTGCTGCTGTGAAGCTCGGATCTCGGTGTGCTTCTTGTTGAAATGCAGAACTACCAAGCCATCTTCACTCTTTGCTGTAGGCTTCACACTGTAGCCTACAGTCTGTGGCACAGAGATTGAAAGACAGGACAAGAGAATGAATGTAAAGCTGCAGGAATGATTTCACAAAATGTCTTGAGCTAAGGCTAGTTAGGCCACACTTACATAATCATAGCAACCAGTATTGACAAGCAAGTCTTGACCAATCAAAAGAGTCACAAGGAGCTCCATGCTGAAGGTGAATATTCAACTAAACAACCATAATCAACATCAATCCCCCTGTGGCCAAGTCACAACAAAGCTACAGATATACAATCACAAAACTTGAGCTGCTGTCTAATCTTTTCTTCGTAGCCAAAAACCTTCCCCCCATGATCATCAAAAGGACATTGGAGTTCATGAGTGTAAGTTATAAGCTTAGAGTGACCTTTAAACCATGACATCTGGCACCCCAAGTGACCCCTCACCCCTTTCCTCTTCATCAGTCTTGAAGCAACAGAGAGCAATAGTCATGCATGTCCAATCTTTGCTTCTTGGCCAAAAACTCCCCCCCAATGATCATTGGGAGGACGTTTGAGTTCATGATTAACATCTGTAAACTTTGAGTGACCTTTAAACTATGACATCTGCCCCCCAAGTGACCCCTCACCCTCTCCTCCTCACCCACCTTGAAGCGACAGAAAGGATTCTCTGGGGTGAAGTCCACAGTAGTGTTCTGGTTCACGAAGCCCGTTCCTGTGCCCCAGAATGCCTGCAGCTGGTTCCACTTGGCAAGAATGGTATCTCTCTTGTCGCCATAGATACTGGGCACAGAAAGGGCCGCGGCGAGAAGTACCAGGTTATTATCCACACCTGCATGGAGACATAGGATAAACGAAATCTTTAGTCTTTTGAGATACTGCTGCAACAAGACACTGCAATTACATTTGTTTGCAATTTTCCCCTTTTTCAAATCATAAGTTAGACGTATAATAAACTCACAAAAATGATTTCAACTATAAAATATATCACAACATTGACATCTCTTTTCTAAGATCACCTAGTTTTCGAAGAACACATTCCAATAATCCTCAGTGAATTGATTTGGCATGGAAGTGAATACCAATATTAGACAGGACTGTGCAGTGCAGAAAAACAATCTTTTATTTCAAGTTACTCAATATATTCTTTCTCTTGCTGTGAATGTTATATTTTGTACTACATCACATATTGTCTTATGCTGTAAACAGATGCACAGACTCACTGAAAAACAGCCCTGAGGCTGATACAGGATTCTTAGACCCTGTTTACAGTGAGTGAAAAGGCCAAATTGCAGTACCAAAATTGGCCGCGTATTTGGTCAAGCTGTGGAGGTAGTCTCGGGAGCCGCGGCCGAGCCCAGCCTTTTCTCACTGTAAGCGTAAACTTGGCCAAATGCGGTACCAAATTGCGACCGGCGCGCTCCCAATAATAGTCGTTTGTTTACAAGCAGAGTGCCGCTACGACAAAATATTGAAAGGTTTGAATAAAAAGCCCAGGCCAAGCCCTCCACAGTAAACAGACAAAATTGCAGGGCCGAGTACCACAATTGAGGCCGGGCTCGGCCGCGGCTCGGCCTGGGCTCGGCCCAGCCCTGCACTGTAAACGGGGTCTAAAACTGCATTTACATGAATAATACAAAACACGGCAAAATTGAAATAAAGTATTCATATTACAGTTGTTCTCATGAAAGAGTGGTAATGCTTTGATTCGAGTTCTCAATTTATACCTTGTTGCTGTTGCTGCTGCTGTTGTTGCTGCTGCGTACCAAAACCTGTTCCTAGTCCAAGGCCTAGACCTCCTCCTGCAAAATAACAAGGGGGAAAAAGCCAGGGTATACATATCACCATCTTGAAATCTGCCTCAGTGAGTTCATAAACTGTTCTAGCACATTTTGTTTAGGACACAAAATACACAACATAAAGAATTTACCACCTCCCTATTTGATGCACATAATGTAAAATAAATGTATGTATACACATGTATCTTGCATTGCATGAGTATTTCAAATAAATGAGAAAGTTAACCTTTGAATTAAGAATTAAAAGAAAAAAAACAACATAATATTCACAATGGACCGATTCAAATATCACTCACAGAAAAGCAAGCTATATAGAGAAATAAATTGTTGACAGTAACAGATTGAGGGCTTTGACATGATACACTCTTCAGGAAAGTGAGACAGCATGCCACATACTACTAAATATGAAAAGTTGTGCCATCACCAGTACAACGGTGAACATCAACACTGAATTATGAAATTCACATACAAGTATATTCAAAGTTCACACAGTCTTTGATCGAGTTATCGTTATCCTCTGACAATCACAAACTCACCTGTTGTTGTGGTTCCGGTTCCCAGCCCAAATCCCAGCTTGTTGGCAGAGGAGGTTGTAGTGGGCTGGGCAAAGCTACCGCCGAACAGAGATGATCCAGCCGGCTTGGATCCAAACCCTAGAAACAGAATCATCACCATGGGTAAAACTATCTGCTCTATGGACAAGCAGTGGCAGCCAAAGGCTTCACAAAGTAAGTTCATTAGTAAATTCGGATTTGAATACCATGAACATCAGTGCACAATGAAATTAAATCACTAATTGTCATACCTCGTACGGAAGAAAAAGAACAACAACTGAATGGCTTCATTTGCAGAGCATTGCAGAGCAAACCATGCCAGCAAGAATGAAAGGAGAATAATTTTTCTTCCCTCCTCCACTGATGTGGAACAATGTACATAATAATACATGGAAAGATGCAAACTCAGATTATTTTGTTCATTTTGAAGAGGCACTAGTAGAATTAATGACAATCACCAAGAATAGGAGAGAAGATGGTTATGCTGACACATTTAACGTACCAATGTACACATACAAAGCATATAATGTATCTGCTGGGACCAAAAAAAAAAAAAGAAGAAGTACAGTCAAACCTGTCTATAGTGGCCATCCTAGGGAGACGGAAAATGTGGCCATTATAGACAGGTGGCCACTATAATATACACTGGTTCTTTAACATGCTTTTCCTCTGGGAGGGAATTGTTTTTAGTGGCTGTATACGGCAGGTGGGTGCTATAGACAGGTGATTGCTAAGACAGGTTTGACTGTACGATTGTAAACATACAAAAACATTGAAAGCAATTGAAAATAGTGAAGTAATTTCATGTACATGATGCATGTCAAATACACGGTGACATTACAGCAATGAAAAAGCAAGTGACACATCAAGAAAACATTAAGAAAATGCACGTACTGGAAAAAAGAAACGAAAATTGGTTCTATAACATTCCATGTCAGTGAAAGCAAAGAGGTATCAGTTTGATAACAGTTGGTTTGCTGCAAAGCAAAGGAGTGAGCAGGGCAATAGAAAACTTTTGACAATAGCTTTGACTTTCCCCCATCAAGCTTTTGCAAATAATTTACCACCATTTGTAGGCATTTATATTAATATACATTTTGTAATGATGATGATGAAATACACACCCAACACCTTAAAAAAAAAAAGACTGCGTAGAAATAAGTTTACACGTACAGTGTACTCATCATGATGAAATACACACAAAATACCAGAAAAAAGCATTTATAAAAAATATTGTATCTATCAATATAATCATGAGGATGAAACACACACCAAATACCTTCAAGAATACAAGAGACCCGCGGGTCTAGCGCTCACCCGAGTATCGCAAGTTCACCTTTCACGCAGTCACTCATCTGAATTACACACAGCTCTACCTAAATTTGACCAGGCATTCTCACGTAGAAGATGAAAATGTACAATTAGGGCCCAAATTCGGACATCCACCCCCCCCCCCCCCCCCCCCCCCCCCCCCCCCCCCGTAGTATTTTAGCTCTATCATTTCTGGTTCTAGAGAAGAACACTATTTTTGAAGATTCCTCAATTTGGGGGAATTGCCCAATTCCTCCAGATTCCCCCAAAATGTATATTAATGCATGTCTCAGTGAGACATGCATTGTTCCTTAATGATAACACTCAAACTTGGAAAAAGTGTAATTTGGCATTGTTGTCTTAAAAGTTCACTTGCTCAGTCATGCATGACATTTTTATTGTCAACATCATTAGGTATCAATGGAAAGAGGAAAAGTTCCTCTTTCCACACAACTAACAGTGCACTCTCCAGAGCTTGCAATTATCAATTGGTAGCCCTCCAAAGTTAGTTTGGATTACCCTTTTTTTTAATATGCTCTGTATTTCTATGCTTTGGTATGCTTGTGCAGGTATATCAACTCAACATCACAAGACAGCTAAGTCTGCCAAGTTCAACCCCATTAAAATTATTAAGCCACCACAATTTTGAATACCGGCACATTGTAGTTCCTTCAATTCTCAATACCATTAACCACATGTACAATGTATGAATTATACCAATAGCTTAATAATGTCATACGGATGTGAAATGATCCTTCATGCCCACATACTGTAATACAGTCTATACGCCGAATATTTCGCGAGGTTTTTATTTTCGCGAATTTTGCGGGTCGGGTCACATGCTATTCGCGAAATTAAAGACACGCGAAGATATTGACTCTGATCCCGATGTGAATGTGACGTACGCATGTACAATTCTCCGTTCAGTACAGGACTCCATGATTGCGAATAAAACCACTCGCGAAATCGTCGGGAATTCCCGATTCGCGAAAATTTAGACTCGCGAAATATATGGCGTATACAGTAAAAGATACTATTGACTGACCTTATTTTTTGCTATGTTTGCAAAAAGAAAGAAAAAACAATGCACACAACACATACACGCAAACACACAGAAGAACACAAGACTGCACTTGAGTGGTATTCAAACTGAGCAAAGGAAGTAGGCAAATAGGTGCTGTCTTTTGATTAATCAACTGAAGTTAATATTTCCACTCCATGGGTTTGCTGGATCGTGGGCAAAGTGATCAAAATGTCACAATATGAGCTGTGTGAAGTGAGCGTTGGCTTCACCCGATACAAAGATTATAATATATGTCTGATGATTACATCATGATGAAATGAGATTTCATTCAATGATGTACCCACCTGAGCTAAAATTAAACCCAGAGCTCGAGGGCGTGGATCCAAATCCACCAGGGAATTTGAAACCTGGAGTGAAAGAGGACCACTCTCTGAATTAGAATTAATTTACTACAAATAATCTCATCAAATTCAACACCACGACAAATGCAAGTGCACAATGCAGTCCGAACACCTGTTCAGGTAATTTAGTCACAGTGTACATGTACATACAAGATGCAAAACATAAGTGTTAGTCTTGGGAGAGCATGTGTAATAACAAGGACTGGTTATCCCTAAATTCTGATATCAACTGCAGTGAATAAATAAAAGCGCAAGCAAATTAGTAAGATTCCAAAAAACATCATTCTAAATTCTATCCTAACATGCAAATCTTCATGAAACTGTTGTTGAATTAAGTAACAAATGGAGAATGGTGCATTGTCACTGCAGAATAAAAAACAATTACCAATCAATATCATTTTGAAACAATTCAAATACTTCATACACTCTAGCAAACATACTACTGATGTTTGTAAGGGACAGCATATTCCACAGAAATAACTGTTATGTACACACATCAACAAAACACATTCAAACACTTAAGAAGCACTAGCAGTACTCTACTGTACAGTGTACAAGTACTGTCTGTAGTACTATGCTAATTACAAACACTGTCCTTAAGTCTGTCAAAGGATATCATAATCACATTGAACAAATGTGATCAACCAAATCACTTTTAACTAATTTCATACAAGAGCCTGGTGGTCTGTGTATTAAGTCTACAGGGATTTTAGAATTCAGTATGGAACGGGCTAAGCTACAACAGAAATGTTGCTTTCATTTCTAAAAACCTATATAATTTATGAGTTTCTAAGACTGCAGCTTAGCATGGTAAGATAGTACTGATCGATTTGTTACGTAGTGTACACAGAAGCTTTTATCAAAGATTACTTCAGCCATTGGTGCAGTGCTGCCTCACAGAAACAGGTTATAGTTTATTTCCCAAAAATATGATAACATTTTACGAGACACTCGCACACACAAATCCAACACTAAAACTCGATCAAAGATCAATACAACAAACATGGCATCTGCACTCATTGATACCAGTGCAGCTCCAACCAATACTTGAACCTGGTATATAAAACATTACATGTCATAGATGGCAGAAAATACAGTATCCCTGCAATGGATTCAAGGAGCATACAGTTATTGTATTTGATAGTAAAACATTTACCTTAGCTGGTCCTATATGACTGAGAATAGTTTGCAACTATTTTTCTACCAGTTCTAGGTGGATGTACAGTATTTTGATTGCAGAGAGATTTAAAAGGCTGTTCTTAAAGTTACGCATGACCTTATGAACGACTGGAATACGAAGTGCCAATATGTGTGCCCATATTTTTTCTTACGTTTTAACAAAGTACGACTGTATGTCAATATTTCATCTACACTGGGGCAAAAATACACTTCTACATGTAACTAAAAAACATGTGTTAACATGTAAGGATAATCATTATCATCTGCAAATTTCAACTTTAGCTATTGAAATTAACAATGACTAGGAAACCCACTTGGCTTGCCATATCTAAGTCATTCGTAAAGTCATGCGTAACTTTACAAACAGCTTTATGAACAGGGCCCAGATCCTTGATAGACTAGTAAAAATGGTGAATGCTTGTCTAGCTTTTCCTTGATGGCAATGAAATAGAGGTTGTGTGAGATGCTTCCACATACCACTTGTACTCGTGGACGACCCAAAGTTGAAGCCAGAAGAGGAGGTGGTGGTCTGGGTGGTACCCCCGAGGCCGCCACCGAAACCAAAGCCTCCACCAGTGCTTGTCGTGGCAGTGCCAATGGGCTTGATTCCGAAGCCGCCGAAGCCTCCACTTGTCGAAGTGGTTGCCGACTGAGAGCCAAAGCCAAGGCTAGGTGCTGTGGTCTTTGCAGTGGATCCAAAGGAAAATCCTGTAGAGTAAAGGCCACAACATGACGTGATAGAGATTCACACATTCAACTTTAGCAAAGTAAGTTTACGAACAATGCATTGTAAAATCATCTTTTGCCCATAGGTCTAGAACACTAGATTCTATACATTTATACAGAAGTAGAGCTCTAAGCTACAATACTATTTTCCTCTCTGTTGAATGAAGTCTCTTTCACCAGATTTTTAAACACTCATACAAACACTGTACTTCATATTCCCTGCGAAGTTTCAGTGATACGACAGCACTTTCAGAGACAGTAAGGAAAATATTCCTCCATTATCCAATAAAAGAGAAGTATTAGAGGTAAAAAAAAACAACAACAAAAAAACGATTGAATGTGTGTGTCCATGCTTTTTCTTTGTGTGTAAGTTGTTACACTGTAATGTTACAAATGTGTCCAAGCAAAAAACAAACAAACAAACAAATCCATCAGGAAACAGCCACGGCCATGAGGGTGCGTTGATGTTTCGGTTTCGGCACATCAAGACAATTCAATTCAATATTGATTCAACTTCCCTGTGCTGTAGCATGACGTGTAGACAGAAAGATCTGTCTGTCCGGAGGAGTCTTTTATTTTTTTTGACGTTATCACTCTCCTCCGTAATATAGGAGGGGATCCGTGAAGCCAGATGCAGTCTCCGTGGAACATTTCCCCAACGACCAGACAGACTGATCTTTCGGCATGTTCGGTTTACAACATGATATGTTACATTTACAACATGTCATTTATAATGCCAAGGCATTCATGTCATTAGTTCTTCTTCTTCTTCTTCCAGTCTGGTACAGTCCGCCTCTGGCGTATTATCGTACCTTGTGCTTGTCAAGTGCTGGGTGTACAGTGTGCAGGTAAAAATCCTCTACAAAAATTTCTATGTGCAGCTAAAAAACAAGATGAGAGCTCATCGGAGCTTTACAAGTTGCACCTCCTTCTTGAAGCTCTCCACGGAGGTGCAGCTAATGGTGGAAGGTGGTAGGGAATTCCACAGACGAATAGCATCTGGATAGAACGTGGACTGAAACAAGTGAGTTCTGGCAAATGGAACTTGAAGCTTATATGGGTTTCCGCGTATTGACGGTCCTGCAACTGGTATGAAGTAGGTGACTGGAAGATCTACCAGACCATTAAGAATGCTATACATCATGTAGACTCTTTGCTGTGCTCTCCTTTCTTGAAGAGTGCCCCACTGTAGTTTATTGAGCTCTAGTTCCCACCATTGGCATTGACATTAGACATTAACAATGCCATTAACATTAATTACCTGGTATCCCTTACCCACCCGACATCAAAGTCATCAAAGTCAAATCTGGACTAGATACGTAGTCTAGAATAGTAGAAAAGGGGTCTTCCAGCTGTGCCGATATGTATTGAGACGGCATTATCGTGAAATAGTCCACCACTCCATTCGCCGCCTTTCATTTCGTCATAGCCAGTGACTGCTTTCAACCTCCATAGACTTTGCACATAGTGAAGACGCACACGCAGAACAAGAAGAGGGCCGGGGACCGATATCATAATTTAACTTGTTAGTCATTGTCATTGAGACGCTTCTCCTCTTTTTCCTCCTTCATGGAGAAAAGGAAGAAAAATGGTAATCATGTAGAAATGCACACCATGCACATCTACCATTTCCTTCCTTAATTTGTTAATGAAAACTTCTTGTAGCTATCAGAAATGTCAAGATGGACCATATCTGACGGTTTCATGAAATTTCATAGTCAATTACAGAAGAAAAGTAGCTAATTTTGACTCAAAAGTACGCCGATCGACGGCTGTGTCAGCGTAGCATGATGGATGATCGATTATGTGGAAGAGCGATATAACGATGATAATCGATCGTAGTAGTCTGTGATACAGCCGCTTGTTTGGTGTTTAACCACAATAATTACGTCGGCTCGACAGTAAAATGTGGAAGAAAGAAAGTGATCTTGATGCGTCTGTTTTTTTCATCGTTTTAGTTAATTTTCTCCTGCGTGTGACTGTATATCTGTCAACATTTTTGCTGACTAAATGATGGACAGATAATATGTGTACAAAATGTCAGTAAAAGATATATGAAAAAATGGGAATTATCCTTCATGAATATTGCCCAATAAAATAGATTTTTACTACATAACAAAAGCAAATACTGGGGTTGCAGTTTTTGTATACATAATTTTAAAAAATGAAATGGGAAAAGTAAATACTATCATAAAGACAATTACTTTCTACTACTGTCTAAGTTGAACCTATCAATTAAAAACAAATTACTATTTCAATTTCAATATTCTGTTTCTTTTTAGGTAAAATGAGCACTTTATGAGAAGTCCACAATATTGATATTAATACATGATTGTATAACATAACATGCACTAATTTTTGTAATACTATTCTCATTAATTTATTATTTAAATTAGGCCTATAAATTATGTAGATAACTAGAAACAAATCCCCTTTGAATTCAACTTCCTTCTCATCTTCTTTTCTCTTTATCTCTCCCTCCTAATACCGTAATAAATAGCCTAACCTTTTTCTTCCACTTTTCCTTCAACCTCATTCTATTCCCTTCAACACTATTCAAATTAGGTTATTATTATCAACTTTTGTCATGATAAAATCAATACTTGCCACAATATTTAGAGAAAGGATCGATGTCTAAATCCTGGTATGAATAATCTGTATCAATAATTTGAAAAGTGATAATTATGATAATGGCAATGAAAACAAAGAACTATCACAATAGCTCACTTGGACCTTCGACTCAGGTGAGCTAACTAAAAAAAATACGAAAAAGAAAATAGGGGCTACACGTATTGCACGAGTCAAGTTCGATATTGTTAGTAAGCGGCTAATTCAGTCCGGGAAACCCGCTCATGAGGACCGCCCCCGCGTACGAGGATGGTCCCTCCTCATGAGGACCTCCCCCCGCCTCATGAGGCCCCCCGGGGAACGCCTCATGAGGCCCCCCATTCACTTCTTATTCATCTCACATCTGACGTACAAATTGTCGCAACTTTGCACGGTGATTTTTTGTTACACACACATGTCCACTATCCATGATGAAAAGAAGAAAAAATCCTGTCTGTTTTTTTTTTTTTTAAATCGAGTTTTAATCACCCGATGCAGAGCGCCCATCAAAACACGGGCGCCAGCGCGTTCGCACAATGAAAGACTGCCGCACCTAGCGGCCTGATCCGACTAAATATTTTCGATGCTTTTTTCTGCGGCTCTCACCTCTCCGCACACGAATTAGCCTCGTGAAGCTGAAGTCTGACATCTTTTTACACAAATTCGTAACGAGAAAAATTAAATCAGTACTAACCTGATCTTGTCCATATATTCCAAATTACTATTCCACACTGATAGAGTAGGTGGGTAGATGACATACTCCAGTTTGTTAGCAAAATAATCACTTTGTAGGTATGACGAGTTCACTTTCTTCGTCAATTCCGCCCACGATTCCGCCGCCCGCTTACCGTTTGGGCGCTTTCTCTGGAATCATCCCGCGACCACATCACGCATCCAGCACATACCAGTCTGGTACTTAGTATGTGCTGGATGCGTGATGTGATGCGACGTACGTCGCGTCGCGGGATGATTCCAGAAAAAGCGCCCAAACGGCGGCATCGTGGGCGGAATTGACGAAGAAAGTGAACTCGTCATACCTACAAAGTGATTATTTTGCTAACAAACTGGAGTATGTCATCTACCCACCTACTCTATCAGTGTGGAATAGTAATTTGGAATATATGGACAAGATCAGGTTAGTACTGATTTAATTTTTCTCGTTACGAATTTGTGTAAAAAGATGTCAGACTTCAGCTTCACGAGGCTGATTCGTGCGCGGAGAGGTGAGAGCCGCAGAAAAAAGCATCGAAAATATTTAGTCGGATCAGGCCGCTAGGTGCGGCAGTCTTGCATTGTGCGAACGCGCTGGCGCCCGTGTTTTGATGGGCGCTCTGCATCGGGTGATTAAAACTCGATTAAAAAAAAAAAAAACAGACAGGATTTTTTCTTCTTTTCATCATGGATAGTGGACATGTGTGTGTAACAAAAAATCACCGTGCAAAGTTGCGACAATTTGTACGTCAGATGTGAGATGAATAAGAAGTGAATGGGGGGCCTCATGAGGCGTTCCCCGGGGGGCCTCATGAGGCGGGGGGAGGTCCTCATGAGGAGGGACCATCCTCGTACGCGGGGGCGGTCCTCATGAGCGGGTTTCCCGGACTGAATTAGAGACTACCAGAATCGATTATAATCGTTGACATCGTTCTCAGCGAAATCGGTAGGCGTCGGTACAATGCTTACATCGGAGACTATGTTCGCGACCGACGTACTTTTCAACTCCAATTTCTCATTTTTCTTACCTTTTCGGCTTTCTAATTCCATGAAAACTCTCTGATATGGTTCAATTTAGCATCTCCAATAGCTGCACAAAATTTTATTGACAAACGGCGAAGCGAACGGTAACATGGTTAGGTGTGCATTTCTAACATACATGTACCAGAAAAATCACAAGTAAATTTTAAATGCTGATACAGTGATAGTGATATGCTTGGCCGACAAGTATGTCTAAGGCGTAAAACTTCTCATTTATAATAGTGACATTTGCTGGGTCAGTTGTTCGCTTCTTAGACAGACACCATTGATACTTACTTTAAATTTACTTGCAATGTAAATTTATCAATGTACATTGCATATTAAGTGAAAGACCACCGTGAATTCCGGTCACACAGGGTACGTCTTATGAATGGACATTACTGTCACAGCATCAGACAAGTGAGGGCATGGCGAATTTTAATATACGATTCCTGTAAACTCTACCTGAAGTTCCAGCCGACGAAGCACCAAATCCACCAAAGCCGGATGGTTTGTTTGCTTGTCCACCAAATGTACTGCTTGAACCTCCAAAGCTGAAAGCCATTATTCGGGGATACGGCGAAGTCCTCGCTGACCTCAGGTTCTATCAAAATCCCGCTCTTGATTTTACTTTGCCTCCAGCTTCGTAATTGCTTACGTACATCAAACTCTAGAGGGCGCATCACCAACGCATAAATCATAAATCAGTGCCGTATAATATACGGCACTGGCATAAATGAAGAATGTCACGTCCTGTCATGCGTGTTGTGCTGTGGTAATGTTTACAATCCACGATGACTTTGGGACATACACCTCGGGGCCCTGCTTCAATCAGAATTCTTTGCATAAATTTGGGTCACATAAACATCTGAGAAAAGGTTTGATCTCAGCATCCCAGGATGATCCCTTCTATGCATTGATCAACCGGATTTTCTTTTTCTTTTTCTGGGCCCCGTCTTATAAAGACTTGTGATTGATTCAAATCAATCGCAACTTTACGATATATTATGAATGCAAATCCTGTAAAAAAAGTTATGATTGAAATTAAGACGGAGAACTGCAATCAATCAATCACAGGTTGTGATTGGTTGCAGCTTTCAAGAGATTTGTGATTGAGTGATTTCTATCACAAGTTTTATAGGACAGGGCCCACCTGTTCTATCATAATTACAAATAGTTATGAAAGAAAACAAGAAGAAAATCTGTTCCATACTAAGGCTCGTGGATAAACAGGCAAAAATGAAACCCTACATCCAGGCCCTGTCTGAAATATCTATTGTTCACTCTTATTCCATGTATATGCCTAATGCACGTATAGAACCCAAGTAGAATGTCAAAGCTCTAGCTATACTGTACATGACACTGTGAAAAAAAAAAAGGTATTTGGTGTTTGATTTATAATGAGCAGGCCTATAATGTAGAGTGTTTGATGATTTTAGACAGGATGTTTGTATATCTATTTATAACATAAGCAAAGTTTTTTTTTAGTGTTATGCCTAGGCTTATATAAAGAAAATAAAAAAGGATTCGGGATTTAGTTTATTGTGATTATAGTAATGTTATATAAGATTTGATTACTATATGATTTGGTATTGTAGATGGATCATTGTTATTTTTAATGAGAAAGCTATAAAGTGGAGTTTTTGGAAAAGAACGTAAGGTGAAAAAAATTAAATGTTTATGCAGTTAAGAAAAGGGTATAAGGGGAAGGATTAAAGATAACTTAACGGAGGGGAAGGTAGAGAGAGAGAGAAGGAGAGGGAGAGAGAGGAAAAGAGATTGACTTATTAAGAGAGAAAGAGAAAAAAAAAAACACAGAAGAATGAGACAAAATTACATTATTAAAGGTTCCCTGAAATACAAATGCATGATGATTTATAATACCCTTAACATAACTTTTTCGGTGAAACGAATATCTAGAAACATTCCATATATTTGTAAAAATTTTTCTTCTATTTTTCTTCAGATTACTTGGATACGCCCACAAAAAACCCTTCCAAACCAATATTCCTGCTGTGACCTCATCTGTCAATCATTGCTAAAGTATTGATATGTTTAATAAAAGACATTGGAATGTAACTTCCCCTCGACTCAACATAATTTATTTGCATGTTCCCTCGCCATGCCTTTTGTTAGTCACATTAATATCACCATTGAACGTGGTGAATGTAGACACAATTAAGAAGACGGGGTTTATTGCCACTTGGTCTACAATCAGATGGTCTACTTCCTAGTTCGTCTAACACCACTATATATGGCTAAACTCATTTGGTCTATATCAATCTTGTCTAATTCCCATTTGGTTTAATTCTCACTTGGTCTAAAGCCCATGTTTGGCTAATTATCATTTCGTCTAATGACCAGATGGTCTAATTGCAATTTTCTCTCCTTGGACTTTTCCCATTTTGTCTAATAAACTGTGGGTATTAGACGAAATGGGCATAGCCCATCTGAAAGTAGACCAACTGGCAATGAGCCTAAGTGGCCATTGGACTAATGGTCATTAGACGAACTGGTTGAAAACGAAACGGAATGAGACCATGTGGGTTGAGACTAAATGGCTATCGGACAAAGTGGGAGTAGATCTGCCAGTGATAGATCACCGAAGAAGGAGCCTACGGAGAGGGAGAAAAGGGAAAACATAACCGTTGTTTGTAATAACAAAAACAGTCTCAGAAACTTAAGTTTTGTTGTATTATCTTAAAGGACACTTAAGTATACCTTCATAGACATGTGGGTTGAGTGAATGCAGCAATATCAGTAGAACACATCAGTGAAAGTTTGGGGAAAATCTGACAATCCGTTAAAAAGTTATGATTTTTTGAAGTTTCTGCTCAGTCACGGCTGGATGAGAAGACTACTGTAGCTTGTTCTGTCACATGTGTACAACGATATAAAGAATAAAGAAATTCAACATATTTTCACTTTTCTCGCATAGCAAAAGAGTACTCGACTTCTCTCTTTTAGAACGCAGGGGGAATGATATTACCCTTAACATGAATTATGTCAGTAACAAGTCGAAGAAATGTGCACTATATTAAAAAAGCAAAATTTTGTGAAATTGTCTTTTGATTTTCGTTATATCGTTGTACGCATGTGACATCATACACTGTACAAGTCTCCTCATCCAGCAGTGACTGCGCAGATACTTTAAAAATTCATAACTTTTGAACAAATTGTCCGATTTTCCTCAAACTTTCACTGATGTGTTCCGTAATATTGTTACATTCACTCAAACCACATGTATATGAAGGTGGACTTGTCCTCTAAGTGCTTTGGTCCCTCGTATACTCGTATAGTAAATCACCAGTTGCTTGGAATAATGGTTAGGTTATTTTTGTTGTAAACTGACGTTTATAATCCAAGATCTGATTTCGACTTCTTGCGCTCACTATTTCTCTGCTATTTCAAGCAGAATGATGTTTATATCGCTGCATTTGTAGCTTTACATTGCAGTTGTGTTCATATCTGACCATTTACAGTTATAATCTAATTCATACTAATGAAAGCGAATAAAGCAGATCCGTTCTTATGTTTATCGACGACGGAAAACGGGACTAGGAATGCGTGTTCTAATATTTGAGTGGCGGAGAAGCGTGGAGTTCTTGGTTGCCATGGTAATGGTAGAGGCAAGTGTTTTTTTTTTTTTGGTTCTCTGTCCAAAGGGTATACGAGAATTAGTTTTGTGCAGAGTCAAGGAGCGTCACGAAATCGTGCCAAGGCTCAGGAAAAAGGTCATAACTCATTAGGTTCGAGATAGATTAGCAAGAGTATAACCTGCATTTATAGCTTGCTTTATTTAGAATCGGGTTTGGTTTTCTGATGAGAAAGGCTGTGACGAGGAGATCTGCCTTTCGGCCTTCTCTCTCCATTGCATAGCATGATATCGGACCACAGGAATATCACAGGGATGTATGTACGTATGTATGAATGTGTGTCAACGTGTGTAGTATACAGTATATTTATGTATATTGCATGTATATGTTTGTGCCTTTACAGCCAAAGATATTGTAAAAAGACGTTTCTTAGAAACTGTGATTTAACATCCAATCTCTTATAGCTCGTTGCCAGCTTGACAGAGCGAGAAAAAGAGAAGGGGGGGGGGAGCAGAGAGAGATAGAGAGAGAGAGAGAGATAGGACTTTTATACGCGGTATATCTGTACTGTATTTTCTATATACATGTCTTCGTGTTCTCTTAGAGGAAATGTTATATACTGTGACGTAAACCCTTATTTGTGAGCGTGACTTATAACGTGATGTACGCATACTTTATACAAAATGGGATATTTATCAAAAGTCATCAAAAACTACAGGAGACCGTCGTCGGTTTGACGCCACACACAAGGGTTTTTGTGGGGGTAATAATAGTGCTGCAATGAGTAGGCCTACGTCCGACCGTAGGAGATTAATGTGCTCCATCATTGTTTCGAAATCACGCAGATGGAAACTTTACTGAAAAAAGAAAATCAGTCGTAGATGAATGTGATTACGAGTCTATTCAACGGTCTATTTTACATTTTGTGATCACCAAAGAATGACGTGAATAACACGATCGCAGACAAATTTATTAATTTGATTTATTCCCACATTAAAACAACGATCATCACAGTTTCGCAATCATGAAATAAAAATTATTGATTCGTTGTGAGAGAGCAGCAAGAGCCTATCACACTTCTTTGGAAAAGAGTCCAAAGTAAATACAAAACTGGATGCATCGTGACTTAATAGGAGTATAAAAAAATATATATAATATATACATAAATACAGAAAAAAATGTATGTACTTTAAGACGGAAAGGTGAGAAGATTTGTCCTCGTAAAGCTTGACATGACAGCTGGTGTGCGCAGAAAGAGGGCATGTTGTATATTGACACCTTACTTATGACGTCATAAGTATCACCACCTTAGAGAAGCCGTCTCTCTCTCAAGATAAATGATTACCTTCTGACATGGCAACCGCAGAGTCTTTATGTATAATCAATGGAGATGCAGGCCCGCGTAATCTACCCCGAGACCAATAAACAGAAAGGCTTTTTACAACATTAGTCGGATCAGCAAAGGTTCGGTCCAGACATAATTCACAGGATCAAGAAACACCTGATGACATGCAGACCCGGGCCACATTGGTAAACCAGGAGAAAATGTCACACTCTGAGAGCATTATTTTGCACTTTCTTCGTGAACATTGCAGGTGATTTATTTGAGCTCACGACAGCCAGGCTCTGTTCATAACCATTTTGTTTACGCGTTTCGACACGAAATTGGCATTTCTGGTCCGTCGACGGTATACGCTGTGAATGGACTTCTTGAGATTGAACGAATGTGACAAGAATTATCGGATCATTGACTCAAGCAAGTCGTAGACAATCTGCATAATATATACATTTCTAAGGATGGATTGTGATCCCGAGTGATCTCAAATGAGAAAAAGTTTACCGAGAATGAGATGGTGGCCGATTCACATTGACACTGGAGATGATGCAGAGGGTCCCCGTATCCAATTCTCGTCGCTCTATTGTAGGTAACTAATGAAGCACTTTGCATTTTACTGTCCGACTCAAACTTCTCGATATACATGAAGAATTGACTGTGAACAAAGAAAAAACAGAGGGAACTGACATTGTTTGTTTGAAGTTTTTGAGCTTTGTTTTGTTTTGCTTTGTTTTGGTTCGTGTTGTGTTCACTTAAATAGGAGGAGATGATTCCTCAAAATACCAAAAGTTCTTAACAGCCGCTCGCAGCCGCTCGTCCTGATTAATTCGATGTTTTTGCTTTTTGTTGTGTTGTCTTTTCTTATTTGCTGTTTAGTAAGGTGCTGTACTCTTCAAATGTATCTCTGATCTTTAGATTGTAATCTGCATCACGTTCATTGTAAGGGAATCGGCCTCGACAAATCTCATGTAATCAATTATCTTCTTTTTCTGTTTTTTATTTCTATTTTCCGTAAATGTGATGTGCAATTATGTGTAGATGAATTTGTGTACTCTTTTGTGCATGAGAAATAGATTGATTGAATTGAATATCATGTCATTATGTATATATTGAGCAAGTTGTCCACGTGTTGGCGTGATGATATCAAAAACAAAACTGTTGGTGAATACAGCATGAACTTGGTTTCAGTTTTGTTTTTGATGATGATGATGATGATGGTGATGATGATGATATATATGTATATATATATATATATATATATATATATATATATATATTTATTCATATTGTCATAATTAACATAATCATATATAGATATATCTCTATCCTTTTAATTTTTCAGACTGGACATGAGATGCAACACTTCGGAATAGTCAGTGGTTTCCATGGGGATGCTAAGCAACGTCTCCATCTTCCTCCCATGAATCTCAGCCGTGGCGGTGAATTGGAAGAAGAGATCCTCCAACCAAACTACGCCCTCTTCTCTTTCTTGATCATCTTAATGCCGGTCATTGTCATTGGCAACTTCATAACTGTCTTCATCTTTTTCACCACACCAAAACTTTTCAATCAGACAGGTAAAGAATCCAGAGTTCAGATCGAAAATCTAAGAGACACAAGGCAGACAAGTATGTGACTTAAGGACATGCTTGACATGTATAGCTAGTGATTATGACCCTGCAAATAGGCTAGTTGGGCCAAAAATAAAAGCAAGTAGGTGAGACTCACTGAAGTTTTGTTTTTGTGGCATGCAGCAGTCATCTGATCTGTTGTGCTGTGGACATACGGTCGTATTAACAAGATCACGTTTGATCACTTATATGAATTTATTTTTTTTCTTTTTGTATGAAGGACTGATATTGAAGTCTGAAGTCTGAAGGCATTGAATAATAACAATTGTAAGGTGGTGGTGGTGGGGGGGGGGGTATGTGAAGTAGCAATGTTTTCCTGATTTCCCTACCAAGCTGTAATAGTAATAGTGCTTGAGTTTGTTTGTATTTTTGTTTTGGAGTATTTGTGGTTGATTTGTAGTGTAGGCTATTTTATTGTTTGTACTTTGTTTTGATGTTCTTATATTCTATCTGTACATAATGGCCCGAATTCACGATGGTGGTACAAATGAAACCATGGGTTTAGACCATGGACAAAAACCATGGAGCGCCAAGTGTCGCACGGAATATTTCGTAACGAAATTGGTAATTTCGTCGACAAAATGACCGTTTCGTTAACGAAATTATTTTTTTTTCGTGCGACACTTGGCGCTCCATGGTTTTTGTCCATGGTTTAAACCATGGTTTCATTTGTACCACCTTTGTGAATTCGGGCCATTGTGAGCAGGGCCCCTGGTAGAACAGTTAACCAACTGAAAGGGCTACCCTGCTAAAAGAATATTGAAATATATAAATAAATAAATAAATTAGCATATTCCTGGGTATTTCGCCCTCTTCCTGAGTGATTCCTAGGACACTCCAAGGAATGTTTGCAGTCAGTGGGCAGAGATTCCTGGGAAATGTAGGAATGTCCCAGGACAAGCCGATTCGCACACTTTTTCTGCGTCTGACGCGGACAGGATGCCGAAATGACAGAATTTGCTTCGGCAACCCTTCCTATTCTTGTCCGCGCCCAAGTGGACGTCAGCCCTTAGGAGGAAGTTAAAGGACACTGTTCGGTCGGATGTGAGGATATTAGAAATTATTTTGAACATCATGTCAACATTTCCCTGTTTTCTACTTCTTTGATGTCATTTCTTTTGCACCTCATTTTGTTTTCCGTTTCTCTGCCAGCACTGTGTTTGATCAATCTCGCCATTGCCGACCTCATGACGGGTGCCATATTTGTGCCTTTCAGTCTGCCGTGTGCCCTCCACGGGGAATGTCTTGTCAAGTGGAGTCGCAATGCGTGTCTTACCGTGATCATCATGTCATACTCGTGCATCGGGGTGTCTGGTGGCACCTTAGTCATCGTCAGCATTGACCGATTCCTTAAGATCAGCCGACCACTCCGCTACAATACGATGTTCTCGAAAAGGAGGGCGATAGTTTGCCTGACATTTCTCTGGATGTTTTCCGTATCTGCCACGATTTCATTCGTCTTGAGTAATCCAAGCATTATTGTATTTGACCAAGATTATTATCACTGTGGTTTACAGTCAAATAACATAAACGCGCGAGCTTATACGTACACCATCTCCATCGGTTTTTTCGTGCTGCCTGTGCTCGTGATGACCGCATGTAGTATTAGGATAGCGCGCATCGCGCGTCATGCGCGGTGCCAGATAGCCAACCAAGAGGCCGTAACAGATGCGCATAATCCACAGACAAACGGAGTCCTTGAACGGTATCGTGTGCGCAGGACGGACATGCGCGTCGCGGCTCGTGTCTTCACCGTCGTACTTGCGTTCTTCGTGTGCTATCTACCGTATAACGTGGAGCTTATCTACGCTAGATGGACATCAAAAATGTTTCCAGGCGTATTCTCCCTAGCGGCAATGTTAATGGTGGAAATAAATAGTGCTATAAACCCTATCATCTACGTCGTCACCTATGCGACTTTTCGACGCGCACTGTCTCGACAGCTGACGAAACTCGTGGGTCGTCCAACAAGATCCAATTCCAACGTTTGGACAGTGACTGTTATACCATCACGGGGTCAAGGTCAGAGTCGATATGACTCAAGAACTTGACGTTGCAACAAACACGTTCAACCTCTGATGTCAGACCAAGAGAAACCTGGGGGCATGAACGAAGAAATATTCTGAACACTTTGTTAATGTGATACTGAGAATCTTGGTTAGTCTATTTCTATTTTACAGATTATGGGACAAACAAATATTATATACCGCCAAGAGCAACCACATAAATTTATTTGAAATGACTATGCATAATATCATAACGGCCAAATATGCCTTTGACAATACATATGGATTCTAGTGTTATTGTGCTAAATCTATTGTTCAGTAATTATATGTGATATTACAAAATGAAAGGTTTCTGTAAGGTCAGGAATAGGAAAATCAACAAGATGAGAGAAAAAAAAAAAGGGTTCATTCATCCGAAAACGAATTGAGGTTCGTGATTCCAAAGGTTTATTAGCAGGCATCTTATTTCATTTTAGGATTAACGAAACTTCGGGATAACGAACTTTTTTCTTTTTTTAATTTCGGGTTAATGGTCTTCAGAATAACGCCCGAATGTTCGGATTAACGAACCCCTTTTCATTTTCAGATTCACAAATATAAAAAATATGTGTGTCGGAATTACGAATCATTTCATTTTGGACTAACCAACCTTCGGAATAACGAAAATCACCCGATCCATGTGCAAGTATAGTCCGTATCCATACGCTGTACCCATGCGTCATGTTTTGTATGGTTTTGTCTTCTTACAATTCCTGACATATTTCTCCGTGAATAAGTCTTTTATGATGTTGACGACAAAGAAGGTGAGAGTGTTATCACTGTTATCATATTGTTACTCGTGGTGTTACTGGTACAATCGTTATCTTCGACACCCCCCATTATTACGAAATGGGAAATGCAGCAGTAGTATGCTATGCATGTCTCAATGTACTGTAACCAATATTCATAAAGCTCAAAATGCCTCGTGAGGTATCAAGAGCGATCTAAATTATTTTTTTCACCGTAATTTATGTTATAAAAGAAAAACACAATATCATGTAATATATATTATATTCATATACAGAAAGAAAATGGGGAGAAATGGAAATATCGCTATCACTAAAAGATAGTGCTATACTGTGATGTAACTTGTAGTAGGCAATACAAACATGTCATGTACTTCATAACAGACAACACTGTGAGATAAGCGGTGTGAAATAAGGAAAGAATTGAAGTAAATGATTGAATATCCTTCACAATGAAAGACGCTGTTGCAGCGTAAGTGTCTTCCCTAGGAACGAAAACAAATCAAAGGAGAAGAAAGACGCCATATTAATCATTCAAAGAGTCGTATGATGGTTAATTTTTTTTTTTTTATATTTCCTATCCATGTGTTATACTTGAAATCATGAATTACGCTAAAATTTCTTCGTTAAATGTGTGTCCAAAGATCATGAATACGAGATTGATTCTAAGTCGGTGAGATTACAATTTATATACCTTGACAAGTAGGTGTGCATTTCCGGGAAGCAGACCATACATACTAGTTACTATGGCCTCGCATCTTCGTGGAAAAGCCAAGTTTATGATCGTTACTTCCGGCAAAGAGAGGTTCTTGCGTCAGAGCAATTACGTTTTCGAAAAGCACGATTGCTTTGTAATCACACAATAATGAATCAGTTGTCCAGCAATATGTTCAGACGTTTGAATTTCATTTAAGGTGCGTAATGGTTTCGTTGCGATTTCTCATTGCTTAACATTACAACTGTATAATGAAATGCAATATATATACCGCGGCAGACTTGATTTATCAATATTGTCCCATCCCGTGGACCCACCAGCAGTCAACGTTCTGAAGATGAATTCCTTTGTTACTATTTACGATAACGTCCCGAGGGCGGTTGACCAATACGGTTTTTCCGTTGTCATAGCAACGTCAAATTAGATTGGGCGCATACTTATGTCTTTGTTTTGTTTGTTATTTTTCTTTAGCTTTGCGCTCATTTCTTTATTAATAGATAGAGACAAGGTTTGTCAGACTCAAGTACTGCCGTTGAGACATCGATGATTAAACCATGGAGCTGCCGTTATAGCTCCACGGTTAAACCTAAAGCTTTAGTCAGCGCTTGTTCACTTCGTCCGTGCAAAGAGGTAACTGCATTCCCGTGTTGACACACTAATCACTGAATGCACATCGATGTTTTTTAATACTACCTGTGTCTATTCAAAGGCAAGGGCATGACCAGAGAAGGCGAGGGGCGACTGAGTTAGGAGAAGTCTAGGCGATATGATTTTTGTTTTCTTCTGTAAAGTAGCTGGTTGTTCGGTTTTATCTAGCGAAATGTTACATCATGGAGCTACATGGTTATAACATGCATCGATCTCACACAGACCTACGTGCCCAGGCAAGATGTTTGCAATATTATTGCTTCGAGAAAATAAATTCGTGACTATGAATTTCATGTCCACAGAAGAAAAACTGTGAATCATATATTCTGCGTTCCATCTGCATTCATTATATATATACTATATCTATATCTATATCTATATCGATATCTCTCCCTGTATATATATATATATATATATATATATATATATATATATATATGTATATATATATATATATATATATATATATATATATATATATATATATATATATATATATATATATACACATACATGTTGAGATTTCACGTATTGGCTCCACGAAGAAATGAAGAAACAAACTGGCAATGCATTTTTG
Organism: Diadema antillarum; assembly: GCF_040938485.1. Taxonomy (NCBI): domain Eukaryota; kingdom Metazoa; phylum Echinodermata; class Echinoidea; order Diadematoida; family Diadematidae; genus Diadema; species Diadema antillarum. The sequence continues at coordinate 2,522,803 of NW_027271431.1, forward strand.
GCAAATAAAGCAAGAGTTTATTCGACTTAAATTTTCGGCCTGCTTCGCCTTCTTCAGGAGTCTTGACAATGACGGTATCAAAACAAGCAAAACAAAAATTGATCACGTAGTACGTGTTCAATTTTTGTTTCGCCTTATTCTGTTCGTGTGTTTGCATATTGGTTGCTATTTTGCTCTCGTCCCAAGCCCTTGAAGAAGACCTGTAAAAGGGTTGAAAAGCTTGGAAGCAATAAAAGGCAAAGTGAACTACTGCAACGTCTGCCAGCAGCCCTTCTTCCTCCGTCAGAACTATATAGGACCTATATATATATATATATATATATATATATATATATATATATATATATATATATATGTGTGTGTGTGTGTGTGTGTGTGTGTGTGTGTGTGTGTGTGAGTGTGTGTGTGTGTGTGTGTGTGCGTGTCCGAGTGTGTGTGTATGTGTGTGAATATATGTGATTGTTGCAAAAGAATGTGATTCACCATCACAAATGAGAAGACTACAGCTTCTTTTTTGTTCATATTAATTTCATTGTGCTGTCGTATTATGTGCACACAGTATGTTTTGCCTTATGCATGCTCTGGAGTATCTACTAAGATGGATGAATGTACACATTATCATCATCATCATTATCAGTATTTTATCAATATCACCTTATTGTAAGGGGAATTTCATCTGATGACTCTTGGGTGTATGTGCGTTACACTTCGAGAAGGGCAAACATTTGCACTGAAGTGAAACGTTCGTCTACTGATTTGTTTGCAAAAATATGAGACGACGTCAGAATGAGTTACCATCCACGCTATCGGTTGCCATGCATGTTTGGTGCTCCACATTCCTTCATGAAATTTGACCTTTGTCATCACGTGTCCAAGCATGTCGCACTCTTTATGAATGCCATCCGTTTGCTATAAAAGTATTTTGTCCAGCAGAGGTCCCGTTATTTGGAAACAATGTCTGACGTGATGCACGACGACGAGCTGACAGAAAAAGCCGCCTTTCTTCCAGGAGAATGATGTTGAGATAAAAAGTTGCCTGTTCGCTGATGACGCTGTACCACGAGAGAGTAGACCTCTTATCAATACACTTCGAACGCGGATGAAAACTGCATTACACCAATGGTGGCAGACAACCTACAAAATATGAGGCCTTTGTTTAAAGATGATATCATAAACCGTCTTTCAAAGGGTAGTGTCATTAAATGATTTGTTATCTCGTGCTTGACAGGCTCGTGCTCGCATTTTCTTCGCCACGGCTGATGTATCAACTGTGAAAATGTTACGATGGAGGGATTTTTATATTGCAGTTTCTCTATCTGATTTTCTCGTATCAGTTACATCTTTCCGCTGACGTTCAATCTTTAGTAGTGACAAATGAAGTTACTGCCTCGAGTTGATCGAATCTAATGGTACCATAAACTGTAATGAGGACGGCAGAGCGAAACATTTTGGCTGGCATGAGGATGCGAACGATTCATCTGGGCGTTTGAAGGCGCGTTGCCAAGCAACCAAATTGGAACGATCAGGCAGTTATCTGTCGGGATACCGAGTTGCTGATGGACTGCTTTACGTAAACGACTCACATGAACTCGAGATACGTTGGAAATTGTTGCAGAACACACAATCAATGATCTGATAGCTCTGTCATCTTTCATCAGACTTTATCCGTCAACTCATTCGTTTCTTCCAACCGTTAAATGTCCTCGTTATTAACAGTGATTGTGCTTTTGTTTTACAGCTTCATCCACTGGAATTGTCTACCGTTGTCAGAAATGTACGTATATTATAGTCTTTTGTTGTTCTTTACGTATGAGGAGGATGATAATAAATCTTTGTGTTCAATTTCTATGTCCATATTTACGATCTTTGTGGAAGCATACACTGTGTTTTATTGGAGTGCAGAGCGCTTGGAAACGTGAGTATTGCAGCTGTGTTTATGCTCCGTATAGCTCAATTACCATGGTTTCTTAATTCAAAACGTACTATTTATTATCGAACACCCGTTATTCGGCAAATTCCTTTTTTAAAGGGTAGAATAGAATGACGACATGAAATGCAATTTGCGTCAGAGATGCGATGAAAGTTTTCATCTTAATAAATAGATGATGATTGTCAATAATGATTTGAAATATAACTGTTCTTTTGCAGTGACATTTCTGCTGCCGAGGAAGAGGACATTTATTTTGGACATGATGCTTTAATTATGATATGATATCTTTATGATATATATTTTAAATAACTGTAAATTCGTAGAAGTTGCATCTGAAATCAGCGACTGCATGCGGTAGGGCAAATAATATGTCTATTTTGTTTTCTTTCCTTCAATTTGACCATCTCGGCACTTTCTCTCATGCTTATAGCCGTTGCTTTTGGGAGCCAAATCTGCCGCAGCAACACGTCAAATTCGATTTCATTCATCAAAGCTCTGATTGACTTCTGGAGAATATGGTGGCATGACATATGCTCCTGCGACAATTGCTCCGATCTCATATTCTTCAAGGACTTAGGGCTATAGGGTTAGGGTTAGGGGTTTTGGTTTAGTTTGACGTGGGGATTAGGATTAAGGTTAGGATTATGTATGTGGGTAGAATTTATGTTTTATTTAGCGTGCAGGTATTTCATGGGAGCAATGGTTGCAGGAGTAAATGCCATGGAACCGGAGAATATAAATCGTGTCTAAATTTTCAGTTCTCTACAGTTTTTCCAAGCAAGTGTAAATGGGCCTACTAGGCCCATTTACACTTGCTTGGAAAAATCGCGATTTTTCTAAAATCGCGACATTTGGGTGTAAGTTGCTAAGCAACTACACCCAAACGCCCTCGAAACATCGCCAGAAAAATCGCCAGCCGGAGTGCGATTTTTTGAAACATCGCGAAGTTTGAGGCGAAGTTAGCGAGTGTAAACCCAAGCTGCAGAAATATCGCGATTTTTCATCACGTGACTTTCGGTATCGGATTGCACCGGGAGTTTACGCGCGCTCCCGATCCCTCTTTGGAACGTGTAGAGAGTACGTCGGTCCAGGGTAATTTCCTCTCACCTCCCTGGTCGGTCACTGGCCAGAGTACTAGTACACACAGTATAGACAGCTGTGTACAGGTCTGAACGGCCGATCCTCGATCGGCTCGTGGTCTCTCACCTCCCTCTCCCTGCTGAAACTAGTACGTGAAATCTACTACTACATTGTAGTAACAAAACTTAAGTTCTCCAACCACGTATCATCACCCCATGACGACTTAACAAAATAATGTTCTCCCAGAAAATGCGTTGATTCAGATTGTGGGAGTGCCCGTACTGCTCTCGATATACGTTGTTTGTGGAATACAGCTGGAGTACGTAACAAGTGTGAGTTCTTGCTGTCGCCTGATAAAATACCAGTCCTAACTTCCAAGTCCTACTTCTCACTTTCGTCATATCGGCAAAATTTCATGATCCTCCTGAATGCTGCTGTAGATTAAGTTTTACACACCTTCTACGTATGTGATCTAATATAGCAAGCTATATAGTTTTACCGTAAGTAAACAGTCTCGAGAAGCACAAATTTATGTGTGCATTGTACTGATAAAAAGCCCTGGCTCAACAATCCAACCAGCTAGCTGTGATCAAAATACGTCAATATAAATACTGCACTGCATGCAGTGAAAACGAACAGAATAGCGCGCGCTTCCACTCAGCTACCGTGTTGAAAAGAGGTAAATTACGCATGCGCACTACCGACCAAAAAATCGCGATGTTTCGTGAAGCTCAAACTTCGCATGCTTTTGCGCAAGTGTAAACGGTGGACCAAAATATCGCGATTTTAAAAATCGCGATGTTAGTAAGTGTAAATGCGGCTCATGTGTATTCCTTGACAACCCTTTCCCCCTAATAGAAAACGAAACCCAAGCTCTCTTTTTCTGAGAAATATGACTACGGATTTCTCTGACTCTACTCTATATCATTGTCTATAAGTTGTCTGAGTTAGATCAGGAGTGTCTCTCTTCCATGCACCTCCCTGGTTAGATAACAACATCGATCAGAGCTATTTGCCGATGAAAGAAAAAGATTCAAAGAGCGAAAAAATGCAAAGTACACAGTCTGTAAATTATTGTTGATTTTTTTTTCATGTCTTAATGTAATTAGGTGAACATGATATCTTTTACAAGTTTTACAACTTACGACTTATTTACCACGTAACGTACTGATTGCCATCATTTGACTTTCGACCGCAGGTATGACACATAATGCTTAGCCAGGATCATTATGTTTATCACGATTATCATAGTGATACCTCCACGAGCATGGCTCTTCAACTTTCAAACACCAGCCAGCTACCAATCGGCCATGAAGCGGCTGATGACGAGTCCGTTGTCACCCCACCCAACTACGCCTTCTTCACCTTTTCCTTCGTGCTCATGCTCGTCATCGTGATTGGTAACAGCCTGACAATCTTCATCTTTTGGACCACGCCCAAGCTCTTCAACCAAACAGGTACTTGGAGATGTCCACTACCGCTTGTGGTAGTATCCTGGTTTCGTTGACAGTAGTAGTTCTTTATTCAGAAGCTTCTGTATTCCAAAGGTTCGTTAATCCGAACATGAAATAATTTTCGTTATTCCGAAAAAATAAGGTTAGTTATTCCAAAAGTTCGTTATTCCGAAACGAACAAACTCTCTTTGCCTAGATGTTCACTAATCCGAAAATGAAAAACTGTTCTTTAATCCGAACATTTGGGAAACACTTATGGCATTGTTTCAAGGGTTCGTTAATCCAATAATGAAATAAAGTTCACTATTCTGAAGCTTCTATAATCCAAGAATAAAGCAAGGTTCGTTATTCCGAAAATTCGTTAATCCAAAAAAGAAATAATGTACGTCTTTCCGGAGTTTCGATGTTCCGAAAGAATTAAATGAAATTCATTATTCCGATGGTTTTCTAAAACAAAAATGAAATCAGGTTCGTTATTCTGAAACACACCAATTCCCTGTGCCTAAATATTCCCGAATCTGCAAATGAAAAAGGGTTCTTTACTCCGAACTATTTGTTGCATTATTTCAAAGGTTCGTTGATCCGAAAATGGAATACACTTCGGTAAAGTAATATAAGGTTCGTAAGTCCAAAGTATGCACCTTCTATTAATTTTCGAATTAACAAACCTTGTGCCATTTTCGGATTAACGAACCTTCAGAATAACGAGCATCACCAAAACATATTTGGTGAAATTCAAAATTACGCATAAATTTAATTGTTCTGTGAGTTGCTTATGCTATGATATCTGCTTTGTTTCTATTTGTTTTACTTTGTTTTGTTTTTGACAGCACTCTGCTTGATAAATCTGGCCATAGCTGACTTCATGACGGGTATCACATTTGCTCCTTTCGGGCTGCCTTGTGCTCTACGAGGCGAATGTCTCGTTCGATCCAGTCGAGCCGCGTGTCTCACGGTCGTCATCCTTTCGTACTCCTACGTGGGCGTGTCCGGCTGCACCCTCATCATCGTCAGTATCGATCGATATCTGAAGCTGAGTCGACCACTCCGCTACCACGCCATCTTCACCAAGAGGAGAACGATTACCAGTTTGGTCCTCGTGTGGATAGTGGTGTTTACCGCCACTTCATCCTTCATAATGTACAATCCACACATCATAACATACGACGTTGATTACTATCACTGCGGATTGCAGCCAACTCACGAAGATGCACTTGCGTACACGTACTTCATAGACTTTGCTTTCTTTGTGTGTCCAGTGTGTGTAATGACTGTTTGTAGTCTGAGAATTGCTATTATCGCTCATCGGGCACGATGCCAGATTCGGAGCCAGGAGGCGGTCATGGATGCGCGTAATCCGGCGAACGGAATCCATTCGCGTCGTCCCGTCACAACGGACATGCGCGTCGCCGTTCGCATTTTTGTCGTCGTTTTCGTCTTCATCGTGTGCTTTATGCCTTACTGTACAGAGCTGGTGTACGCGAGAAGGACTTCGAAGACATTTCCCAGCAAAATATCCCTAGCAGCACTGACAATGGTTGAAATGAATAGTGCTATGAATCCCATTATCTACGTCACCACCTATGCTACATTTCGACGAGCCCTGGCCAGGAAACTGACGAAAGTCTGCGGACGTTCCACAAGATCTAACTCCCTGATTTGGACGGTGACGAGTTTGCCACCACGTGACCGTTCTCAGAGTCGACAGAATGCGGACGCTGTGATCTCCCCGTCGACACACTCTGAGAATCTGAAATCAGTATGAATTCTCTTCTAATGAATTCGTACGTGATGACATAAACTCATTTTGCCTGGTTTGAGGGTGTACTATATAGACACGGAAGCAATATTTCTTCGTGTGATCTGCTGGTGACGTTCGTATCTACATGTCCTGGCAGAGCAGCACATTGTAGTGAAAGAGACTCTCTCCTTCGCCTTAATTAGTATAGCCTCATCTGTGGCTTGCAGAATATGATTCATGTATCACCTAAATGGACAATTTTCATCCTTCGGAGTTACACGGAATTATATATGGGTTTCATATGAACGCACTGTGTAAAGCTACTTACAGTATAGGCCAGGGCTGACTTGGGCTTGATGATAAGTTTTTAGATTCATTTAGTCAACTTTATAATGTTGTTCGTTAACTGACTATGTCCTTTTCGAGTCCTTGATATTCGGACAATTCTTTGCACATGAATTTAGCACCTAGTAAAAGCTTAAGTGAATTCCAGATACAACTGGTCCCTTTTCATGCAAAGCGATGGTTCAATGCAGGAATAGTCTTATTACAGATGAGACCCATATGCGCTCAGAAAAATTAGCATTTTTATTTTATCTCTAAAGTTCTGTTACGCATTCAAATGTCGTAAAGAATTTTCAAATCTTTATCTCAAGTTGATGATAGGTCTTTTTAAAGGGGAAGGCTAGTAACTGATCAGTGGGAATCAGTGGAAATGCTGGGAGATGATTGTTCCAATCCTTGTGGGATTCATTCAAGAGTTCATTGTATATCTATTGTTGTGTGAAAATGATTTGCTTCAGAACGGTCTCATATTCAAGTAATGTGCAGATTAATGCTCCGTCACTGACCAGGGACGCTAACCTGGAAGCATTAAACTGCACATTACTTGAATATGAGACCATTCTAAAGCAAATCATTTTCACACAACAATAGATATACAATGAACTCTTGAATGAATCCCAAGGATTGGAACAATCATCTCCCAGCATACCCACTTATTCCCACTGATCAGTTACTAGCCTTCCCCTTTAAAGTTATTTCCACTTGGATCATCCATTGTGTTATCTTTGTGATGTGTCATGAGAACTTGATTTCTCATTAACTTCTCATAAACATTATTTTCTTACACAAACTAAAGTATTCAGAGTCTTTATCAAAACTAACCAAGGCACATTCACAAGCGGACCTGATCATGAGCTCTTGAAATCCGCAAAGGGAAAAACACCCATAACCATTATCAAGACCGTGTATCATCACATTATTAATAACAAAAACTTACTTATACTCGTAGATGCATCTTCTCTACCACGTCTACAGCATTTTTAGTAAGTGAAAAAAACATGTAAAGGTAAATGTCAAATTTTCGTATTAAAATATAGATCAAAATGAAATACACCATGTCACATTGCTCTCAAAAATGTTGTAAAGCTTAAATGATGAACCAGGGGTCTGTTGCCAAAAACTTTTTAGCTTAGAAAAACTCATGTTGATTTTTTAACAGAGTTTTCCTGTGTAAAATCAATGGGGGAATCGCACTAACCTGGGTTTTCAGTTCTTACCAGAATTGTTCACATTTTATGCAACAGGTCCTAGATATTTCTCATTTTGGCTAATACGGGTGGCATCTTGCAAAGTTCTTTCAAAGTATACAAGTCTTCTTTAAGAACCTATTGTCCAACTTTTAAAATATCAAAATTGTCATGCAGCTCATTCAGATGCAGGGAGTACTGTGAGTAATACTTACGTTCCTGAAGAGTATAGAGTAGTATGCGGATGTACTCTAATGTGTCAATTCCATGTACAAGCGGAAAGGATCATTGTGTCATTTCAGTCATTTCGTTCCTTTGTGATATATCTCCTGAATCATCATGATAGATTCTGTTTAGGTCCACAATATTAGGATCATAATGTTTTATTGCAACTTCTTGTGTGTGGTTTGTTCGTTTTCTTCTGGTCTCTTCATGTTGTTGTTGTTGTGTGTCTTGTTTTTGTTTCGGTAAATAAAGACAGACATTAGCATACCAGAAAGTAATAAACAGAACGCAAAGTCATGAGACGTTGGTCATTTCTTGGTCAGGGATGACAAATTGACAAAGTGGCCTACCTTTCGCAAAAATAGGTGCAGGCCAGTTTAAATTGGTGGGGGGCTTGGTTTCCCCGTCGCTTCTGCGTAGTCACACACTCCTCAAGCGATATGTTTAATTTCTGCGCTTAGTTAGCAAGCTGCGGATCAAAGTCATCTTTGGCTGAACTCAAGAGCCGGCACGCTCCGGAATGATTGATTTTATGCAAGACAAATGGCTGTTGTGCATGCCAAGTAGGCATATGTCAAGATTATCAGTACTCTTCACTGGCACTCCTGGAAGTGGAAAGACGGAGGAGGGGGTGGGGCTATTGGGGCTGGTGGCGCAGAGATCGGATGTACAGGGAGAGTTGGGATGGCATAATGATGGGAAGGCAGACGACGGATTGTTTGGGAGAGATAGAGCAGTGAGGGGGAAGAGTTAGTAGTTGGAGGGAAAGAGAGAAGCATAGGGGTTCCGTAATGAAGAAATGTTTGTTGTGCAGAAGCTCGGGTTGGAGTTGAAGGAAGGAGATGGAGCTAGCATTTGGACAAGAAGTAGGAGTTGAGAGGTTGGTCAGAATGTGCAGTGTTGATATGAGTTAACGGTGCGGCGATTATAAAGAGAGGGAGAGATACAATGTAAATTGAAGGAGGAGATGGCGTGAAGGAGAAATGTGAGGTGTTTGAAGAACATTTGTTTCAATGGGAATGGGATCAGGGTCGTATGCAGCAAAGGACAACCGTTCAGTTGCCTCTTAGATATTTTAGAGTATGCCATTTTGTGGTACAATTAATGACTACACAAAGTGAATATTAAAAGATTGTATGAAGGTTATAAACATAATACCATTATGTTACGATTTAGGTAAAGAAAAGTGAAATTTTACGAATTTAGATATAAGGGCATAGGAGTACTTTTGCCTCCCCTCCCCCGTGTCCGGATGTGTTTGGTCTTGGATGAGATAAAGTGCAAGTGGTGGAGACTGGATACAAGGAGAGTGTGACGATGTGCAGATGTGTAAGGATTGGTGTATATAGATGGAAATGTAAATCCTGTGTCACGTGATAGCCGCCAGCGTCGGATTCATCAATGTACAAGAGCAGCTGTAAACACACACATGCACACACACACACACACACACACACACACACACACACACACGCACAAGCACATTAAATATATAAATATATACATATATATATATATATATATATATATATATATATATACATATATATATATATACATATATATATATATATATATATATATATATATATATTATACAATACATATTCATATACTTATATATGCGTGAGTGGATAACATTACAAGTTTCCCATTGATATGCTAAAAATCATGTAACAAAATGATTTTCTCCACATTATTGTAAACTTTTCTGAAGGAAAAGGGCTGTACATGCATCCTCAAAACTCGATTCTCATTGCAGTTTAAACGTACAAACGGAAAGGGAAATTTTAGAGTGATGACATAATCGCTTCATCTAATGTGTATACATTGCTGCGACGGATATTCAACTCTTTCATAAATGCATGTGAAACCCCATGACTTTCTTATTCTATGATCGATTTACATGGTGAGTCTACCATTCTATTTCTTTGATTTCACTTAAAACGTTGAAGTTAATCAATTTGAACTTAAAGATGGAGTGTCATTTCGCTGAACGCTTTTAAGCCAGGCCCGTTAAATGGCCTGCTAATGTAAATAAATGATCGACACTTCATATGGTCAGTTCACCGACTCTAATGGCGACATACTAAAAGTGACGGGTGATTAATGTTCCACAGCTCCTCCGAGTTACGCGTTCGCCAAATTTAAGTGGTGGTTGACACGCTAACCCATTACGACATGAGGGTGTACGATTTTGTGGTTACAAACATTTCTTTCTTTTTTTTTCCAACATTGTGTCACCAACTTCATATTCGTTAAATTGATATTGCAGCACAGGCTCGTTCTGGTTTTCATCGTAATTTATGAAAAAGTTTAGCAAAACTATAGTGGAATATATCCCCCATTGCAAGTGAAGTCATCTCATCCACGAGAACTGAAACATAGAATCTTGTCTATTATCTTCGTGATTATATACATATCTATCTCTATCTATCTATCTATCTATCTATCTATCTATCTATCTATCTATATCTATCTATCTAGCTAGCTAGCTATCATAATTATAAATTTGTATGTGTGTGTACATGTGTGTGTTTGTGTGTGTGTGTGGGGGGGGGGGGATTGTGTTCCTTACTGTTAACGGTTAACCATGAAAACCGTATTTTGCGCCGAGCGAGAGAGAGGGAGAGAGTATTCGAACCAATGCCAACCCTCCAGTACTTGAATACTCAACGGCACACACACACTCACACACACACACACACACACACACACACACACACACACAAACACACACTTACTTAACCCACACTCAATCAGAAGCACATGGAAACAAACACACATTAGACATTACATAAAATACAAACTTGTGACGATAGTGTATATAAATGTGACAAGATAATATCACAACACTATACTGTACCTCTCCTTTTTCTACTTCGTGTATGACGGCAAAGAGACCGTTGACATAGGACAAGATTGATGTCAGTTTTTACGACAAAAGGAAATTGGATTTTTTGGGGGAGGGGGCGGAGGGGGATTGATGCATATCCGCGTCATTGGATTGATGGAAAACATTCAAACTCCTTGATTAATTTTCCAATATTTTTGAGCTATTTTCAGAGGAAACGTTATAAACGACGCGAAGACATGTCGAGAGTTTGATTGCATAGCTATGCACGCTATTTTTTTTTCTTCATGGGCCTTTATGTGCTCTCATGTTCTTTTAAAAATGAATAAATGCATCTTTTACTTGTGTATGTGATCCATGGCTGCTGTATGACATTAAATCAAAAAGATAAGTTAAATTGTCTCCAGTCGTGTTCTTGAACTGACGGAGGTACAAAATTAATGACTCCGTCGCCTCCGAGGGCTGCAAAGCGCAAAGTAACTTTTCATACACAACCTCATGTATAAGACGTCACAGCATAATAATCAAAATTGATCCAATTACATTGAGAATGTAACTCACTCAAACGCCTTGCCCGACAAGATGATGCACTCTTTGGGACAACATTGCTAGAGCCACAAAGTCCATCGTCGGGATGGGATAAAAATTCGGGTAAGTATCCATTTCTCTCATCCATGGATGCCTGACGTGTCAAGTCTAGGAATCGGTTGTCTGATCTATGATTTACACTCCTACAATCTCAGCCATGCGGAAATTCTTTACGATTTGTTTACAAGACTGTTCGGCCCGAAGTTTTGCCCCTTTGCAAAATTCGGCGCGATTTATCTGACGGCAACACTGTTATCGTGCGTGACCTTACCCTTTTTGTAAATATGATACGAGTGTGATTGGAGCAGATATGGATATTGTTATCACGACTTGATTGCCTGAGCAAGGTATAGAGTCGCGTCAAACTGATCGGCGGGCTAAACTCGGCAGGCTTGACAGAGTTTTGCTGCACTCTATAGTTGCAAGATGCCAGCAAAACAGTCAGTCAAAATGGAAGGAATTCATTCGCACTGGCCTCCCTTTGATTGAAATTTTACGTCATTGACATTTTTCCAGTTATCACAACCTCCTGTGGATATCGCGTAGCGTCATATTTTGAACTGATTTGCCAACAGGTCAGAAGTCGTAACCCCGAAATGTTTTGATTGCCTTTAGCTCGTCGGGACAGATGTGCGGTATATCTCGGTCTGAAAAGCTCTATCTATCCATGAATGCTGATTGCAGAATCACCTTCTTTCTTTCTTTTTTTAATGATGTAAGGAGTGACTTTTTGAAAAGCTAGGAACATTGCTGATGGTGTACATTTGGTGAGTATATTATTATTTATTGATTGATTTTCTCCATAAAATCTCAATCTGGGTTTAAAAAGATGAAGCCAGCCTGAAAGCTGAAGTTGAGTAGATGTGTTTGTCATCTTTCAGCTCAGTAACAGGTAATCTTTTTCCGGCAATTTAAAACTATGTGACTATCTGATGGCTTTTATGAGCAAGTGCATAATATGTTGGATGTGTATGTGCGTGTGTGTATGTGCTTGTTACGTTGAATTTTGTTTGAATAGGCCTATACCTCAGAAACAAGTGTAGTTATTGGCAATTGATACATGCGAAATGACAATCATACTCATCAATAGTTGAATACCAATTATTTTCACTGTTTATATCATTACTGAAATAGGTAATGATGATTTACTGAAGACATGCATGGTACAAAAGAAAACGCCTCCACAGGTTAAAGGGATAGTATAGTTTTGGTTGAGACCTAATTTCAGGTTTCTAACATTTTTTGGTGCGATAACGAGAAACCTCTCATGAAATAATAATGAAAGAGCATGTAATTCCATGAGGAATTAAACGTTTATTTGATGAAACTTGGTTTTGAAACGGCTGAGATACCCATAACAGAGCGATTCTAACAAGTGTGGGACCCACCTTTTATCACGATTGCTTTATTTTACTTTGTTTTTGGGTATTTCAGTCATTCCAAACTCGATTTTCATCAAATAAACTTTGAATTCCTCATAAAAGGGTATGCTCTGTACTATTTCACAAGTGTTTTCTTGGCATCTCGCAAAAAAGTTAAAAACCCAATTCTCATCTCCACCAATACTGTACCATCCCTTTAAAGTTACATCTTATGAAGGCGCAGTGAAACACGAGCAGCATGGAATTCTATAACCATGTAAAATTCCGTCAGTAGACTATAAGTGTCTTAAAGGCACCTGAAAATACCCCCCTTGAATTGGTCACGTGACTGAAATGCGCTGTATACAAAACACTTGAATGATATGTGAAATATTACAGAATTAATTTGTTTCGAAGGTAGTTATGTTTTCTCCTTGTGATACCGAGTATTGTGTTCAGGATGTTGACAGCTAAATGCTTTCATATCCCTCTTGGCGTAGAGAGATTTCGTGATTTATACAAATATACATATTGGTCGTTTTCGTACAAAGCAATAAAGAATTCAAGCGCAAGTGATGCCAGATGTATAAAAACAGACCAAGACGGTCTTTTCGATAATATTGTGTGCGTGATATGACCAAGAGATTTTAAATGACAATGCGAAAAATTAGTTAAATTTTTATCTGTTTGTTCAATGTTGATCAAGCTTTCGCCGCTCCATTGTATTTTTTGTCTGAATTTCATTCAAACTGGTTTTTCTCTTTGCAATAATTTTGCACGTAGTCTATGAAACTCATGTATAACTGATTTCCGTATAAAGAACAGTGACTGCTTGAACATAACTCTCGACCTCTGTTCAAGGGATAACCTCAAATTTTGATGTGACCACTAAACGATAGTCTTTGTAAGCTATCAAGTAGATGAACACAGTCAAACAATCTAATCACACAAACCCTCTCACAACCTCTCTGACCTACTTTGACGAAAGGTCGAGCTATTATTCACCACCCCACCCCAAACAATCCAATTCGTTCAAGTTCCTTGCACCTTCTTGTTGTTATTTGAGGGGGTATAGCAATTATAGTGAACTCTGTACCCCTTTATGATTTTGATATACGAAGCACCACTACCATGCTTGAATTCGAAGTTCATATCAATTAGCGCTCGCCACCAGAAATAAATGAGTTTTACAGACGTCAATGTCGAAGTTAAATATTTCGATAATTAGCTGATTTAACAGAAGAGATTGGCATCATGTGCGTATACTTTTGAGCAACTTTGCAATAACCATGTCATATACAGATTACTACTAACATAATGAACCGTATTCAATCACGACTGAGATAACAATGTATATATTATGTTCTATCATATTTTCCTTACTTTCGCCTGCTTCGTTACCACGTGATATTTGAAATGTTACAATGTTTATGATTAATTCAGTTACCGCAAACGTAGTACCTCGCAATGATATATTTATCAAATTATCTTGATATTGGGTCTATATATATATATATAATCTTTTTACATGGTAATGAAGATTTTCTCATTTCATATCGTTAAAAAATTATAACATTATTCTGTTCTTATTTTGAATGATCAGATAAAGGAAAAATTGAAATGGAAAATTCAGCTATATGGTTGTAAGAAATGATGGTCCTTGTAACATGATTAGATCAACACAAATCTATTCACAGTTTTTAATGTCATCATTATCGCAATATTTACAGTATGAATGCATATGCAAATATCTGTGTGTAATCATGATCGTTTTAGATTATGTCTAGTGTCTTTATGCACGAATCAGTGGTGCCTTCTATTTCAAAGTGTGTATACAAGGCTTTTTATATACGTCAGTCAGTGTCAGTATCGCGGGCAAGGTCAAATCATCATTTCAATGATATTTGAAAGTGTCCCTTGTGCACCATGCACGGTATTTAAACTGTAGATGAAGTTGTTGTCGTTGTTGTTGTTGTTGTTGTTGTTGTTGTTATGTATTTTCTTCCATTTTCCTTTGCCGGACCGACTCAACAAAAGAGATGATGAAATTATACGTCTGAAATCTTTATTCCCCTCCCCGACATAACGACCACTATCCTATACTGGAATGCAGATCACAAGTATACATTAGTGCGTTTTTCCTTTTTTTTATAGCTTTTTGGAAAGTTTCATAGCACAATTTCAATTGATGTAACTATATTGACGCCATATACTAAAGCTTTGTTTCTAAAATTGAAGATTTATGGCACAAAATACGGTATATATCTTTTAGAAATGATATAAAGAAATATCATAAGTTAATCAAAGAACTTTGCAATTGCAAAGGAAAAAAAAAAGGGAAAGGAACATTGGGGAGTACTCCCCCTAAAAAATATTGCTTACCGCCACGTCATTATCCTGACGTCAAGATGTTAAATTGAATTTAGTTAATAATCCCCCTGTCACAGTAGCCCTATACGCTAATGGGGTCAAATTCCGAAGTATTTGTCATCCATTCGAGATGGTAGTCTTTGTTTTCACTTATATTCTTCAGTTATTATAGCTACCGTATGAAAAAAAAAAACAAGATAAGACGCAAAACAATCTTCATCACTGACCTCTTCTCTACATCTTACCCCTGCATGTTCATAATGTCCTTCCTGATGTACCGCATTATACAGCACAGAACATTGTGAGAATTATGACTTTAGGGATATTATGAAGAGTCTCCTAAGGGTTATTTCTTAAACTTATGACACTGATTTATTATGAAGAAATGAGAGTGACTTAAAGGACATGGTGTGAATTACACGAAAAATGCGTACATATATCCAGGTACTATATACAAAGGTTTACATTTATATATTGGTCGGGAAAGCTCGATATACCGGTTCACTGGCTCTCACACTAGGTGTAGATATTTTCTCTGCCACTTATTCTAAAGCACAAATTTCAAGTACTTTGTACTCCGACAATCATCTTTATAAACAGCCCCTAAATTGGTTTATAGACTATACACAATATCTACTACGATATAGGGAGACACCTATTTAACTGTTCCAGAGTATCCTATTGAAGGGGTATTTCACCCAATATTGGCGTTTCAAGTTGTATCAAGTTGTACGTGCTTAAGTGGAATGGCGACATTACCATCACATTTTCACTCGCACCTGCCGATGATACATTGCTCTTTCCGCCAGCCCGTCGGTTGAATTGAAGGGTGAGCCGACGTACCGACTCGTGGCAGTCCATGCATTGCTGACAAGTTGAACTGTGGAAAAGGTCATACTTTTAGAGAGATGAAACCACACATCCCAAAATGTAAAAGGAAATTTTGTTCCATTTCTATATTTTCCATCGTTTTCATTAAGCAAATTTATCGTTTGGCTCTCAGATGATTTTCGTGCCCTGGAGTTTACGAAGTGCACGACTATTAAGTATGCTTGTTAAGAAAAAGTAGGGTAGTATATTATGGTTTTTAAAAAAAAGTAGTTTAATATGTATAGTTAGGCTGGTCTCTTCATACGGTGTCAAACGTGTCGCCGTTTTCATATTTCCCCTCTATATACACATCGCTTGCGCGCATGGTTATCTTCTTTCATGTCTTTCATGCTTTTAGAGATGAATACACGAATGAATAATCATCCTCCAACTCAGTGGTTGGTTGGAGCTGCTGAGCAGTTGCTTGATTCTAAAAGAAAATTAAGTTTGATGCTCCGATTCTTTTGAAACCATATAGAGAATCAGCAAAATTTTAAGATTTCATTATGTTAATTTATGAAACGTAAACTTTGACGATTTGAGACTCAGACTAATTTTAGATAATCACAAAATATTTCCTGAAATTAATTTTGACAGATCTTGTAATATGTGGAGACGCTTGTAGACTATCATATGGACTATCTAAAAATTTGGTTTCAGCAAAATTAGATGCAGTTTGTATGAAAATAGTCCTAGTTAGAGGCAAATGAAATTTATTAAAGTGACGTGTTGGGTATTCCCATGAGTATTGATGTCATTGATATGGTGCTGTGTTTATATGGGAACACAGGGGCGTCTCTCTTGTCAAAATCTGCTATGTTATGATTTGAGAACACAGGGACATCTCGCTTGTCAAAATCCTAACTTTTGTTGTAGCATTTTACATTGCCTCTTATGTTTTTTTTTTCTTTCGATGGTACAGGGAGCAAATATTTTAACTCTTCCTCCTGAATCATTCGGACACCTGTCTGTTTGACGAATGAATTTCCCCTCATATGTCTCAGAAAATATTATGTGTGTGCACGTCCAATCACCTACCGACGCTCCCTGGACCACCACCCCAAAACATTATTAAAGTTGTCTATAAAAATTTGCTAAACATATATTATGCCGTTTCATAGTTTGCCAAGCTTTATAGGAATGGAAGCCATAAAGCGTGTTGCCAAGAGTAACGGATGCTCAGAAGCGGACAAAGACACAACAGATTTACAATATCCTTCTGCTCCACCTACATTGATTGTATCGTTTGCAAGAGCGTAACTGTTCGCGGGAAAATAAATACAAATGAAAGGAAAAAAATCGGGCAAATATGACAACACAAAATATTACATTAAATTTTGATCAAATTTACATATCTAGGCGCTGAAATCGTTCTGTCAGTTTGCAAGGTTGCTCGCATACCTGCAAGCAAATAATTTAAAGTGTTCTTTTTTTAATAGTTTCTCTCATTCTCTGGGTATATTCCAGCGTCGTGTAGTGTTATATTATATATCCCGATACAAGCAGACGTGTGGTACAAGATCTTTCTTTGATTGACGTGCGGTGGAACATTAACAAACCACATACGGTGCAAGTAAAATTCTCGCTTATTTTTACATTGTCTGGATCATCATCATCACTCTTGGTCTGAATGTTTAGATTGACGGGGTGGATAATCTAATAAAGTGAAGGGATCAAATTCTCCCCCGTCCTTGCTTTTATTTAAGAAATGTAAGCTTCCTGTATTCATTTCCTTTTTTACAGTCGTGAAGGCAGTTGATAAACTTGGGCACAAACATGTTTGGGCTCAGAACTCATTGGAATTACGTAAGGTGCGGAGCTGGATGTGACAAAGCAGTGCTGCATTATTGAGGAGGAGGGCTCGCATCTATTTTGTGGTACACCTTTTGATTATTTTTTTTTCGGATGTCTCTGTACTGTTTCATTCATTGCGATGTTCACTTTGTTAGCGCAAACTGTGTCGCACTTTCTCACCCATTCAGAGTAGATATTTCTCCCCGCGAGAGGATCACGCGAAGCGGCGTACACGCGGAAGACCTCCCGGCGAAGAGTGCATCAGTTTGCTTTACTCAGATCATGTTTCATGATATTTCATGTTTAAGTTAACCTGATGAATGGATATTTCCAGTGACCTGTGACATAAAAAACAGGTGATGTAATTTAACTTTAGGATTGCAATGATTACGACAATGAAATCTTCATTGGAAAAGTATCCATTTTCCATGACAACTACAGATGGATAGATTGATTGGTTAACAAAAACAACACCTTTTGATGATTTTTTTTTCTCCACGGAAAGGTTCTTGTCAAAAAACAACAACACACAAAACAAAACAAGACATACAACAAATACAGAAAAAACCCGAACACGCTCCACATTAAACATGTTACATTGACACAAATGTTCTTCAAAACAAAAACGTTAAGCAAATATCTTTTGTGTGACCTTTCATCTATAATATGTATGATAAGCCATTCATCGTGGTTTACAAAAGATGTTACTTCCTTTATTGGTTAATTTGACTTTCTACAAAATAAGCTTTAAAAAAAAACAACGATTAATTTCCTTCTTTGTGCAGGAGGAAAAAAAATCATGATCAACGTACCCGGATGTACTACCTGTTACCATGGTGATGATGCGTTCGTTGCGGCTCTTCGTCCCTCACCCAATACCAATGTTTCCGCCAATGAGCCCGAATTGAACAACACTCCTCAGCTCGAACCCAATTACTACGTCTTCGTCTTCACTCTCATCCTGTTGTTTCTCGTTGTCATTGGCAACAGCGTCACCATCTTCATCTTCACGAGTTCCAGGAAACTTTTTAATGAAACAGGTAATAACTGTCACGAAGATGATCTCTCGTGAATTGTAGTGAAATGCCCACACTGATGAATCAAAATAATAGTCCTCTTATTTGGTTAATGATTTTCTGAAGTATTTTGTAAATGAATATCTATACGATTTGTCAACTTGTGTGTGTGTGTGTGTGTGTGTGTGTGTGTGTGTGTGTGTCTACGTGTGTGTGTGGGTGTGAGAGGGAGGGGAGAGAAAAATGATGATTGAAAGTCACATGTTGATGAACATTTGATTGCACTTCGGATTAGTTTACTTGAAAATTTACAAGATAGAAAATGAAAAGACAACCTTCGTAAAGTTGGGCTCCGGCAATTTTTGCCATTTTTGGACTGAGCATTGTATCGACCATAGTTTTGAATCTATACATAATGCGCACGACTGTGATTTCTGATGCTTTTAAGAACTAAATAAACTCATACTATTGTCGATACATATGCAGAAATATTGACAGTCCGTTGCACATTGAAGTTATGTTAATTGTTTCCTAGGAAGGAACTAGGCAGCTGTCATCGTAGATAGATTATGACATTTACTTATTGAAGAATGTTTTCTTTATGTTGATAACAATAATTCTAATGATAACAATGAGTTCTTTATATCAGCAGGTCCTATACTTTTTAATCATATACCATCATTATTGGTTTTTTTGTGGTCATTCTAATTTAATTGTTCTCACTGTTATCATCATTATCATTGGTCTGTTATCATTATTACTGCTACTATTATGTACTCCTCCTCCCCCTCCTCCTCTTCTTCCTCCTCCTAATACTACTGAAATGTATAATACAACTACTATACCACCACCACCACTATTTCATTGTTTGATTTGCTTTGGATCTGTAGCTCTGTGTCTGGTCAACCTGGCCGTAGCAGACTTCCTGACTGGAGTCTTTTACCTGCCGATGTCGCTGGTTTGTTCGCTCAACGGCGAATGCATCGTCGCCTCCAATCGACCGCTGTGTCTCAGTGTCGTCATCGTTTCGTACACGTGCTACGGCGCGTCGGCCTGCACTCTTACGCTTGTGAGTATCGACCGCTGCCTCAAGATAAGTCACCCCCTCCGCTACCACACCATCGTTACAAAGACCAGGATAGCTATGTGCCTGACCTTGATATGGGCTGCTTCCTTTACCCTGCCCTGCTGTTTTATACTGACCAACCCACACATTATTCAGTTTGACGTCAATTATTATCAATGCGGCCTACAGGCACATTACGAAGATGCTCTGGCCTACACGTATGTCACGAATTTCTTGATTTTTTTCGTACCCGTACCAGTCATGACTGTGTGCAGTGTGAGAATCTTGGTTATCGCATTTCAGGCGCGCACACAGATAGCCAATCAAGAGGCGGCAGTGGGTGGACGTGAGGCCAGGCGCGGATCTGCCCGCAGCCGACATTCTCGCGCGTCCGATATGCGCGTCACTGTTCGCGTCTTCATCGTCGTAGTCGCCTTCATCGTCTGCTTCTTGCCCTTCAACATCCAGATGTTTCATGCCAGAAGGTGGTCCTCCATGTTTCCTAACAGACTATCACTCCTGGCAGTCATGATGGTTGAAATAAACAGCGCCATCAATCCGATCGTATACGTCACAACGTATGCAACTTTTAGGCACGTTATTGCGAACAAGTTACTCAGTTGCTGCTTCCAGTCGCGTCGACATAACTCCGTGGTCTGGTCGTTGACGAGACCCAGATCCCAGGATCAGGCCCTCCCATCAGCGAGCCGAATGAGCACAAAGAGCATTACGGCACCTGAACCAAACAGACTTCGAGATGAAACTCTAGATGACATACGTGCCACCAGGGAAGAACGCTGTCCCTTTTTATGTGAATCTCCTCCAGCTTTACAATAGATTATATCACTGAATTTATGTGGGCTTGATGTAGCTATCGTGGCTCATGCACTTATTTACTTCGTCATTAAAACGTATATGATACAAATGTGTTCAACAATGGATTTGACTAGAAATGAGTGACTGTAATGCCGGATTATTGTAAAGACAAGTTAATTTCTACAGTGGAAAGGATTTGACTTGTAAACTAAGGAGGGTATAAAATGAAATCAGGTGGACAATGGAATTGATATAACAAGCCCTATAGAAATGTTTACAAATCGCTCTTTGGATGCTAGAAACGAAGAAAAATGCACGTTAACTTGGTGATGTCGATTGACGTAAATTCAGATTACGACACCACTTTACCCATTAACATGATTAAACCAGTCATTAATCTTAGATAAACCAAGGAGGCTCAAGAGAATGGAGTCACAACTGTCTTATTTCCTTTGCTAGATGTTCGATGCCGCCACTCAAAAATATTTGAAGCATGTGCCAAACAGGATCTGCCACGCAGATAGGAAGACAATAGACTTGTGTCTCAATGCATAACCACCAGCCACTTTCTAAGAAGATATTTCTTTGTGATGGTAATTACTTTTCACTATCCCGTCGTATAAAAGGTAGGTTGTACTGACACGAGGACGCGCGAATAGAAATTGGGCAAAAAAAACCCCACTGAAATAAAGATGAAAATTACTCGACTGGGCATACCCGGGCACTACTCCGACATGTCTATCAATAAAGAATTATACTTGAAGATTATTCCAAATTAGTTTCATTTGTGGAAATTAAGGGGAAAAGTGATAAAACCAGCTTTCAAGGATGGTACAGTTTTAAAAATTTTCACATGATACAGCTCTGATTTACACTTTTGCACAACTTTCTGGACGGGATTGACTTTTGTTTTACATGCTTTATCATTATGTGAAATTTCATTTCATTTAATAAATAAATAAGTGAAATATGGCCAACATGATAATAACGTTCAAAATGAATCTTCAGATTGCTCAGCAAGACGGCGGCGTCGAACATCGATCATCAAAGGCACAAGTGCACCTGTGGAATTATTTTGTACATCAACAGAAATCTGACAACTGTTTGAGTAATTACAGCCAGTTGGAACTCCAACTCTTAAACCTCCTTGGATAAACCAACTATATGAGATATAGGGCCTACCTATCAAACTGTTTGAAGACATTTGATTTTCTCTCAGTCTCCCCTTTCTATCTACCTCTCTCTGTTCTTTCTGAAAGATCGAGCAGAGCCTAACAGTCAGGTTCCTGTCCCGAGAGAAAAAAACAAGCGTAAACCATAACAGAACTCATTTTCTCAAACTCATGGCGTGACAAATAACGCACTAATACCGGTGTGGGCTCTGAATATGACTTGGTGTGACAGTCACAACGGCAAAGGACTACTGAGTATATCGGGCCCATAGTCCATGGGCCAGGCCAGATATTGGTACCATCTGAGGTGGCAATACCTTTTTGGTGTCATTTTGTTTGTCGGGCATAGATATGCTTATCAAGCTATGATAGCATTTCCAAATGAGTAGCTTAGTCATAGTAAATGAATTTTAAACCAATTTGGTTTCGTTGTTATATCCCTGTACTTCTGAATGGAGACCAACCGCTATACAAAGAAGAGCACTGTCTTCTGTATGTTCACTGTTGTAAACGCGGTGCGCTTAGTCTTTATTCAAGGCAGCGAAGGGAATATCCAAGGGTTATGATGTCCACAGCGCTTAGTCTAATGTTCAAGACGGCGAAGGGAATATCCAAAGCTTATGATACAGTGTATATCCCTTTATCTAAAAACAACAACAACAACAAAAAGCAATTTCTCATGAATTTTAGCGTCTTTTTCAATTATTTATCATTTTCCGGTGAAAACGCTACGTTGAAAACGCTAATACCACGCCAATGTCGCTTTATTTCCATCCAACAATGAAAGATTATGCAAAAACAATGTAACGGTACACTACAATACATTATAGTTAATAATGTTGTAAATGAACAGAGTGATATATCTGTTGAGAGGGTGGTATAAAAACAGTATAGATAATCCCTTTTATTAGGAACTTTAGATATGATAACGGTACATTGTTCTAGATAAAGGCTAAGCGCACCGCGTGACAGTTGTGGACATCATAACCCTTTGGATATTCCCTTCGCTGCCTTGAATAAAGACTAAGCGCACCGCGTTTACAACAGAACACCTGTGGACATACAGAAGGCAGTGCTCGTATTTGTATAGCGGTTAGTTTCGATTCAGAAGTATAGGGATATAAAAACGATACCAAATTGGTTAAAAATTCATTTATTATGACTAAGCTACTCATTTGGAAATGCTATCATAGCTTGATAAGCGTATCTATGTCCGACAAACAAAATGACACCAAAAAGGTTTTGCCACCTCGGGTGGTACCAATAACCCATTTTTCGGCTCTTGGCCCATGGACTACCATTGACGCTATTATGTATATTATGTTCAGACACTCGGAGAGACTTATGTAATATTCAAATACTCACGTGCTCTCACGCCGTCGTTTGATATGATATCATTCCTGATTATCAACTAATGATCTATATTCTGTTGACATTATTTTCGGCTGACTTCTCCCATATCTGCTATTTACAACCATGCAGGTAGATGGATTCTTCAGTAGAAGATCAGTGATATAAGATGTTATTATATGTTTGGGGGGAATGCACCCTACAAACTTAGCTTCTTCAGCATTCCTCCCCCATCTCCTGCATTTTCGCAATTTCAGAATGTTTTTTTTTTGTGTGTGTGTGCTTATTTCTTTTTCACTTTGTTATTTGTATATCTATAAATTCCACTTATCACACTTTGTAATATTCACATAAATCATATATATGTATTTATATTTCATGTGGAAGGAAAAATGTACTTACAAGTTCTGTTGGAGATGGAAAAAATAAATGAAATGAAATGAAATTATGTATTACTGATATCATATCTATATTATGGACGCGTCTATCTGCAAGATGTCATTCTTGTGAGGTTTCCACTGTGGTATTTTGTTCCTTCAGTGAATAAACATCAGTTTGAAAGGAAATTGTCAAAGATTCTGAGTGCAAACAAATTATTTTGTTTCTCGATTTATCAATAACGACATTATATTTCAATGACATGGATAGCACGATGTCGAAAGAAAAAAGTTCCGGTTGTGAAAACCTTCACATTGCTGAAACATAATCCACCTGTATTTAAACAACAACAACAACAACAACAACAACAACAACAACAACAACAACAAAAAGAAAGAATTAACAAAAAAAAAATTTTTTTTTGGTGTCAGTCATGCCATGGGATGGCTGTTATAGTCCATTGTCAGCTTTTATGACAATAATGAGAGCACTTATGGTAATGGTCTCGTACATCGCGTTTTAGTTACCTGTATATGGGTATGTGTGTTTAAAAGATAAAGGCTTCAGGTAGGACCAGAGGGAAGCAATAGCATAAGAGAAAAAAAATAATTTCAATTTCAATTTCAATTTATTTTCATATTTCTCGATGAAAAATTTCATCAAATATAACAAAATTAAATGAAATGCATGACATACATAGAATATTGCAAATATGTAAAACATAATAGTGGTCGATCTGTTAAGTTTGGAATCTGTGAATGAATGCTAAAGAAATATGAAGGAACCTACTTAAAAGCGAGCTTGTTGAGCGTAGGTCCCGGTTAAAAACGAGTTTAAGATTGAGAAGGGGAACACGGGTACAACAATGACCGGAACATAAGAGAAAAACAAAATAAAAAAGTACAAATTTACAGTTATATAGCAAATTCTTCTCCAGTGCAGGTTAGGGGTCGGAAAAGCCGGAAAAAAAGAAAGAAAATACATCATAAGTAGAATGGGAAAGGAAGAGAGGAAATCAATACCGCGACTTATCAACCAAGCCGCTTGAGATTGGGACGAAGGAACGACATATGAATGGTGAAAATACGAGGCATAGCAGACATCTTGTTTTGTATGTTTGTTTGTCGATGGTTCTTGATGTGGTATAGGTATAGAATTTGCATGAATCATGGACTCTTGTCCCGTTTTATCCGTCTGCCTGTCTGCACTGCCTTTTAAAATGATGCGGTGTGTCTCTGTGTGTGTGTATGCATGCCGCTGATGGAGATCCGATCAGATTTGGAGATCCATTTGAGGAATTAAATTGGATATCATTCTCTAGTTTGAGGTCATTATATTATCATGTCAATACTTCCATTGTGTGTGTGTGTGTGTGTATGTGTGTGTCACATGCATAAAACAACTTCGTGAACAGTCATATTATTTATGTGCATATCAGAGAACCCACTTGTCTGCAAGTTGTGTGAGATTAAATCATCATATATTATATTATGCGCATAATGAATGTTTCTAGTGATTATGAGTAAATTCCTGCTTTTAAAAAAAGCTATTGTTGCTAATTCACTGCTAAAATTCAAGCATGGCCGTTTTTGTGCGAATAGGCCTACAAGCCTAATTTCTGCTGTTGTTTTGTTAGGCCCCGAGTTTGGTTTTTGGTGCGCACTGAAAGACAAATGGGAAAAGAGAACAGTAAAGCAAACTTAAATTAAATAGTGTCATGCATCCCGCTCCATAAGTCACTTATACACTAAGTGCTAATAGCAGTGAGAGTTATCACAGAACTCGGTATTAGTTATGTTCTATGTACAATGATGAAAATCCCGTTTGTTGGGTTTAGAAAACAAAATTAAACACCCATAAGTTAAAACACAACAAGCATAGAGCACATGCACATAATTATATCACACTATAATTATAAGCGTCACTTACCATATTTCTTCTGTAGTTATCATTACTACGCTTATAATTCATGCTGAAAACGATTTTAGCATTTGTGATCTCTGATGTCCACGTACGACAGAGAAGAGAGAGTTGTAAAATGTACATTTTTTTTAGGCTCATCGCAATAATGTGTAGACCTACTGATCACCTCCCTGCTGGTACGAGTACAGTATTCTCTTGTCCTCCACATCACATGTTGTGTTGCACAGCCAAAAATGCATCGCACAGTCGGTTACTGAGTACAACATAGTACGTCACCGTAAACATTCTTCACGATTGGCTGCTTTCTTGAGCTGGAGCGAAATACAAAACATTTATTGGCTTGCCATTCGTATCAGTGAGCTTGCGTTCATTACATAAACACGGTACAAACGGAGAAGAAGTTTCGTGTAGTAAAGCCTATGTAGCTTTAACCCTCATATTATTGTGCCTCTGTATCATCAGTATGAATGACCGAGATATTGCAAGCGTAGATGCCCTAACAAATACCGCGAGAAAAAGGCGAAGAAGTTCCATCGAACATGGTGAGTAACCGTCACAATCAGAAATCCTCTGTTTACAGTGTCCCACGCACCTGTTTTTGTGGTGGGTAACTATAGAAATTCTACTGTTAGTTATACACAGCCCTAATTGAGCTGTAGCTGTCGTCACTGACACTGTGTCAAATTACTAAGTAGAGAAAATGTGTTGCGTGCTTCGCACGGCGTCTGGTCGGTTATATAACTACATTATGCTTTGTCACTTTCAAAATCCAGATATAGTCGTGGACGTGCGTGGTCATATGGCATGCATAAATTAAAATGACATTGTTCATTGACATAACGTAGGATCCGCTAGTCGTTAGACCTACACGTTGTATGTACAGTGCATGAGTTTTATTTCCTTGGTTTTTGATGGTATTCTCAATCTGTTTCATTCTGACTGAACTCGCGCACTTGCTTGACTATAATAGTAGAAGTCTCCAATTGATTCTCATCTCTAACATCACCAATAATAGTAAATACAATTTGTGCACAGCAGCGGCGCACGACGCCTACCAAAAAGTTATTAATGTCATGTTATGACAACACCAATGGGCAAAATTAATTAATAAGTTTGGTTTAACTTTACACCCACTTCCAAGCAAGGTACTGTATGCAACATGTGCAAGGTACCTACATGTATGTTATCGTTACACTAATAATACAATTAGAACTCTGTAGCATTATAGGGTGTAGTAAACAGTAAAGCAGATTGAAGCAAATTCGGGACGTTCACGTTCTCTGTTGTCCCTTACTTGTTCATCCATTTCTTCAACATTTGCTCCCCTAGCCTACTCAGCTACTGCACACCTTGTTGAGTTCCACTTGCCAGCATTGCAAATTTGTAATCTGTGACTCTCTTTCATACAGACTGTAGGTATAGCAATCATTGTAAAGCCATCATTGAGTCAATGAATGACTCAAGTTTCACTGGCGCTGTGGTCATTGGTCATGGCATTAGCTGGTCATGGTATGGTGCATAGTCTTGGAGAAGAATGGGGGGGGGGGTAGGCAAATATATGAAGAGGCAAGGGGGTAAAACAACTTACATGTATATATATGCGTTACGATGGCGCCCAGTGTATAAAGTTTGAAATAAAGCTGCACCACAGCAGAAGTTACTGAGCATACAATGTATACCCACTCAAATGCCAATACCTACCATTTAGCCAGTGAGACTATGGCCATTTGTAATTGTAATGGTTGCATCTCAATCAGCAAAAATGCATCAACAAAAAGTCCTACCGCATGCCGAAGTATTGGACACTCTTCCACGGGAACAAGATAATGACTAGATCCAAAGTTTCAAGGAGGAGGTCATCTGACTTGATGGCGAAAAGAATGTCTCTTGTCACCTGACTGCCTTTTAGAGTACATTGTAAAGTATTAATGCAAGAATGTTTATGTGTGGCCATGAAGCAAGATACCAAATTGGTTGCATGACTCTAATTAGGCAAGAAATACAGGGAAAACAATCATGTTCCAATACAAAAACATCTCTTCTAAAGGAGGTACAAAACAATGGAATATCAACTAAAGGAGGTACTAAAACAAGGGAGTCTGTTGATACACCTCTATGGGGACTTTTTGATATTTTGTTTTTGCACATTTGCCAGAGATGAGAATTGATTGAATCTTTCAATGTTTCTTGCATCTTCTAATGACATTTTTTTTATTTACTTTACCTAATTACATTGTGAAAACAACAGAAATAATGCTGCAGAAGCTTGCTGAGTGGAGAACCAAGAAAGGGTTGCCTGTTGGAGAGAGTTTTCACAGGACTACACCTCTCCCTGCCAAGAGGTATGTAACTTTACTTGCTTAAAATGTCAATAATTACAGTTTACTTGTACTTGGCTGTGCTTTGAGACACAGTCTTTATTCCACTGTATTTTTCTTGCATTTTCTAAAACAAAATTTAATACATCTGAAGATAAAAGTACATCATAGTATGTTCTTGTATTGTGATGAAGTAAAGTGTATTTTTGAGAAAATTGTAGTCACGTGTGCATATTATAAGAAGTTTCACTTTCAATTGGGATCAAAGTCAATTTGAATTTGAATTTGAACAATTAGCAAACAATTGAAGAATAAGGTGAAATTTCCATTTGGATCAGTTTTCCTTAGTAGTATTTTTCAATTTATCATCTTTTTCATGTCTATTCCGTCATATGTTGTTTAAATCTCAGAAATGGATGCTTGTTGACTCTGTGCCTCAGACTACCATAGGTTTACTTGGAATTTCTTTGAGTAGTTGTGCACACTTTGGTATTTCGTATTTCCATCAAACAGGAAAAGCTGCCAGCTGTCTAAATCAGAGAAGAAGAACAGACCCAGCCTCCAGACAACAGCTAGGTTCTGTACCCCAGGACCTTCATCGCATCATGGCCGAACTCCCTCATTCCTTGGTTGTACACGAGCCACCTCGCAGTCCACCAGAAAACCTAGCAGGCAGAGTCTAAACCCCAGCACTCTGTCCAGGGATACCTCTGCTACTCGGCAACACCAGAGAGGACCAGCAGGGGTGGGGAGAAAGGCCTCTCAGCCAGCTGTCACTCCTGCGTAAGTGTGCCTCAGTGTGAGGGGGCGACATGTACTTTGTACACACTAACTGCTGCACCACAATGAATATATGGCACATGTTGAGAAAGAGAAGGGGGGGGGGGGGGGAGTGAATTTGTATGTTAAGCACTTGACAGTGGAAAGAAATAAATGATTTCATTTCAAGTACAATTTTGTAGTGTAATAAAAAACATTTTGGTAAGCTGAAGTTGTATTGTGAAGTGGTACTGAAGATTGTAATGTATTGATCGATTGCAAGATCATGGAAGCTGTAGTTCATTTCTGTGTCTTGTATGCCTATCAAACTGGAACAAATGATGAATATATTCTGTTTGCAGTGTATAGTCATGCTACTTTTTAAAATCCCCCTGATATCCAGGTCTAATCCTGTGTTCATGATATTTAAAATATTTCAAATACTTTTAATCATTTCATTTTTTTTTCTACACCTACTAAACTCCATCCTTCAAAAACTGTCTTCCCTGCCATAATGTAAACCAGAGCACATTAAACTAAAATACACATGACACACCTTGCCAAAGCCAGGTGCATTAGTTCACAGTACACATACCAAGACAAGTTTCTTACAATACAATTCCACACCTTTCTACACCACTCCTGAAATGTTTTGCACAGAGCAAATGGCTATCATATTATCACACTATGTGAGGCATTACTCTATGGGACCTGTCTTGCTATTGTTAGTTTGTGCATTAGTCAAGATGAGATCCATCACACTCAGCACTGTATGCACATTTCAGATGAATTTACTGTTGATAACATCACAAAATGTGGATCTCGGAAAGTGCAGAAAAGATGAAAAAGTATAATGACTTCAAATTTACTACACATATTCTGATCAAGCAGTTCTAGAATTTGTGATTTGTAAACTAATTCATGTCAGCAGCAGTCTATGTATGATGGATATTGGGGGAATATTGTAGATGAAGATGCACTCTGGATAATGATAAAAGGGTGAGCTTACTTGATATGAATGTAAAAGGGTGCATGTAATACGTGTAAGGTCTTCACGTGTATACTGTAATCAGTACTAATAGCATGGCATGTCTGCTTGAAGACAATTGACTTAATAACAGTTAACGCACCTGGCAGAATACTATACTGTCATGTGAAGTGTATGGAAAACTGACATGCTAAGGGTTAACTGATATTACACCCTTCCTTTATGCCACACCAGGCCTTTAGTGGATAGAACGAACCATATTCTGGAACCTTCAGGTCCCTACCAGGAGACAGAAGTGACGTTTAAGCCTAAAGCAACCACCCAAAGTAGGAAGTCGGTCAGATTTGCATCACCTCGGAGGAAAGATACAACGGTTACTGTGGAAATGCCATTTCCTGTGCCTGATGCTCTGAATACGCCAGCAACAGCAGAATGTATTAGTAAAGTTGGAATGAGGTGAGGCAAAGTTGAAAGATAAATCTTAATACTTTTCACTTATATATCTGAAGATTACCCTGCAGGCTCATATTTTTTTATTTTTCAAAATCATTATTCTAACAGGAAATTCATGAACACAAGCAAGGACATGAAGAAATGTCAACCTACTTGTGTCCCTCGTCAATATTCAGGGGCAGTATGACTAGACATACATGGCAAGATTGATGAAAAATCTCTCACAGGTAAAAGGGTGAATTTCTGTTGCATTAATACAGAAGTGAATATCAACCAAAGAATCAAGTCCTATCATTTGACCATGGTGAATGAATATGAAGTTGCAAATACGTGTTATTTTGTTTGATGTACCACGCCATATTACGAAGCAAGTGTCCTTCATCATAACAGTGAAATCAGCAAAGCACACCAGCCCATCATAAGTTGGTTGTTTAGGAGAATCAATGCAAATTTCTTGTATCCTTCCATCCAATGTAAGGACAAAATTGGAGCAGTGGTTGATCTCAAAAGGCAAGACACCGTCTCGCTTCCGCAACTTCCTTGGATACGAGTCCTCCCTGATCATGCCCCCCTCTTGGGGCAAACGGAGACGATCGTGCACTCCTGGCCCGTCTTCCAGAGTGAGGGGTAGGAGCAGTACCCCAGCACGTCGAAGGTCAATGGGTGCTCAACCCAAGACAAGTGACCCTGTATCGGCGGTGATGAAAGAGTGCCTGGTTATGCTGGAAGAGGTTTGTAAAATTTCATACTGTGAAGTAGAACAAACTACTTGTTACCTGGTTTGTAATTTTACCTTGAAAACTAAAATATGCACAGATTGTGTGATGATTCCAAAAGTTCTATGAGTTCAAAACTACAAATTCTTGTTTGATAAACGTGATTTAACAGAAAGATGATTCAGATATTTATTGACAAGGTGTGGGTCATTATATCCTCAAGTTGAATTCATTGTTTTTATGATCTTCAAGTTTTCCTTCCAAAATTTGCTACACTATGCATAAGGGAAGTACATGGCTTGCCAGAGTGCTACAAATCTAAACATATTTTCAACTGAGATTTTCATTTTGTCTTTGGTTTCTAGGATGATGATGATGATGATGATCCACAGCATTTGTATGGCGCCATATATCTGTTATAGAAACATTCAAAGGCGCAGGATTAACCTAACATTGTTCCATATGTTGCTAGATTCTGTCCTGACATAACACTGACAACAAGGACTGTCATCAAAAGTAAATTTAAAAATCAGCGGTTGCCATTTTTACCTCTCAGTGTCAATCACCCATATCAAGACTAATACTTTGCAATGGTGATCTACAGTCAACCTTGCATAAGTCGACCTCACATTAGTTGAAAAATCATCTAAGTCAAAGGTCTTTTCAAGTCCTCTTCTCTTTATATTCTATTGATTTTAATCCCTCATAAGTCAAATTTTCTCTTAGTCGAAGCTATTTCTTCAGTCCAAATAGATTCGACTTAGGCAAGGTTGACTGTATATCTACCCGTGTCTTTATCAAGATTGGGTAAATTCCATCTATCCTGAGCAGAATCTGTAATAGATTTGGCTGTTGCCATGTCCAGCATAGCTGTAATGATCTAGATTTGAGGGCTTACTTGCGAAGGACTGTCACATGTAGCATTAGTCATTTGTCAGTGATTGTGTCTCTCTTTTGTATGTCTTTGTACGACAGGGATGTCCACTGGAGGACCTGTCTTCCTGGCTGGATGGAATGGTGACCAAAGTGCCACTCATCCATCAGAGTGCTTCCTACTGGGTCTGCAAGGCAGCGATTGCAGAGAGGAGGAACGGTGACCAGTCTGCTGCAGAGTGTCTGTGTGAGGCACTGGAGTTTGGAGCTGAGGTATGAACACCTTGCCTTCAGTCTCAACAGTGATGATGATGATGATGATGATGATGATGATGATGATAAATTCTGTGATAATCATTCATGCACATAATGGTAATTTAATTGATATTTCTCACCTTTTCTATCAGCATTCTGGTGAACTCGTGTTGTGGCATATCAATATAATTTGTTTTATGTTACTTTGCAATGTACAGTATGCCTACAATTGTATACAGTGTATATATCTCTGTTTTCTTCTGTTTATATGTTTTTTCTATCTAATGTACACATGTTTATCAGTACCTCGTATATTATTCAGGGCCCCATGGAAGACCACTACTTATTGGTGAATGGACTATCCTGACAAAAGATTAGAAATAAATAAATCAATAAATGAATGATGATAATGAAAAAAATAGTGGTATGAGGATGAAGAAAAATAGTTGCAACAATAAAATCAACACATGATAAAACCACTCTGATTGTTGTATAACAGTATAACATACACCTTCAGCAAGATCTCCATGTACTTAAAACAAGAGCATAGAAAACTGGAAAATATAAGTGAAGAAAGACTGTTATGTGAACATGGTGATATACAGTAGTACACATTTTTGGGATCAATGTTTTCCACAAAGGCCATAAGTTCATAAGTCTTCATGAACAGAGACATCATCCTTAAGATTTTTAAATCCCCAACTAACTTCTCACCCTAAAAGCAAATGTGACTGACACAGCATTTTCACAATTTAGATTTGCAGCAAAATCACTCTTGACAAATAAACCATTTTTTTTTTTGTGATGGAAGTTATTTTGATATTGTAAATAAGATATATGGAGAAGTTGTAAAGAGCTTTTTCAAAAAATGTTACAAATTTTCCTTCATATTAGCCTGTGAAAGAACTCCGAGATCGTCTAGATGCCTATCGTCTGAAACTGAAACTGAGCTCAGAGGACCAAGATGAACATGGCGCCATCGAGATGAGGGCAAGCCCCGGTGAAACTGGTGCCCTGTCTCCTCCCATGAGAGCCTCACCAAGTCTTCAGCTGCAGACACCTGTGGCACACTTGGACTTTGACGATGAGCCCCATCATCAGTCTGTGAGGAGCGAAGAGAGTCCCGCATCTCATCTGAACATCAAGTACAGTCTGAAGGAAACCACTCCCTACTTTGCCAGGTATATCCGTGGAAGCTGCATGAACTCTGTCAATGAGGTTTACAGACAGTGAATGATGCTGAGATTGTGTGTACAAAGTGACAGATTTCATATTTCAGCAGGCTGCCCTCTTTGTCCATAGCAGAGAATGTTCTGTTTGCAGACATGGGGTACTACTGTTGTAAAATCCCCAAAACACATACCCTGGTCAGATCTTTGCTTTAAACTTTCATGAAACAAAACCAATAAAACTGTTGGTTTGAATAGAGACAATATAAATTTGTATTCTAACCCTGTAAAACTAGTTTATGAAGGTCACAGGCTCCCTCCCCCCCCCCCCCCATGACCACTTTGCATGTTATTGGAAGGCATTCCAGGGGTTCCACACAGACTTGTGAAAGTCCATCGCAAAACTAGCAGAAACTTATGCACTAATTTTTTTTTGTTAGTAAAAATGGAGTCCCAGAAAGCTAGAATGATGTGAACTGTAGTACCTCTATTTTTCTGTGCATGATCACTCAAGTCAACCATACGCAGTAGTAGAAATTGACAAATTAATTTCCCCTGCTTTATTGTTTTTCCCCTGTGCTAGAATCCGCTGCACTCCTGGCCACAACCCAGCCACGCCCTGCATGATGGTGACACCGGTCAGGCGATCAGCACGCCTGGACAACAAGCGACGGTCAGTGGTCAGCGTGGGCCTCCACCCCGCTCCTGTGCAGGAGGATTGTCTGGACACCATGCAGGATGTTGTCTCCTCCTATCCCACAGCACAGCTTATCTTGAGACCAAACAGGGCTCTGGCAGCTGAGTTTGGGGATGAAGGGGAACTTCTACACTGAATGGAAAAAATATTTCATTTCATTTTGTTTATTTCACTTCCAACAAATATAATTATAAGTTTTGAATACATATTTAAACACAAAAATGTAATAAAACAAACAAATTGTGAACTGAGATACAATATTGTAAATTTCATGACAAATACTGAAAGAAAGTTGTTTCAAATGGAGGGGACTGCTAAAAAACAGGGTTTGTAATTTGCAGTCCCCTCATAAAAAAAAATCAAATTACAAAACTTACAAAAGTAGGCAAATTGCTTTAAAAAAAAAGTGACACAGAAAAGAAGTAGATACAAATATCACTTTTGCCCTGTGAAAGACAGCAGACATTATTCCTAGAGCTACAGTCTGAGACTTTAGCACAAATGAATTAGATACAGTTAATTCTACTGATCCCTCCCACTTGGTTCAATCATTAAACATGCTTCATAGAGACCCATTAGCATGGGGAGAGACGGATGGGACAGAAGTGATTTTCATTCGCTTCCCACCAAGGCTCATTCAAAAACCACAACTAGCACGGGCTTGCTATGTAGAATAGAATCACCTGTCGGCAACTTTGTTCACTGAAGAGTATGATCATTGCTATCATTCGTCTCCAATCTAGATTCTTTGGATCCATGTGTATAATTACATAGAGATCAGTGATAATTCTGTACACATTTCGATTACGGGGATTTCCAAATGTATCCAAGTCAGGCAGGCCTTCCCATTACATGATCCCTGTCATGCCACAGGGTCTTTAAGTTCCAGGAATTGTCAATGGATATTTTGTCATACAGTGACAAGTTATGGGACAATGATGAATTGAGTATATATTTCCTACATCTTTATATATACAAGCTGCAAGTCTCTCTGTGTGTATATTCATATGTATATGTTCAAACTGATTAAATGAAATTTTCAATCAGTTGCATTTTATGTACTGTATATGACAGTGAAATATGCTTAACTTGCCTGTATAGTAGTTGTATTAATGTATGTGTTCAAGTTTAATTGATTTATTTTGATTTTTTTTTCCATTATGTGTCATTAATTTTCAATAAACCATTATTACTCCACTACTACTACTACTACTACTACTACTACTACTACTACTACTACTACTACTACTACTACTACTACTACTACTACTATTACTACAATGGAAACAATGGAAAATTCAAGGGACTTATATATTTCTCTTTGCGAAAGGAATGAACAGATTATCAAGTAAACTAGACTTATTGTTTATGATGCCTATTGTTACCTACTGATGGAATCTAGTGGAAACAAGAGCTTGTGAAATTGAGAGGATTATTATAGAGGACTGCTGTCACATAATAGCCATGTTATCGGTTCTTACATCATTTTTTGCAATTACGTATGTGCTGGCTTGATATTTTACTGATTCCTCCTACACACATGGAATCCTTGCTTTCGCTAAATGTCTGCGTGTATACGTGTATACATAGTATATGCATAGCCAATTACAAGTCTTACTTCAAGACCCCTTTGAATTTCATATATGTGACCGTGCACCTCAAAACGAACATGAAGTCGCACACACTGATTTTGCGTGAGGACTGAAAATAAGTGAAATGGGTCAACCTAGCCGAACTTGACTTTTTCATATTTTCTGAAAGAGCGGGTCTTCTTTTACATTATGCTAAAATTTGGTATCATAAAACGGGCAGGAAAGTGTGTTTTTTTAGCATTTATCTCAGACATTTTTGGTAGAATAGTGTGATTAGGTGTGTCTTTAGAATCCCTTTTTCATTTCTGAAAAACCTTGTCCACACTCTTCACTTTCAACTCTAATAACTTTTGAAAGGATAGTGCTACTGCTTTGAAAGTTGGCATTAATTATGGACAGAATGTGTTAATGAGGCATGCTTAATTTCAGTTTAATCTGATAATCCCTTCATTGTTGTTACTCTGGTGGTTTACTTCCTGTTTTTTGTCCCATTCATCGCACAGCCAGCACGGTTTGGTAAAGATCAAGCGCTTGAATAGACACTGTACTTCAGAGCCTCTTTTCTCAGTTCACACTTTTCCTGAGTTTGTGCTTTCTTTCCAATATTTAGATAGGTTAGGAGAGTCCATTTGATTTGAGTTATACACCATTTTAAAGCTTAGCCCTAAAGGGGCCGGGCTTTTTTGGCTATGCTCAGACCGGGGGGATGGACTTTGTTTGAACAAACAAAGTCAAGAAGCCTCGTGACGAGGCCTTCTCGCGTTACAGAATTATAACGCGAAACGTTGAGGGGGGGCAGATTCTGCCCCCCCGGCCCTTTTAGGGTTAAAGTCTGCTCTTTCAGAATATGGTCTTAACTAAAAATTCATGTCTGGCGACTTTTTGTTTGTTTTGAGGTGCAGGGTCACATATATTTATTGAATTAGTCTTTGCATGATATTACAACTGAAACACCATGTAGATTGAGAAATTATACTATATTTGATCACACAAGTATACTGAACAGTGCATCGTGCCTTCTCTCTCATAACCAGTTGAAGCAAGAAAACAGCAATAAAGAGGTAGCCTCCTCATCTTCACAAGATCCCATTCAGGTTTCAGAGTTCTTTAATTCCTTGAAAATGTCAGTGGAGATTTAGCTTGATCCAATGTCATACGGGAAGTGGTACATTGTTTTCAATCAAGGCTGGCTCAAAATAAATGTACCAGTAGTGGGTGTGACTCCCACGAGCAGACGTGCTTATTAGGACCATTTTCATGGGGTCAAATATATTATCTTTCAATGCTTCAGTACTCCTCATTTGTAGGTTTGTAAGACTTATATGCGATAAAGACAGATAACAAGATGATGCCCGTTTTGCTAATAAATATGTATCGTAGATTCAATATGCACATGCACAATATGCACACTGTAATGCTTATACAGCAGGTGCTTAGAAGATGGAAAAAAAACCATTGGCTGTGTTATGCAGTTATCCAAAATGTTTCGCAAAATATGCCTCTACTGCTGAAATTTGAGTTGATGCTGAATAGTGTATCAATTTATCACAGGGCTTGTGTGAAAATAAATACCACTCGCCACGCAGACAGCAACACTTCCGCCTATTTTGTGTTCTTTAGGTTGATGGCCAATCCTGCCCTCTGCAAGAAATGTTACGGGCAAATGTATGTGTACATATTTACACACACACACACACACACACACACACGCATGCACACACACAACACACACACACATACATACGTATATGTAGTTACATTTCTTTATGAGGCTATAAGGCTGTAGCCCTTCACCTAATAAGAGAAGCAACAACATACAGTACATTCCCATTAAATAAATTCCTCGAGACTAGTGGTTTTTCTTTCATTACATTGTATATCAAAATTTATAGCCGAATGACAAATTACACTAGGATGTATACATGATGGTGTCAGGACTTGAATTTTTACTTCATTGTGAATTCTTTGTTATAAGGGAAGTGTACAACTTTGTCTCATGTGGTCAATGTTTCATAACCCATTGTGGCTAACAACTCCATATTGAGCCCCGTGTGTTGGCTAAATACACCAGGGCCACCAGCAGGGCCGCCAGAGGAAATCAGATGAAGTTTTGTCACTATGCGCTACAGTTACACTGAGATGCACTTCTTAATTACAGTATTTGATTCCCATTCACCTTTATTTGACAGTGACAAAATTTGATCATAATACAAGTAATAATGTACTTAGTAAATTGATTATTGCACCAAATACCAGTGTATGTATCTGTGCTAGATAAAGTTAACAAGTTCACAAATTATATACTGTATCATGAAAATTAAATTGCAGAAGAACTGCAGACAAAAAGTGAGAACTACAGTAGTACTGGTTGAGGTGGGGATTCATGTTTTGAGCATCCCTAAGTGAGATAATGAGAAACCTCTTATGAAATATGAAAGAGCATGTAATTTTAAGAAGGATTCAACGTTTATTTTATGAA
Source organism: Diadema antillarum (assembly GCF_040938485.1). NCBI lineage: Eukaryota > Metazoa > Echinodermata > Echinoidea > Diadematoida > Diadematidae > Diadema > Diadema antillarum. Next base: position 2,560,622 of record NW_027271431.1, read on the forward strand.
AATTGGTTTTCAAATGGCTGAAATATCCAAAAAAGTGATAATAATAAAAGGCGACAGGCCACAACTTTATTAGGATCTCTTTGTTTCACCTTGTTTTTGGATATCTCGACCATTTCAAAACCGATTTTCGTCAAATAAACTTTTGATACCGTTTAGAATTGCATACTCTTTGACATCTCATAGAGTGGTTTCTGAATATCTCGCAAAATGTTAAAAGCTAAATCCTCACCTCGACCAGAACTGTACACACCCTTTAAAGTTGAACTTCAGAAGTGAAGTGAGAACTCTGTCAATCCATTTTTTTTTTTCTAAAAATCTACAAATATGAAAGTTTGAATGCAAAGACAAACACACAGGAAAAGGTATTTCCTAGTAAATAGAAATGGCCAGTAATGAGGTTTGTAAGTTAAAGAGGAGAATATACTGCTATAAAGCTACTACATTTGACACTAGGAAAACTTAGCACGCAGTAAAGAATTGTTGCTAATGCGAATAATTCAATTTACACTTATGTAAACACACATGGCAGTGACACACACTTGTAAACCTTGTCGGGTGTCATTTTATTCTCAATCAGACTGCATTAGCCAATAATTGCCACAAATTGCTTTCAAACGTTACCAGTGTTTCACATGTGATTTGCAGACAGATGGGAGATTACCGGCCACAAGTATCCTAATGTCTGGCCTCGACTTAAAGATATTTAAAAGTTTTGGTACCTCAAAAGTGTCCTTGAATTTCCTTGCCTTTGTTTGTGTTTCAGGTGAAAGTACCTTTCATATAACTAACACTGTGAGACTTACTCGCCCCAAAGTGCTCTCATGTCTTAGTAATCATGCAATTAACTGCGACCAGCAGCCCCATACGCATAGCGACCAGCAGTCCCATACGCATAGCGTAATCGGGCTTCGCATTGTAGCATTCAGGATCATGACAGATTTAGTATCGCAGGGTAAATGTCAACTTCAAATCCCATAAATTCTTCAATTTGAAGACTTACCAATTAAGTTGAAGTATTGAAAACAGGCTTCGGGCAACGTTTGGTTCTGCCTATAGTCCCTTTCTGTTCGAATTGATGACTGAATGTGACTCGGTCGACAGGACCTTAGGAGAGCTACATACAGTACACTGAGTACTACAGCCAGTGCCTGCGAACACATCATATGCAGCCCGCACACAAATTTCAAATCCATGAACGGATAAGATGTTTGTGTGCGCATGCGCTGGCCATAGTATCCAGTGTATGTAGCTCTCCCAAGGTCCTCTCGACCGAGTCACATTCAGTCATCAATTCGAACAGAAAGGGACTATTGGCAGAACCAAACGTTGTTCGAAGCCTGTTTTCAATACTTCAACTTAATTGGTAAGTCTTCAAATCGAAGAAATTTTTGGATTTTAAGTTGACATTTACCCGCGATACTAAATCTGTCATGATCCTGAATGCTACAATGCGAAGCCCCATTACGCTCTGCGTATGGGGCTGCTGGTCGCAGTTAGCTATGCGTACAATGGGCTGCACGCTGCTGGTCGCAGTCAGTGGTTTCGTACAATATTTATCGACGCTGGTCAGCGTCGGCTCTGGTACGAAACCATTATTGCATGATTACTAAGACATGAGAGCACTTTGGGGCGAGTAATTCTCACAGACAACGTACTTTAACCCGAAACACAAACCAAGACAAGGAAATTCAGGGAAGCTTTTGAGGTACCAAAACTTTTTATTATCTTTAAATGATCGACTTTGTGACTCTGCAACATCTCTAACCCAATTTACTTTAACATGCAATTAAACAAGGTCCCCTCCCACTAGTAGCCAAAATTAAATGTTTACAATTCAAGCCAAGCCGTGCATCTGCCGCATCCATGTCTCTGAGACAGAACTTGTCCAAGGAATTACTTCCAGACCGAGGTTGGGCTTTGGCAGGGGAGTCATAGGTGCTGTACACATTGGGCCAATCACATCATGAAACCATTGGCAGTATTAAATCTGTTTTGCACTTTGCAGGTATGTGCCAATAACCTGCTAAACTTCAAAACTAATTTAAGCTGATTAGTTTCGCCGCGCAATGGCGCTGCTTCAACAATAAGTGAGTACACATGTATATTGAGTTCTTAATTGTAGATCCAAGCCAAAGGTCATAGAATATGGGGACCAATCTGAGGAGAAAAAAAGTTTCCTTGCAAAATTTGTAATTGTTTTTGCAGAAATAAAACACATACTGTAGAAGCTTTTATGAGAAATATAAGAAAAAGACCTTTTTAATAATATCTCATCAATACTTATCATCACTCCAATCCTAATGTTCAATCATTTGCAAGAGCAAGGATTGGAAAATACACATACACAATGAGCTAGTATCCTAAGCTTTTAGTAATCATGGTAGCTGTAGGTGTTGCATGATTTTCAGGAAGTGTTCTGTTTGTTTATCAACGCCATATAAAGTGTTTGAAACCAAAGTTTGCAAGTGTGTGTGTGTGTGTGTGTGTGTAAGAGAGAGAGAGAGAGAGAGAGAGAGAGAGAGAGAGAGATATCAGGAAAGAGAAAATGAAGTGTAGCTTTTACAGTATTATTCCTCTTACTGTTCCTCCTGTTTTAGAAAAAGTGAAGAGTTGAAAATTGGTCTCCACTGGGAATATATGATATACCGTATACATTATAATAGCATATATATATATATAGCATGAATTTCAATGATAACCCTTTGCAAATGTAATATATTGATATGATATACCACATTTGTATAGGGTTCTCATTCAAATTCATGGCTGATTAGTGCATCTGGCTAAAACAGTAATAAGGGGGAAATTAAAGGGCAAAACTGCAGCAAGTTTGGCCTAGAACATATTGAATATGCTTCATTCATTGCTGACTGAATGTGACAATTTCAGATCTATGCAAATAACAACACAGTTGACAAATATTAAGTTGCACTGCCGTACATGTTGTTATGACTGAGGGGGAGAAATAAAGAAAGTGAGAGAGAGGGGGGGGGGGGGAAGGAGAGGAAGAGGGGGAGAGCGATAGAGGGAGAGATATCCAGACATAGAGGCTTAATAAGAAATTAGAAGCAGAAGCACATCCCGTCAGACAAGGAAGAGAAGAAATGAGACTGTGAACCCGTCATACCTGTGAACACCATGCGTACGTATCCTCGGGGGATTATCTCATGGGATTTAGAGTTTGTCTGATGTCTGACATGCTCATATAATCCCTGCAGCCGCAAGACATGACATACTTTGTAATGTGTGGGTCTAAGAGAAAGACAGCATCAAGTGCCTGCCAGGAGCATGGTTTGTCATGCTCTCAATTTGATATCTTTCCATGATTTTTATTCAAAAATTGATATTTTTCAATAATTTTGTCAATATTGGGTTATCAAAAGCATAACTGCCCTTTCTTGATAGATTTGTAACAATTGTAATAATCATCTGCTTCACATAAAACTTCCATTCAAGAACACTTGCCTCTTACTTTAACTGGTAATCATTTTACACACACACAGAAACAAAAATAAATTGTAAATTCGCCCCCTAATGGATTTCTCGTTCAAACAAGCATCTAGAGATAAGGAGTAGTATCACATTCACAGACAACATGATATGAGGAATAGAGGTTAATAGTGGTAACCATGTGTATGTAGTTGAAAGGACTGTTGGTTGGCTTTAAAAAAAATATGTAACTAAAAACTAGTATCTTTTAATGAAATCATTGATGGTATGTTGATAGGGGTCACAATCATCATGGCAACCTTCAATTCAAACTTAGTTGGGAAACTCAGTTTGAGTAGTGACCCTTATCGGTGCTCTGCAGACCTTCATATTTCAATTGATATTACTTGCAGATGTCATTCATTATCTGCCACTTTGAAAATGACAAAAATTAAACGCTACATTCAAATGCCCTTATTTTCCTTTACAAGCAACTAGTACATGTATCTAGGAGCAATGTTAAAGATTGTATAGCAAAGACTTAAATAATATTATAATCATTACATTAAAGCTGCAATGTTTAGCTGCAGAGAGGTTCTGCATGCAAAGCAATATCTTTTGAGACTCCATAAAACTTGCTTATAATAACCATTCACTCAGAAGTTAAGGTTATCTCAGCAGCAATCTCATATTAAAGGGTGTGTACAGTTCTGGTCGAGGTGAGGATTTAGCTTTTAACGTTTTGCGAGATTCAGAAACCACTCTATGAGATGTCAAAGGGCACGCAGTTCTAAGGGGTATCAAAAGTTCATTCGATGAAAATCGGCTTTGAAATGGCTGAGATATCCAAAAACAAGGTGAAACAAAGAGATCCTAATAAAGTTGTGGCATGTCGCCTTTTATTATTAGCACTTTTTGGGATATCTCAGCCATTTGAAAAACAATTTTCATCAAATAAATGTTGAATCCTTCTTAAAAATTACATGATCTTTCATATTTCATAAGAGGCTTATCATTATCTCACTTAGGAATGTTCAAAACATGAATCCCCACCTCAACCAGTACTGTACAGTCCCTTTAAAGGTACTGTAGGTTTAAGTAGAATGCTGGGAGCTGGAATTTTGCAATCTCCTGTAGAAACACAGAAAAAAGCCCACCTAATATGTACATACATGGGAAGATGTTACATTGTTCTCTAACCGTATATAACAGGAAGCTATGAACTCGCCAAGGCTGCAGACGACCCTCCCTCTTCTCCAGGCCCCAACGGTTACCATGACTCCCACGTGACTCCGTCACCAAGGCGAATTCCCAAAAGTCAAATTCTTGTCACCTATTCTCAAGCTGGGTGGTAAGATGATACCACACAGGGGTGACTCAGACCTGTCTACAATCAGGGAACCAACTGCAAGAAGGGGAGCGTCACACAGCCTCATTCTTCAACGTCTGATTTTTATCATGTCTTGCATGATGGTGCGTCCCTGACCCAGACTTTGAAGACCACAAGAACATTACAAACCTAGCCAGGTCTTTCTACATGTATTACAGCACAGTGATGTCATCATTCCTTCCGACATTTCCTGTTACACATACCCTAAAATTGAGTATATATCACTTGCCCAGATCTTATGCTGGGGGTTCCTCCCTAACAAGACATACACTCAGCACAGATGCCTGTACAAGGGACTAAACTCTTATTTCTTTCTTATCTCGGCATCTTGTTCGACAAATCAAGGTGAGGCATGCCTCACTGATGTCCTTCCAAGAAGTCCGTTAGTCATTATGACCTTAGCACCACATATCACTCAGCAACACACAGGCTCTTAAGACACCTTTTACTTTTGCTGCTACATCCAGAGAGAATCCATTATATAGCACAATTGTAGCTTGAAAGCCATCCATTCAAGTAGGACGACTGCAAAACGTCATTGCACTTTTGCAGTTGACAGCATATGTAATACACTTATATCCAACAGCAAACAGCTTTTACACACAAGTGTGTACACACAGGTGTGTGCTGTATGGGTCTGGACATTTGTACGACTGTGTTGTATTGACCGATTCTGTGACGCGCTATGTGTATTTTTGGCATGCGCGCAGCCATACTGGGTGTATCATCCGACCCCCCCTCCGCACTCCCCCACCCCTCTCCCTACATTAGCACGCGCGCAGAATGAAAAACTGCTTTAGCCAATAGGCGTCTCGTACTGAGTGCGCGAATGCTTGCTAGTGCGCGAACCTTTGTTACAAGTGCGTGATAAACATGTTGCCCCGGGGTGGGGGAGAGCAGGGGGGGTCGGCTGATACACACCGTGGCTGCGCCCTGTGCCGTAAAATGTCTGCTGCCCTCAACGAACCCGAATCGGTCAATAGGTCTGTTTTTGCAATGGTCAATGCTTTGTAGGTGTGTATAGGTACATATTTGTGGTTTATAGGTCTGTAGTTGAATTTGTGTTTGTGTACATTTGTTATTATAGGTCTGTGTTTTTGCTGATACTCTGTCTTTGTTTAGACCTGTGTTTGCATTATGTCTGTATTGGCATAAGAATGTGTTTTGTTGAATTGTTCCCATTAAGGTGTGTGGTTGTATGGGTCTGTGTTTTTATAAGTTTGTATTTGTACAGGTGTGTCTGCATTGGCATATGTCTGTGTCAGTATACATTTCTGTTTGTTGAGATCAAGTTAGTTCAATTATTTCTTTGTTAATTGGTATCATAAAATGGGTAGCGAGAGTCCTGCGATCTGATTGGTTGAGAACTATGTGTTCATTTTTACTGGCCGCACGCTGAGTCACAGTGGTAAACATGTTATCGCGCACTCAGCAAGAGTACGCGTACTTGTAACAAAGGTTCGCGCACTAAAGCAAGCGTTCGCGCACTCAGCTTGGCCATGCATCCAGTAAAACTGATGCATGGCTGGCCATGCATCCAGTAAAAACGGTAAGTACGGGTATGCATGCCCGTTTACGGCAAGCCAAAAGGAAATGCATCCAGTAATTTTGTCATCGGGTAACACGATAGAAAAATGGGTTTTTGACAAGAAAATTACCCATTCTATAAATCAGATGACGCACATGTCTTTTCGTGCGTCAGTCAGAATTTAGTGTGCATGCGGTAACTATGGAATTTAGCCTAAACCCACTAGGCTTCGCCTCGTGGGTTAAGCATTCCATAGTTACCTTATGCACACAATTCCGACTGACGCACTCAGACCTGTGTGTCATTTGTATATAGGTCCACACTGTTATGAGCCTCAGCTGTTTGTATGCTTTTGTCTCTTGATATTGTCTCTGTATTTGTGAGCATATGTACGAATTACAAGGTGCACTGGAAAGATGAAGAATATCTTCAATACAGTTTTGAACCACTCACTCTTTATGCACACAAGAAGGAGTCATCCATGGTCCTACACTCAATGACACACTCCTCATGATCCCTCATCAGTTGCTTTGCCTGAGTCAGGATATCAGAGGGGATATCTTTAACTTGGTCCCAGCTAACCACATCACCTGCAGCTGTGGAAGACATCGTGTCACTGACAGGTGGGGGAAAATCCAAGAGACAGCCAACAACAACACTGCCACTCACGACCAGAACAAACAAACAATGCATCTCCATTGGTCAAAAGCTCCTGGTAACTTAATAACGATTAACCCGTGGAGGACGAGTCCCGAGTATACTCGGGCAAGTGTCTATGGGAAATGCCTGTTGGAACAAAATCAGTCCGTCTTCAACGGGTTAACAGTTCTACCTGCCAGCTCATGAGCTGTTAAATGGAACTGGATTGTTTTTTTATTGGTTGGGAAGATTTCAATACTGCACTGTGAAGAGAAAAGAGAGTCATTTCTACTTCTTTGTTATTTTTTCTTTCCTTTCTCAAAGACTGAATCAACTACGATCAACTGAACAATGTGAATCAACTTCAACTATGTCTTGAGGGATTGGGGTGTTTTGAACAGCACAACTGAGTGAACATGTGTGCAGATATGATGTCCATATCTCATCAAATTGCTGCAGGATTGTTGTTGTTTTTTCTAATTCAATCTCCATCTATCTAGAATGCCATCTAATTTTACTAAAGGAGAGACACCATTGTGATAAGGTAAGAGAATGAGTTCAGCTCACCAACTAGATTCTATCCTTAAGCAGTACATCTTGGCATAAAACCATGCTAACTGCTGGCTAATGGTGAGTCATGGAAGACAATGAGTTTCAGGGGAAAAAGAAAAAGACATGTATGCAAGAACTCATGCAGAAATATTATGGGGTATATTAGATGGGTAGATTCCTTTGTATCACACTGTAATTGAATTGTACGCCTCCATTTCAGGGAACCGAGACCATAGCTATCGATTGTTCACTAAAGTTATACCAACACCAATGACTGCAGTGACTTCGGTTTTGGTAATACCTTCCTCAGCCAGATACAAAGTTGTCCACACAGAAGGACAGCAATAATCAAGACTTACAATGACAAGTTTTCAAATACTCGTACATATCCCACATGAATCCTTTTAAAGAGGATGAATTTCCATGCTACATCCCTCATTTAATCCCTTAAAAATAATAATACAATGAACACCTGAACCTCAAGCTAAAGGGGGCCAACAATCCCATTATTTTTCACCTATCCAACTATCTTCCACTGATCTCCTATGAGGCTGAGATGCCGAGATATTAATCTCACTTAAAAAAACAGGCCACATGCAGTACCTTGGAAGAAGGCAAGGCCCCCTGCCTCTCAGAGGGCCAAACTGATGGCTGCCAAGAAGTGACGCAGACTGAACTTCTTTGCTTGACATCACAGTGTGTTACAGTGTCTTCCGGTCACGGAAATCACAACCAAAGTAGCAAAAAGCTCATTGTCACATATGAAGAGAAATGGTTAATACAAGTGTCCTTTGTTCACACATGTTACTATTTTATCTCGGACTGCAGTTGTACCTATTACACCCACTAGACTGTTCATCACCAGAGATACACGTTTTGATCAAGGCCATATAATTCAATTCTTTATTTCCATAATGTGGCTATTAATTCACAATATAAACTTCGATACACTTTGTTACCAGATAAAAAAATAAATGTGAGAATTTTGCATGACTTCATAAAAACATTTTCATATTACATACATAATCTTTATAATTTCTCTGATAAGTTGAAAAAAGATCTTTTTTTTCCTCTCTTGTAAAACTCTTTTCTTTTTGTCACAATGAATTACATTGGATACTGGATAAATTTGAGGATCAAGATTCTCCTCTATACATCGATCCATCAGTACACATCTACAGCACCTGCTCACAAATCAGCTTCTTATCTTCTTGAACTGTAATCGACGGAACACTGCCAGGATCAGCTGCAACAGACGATGGCAATAATGCCAACTTTCTGAGCCCTCTTGTCTTTGACGAGCCAGAAATACTCTGGAACCTTTTGCACTCCGTTCCTGCCTGATTTGCCACGCATGATGCCATTCGTTACGCAGATTCCAGAGAGTGAGGCCGACATGAAGACCACTTCCTTTGAAGATCACTTCCAGACTGAAGACGTTGAGGGCAGCGCTGCAACGTCCACCACCCCTGTCCAGTCTACATCTCTGAAGTACTCTAGACGATGACTGGTGGAGCAAAGATGGAGCAGACAGTATTTACTATTAATGATTGCAATGGAAGGTACGGTATCAAACATGTTAAATCCAAATCTGCATGAACATTAATTTTACAACACAATGATTTGCAAGATTCCCTATTTCAGATCTTTATAATCTCTCAAAGATTTCGAATTCACCTATAAAACATTAGAGTAAGGGGTAGCACGTTCAGGGCTATGGAATGAGTGAATAACCGGCACACATTACAAAAAGCTGTACAATAAGCCTTTGATATGGAAACATATTATTTCTGACACATAAACTATGTGCATATAAGACAACTTTGCTCATTGAAAGAATTTCATTGAGCTTGTAAAAAGAAATCTGTAAAAGAAGATGTGAGTTTGTCTAATTGTGAATAAGTGCTGTATGTCTGAGAATGCATGGGAATCTTCTCAACAAATCATCTCCCACACCACTGCAGCAGCACATCCCAAACATGGCCGTGGCTCAGAAATAACTTCCGATCAGTTCACCAAACTTCGGGACAAATCAGTTGGGAGTGGCCAGAGACGGAGTACAGCTGCACACTGACTTTCTGACACTCCAGACGTGACTTAAAGGTCTGATACAGATGACATTTCTGCTCCAGCACAAAATGTCAGGCTGGCATCCATAGTAAGGCATCCCTTTGTAGGCCAAGATATTTTGTCATGGAAAGAGATTAGCAACCCCCCCCCCCCCTCAATACATATCACCAAGCATATCACCAGGGCCCCATTTCACAAAAAGTTGATATGATAGCAACTCTTGCTGGAATGGCAGTTGTTATGGTAATGAAACAAAATAATAATAATAATAATAATAATAATAATAATAATAATAATAATAATAATAATAATAATAATAATAATAATAATAATAATAATAATAATAATAATAATAATAACAATAATAGTGTATACTTTTATAGCGCAACAGTCCATCAATAGATGCTCATGGCGCTAAATCCAGCTTCCTGATTGCAGGTTGCTATGGGAAGTTGCCATTCCAGCAAGAGTTGCTATCCTAACATCTTTTATGTATTGGGCCCCAGATCACAGCCTATGTAAACCTGACTCCATTCAAGGTCAACAGAACCAGCTCCCATGCGATAATGACGATAATACTTGTCTGCAGAAAGACATTAATTATCCATGAGCACTATCAGTATCAAGGCATTCAGCCATGTATATTTCTTGATGGTGAGTAATCATAAAATGTTTTCCAGTGGAAGTCATTGCGGGAGAATCTCTGTCTGAGGACAAGGTATTCGTTGTGCAAGCCTAAATTAGGTTGTGTTGGAGGGGGAATATAATATGCAAAGAGAAAGATTGACGTCGATGAATCTCATTATCATTTTCATTACAATATTCTTCATCACTACAGCACTGATGATTTTACCTTCATATAAACTGGCTCCAAGCTTTGTTTGTACATAGACTGTTTGTCATTGCTATATTCTCATATACCATACATGTCACACATACACTTAAACACTAACTGCCCTACTTTTTCAACTGCAGTCATACAACAGATGATTTTTTTTTTCAGAAGGAAATATGAATTAGACGTGTGTGAATCAACTTGACAGATACGTTTGACAAAACAAATGGCTAATTTGCTTCAAGCCATAAAATGAGTTGCTCTTCATAAATTTCTCCAAATTAAGAAAGGATGAAGGATATTCTGAAAATAAAAAAATGCCGCTCAACTCTGCACAAAGTGGCTGCGGTTTCCTGGGATTTGGGATGAGTCAGGATCAAAGTGGATGAAGCATTATCCAAATTTGCCCAACTGTCCAGCTTCATATCCCGTCATCTTTGACCTGACCTTGGCCCAGCTTTCCATGGTTTCTCATCCTGTCCAGGAGCGATGCGACAAGTTTCCTTACCAATGTCCAAGCACACCATTCCTGGCCAATAATGTCTGAACGCACCAATTGGCTGGCCAATGAAATCACCCTGAAAGACCCCGATGTAAATTCATTTGACCTTCACAAAAGAGCTCAGCTGAACTTATAAGCGAAAGACTGATCATTGTCAGTCTAACCTTTATCAGTTTTCTTTTTTTTTTTTTATGTTGTACACTGTATTTAGATTGACAGCTATAATTACAAGAAATAGGGACATGCATCCTAACATTTTTTCTTCTTCTTCTTTTGGTTAATTCTGCCACCTTCAACAAGCTGAAGATTCTTGAAGACTGTGTTATTTATATTATAATACAGTCTATTTATAGGTATTTACAAGCGTATAACAAATATGAAGAACAAAGACCATCAACTGTGATTATCGGTCAGTCGGTTACAGAATGCTCCCTCAGATGGTGCTGCAACAATTTCCGAGGACAGAGCATTCTAGCTCACAATTTCAAGAAATATATTAGTGATCCTTATTATTTGTGCATACTGTAATGTATTAAATATTTTGGTTTACTGCTGTTCTTTTCATCCACACATGAAAAACAGGATATCAAAAGCTGCTCCTGACTTTGTTCTAACATATCAAGATATCTCCTGCTACACATGCTCAGCTATTTTGACATGAAACTGCCACATCATTCATAACAAGTAGATCTGACAATGTAGAGCATCTAAAATACACACATAACCAGTCAAAGAAAGCTTAAAGTATGGTGAATGAGAAAAAAAGGACGATATTCATAAACAAGGTGATTTATACATTTCTGGAAAGCTTAAGTCTCTAGGAATATGAATAATTAACTTTTAGAAGTTGAAAACCTCTCTAGAATGATGGAGAGATGGTGTTTTGAGACCCTTTTTAGACCACCCGAACCCGATCTGGTGGCGAAATTTTGGTGACCAAAATTATGACATCACGAAATGAACGAATCAGCCCTGCGTTGATACGCTGTGCTATGCACTCCATCCACACAGTGGGCTCCGTCGCCTCTCCCTCGCTTCTTCTACCACCCCGACTTTGCTACTGTCACTATCAGTGTCATTGTCACTGTTATCACTCAATTCACTCTCGATGTCAAACTCAAGTCTTTCCGTACAATAATAAGGTAAAAATTGGACGTTTTAATGTCTCAGCCGAGAAAGCAGATGCTACTAAAGACAGGCCAGATATTGCATCCGCTCACCAAGTAAGTGCTTTATGAATGGCGGCCTCAGTGTCCCGCTGCACTCGTAAAGGGTTTTGTTCATTTCATGACATCATATTTTAGGGCTCGCAAAAGACGGCTGTTCCAGAGTGAATATCGGTGAAGTAAATCAATCAGTTTTAACTCGCGATTTCTCAGTGGCACGAATATCTTTTAAGAAGTCACATTAAAAATCTGTTTTAGGAGACATTTCCCTCTGCTTTGACACCTTCTTTTATATGATTTTCTTGATTTTAATGTCTCGTTCACCACACTTTAAAAGTTTCCGAAATTGGTGAAAGCGGAAAGTTTGGTCGACATGAAGTGAGGAGATTTCTCCTCCAGCACAGCCAGGAAGAGTTCATACCTGCAAGAGAGACAACAAGAAAGCTGACTAACAGTTTCCGTCATGAATCAGGACTACGGTATAATGAGACGAACTGGCTAACCCCACCTGACATTACCCACAATTGGATAATTGTTCGCACACTGTCAGATTAATTCTCGTGGCGCCTCCGGGGAATTCTTATCTCGTGACGGAGCGAAAACCAGTGAGACCTCTATTTACCTCATTCCAAACAGATTTTAACATTTTCACATAACCCTGTCAGTCATCCAATGACCATTTCAGCATGACCAATAGGACCCAGAGTAACATGGCCACATGAAAATTATGCACAGCAAATGGGATTGATTTAAAGACCATAAAAATCTCCTCATATCCAGCCAGATGGAACAGGTTTCAACAGGACTGAAGTGGTCATGTTTCATGGTAACCTGCCTCCCAGGTTGGTAATAAGAAGTGCTAATTCCTCTTAAAGGTAGGGAATCCCATTTGCATGCCTTAAATGAAGAGTTGTGTAAATACAGTGGTAAGTTGAAGAGAGTATCATTTTAGAAACTCCCATAAAGTATTGAAAGTGGAAGGTAACATTTAGTACACTTTTTTGACCGTTAGATTTTGAATTGAATTTTTTTCGGGGCTCACCGTAAATTCCAGTACATTACTAGGCTACCTTTGCAGACCCATGCACTGCATGTGTGTCCATCATGTATATTTTGTGGAGAAAGTTCATCAAAAACTTACAAACATTTCAGTATACATTCTTGCCACACACTCTATATGTTATTACATCAGCTCTTATACTTTTATATTTGTGTTTATAGATACAAAATACAGAAGACTGCAAGAAAAATGCTTAAGTGTGGCTGACACACAGAACTACTGAGTAGTTGAGTTTTGTGCATTATTCAAATTGTAGATAACTGTTGACTTCCAAATTTCTCAGCAGTGGCCTAAACAAGTCCCCTGAGGTTCATATCTAATGTTATGCTGCATTTTGGGAGGTCTGTAAAAGGTATCCCCTACCTTTAAGGATAGTGAGCAAATGGTGAATGACTTCATTTGCAGTTATTCTGTGACACACACAAAAAAGGAGAAGAAATATCTATATAATTTTCATAGTGATCAACGAGAAAATGAGAGTGATACCAATTTAACAGTGACATTGACACCTGTGAGAGATAATCTATAACTTCCCTCTATTAATGCAATTGAAGACTGTTACAGGGGTTCAAATGCACTGGCACATTGACGCCAACTGGAGTTACTGTGAATGAGAGGTTCTAGTGTGGATTAATACATGATACACAAACCATTTTAAAAAACTTTTGTAGTATGAATTGTGAATATGTGATATAACCAAGTCTTTTTATAACAAACTACAAAGAACCAAATGGAATTCTATGATGTCAGCTGTTCAGGTTCGAACGAGTTCGAGCAGGGGACTATGAAACGGGCTCCGTACGTGTGTGTGTCCGTGTGTCCGTCCGTCCGTGTGTCCGTCCGTCCGTGTGTCCGTCCGTGTGTCCGTGTGTCCGTGTGTGCGTCCGTGTGTGATCAAAATCTTCAATTTGCTACTTCTCTGTCATTTATGAGCCAATTTTGATTCTGTTTGCTTTATATGATAGCACTACATGGGAGCTTTGAAACGTCTACACAGAATTTCAGTCGTGACCTTTGACCTTGACCTTTGACCTATATTGTACATTTTGCTACAAAATGCTACTCCTTCGCCATTTCTAACCCGATTTCGATTCCGTTTGCTTTATGTGATGGCACTAGGTGAGGGCTTCAAAACTTCTACACAGAATTTTGACCTTTGACTTCTTTGACCTTTGACCTTGATTTTTTGACCTATATTGTACAATTTGCTACAAAATGCTACTCCTTCGCCATTTCTAACCCGATTTCGATTCCGTTTGCTTTATGTGATGGCACTAGGTGAGGGCTTCAAAACTTCTACACAGAATTTTGACCTTTGACTTCTTTGACCTTTGACCTTGATTTTTGACCTATATTGTACATTTTGCTACGAAATGCTACTCCTTCGCCATTTTTAACCCGATTTCGATTCCGTTTGCTTTATATGATGGCACTAGTTGAGGGCTTCAAAACTTCTACACAGAATTTTGACCTTTGACTTCTTTGACCTTTGACCTTGATTTTTGACCTATATTGTGCATTTTGCTACAAAATGCTACTCCTGCGCCATTTCTAACCCAATTTCGATTCTGTTTGCTTTATTTGATAGCACTAGGTGAGGGCTTCAAAACTTCTACACAGAATTTTGACCTTTGTCTTCGTTGACCTTTGACCTTGATTTTTGACCTATATTGTACATTGGCTACAAAATGCTACTCCTTCGCCATTTCTAACCCAATTTCGATTCCATTTGCTTTATGTGATGGCACTAGGTGAGGGCTTCAAAACTTCTACACAGAATTTTGACCTTTGACTTCTTTGACCTTTGACCTTGATTTTTTACCTATATTGCACATTTTGTTACAAAATGCTACTTCCGGCGGGGACATATGTTACGCACCGCGTAATTTCTACTTTTCCTTGTTCAGGTTTGAAACTTAATTGACAAAAATAAGACAAGATTCACTGGTGTTCCACTGGCCATACATTTGTTTGACACCCTTCATAATGAATTGATCCACGTTTTTTTCTGTATTTTTATTTCAGTTTCCTCAAACAATCTTCCAAATTCTCCTGTAAGAGAGTGTGATGATACAATGAAGGCCTACTGTAAATCTTGGTCATTGCTGTACAGAGACTATTTCTCTTGCCTTAAGCTCTGGGTGCAAAGCCGTCTTCTTTTTTCGCAAATTGCTTTCCATTTTAGATGATCGAGCTCAAACTGTGAGTAAAGCTTTTCACATGAGATGATTCAGCTGAGACTGTGCAAGCATGGGTTATGTTTTGCACAATGCATGTGCATGAGTCATACCAACAGTCCCCCTTGCATAAGTTTCCACTCAGCTTAATTATAGACTGGGGAGGATTCCAATGTTTCCTTCCTCTCATTTTCCTCACAACCTGTGCCTCAAATGACACACCAGACATGCCCCATGCAGCAAGCTTGCTCCTCTGCTAATAAATGATCTTATTTAAAAAAAAAAAATGGTTCTAAATTCATGCACTGCATGGCAACACGTTCTCATGGATGATTATCAGACCCCCCCCCAAAAAAAAAAATTCAGTTTCTGAGCACAAGCAGTGCATGTACATGTGTGTGTATATTATAGGTGCATTCGAGCGCTCTAAAGCGAACCAAAGCGAACTGAATGAAAGTGTACCGTACTGAACTATGCCAGATTTGGAGCGTTTGAGCGCTCTGTTGAGAGAGCGTACCCCATGACTTATTTTTAGAAGAGGTCACGCATTTTGTAGCAAAAGGGTTATTCATCTGGATTCACTTGAACTACTTACAGATGTCCCGAACAAAGAGAATGAACTCTTTGCATTGTGACGTATATGCATCCTTTAAGCACATTCTCACATACGAACTTTTGGTACGCTTTTGGTACCATTTTGGAGCACATCGGGAAGTGGTCCACTTTTGGATCGGTACAGTACGGTACGGTACAACTTTAGGAGCGTTCGAGCGCTCCTCTGGCGCGGGTACAGTACGGTACAGTTCGCTTTACGCACCCCCTGTGGGTGTCTCACTGGGCTGGAGACTTCTTGGTGACCTGGTGGTGATTTGAGTCTCCCTGGTCATGGAGTCCTCTCCTGGATGCCTCTGCGATGTCTCCTGGAATGTAGCTGAGTCTCCGGGAAGTCACGAGAGAATTGAACATGTTCAATTTTTTTTAGACTCTTTCAAATCTCAAACATCTTTGTGGTGTCTCCTGCAATTCAGGTCTCCCGGTCGCAGCCAAGTTGAGGAGACAAATTTCATCTCAGGGCCGGCGCAGCATTTTCAAAAGTGGAGGGGGGAGCCAACTTCTGGGTTTCATGAGCTAACAAGCAAAAAAAAAAAGGCCTCAGCTCATCTCTCCCCTTCCACTTTCTACTTCCAGGTTTCTTCAGCTGACAAGCAAAAAAAAAAAGAGTCTTCAGCAGAAAAACATAACCTTACCACGCTCACACTTCAAGATCTCTAGGTGTCTATCTATTTCTTTTTAGTGCCACTTACGTACTTCCGGGTTAAAAAAAGTGTGGGGACCCACAGTGATGACACCTTATGTATTCCTTTGTATGGTGCACAAAAAGTGGCCTGAGCCCCCTCTCACGGTTCCGCCGGCCATGTGAGGTCTCCATGACAACTTCTGGATGAATATATTACCATCTTATTTGGAGACACATCTCAAGTTGCCCTTGAGTTACTTTCTTTGTGAGAGCACAAGCCATTTTTTTGGTGACTATCAGTTGCGGCAGTCACAGCAAAGTCTCCTCCAGTGAGATACGTCCTTATGTATGATGATTTATTCTATGTGGCTGCTACGGGAGCAATGAATGCTCATCAGCAAACAACCATGCAATCAAAGGCTTCAAGTCCCCTACAAAGGACTACGCAGTAAGGATTCAGTTCCTTGCCCAGAGGAACAACTGTTGCAGCCAAAGGTCTTCAACCAGAGACTTCACAAGACTGACACCCACGAGTCATACAACCCACGAGTTTGACATTGAAAAAAAAAAGGTCCATGAGTCATACAGCCCATGAGTTCGACACTAGGCAAATAAGGCCCATGAGTTTGAAACTAGATAAATACAGCCCATGAGTTTGAAATTACAACATGGGGCTTAATGTGTTGCTCACATGGGCCTTGTTTTCTTGGTGTTGAACTCATGGGTTGTATGACTCATGGATGTATGATTATTGGGTGTCGATCTTGTGATGTGCACTCAATGGTCTATGGTCCTATCCAATGAGCCACAGCAATGGAAGTACATGTTGCCTGTTCACCTTTACGTCTGAAGATGGGCTATCTAGACCTAAAACAAATTTTGAGACCACTTGCATATCCTTATTCAGAAGGCACTGCAAAAGTCCTCAGGTGTCCAGCAGACTATGCAAATCTAATTTCTCATCAGTTATGCCAATACAAAGGGCAGAGAAGATTCATGGATTGTCCTCAAAAATGAAGCTGTCAAAGTGTATATCATGCAGGTGTGTGCATGTGTGTGGATGAGTGTGTGTCCCATATTCTGGTATGATCACCTAATAATCATCAAAGCAGTGTAAAAGTCTGATCTTGGGAGAGAGAAAAACTGCTTACATGATACAACTGATCTAGAAAAGGCAACATAATTTTGTTTTCTTCTTTTGTCTAAGCACCCACACTCTGATTCCTTGACCCCAAACATCATAACAGCATAAGGAAGATCCAAATTTTGTGTACAATCATCTCCGTTTCCTCCTTGGGGCAACCCCTCCCTTCTCCCTGTCACATACCTTCCTATTCAATGTCTATTCAAACTTACAAGTCTGGACAGTCATGTTTGTCCCCTTCAGCCGGGTACAGGGATTCATACTCCCTCTCTGCACCTGTTCCATGGATTGCGTAAGCATTAAACCTCCTCAGACCCCCTGGTAGGTAGGCAGCGGGGAGCTTTGCCGATCCCCTCCAGAAAGACCTGTCATCTTGGATGAGTGCCACAAACTCCAGGGGGAGTCCTTCCTGTGCAAAGATTAAAAAAAGAAGAAGAATATAATGAGTGTGAGAATAGATACGAGGATGTCGGCAAGAGGAAGTCCTGTTTTATCAAGGAATCTATGCTATTCTCTGGTTTGACCCCCTTGAAGAAAAGTTGCACGAACCTGACAGGAAGGCTGAGTCAACTGACATTATACACTGAAGACAATAAAAAATGCTTGTGGTGACGACTCTTGGCACAGGAGGGGGTGGAGTGGGGTAGGGTGGTCAGGTAATGTTACTCATGCAGTGACATTGCATGAGCTCGGGTTCTCTATCTGCAGGCTTTCTTCCACTGACCTGATATGAGAGAGAAAGAATTGCAGGGACAGATTCCCAGCTAGGGAACTTTTAAGTATTGTAAGCTTTGGACAGTCATGGAAAATAAATGTATGAAATATATATGTAACTGTATGTCAAATGTTAAAGAATTTTTTTTTTTGTTTCTTCTTCACTTTTTAAAAATTCATGAATCAGTAATCTTGTTTTCTACAGGATCAGGTGTAGGGAGAGGGTGCTCACAGTTAGGTGGGCCAGGCTCAGTGCTCCCCCCCCCCCCCCAGGAAGAATCTCAAGGTAGAACCCTTGAAAGTCATGGATTTTCAGGCTTTGTTTTTAGTGTTATCTGTTGTATTTTACTAAGAGCCACATGTGGGGGGGGGGGGGCTGCAGCAACCAGCCCTCCCCTGCTGAATTTGAAATGTGCTTGATGATATCTTGGTGGCATATGCCTCTGTCACATTAGGAAAAAAATATTTTATTGGGAACAAAATTTTGTTATTTGTGTTGTTTCTCTTTGTGTTTTCCCTAATTTACAGTGTTCAAGAAACACACCACCAACTAAGGGTGTTGGATGTGTAAATCCTAAATCAAATCACAGTAGAGATTATAGAGATCTGAAAGAAATAAAGAGAAAAAAAAATATATGTAGGGTAGAAGTTAAAGCGTCAGGTGATCAGAGGGGCGTGGGAGCTTTAGGGAAGCTGAGGGAGATGTGGGAAAGGAAGGGGGTTAGGTAGGGTTATGTCATAACAGATAGGTGCCTTTAAATTTGTTTTGCCTTCACACATCAGTGGTGGTGGGATGAAGTACACCACATACAGGAAATTGAATCCTCGGGAGGAAATGCATCGAGAGGGAGTGAGCAAGGAGGGGGTGATGCAGGTAAAGAGGAAGGGAGTTTAAGGAGAAATATAAAGGAATAAATACAGCGACACATAGAGAGAACAGGAGAAAGGGAGCTGAAGGAATACATAGACACACAGAAAGAAATAGGAGAGAAAAGGGGAGAAGAAAGATATAGAGGAATATATAGGGCACACAGAGAAACGGGGCATAGAAAGTGAGCTGAATAAAAGATAAAAGGGAACAGATGGATAGACACATGGGGTGAAACAGAAGAGAGAAAGGGAGATAAATGAGAGATATAGAGAAATACACAGATAGACACATAAGAGAAACGGGAGAGAAAAGGGGAGCTGAAGGAAAGATAGAGAGGAATATAAAGACAGACTCACATAGAGAAAGAGGAGAGAGAAAAGAAGATAAAGGAGAGATACAGAGGAATAGATATTACAAATACAATTGGGAAACAGGAGACATGAAGGGAGCTGAAGGAAAGATATACAGGAATATATAAACACAGAGAGGAACAGGAGAGAGAAAGGCATATAATGGAGAGATAAAAAGGAATAGATAGGACACAGCTAGAAATTAGTGAGAGAAGGGGAGATAAAGGAGAGATATAAAGAAATAGATAGACGGACATAATGGAGAGAAAGGAGAGATAAAGGGGACAGACAGACAGACACACAGAGAGAATCAGGAGAAAAGGGGAGCTGACGAACAGATATAGAGGAATATATAGACACACAGAGACAAATACAAGAGAAAAGGGGTGATGAATTAACGATAAAAGTGAACAGATAGATAGATAGACACAAAGGGAGAAATAAGAGGAATAGATAGGACACAGCAAGAATTGGTTAGAGAAGGGGAGATAAAAAAAGAGATATAAAGGGAATAGACATATACCCAGAGAGAAATAGAAGAAATGGAGATAAAGGAGAGATATAAACAAATAGATATATACTAGACAAATAGAGAGAAACGGGAGTACGAAAAGGAGATAAAGGGGGATAAAGGAGAAACAGAGGACTGTATATATGCAGACATATAAAACAAAAGAGAGAAAAAGGAAGCTCAAGGAGAGATATAGAGGAATAGATAGGACACAGCGAGAAACAGGTGAGAGAGAGGGAATTTAACCCATTGAGAACAAGCTGATTTTGCTACAACACACATTTCCAATAGACACCTGCCCAAGTATACTCAGGACTAGTCTTTAAACGGGTTAAGAATAGGCAGGCAGAAACAGGGGAGAGAAAGGGAGCTAATGGGAAAGGAAAGAGGAATATATTGGCAAACACACAGGTGTAGTATGTGACTAGTGGAACACATGACAGAAACAAAAATACTGGCATAGACAGACCTCATATAACTGGCATGCTTGTCCCATTCTCACTTATCTCTATCCATAACACCTAGCCAACCTTTCTGATTCACATTTCATCACTTCCTGACATTCAATTAATATTCACTGAAGCCAGGCCAATGAATTTCAAGGCAAATCTTTAGACAATTTTCATGGGTAAGATCTCAAAGATACTATTGTGATTGTATGTCACTTGTTTGATACCTGTTTTCAGTTCTGGGTTTAAAAAAAAAGTAGCTTCACTTTTCCTGACTTTACATTTAACATTCTTTTAAGCAAACTGCTTCAGAGGTCTATCAAAATGGAATAACAGATGAGCAGACATAGGGATAAAGAGGAGTATAAGCTCATCTTTTATTTCAATCAACCTGTTAAGGATGAGTCCCGAGTATACTCCGGCAGGTGTCTATGGGAAATGCTTGTTGTAGCAAAATCAGCCCGTCCTAAACGGGTTAAAACAAGATGAAAAGAATAGATTGGCATATATGGTAAAAGCCAATTATTCATTTCAACTTAAACAGGATGAAAATAACAGATTGGCATATAGATGCATGAAGATTATCTGCCAATGAACAGAATTAACCTTTAACTCCCCTTAATCCCTATTGCATCACCATGGCCAAACTGTCAGATTGAGGCACATGCCTAAAGCGAGCTGGGTAACTTAAAATTAGGTCAAGTTTTGATGATGTAACTGCACACTGATGAAAACATGCACAGCACATTACAGCAACAAACCTGGGTACAATATAGGCAAAAGGAGGAACGCAGGAAAAATTGTGAGTTCAAAGCGTGTTTAAACTTTTGTGCACTGATGCACTAAAGCTAATTTCTTCAAGATTTGAAGTTGTCTGATTGGATGGCTTTGGCAGAAAAAAAAAATCATACCATTATTTTCTAAAAGGTCCAAAAAAATCTAGCTTACTAAACTAAATCTTCATCATTTTATCAGTCTTTATATAATATCATATTTGACATTTTGTGATGGTATGAAAGATATCTAAAAAGTTCTCCTGTATAAGCATATCAGTTTGATACACATTGTAAATTTTTTGATAGACTGAGCCCAGCAACGCACTGTCCAGCAGTAAAGGAAAACAAAACAAAACGAAAAAAAAATGAGGCAGTGGCCCCAGCCATTTGGGACGCGGAGGGTTTTAGCCGATTAGGTGAGGAGCTTCCATGACTGGTTTTCGGAGGGGAAACAACCTTCCTGTGTACTGCTGCTTGGCTAAGGGAACAGCGAAGCCTGATCTGATGATTCAGTCACATCAAGTGGTTTCTCCTGGGTGCACAACTAGGCTTCGCTTCAGAGCAGGACGGCCGGTGATTTATCACGATGCACTAGAGCTGGGAACACTTAAACTTTTTGGAGATAAAGGACTAAAACGACTCATCGCCCTGTAAACTTTCTGTCCGACAGGCAGCAGGGACCATATATAAGTGCAGCTAGAGCATCTGGTAAGTCCTAATCTATTTGTATTTACTTACTACTATTGAATCAACAAGACAAACATATTCATATATCACACCTAGCAACTAATCTGGTCCCTTTTGTATGACAAGTTACTCTACAGCCGCATGTGAGAATCAAACATAAGAGTCCTTAACGTGGGAAATCGGGTATCTGAAATTCAAATTCCACCAAATTTCTGTTTTTGACTTCAAGTGTGACTTTTTGTGCACCAAATTTTTGCTCCACCACTCCCTTTATATTGCTACTTTAGTCACAACTTATCTCCAGCCTAAAGGAAACACCCACACTTGTTCTGATGTGATTTACGCTGTGACAGAGACAGATATTGCCATAGGTCTGCTATGGTTTTCAGAAAACAACCAGCAGAAAGGTAGCATAGTATTAATTACTTCACGATGTCACAATGGTGGAACGACATAGGCCTATAGAAGACATAAAGAGAATTCCACAAAATTGCATTTTTTTTTTCTACAAAAATATTTATTTTCCCAGCTTTGTATACTGACATACATGTATATGTCAACAGTAATATCATTCCACATGCCTCCTGAAGTAGGTCAAGTGTTCTTTCATTATTTTGGAAAAAGGAAATGTGGAATTCTCTTTATATTTTCTTTACATCATTTCACTAATTAACACCATTACTTTGTTAAACAGATGGTCAACTTTTCCTCAAATCTCATTGATAAGTTCTCCTAATGGTGCTGCATTCACTGATTCCAATATATACTTGGGATGAATTCCGTAGTTCAAACTCAGGAGACGTCCTCTGAAGTTTCTGCTTCAGAGCAAACAACTAGCATCGGGGCTTAGCCTCGAGGTTCCTATGAGGTCTTCTTTAAACAACTGAAGACTAGTCCCAAGTATGCTCGGGCAGGTGTCTATAGGAAATGTGTGTTGTAGCAAAATCAGCCCGTCCTCAACAGGTTAACAGAAAGCAGACCTGGTCTTCTCGTCCCGAGAAATCTTTGGTGACTCAACAGCACATTTTTAGCCTTTTATCATAAAGGGAAAGTTCTCTGCTCTCTCTTTTTCCCTCAGTGTCTTTATCTTTATGTTTGAGGACAAGTCCCGAGTATACTCGGGCAAGCGTCCATGGGAAATGCGTGTTGTAGTAAAATCAAACCATCCTCAACGAGTTACTTGTCACTTCATACCACATACCTACATAAAGATGCTGAAAATTCTAGAACTGCAGCAGTTTGTAAGCGGAAGAATTGATATGCAGTTTTAAAAATCTGAGAAAATGTGGCTAGAAGAAAAAAAAAACATCTGAGTGACTGCATGTAAGTATCACGACAATGTAAATTGCCATCTCTTTCTGACCCAGTTCAATCTGCATGTATACTACAAGGTTCATGTGAGTGAGTGTGAAATTATCAGCTGAGCAGTGGGAGGTTGCCAGTAGACTGCTTGCAAAGAAGATGGAGCTAGTAAACACATCTGTTATCCTCAACAAAATGAAGTCAGGAACTTTGACATGAAAGTGAAATATACGACCACAAGGGCCAATCGTATTCTTCTCGCTTCCTTTGATCGAGGATTGCAGTGAGAGAACCGTAAGGCACAGTGAGATGATGTTTGGGAAGGACAAATTGTGCCCTGGTTTCCTGAGCTTTTGCTAAAATATTCAGTCAAATTGTCTTCTAGAATACATGTGACAATGACAAAACATAATTGTTATACTGAGCAAGAAAGTATTAAAAAAATAAAGCATTCATAAATTAAGTAATAGGATTGTATTGCAAACACTGTGGGATAGTATTTGACAAAATTTGCATTCCTGCATGACATGTATATTATATTGATGAGATGGCTTGTCATAACAGTGTTGCATGGCTTGTTCTTGTGGCATAAGGAGTGGTTTATTCACACACAAAAAAATGGTTTGGAGGATGAATCACTGTCCTTTTCTAGCTCTGCCATTACATACTGCCTGGCTGACAAATCCAACATTACAATGTAGTTCTAACTGACAAAGGACTTTCTGCCTGCCAGTTTAGAAAGTGGGGGGGGGGGGGCGATGAGGAGAATCAGTCACTTGTTGGTGCTCGCCAGGGTCCTGTATTCCTGAAGGCAGCTCGAGGGATCAAATGTTGCCTGGGACTCTTGCACCAAATGCCATCTTTGCTTCACTTCCCCCTCCCTGTCATCGCACATCTCCATACTAATTGTGAGCTTTCAACGACGCTGTTGCCACGAATACGGAAGGAAAACGCAATGTCGAGGCAAGATTTCTCTTCTTGATAAGCTTGGCAACTGTGAAATGTGAGGGGAAAATGTTCATGCCGTCCAAAGCATATGACAGTTCATTTCATTTAGAGATAATGATGCCAAACTGTTGTTTGAAGGCTTTGAATGTGATGTGAATGGGGGAAAGAGAAAGTTGATGCAAACAAACTGTGTATTGTAACGATGTCTACAGAGATACATTGATGGTTGTTCCCTGAATGATACTCAATTATCACAATCATGTTTGAATGACACTGCTATGATCATGCTTAAATGCCATATGGATACAGGCAAGGTAGATTTCACTGATTCAGAATGAATAGAACAATGGAGTGAATGAGTGATAATCAGAGCAAATTTAGAGCATACTGACTCTATTCATTCAAAAGTCCCAATGGGATATCTTACTTTCTCTCTGACTGTACAATCCATCAATGTGAAGGCAAAGTTTGTTCTAAGTTCAAATTAGGATTCAGATACAACATTTGCTAAAACGTTATGATAAGAGGTAACTCTACAACAGGTAGAAAATACTATTTTAAAGGGTACTGGCAAGCAAGGACTATATGTTCAATGGTGATAGATATAGAACTGTACCACTTATAAACGGTGACACGACATTTGCTCCTGTGACAATCGCTTTGGTCTTATTTTCTGCAAGGACTTTATAGGGCTAGGGTTGTGATAGGGTTTTAGGTTTAGCTTGATGTAGGGATTAGGATTAGGGTTAGGGTTATGCTTGTTGGTAGGTTTTATGTTTGATTTTAAAGCATGCACATATTCCATAAGAGCAATTGTCACAGAGGCAATTTAAAATGGCACAGAACCCTCATAAATATACATTATGACTATTCTCATCGTAGAAATTCTTACCAACTCAATAAAGGGTGATATTCGTGCAATCTTTTGCCAGGTTGCTGCTACTGATCATTTGGTGCAATCATGCAACATAGATTGGTATATCGCCGGCCCCTCCTTGCACCCAGTTGAAACCACAGCACGTACATGTGTGATAACAAGTTGTCTATATAGCTACTTGCCTGCGTGCAGCCAACGCTTCAGAACACTATCTGTAACTGTCGTGCTGCTTGAAATTTCCTTGTTGCTGAAAGTATGTGATTCATAAGTGATCATACCCATTCAGATAACCCTTTAATGAGTCTTTTTTTTTTTTTTGTATACCATACTTCTAAAATCTGGAACCAGAGTAATGAGGTCCACAACCAGAAGTTTACGGAAATTTACAGATTTTATACCCTCGGAATCCTGACATTGAATCTTATTCACTGTTGCGTCAAATCGCAAGGGTGCATACTGGGGGGTGTTTCATCAAGTTAGTCAGTGCTGACAAGTTGTCAGTCTCTGACAATCACCATGGTAACAGTCAGTGAACAGAGCATCTCAGCCAATCAAAACCAAGGATTTTGTTGAAATTGTCAGCACTGACTAATTTGATGAAACACCCCCTTGGTAGCAATCCCAAATGTTTCATTTACTGCCTGTTGGGCAGAACTGCCACAATTGCAGAGTCATCAACAAAGTCAACAATTTACATGGTTTGTCAATTTAAGGCACACCTATCCTAGTCAATATTTACACATGTATATCATGGCCTGATGAAAGTCTGAGAACAGGACTGATGAGGAACATGCACCCACATTTTTTTTTTTCACACTGCTTTTCACCTACACTGTTGGTGTGAAAATACTAACAAGACAGCAGGTTGTACACTCAGGCACAGTCACTTAAAGGGATCGTATAGTTTTGGTTGAGAACTAATTTCAGGTTTCTGACATTTTTTTGGTGAGATAATGAGAAACCTTATGAAATATGAAAGAGCAAGTAATTCTATGAGGAATTCAACGTTAATTTGATGAAAACTGGTTTTGAAATGGCTGAGATATCCAAAAAAGAGCGATTCTAATAAAGTGTGGGACCCCCACTTTATAAAATCGCTTTGTTTTACTTTGTTTTTGGATGTTTCAGTCATTCCAAAGCCGATTTTTATCAAGTAAACTTTGAATTCCTCTTAAAACGGTATGCTCTGTACTATATCATAAGTGTTTTCTTGGTATCTCGCAAAAAGTTAAAAGCCCAATTCTCATCTCCACCAATACTGTACCATCCCTTTAACGCTTCTCCTGAAGCATAAACTCCCTTGACCCTTTTTGTGCCAATGACTCAAATTTTCGTGAGATGTTGTTTTCGTGATTAAACATCGAAGCTATCGTAAAAGTGCCCTAATGCCAGCCCAATGGCAATATTTTCACGTTATTAATTTTGCAGCCAAACAATGATTTGCAAAATTTGAGAAAATTAAATCCTCGCAAAAAATAACAGCTTTTACAATATATCATTAAAACACATAGATAGACCAAAGTCTTCCACAGAATCAAGATATCCAATAAATGCTATCAATAAGTTCTTGTTTTCTCTTCAAAGAAATCAAAGTTGTGCTATAATTTATTGGCATGCCATTAAAAGCTGCTGTTTGATATGATTTGAATACACATATACAGATTACAACACAAAAGAAACGAAAACAGCACAACGATACGCTCACTTTATGGTATCTCAAAGCAAAAGAGTCCATGTACAAACATGATTTATAATTCAAATCTGTGTTACCTTATGGTTTACACTTACCAGTGATCAAACATTTTCCTCATTCCTACATGCACAAAGTTGCATAGCTATAAATTCTTCCAAACTATCAGTGCTTCTTGGCATGGGATGGTTAGTTGACTTTTGAGAGCATTTGGGTAACACTTTAAACACATTTCAGACAGTTTCTCAGAATGATAAGTGGTTGCTTGAAAAATATTTCTTAGTGCTCCACAGACTGAAAGCTGTGGTAAAAAGAAAATCATTTAGAACACAATGATGTAGCTGTGAAGACTCACCTTGATTATATTTCTTGTCCCATCCAGTTGTAAAACTAGATACTGACCATGTCTGCAAAAAAAATTTAATAAAATAATTATTCAGTGTAAAATAAAAAAAGAATCTACATCATATGTGCCATTCATATTCTAGAATAATATTTCAACTATTTTTCATCAAATTACTTGGAAAGGCCCGCAAAATCCTTCCAAACCAAGATTCTGTCAAGATGGTGACATCATATATCAATCATCGCTAAGGTATGAACATGATTAAAGGAAACCAAAATTGTTGTAAAAAGTAATGTCATTAACTTTAGTTGTACTAAGTCTTATTCTTAAGATGACACTGAAACACGTAATAACTTTTGAATCTAATTTCCAATTTTCTACAAAATTTCACTGATGTTTTAAACTGATATTCCTTCTTTCACTCGATCCACATTGATATTTGAGCTTTGGTTTCCTTTAGCAGAATACTGTAAAGCCAAGATATTTTTGTGGGATTAAATTTTTGCGAATTGTCACTCGCATTCAACGCATACAATGTCGACAAGAACTTCCGCTGGCATTTTAATTTCTTGAAACTTGGCTCTTGCTAAATCGGCGTATTAAAATGCATGCTGACATTCCTCATTTTACAGTATACTGGAATGTACCATCCCCTCCACTGAGCATATCTTGAATATTTCCTTGCAATGTCTTTGTTTTATCACATTAGTAACACGGAAACGACTCTCGTATGCTACATGGTTGTTTGATGCATCATAAATCATGGCCTCTCAGATTTGATAATCCCTCCTGTAATCAAAAGTTCAAAGATATCACTTTACGATAGTTGGCAGAAATTGAAATTCTGAAGTGAGATACGACAGTACAGGTTTGATGGGAATTATATTGCGTGCCACTGTTCAGCTGATTAGAGTGTGCTTGTCAAACAAGCAGGTTGGGGGGGGGGTGAAAATAAGATAAGTGTATACAATTAAATGTACCTCTCATACAGCGTAACTTGTTCTTTTTTCCCCTCTAGTCATCTCAGACAGTGACCCTTCGCTCCTATGTTAAGTTTCTACCAAGAAATTATATGTGATCATATTCTTCCTATGAGTTTGAATACTAAACACTTTAGACATGTCTACTGGATTTTTGTGAGCCGTGCATACATATTTGTCCAACTTCAGAATGTTTTTGTGGAAAAAAGAGGATGTAGGTCAGTTTTTGATGGTCCTTTGTGTCCATGAGTCAAGGTGGGACATGGCTAATAAGGCTTTTCCCAATCAGCCGGCAAGAGACTTTTCAATCTGCTCTGCTAAATAATAGCTTCCGTCAAGTCTATAGGGGCAGTTGCCAATCACAATGCCGCAGCTGGGGACTCGCGACTCGACAGACAACAAGCCAATCAGGCAATTAACACTGAAATAAATCCACACATGAGACACATCTCTATTGGTTTAATTCTACATGATTTCCAGTGAGAAGTGAGTTGTATCTCTGGCCCATTTATGTCAATGATTACAAATTAAAGTAGATCTCATTAAAGTCAGTAACACAACATAAACACATTTGACAGAAAAGACAAATAATATTTCTAAATCTCGGTGTTCCCATTTCAGAAAGTTGCATGCTTAAAGGACAAGTTCACCTCCATAAACATAAGGATTGAGAAAATGCAACAATATTAGTAGAACACATCAGTGAAAGTTTGAGGAAAATTGGACAATCGATGCAAAAGTTATGAATTTTTTTCCATTTTTGTGTTGGAACCGCTGGATGAGGAGACTACTACAGCTTGTGAGTCATATGCGTACAACAGTATAAAGAAAATATAAAAGAAAATTCAACATATTTTCACTTTTTTCGCATAATAAAAGAGCAATTGACTTGCCTCTTTCTAAAGGCAGGGGGAATAATATTACCCATAACATTTATCGGTAACGAGTCAGGGGAATTTGTACTTTTTTCAAAAGATGGAATTTTGTGAAATTCTCTTTATATTTTCCTTATATTGTTGTACGCATGTGACATCTAAGTTATTCATACACTGCAGTAGTCTTCTCATCCAGCGGGTACTACACAAAAACTTCAAAAATTCATAACTTTTGAACGGATTGTCTGATTTTCTTCAAACTTTCAATGATGTGTTCTACTAATATTGCTACATTCTCTCAATCCTTATGTTTATGAAGGTGAACTTGTCCTTTAACCAAACAAAGTTGAGGAGAAAGGAGCAACTTAAAGGAAAAGTTCACCTTAATACCCGTGTGGATTGAATGAATACAACAATATCAGTATAACACATTAGTGACAGTTTGAGGAAAATTGGACATTCCTTTCAAATATTGTGACTTTCAGAAAAGTTTCTGCATAGTCACTGCCAGATGAGAAGACTACCACATTTTATGATGTCAGATATGTAGAACAATATAAAAAGAAAATGATAAGAGAATTCAACAAAATTTCATTTAAAAAAAGGGGTATACATTCCCTTAATTTCTTTCTGAAGTATGTTGTTACAGGTAATATAATCCTACCTACCTTCTGAAAGATGCAAGTCAGGTGCTCTTTTATAAGGCAAGAAGAGCAAAAATAAGTTGAATTGTCTAATTTGTATTTTGATAATGTCTTATGCATCTGACATCACAAGCTAAAGTAATCTTCGCAGTCTGTGCAGTTTGACCCAAGGAGCAGAGGTGTGTAGGTGGGCGGGCTGTCATGGGCAGGTCCATCGACTGAACTATAAAACACGTTTCAAAATGAATGTGCATTTATCAACTCTACAGGAACACATTTCTGGCTCAAACACATCTGCAATCACACTGTTTTTCCACATTTCTAAACCCCATAATCAAAAAAACTTTGCATTTCTCAACAGCCCAAAACTCCCTGAAAGTTGTTTATAATTGGAAACCCTAATTCTGCACTGGTAGTGACAGCTGGGGTTAACACACCTTACACAAGATCACTAGAGAATAAATGACAGGCTGTATACAGAAAATAATATGAACATTCCTGTAATCACTATAACAATCCACGAGTGGTCATAACACAACCAAGTACTTTATAAAACATATGTATGTTACACATGCACCCGTAGGCATACACAAATTGATTCAGAAACCTGTCTTCCTGGTGTATTGAATAGAAAAAAAAAAAGAATATTTATTTTGTCGAGCTCTCATGTACAGACTGTATAAGAAACTTTGTTTGTTTTTGTTGGCAGGCACACATGATATAGCCATTCTAGGTTGTTGACAATCAGTAAAAGGAAATCCTGAATTAATGTTTTAATAAGAAATAAAAATCATGTGATAAAAGGGAAATGTTTCTTCAGCATAAATACTGGTATTGGAATGTCATCTTTTATACACCTACTGCAGAGAATCCTTGCTTATTGGAAAAAAAAATCAAAGTGAATACAAAGTTTCATTGTTATATCTATCCACATAAAGTTAGTAATTTGGTTGCCTTTAATTCAAAGAGGCATTAAACATTTCAGTTAGTTGAACAGATGCTCAAATGTACTTCAATTTCAATACATTTCATCCACATAAAAATGAAAGAATTCATTAAATGAGAACTGTATAACTAGTACATCAGTCCTGGTTAATGAAATTTGATATACAGTAGCCCATTCTACAATATTATGCAGGTGGCAACACTACTATTGAAAACAGTATGTGATATGACAAACACATCAAGGCCTTTCACTGCACCAATCAAGCACAGACATTAATACAGAAACACATAATAAATATACACAGACACACATACAGACACATGCTGGTACACACAGGCTAGTAACATGCACCTGCTCTGGGGGAAAGTTGTGTATTATGTCTACCACAGCACTAGTCTGGTTTCCAGACCTTTTACCCCGCGAAGTCCCTTCCCAAATATATGCCCTCTGCAGTGACAAGGCCACCACATGTGATGAAGTGTTGTCGATGCCATAGACAAAGGATAATCTGCCTGAACCTGCTTCTGTTTTCAACGTTAGAGGGCATCAATATTCTGTCAAGAAAAATAGTACACAGGCAGATCAAGGTCAGGAAGCCAGACTACTACAGCACAGTCCTACAACGTTGTGGGTGTGTCCACAATGTGAATTTTGTATAATTCACTCTACTCACCGTTGCTGTACTCATCCCTCTGCCCAAAATTGAATAGCGAGTGAGACTCATTATCTCATTGCCAGTTCATGTGCACTCTCTACAAGCACAGTACTTTACGTGGTAAAATTTTGTGGACAGAGACATCGATTCCTTCGGGCAGCTAATAGGCCTATTGCAATTTGCCTTCCCTGCTATAGATCATTAGATATATCGTATAGTAGGGACATACTCTTGTCTACCAGCCACATATATAGGTAACTTGTGCAGGCAGATGCTGCAGTGTCTACTCAGAGCCAGTGAAAACTGAAGGCAAAGCTATAGGAATCAGCAGCAAATACCTTTGAGTGCCACGTGGACAGGGGTCAACGGAATTCCACATCAACGATTGTCACAAGTGTGTGTATGATCAGTGATCGTGGATACAACAACACTTCAGTCTGTGAAGTTGAGCTTCCATTGGGATCATCATCAAGAAATGATCTGAAACTTCCCAGTAGAGATTATTCTGGGCAGGCAGCTAAAAAGCAGATACCAGCAAATTTAGCAGTGAACAAAACTTGAAGCGGTGTGTCAATAAATGGGAAGAGCTATAATATGCCATGTCAATTGTGCTAAAGTTTGCATGACACCTTTTACCTTACCTTCCTCATGCACCATAGAATTACTTGTTAGTCAGTGTCCAGGTATGAAAGACATAGAGTGTCTGCACTGACAAATCTGAGAGATATCACGTTTAAAACTGTACTGCAACCACTAATATAATCACTCAAATACGATGGAGGATAGGACGGTGACACTGAATGTCGGAGGAACATTCTTCACAAGCAAATTCAGCACTTTGACTCAATACTCAAGTTCCAAGCTGGCCTGTATGGTGGTGGAGAGTGAGACAAGGGAAGTTGCTGATGGGACCTGCTTGTTCATCGACAGGGACCCCACCCTCTTCCGCCTCATCCTCAACTGTCTTCGGCTCGGCCGCGTGCTCCTCCCCGACAACTTCAACGAGATGGAGATGTTGAAAGAGGAGATGACATACTTTGAGCTCTACGACCTCGCCTCACAATTGCCCACAGTCCCACCTGAAACAACTACCACTGCAGGTCGTACATCGGTTATGGCAGCAACACCTCATGCACCTTCCAAACATGGCCACGACTTCGTCTTGATGCGGTGCCAGTTCAGGTCACTTAACATCTACTCTGAGTGGGTTTTTGAGTCTACCGAGTCCATCTGCCAAGAAATTGCTCATTCCTTGACAAAAAGATACCAGCAACTAGAGAAACCAAAGCATCTTAAAGAGGGCGCAGCTTACAGGCATTCTCAGTCCATCCATGTGGCTATATTTTATCAGATGATGGCTGCTCTGGGCTTTGCTGAAAACTCATGTTTTGACAAGGATAATGGTGCCAAGCTGTATAGAATGTTCATCAGACCTCGCTAATTCACCTAGTGCTGGTTAGAGACAACTTTTATACCAATTTTACAATTTTCCTCTCAAACTTCACTGATGAATGTTTCCCTGTAAGGATTCCAACATTTCACAAATAGTGAATGGTCATGGGTTTGAAATCTTGTTTCATTGCACAAGCAAAGACCATTTGTTTTATACAACACCTCTGACATTGATCAGTGAATGTGGTACACACCTATTCTTAAATTTAGTACATACATGGTGACCTTTTTTTTTTTTCTGTGAAAGGCATATTTGGTTGCACATTGTATTGTGGCAGAGTAGAATCAGTCTTATGCAACAGTGATCCAATCAATAAGTTGAAGCTGTTGCTAGTAAAATGAGTGAGTAAATGCATATTTGTAACTGATTTCCATGGCTCAACAGCACCAGCTTGTAATCAGTATGTCTCATGATGAGCAACTAAGCAATCAGATAGCTAGATTTTTTTTCTAGATATTGTGAAGTGAATGCCACTGGTTCACAGAGTGGAAGACACATCATTTAACCCAGCATGTGTCATATGCCTACAGTTGTATTTGATATGCCAGATCTATCCGGCTGTCACCAGATGGCAATAAGCCAATTAATAGGCTTTAGTTTGATTGGCAGATTACTCCAAAGGCTGAAGTGCTGGCTACCACTTTGTAAACTTGTACGTGATTAGCTGATAGTGTAAGGACAGGATATCTAGTGAGAGATAAAAAGGTCCATTACTTTCAACCAATCAGGAGAGCCCTCTCAAAGACTGAGAAGTTATAGGGCCCCTGCTGATGTTCATTAGCATGCAAACTACAAATGTACAATGTATTGTGTACAGTTCTGCCATATATAGGCTTCATCGGACATGTGTCAAGCAAGAACCTACATCCTGTATGAATGTATGTGGGACTGTAATTAAAATCTTCACATGCTACAAAATTATTGCACACAAGGCCGAATATCAATCTTTTTTAGGTCAATCAAATTATATGGAGAATACATCAAATGCAGAGATTTATCTTCTTCAAATTCTGTAAAGGAGTATGATTCAGATAATATCAGCCTTGCATGTATTTAGAAAAGTCTGGTGTACTCCACTGGAGTGGCTGGTGTTGAGGATGAATATTTTGAACGACAATGTTTACCCTGGGGTTATCCTATCATTATAGCAATATTGAATGTTATGAATAATCTTAATTATTACTATTTTTTCTTCTTTTCCACCACCATACACAGAGCTGCCGGAAACTACTTTTGTGTCAATACTTTCTCCATTTATGTTTGTTAGTAACAAGACAGGCAATTCTGGTCTCTATGTAATCCTGTTTTTTGGAGTATGATGTTTACATACTCAATCAAGGATGAGCTACTCTTACAGAATGTACCGTTATGCCTATCATACTGTATTTTGCTGTGCCAACAAACCATATTATGACTAAAATCTGGATTTCAATGCCACTGCAATGATGAAATTTCACACATGTATTGCTTGATAAGGGTTTGCAATGCATTGGAACATGATATGTACATACTGAGTAATATTGACATATTTAATCGAATGCATTTTTTTTTCATGCTTAGGAGAAAAAAAAAGTACATGACGACCCATAAATATGTCTTATATTTGATAGATACAGTAATAAATTATGTGTGAAGGCTAGTTTTGTGGCAACTGTCCATCTTATAAATAAAAGATTGTCTAAATATTCTTTTCAAGTTGGCCAGTTTATGTTGAAATTACAACTGCAATCATCTACCCAAAATAATTCATGATTTATTTAATCTTCACAGTAACATATACATCTGTCCCCCAAGACCACCAAATGAATTCCATTTCCCATTAATGTTGACTGTACACACCCAAAATACATTAGTTTATGCTGGACTCAGATTTTTTAATAGCTTAGCTAACCACTTCAAGGGATCTGTAAAGTTTATCATATGTAAATATATGCTGAAAATATTTGTTTTCCTCATACATCAGATAATTACATTGTTTATATAATTTCCTCTCCACTTTCACATGTATCCTTGAGATGGAGTGATGTGTTTACACACCTTTCTTCAATGCTCCTTTTTTCTCGTTCTTCGTTGAGCAGCACTTGTGTATTTTGTTAACGTGTGCATTCTTGTTAGTTTTTTGTCCGTTTATTTTTCATGACCACCAGTGTGCCTTTGTATCTTGTTTTGGTCACCATATTTTCCTGGTACACATGGCCCAATGAATAGCCGTTGTGCCATGACATTGTTATGTTATCTTGAGTTTGTATTTCGTTTGTACTTAAAGGACAAGTTCACCTTCATAAACATAAGGATTGAGAGAATGTAGCAATATTAGTAGAACACATCATTGAAAGTTTGAGGAAAATCAGACAATCCGTTCAAAAGTTATGAATTTTTGAAGTTTTTGTGCAGTACCCGCTGGATGAGAAGACTACTGCAGTGTATGAATAACTTAGATGTCACATGCGTACAACAATATAAGGAAAATATAAAGAGAATTTCACAAAATTCCATCTTTTGAAAAAAAGTACACATTCCCCGGACTCGTTACCGATATATGTTATGGGTAATATTATTCCCCCTGCCTTTAGAAAGAGGCAAGTCAATTGCTCTTTTATTATGCGAAAAAAGTGAAAATATGTTGAATTTTCTTTTATATTTTCTTGATACTGTTGTACGCATAAGACTCACAAGCTGTAGTAGTCTCCTCATCCAGCGGTTCCAACACAAAAATTTAAAAAATTCATAACTTTTGCATCGATTGTCCAATTTTCCTCAAACTTTCACTGCTGTGTTCTACTAGTATTGTTGCATTTTCTCAATCCTTATGTTTATGAAGGTGAACTTGTCCTTTAAAAACATATACTGATACACCGTGCTTTTATTTCATTAGCATCAATTAGATCATTGATCAAATGCACCAACTGTACATAGATTAATTTAGCATAAAAGCCTCATGTTGGTATATTGGTGTTGATATTTGTTGTGTTTTCAGTGATCCACGTCCTATAAGCTTTGCTTTTCAGTGGATCACTCTTTTCCATTACCATATTTGTTTTTGACACAATGGCAAAGTGTGCATTGTTCTTTTTTGCTACATTATCATTTATACATTTTGTATTATAATAAAATGATTTGCCCTTTCAAATTGTTTAACAATTAAATCAACACATGTATCACCTTGTACTCTGAATTTCCTTTTATGGATGGAAACAAAAGTAAACTTGAATTGAATTGAATTTAATTGAATTGAATTGAATTGAATTGAATTGAACTGAATTGAACTGAATGTGACTCTTTTGGTGGAACTTGACGAGTATGCTGAGTTTTTGAGAGTTTTTGCCAGAATTTCACATGAAGCATGAGTATAATGTTTACAATCCCAACATAGGGTGAGCTCCTCTTGAAAGATGTAGGCCTATGTGTGGCTTCATGATAAAGTGATTTTGATTCTTTTTTGCAGGGTCTTTAAAGGTGCTGACATAAAAATTTTAACATTTTTCTTGTCCAAAGTGTGGTAATATGAGAATATAACATTTCCTACTCAAACAATGATTAAAAAGAGATCTACTGAATATTCATGGCTCTTAGTTCATTGTGTTGTATTGCCACAGTTGATTATATCTATTAAACTGATAAGTTAATCACCTGTCATTGCAGAGCCTTTGTAGTTTCCTCCATGAATTATAGGTAGATGTAAAATATTTGGGACTGCAGGGAAGAATTTGTGGTAGATTCTTAATGTTTCTCAATAGAGTGATAGAGTATATCATATGTCATATTTATAACACATATGGAATATTAAGATTACAAAAGGATTGTAAGGTACAAATAACCTAGAGAAAGCAAATCAAATCTATTCTTCTCCCCCCCCCCCACCCCCAATCAAACTGGACCAATTTTTGCATTGCCTGCCATGGCATATACCACATAAGTTAACATTTGTGTGTGTGTGTGTGTGTGTTTGTGTGTGTGTGTGTGTGCCTACTTACCATAATTAATGGTTTTACCAAAAAAAAATTCTCATGACATAGCAAAAATGAATGTTCAATAACCATTATTTCTAGTGCATGTATGAATGGGACAATTACCAATGCAATATTAAAGGGATAAAATAGGTTTTGTTGAGATGAGGATTCAGATTTAACTTTTTGCAATAACCATTTTATATGAAATATTAGACAGCATACACTTGTGAGAGGAATTGAAAGTTTATTTGACAGGCATTCGATGAAAATCAGTTTTGATATGTCTGAAATATTTAAAAAAAGGTGGTTCTACTAACAGATGGGTCCCACCTGTTTATTAGGACCACTTTGTTTTACTTTGTGTTTGGATATCTCAGCCATTTCAGAATGATTTTGATCAAATTAATTTTTAATTCCTCATAGAATTGTATGTTCTTTAATACTAGTATTTCATGTAGAACAACTTAAGTGGTTTGTAATAATCTCACAAAAAGTCAAAATCTGAATCCCCATCTCAACAACAACTACACCATCCCTTTAAGTATGTCAAGCTGATATCATTTGCAGCACATTTGTTTTTGTTTTTGTTTTTGCTTTTTTTTTGCAAAAGAAAAAGACGGAAGAACTGAGAGACAGAAGACAGAGAGTGAGAAAAAGAGACAGAGAGAGAGAAAGGAAAAGAGAGAAGAAATAAGATGAGAGAAAAACAAAATGAACACACAAAATGAAGAGAAAATGCCTGGCAAATAAAGAAAAGGTGCAGCAATATGGAAAAGATCGTCGGAAGATGATGGGCACGAAATGAAAAAAGAACACTTTTCTTCAAATTTTAGTCCATCAATCAATCTTGCTTTATCAATATTACTCCATCAATTTCATATAATATGTAATTATGTGACTGGGAAACATGAAATCTGTTTAATACATTAGTTTTATGTTTTTAGGTGACTATGCATTAATAAGAAAAAAATTGGCCATATCAGCTCTAATTTGTCTAATGTTCTCATTCATCACACCATGACAAAGCCACTGAAAAAGTACAGTAATGCTAGCTAGCACAGATTTTTTTTCCCCTTCGTTTTTATCCCCCTTAGTTCAATTTAATCTAAAATTCAGACCCTACTGACACAATCCCTGTTACATTTTTTTTTCCAAATGTATTGATGCAGTTTGGAAGGCAAAAATATCCACTTCCCTCTGGAAACATTATAAAACAGAAGATAACCTGCTCAATTAAAAAAAAAACAATTCATAAACATGACTGTAGAGAGAGACTACACACCGCTCCAGAGCCTATGCGCTACTCGCTGTGATAGTAATTTATGTGTGCACAACAGCCAGAAGGTGTGGGAGAGCAACAATAACCGAGAGCTGTATCTAGTATTTTGTTCCGAATATGACTATTTGAGGACTGATGCCATGGTTCAACTGCTGCATTCTGCATGCACTTAAGCACAATATCGAGGCAAGGGTTTAGGTCATTGCTTTTTCTGTGGATGATCACTCGACAACATAGTGACTGCATATATAGCACTACCACTCAGGTCAGCTATGTATTATGACTTGGGTGTGTTGGTCATTATATATGCATTTATTGCCTGACTGTGTATACTGAAGGAGGTGTATAGCCATTAGGTTAATTTTTCAGCCTTCATAAGTATGAGTAGGAATGGCTGAAAGAGTTGGTTATGGTCCATGTAGTTTATTAGGATCCTGGAGGCCTTGTTTGCTTGAATCAAAACAATTGTGGCGGTACGTCACCATGTTTGCACCTGACACAGTCTATGCATGGGCATAATAGCATCATACATCAGATGTATAATGCACAGTATGGAATGACAGTACTGCATTCAACTGCACCTAGACTTATATTCACTGAGGACACTGTAAAACTATGCACTGCTGTCAGATAGCATGTTTTGGACAATTGGACTGGAATTAACAAATGACTTCCGAGGGAAACCAGTGCCAACAATGTGGTAAGCTAGACCTTGGCTGACTTAATGGTTTGAACTTGGGAGACATTGGGTGAAAAACCAGATGAGTCCGGTCACTGCCTGACCTTTATTCGACACACATTTGAGTCATGGATTGATCTTGCACTTTCTGGGATGATATTCTCCATTTATCTCTAGGACAGTGTGCAACTTGCATATTCATCAAGATTTTAATGACTGCAAATTGAAGTTCTATGGTTCAAAAACCACCTTGAAAGGTGAACAACCCCACTTGTATTTGATCTGTTCACTGTCTAACATTTTTCATAAACAAATCAGTTTTCGTGATCTTCAAGAGCCAGTTAGACATTGCATTCACCTGCAGTTGTGGGGACGGATCACATAAGTCTCCTGACACGATTCAGTGATACAAACTCAAAACATGGAGGATAAGCAAGTCACGCTGAATGTCGGGGGGACATTCTTCACCACCAAATTCAGCACCTTAACCAGATATCCAAACTCCAAGCTGGCAGTTATGGTGGTCGAGAGCGAGACGCGGGAAACCGATGACGGAAGCAGCTTGTTCATCGACAGGGACCCCACCCTCTTCCGCCTCATCCTCAACTGTCTTCGGCTCGGCCGCGTGCTCCTTCCTGACAACTTCAATGAGACTGAGATGCTGAGACAGGAGGCTGCTTACTACGAGCTTTTTGAGCTCATCCTTGAGTTACCAGTGGCCTCACCAAATCAGCATGCCTCCCCAGGTCAAAGGTCACTTCCGGCAGCAGAATCGCCCAATAATGAGTCATCACACACGGGGAGGAGGAAAAAGGACTTTTTGTATGTGCAAGGCCGTGCTGAGCAGTATGATGTTCTTTACTCAAATTGGCACTTTGAATCTTCGGAATCTGTCTGCCAGGAAATAGCTCAAGCCATCACGGGCAGGGAACAACCTCTGAACGACACCAAGTACCTCTCAGGAGGGAAGTGCTACAAGACAAAGCTCACCATCGACATGGTGTCCTTTGCAAAGCTCATGATGGACTTGGGGTTTGAGCAGCACTCGGTCTTTGAGCAAAAGGCATTAAAGCTGCGCAGAATATACATGAGACCAAAATGAGCTTGTGTGTAAAACTGAC
The DNA here is from genome assembly GCF_040938485.1 of Diadema antillarum. NCBI lineage: Eukaryota > Metazoa > Echinodermata > Echinoidea > Diadematoida > Diadematidae > Diadema > Diadema antillarum. The sequence continues at coordinate 2,600,454 of NW_027271431.1, forward strand.
ATTGAGACGAAAATTGATTCTGTTTATATGTCAATCATCAAATAATACACAAGGCATCACTTAATTATTCAGGACTAGTGTTGTACTAGTACTATAACGCTGAGATATTTTCTACATGGTGACATTTTGTAGCATAATAAGAATTACTGTAAAGAACTGTTGTCTGTTTTAGTCAGTAAACTTGTAAGTGTTTGTGCTATGTGGTGTCATTCAAACTTCTCTCTTCATTTGGAGTTGGCCTACTGTTCACTCTGAAGTATGTCCCCATGTCAACTTTTTGAGGCTCTTCAGTTGTCAGTGAAATCAGGGTTTGGCAATCCATACTTTTATCAAATCGTGCAATACAACTGAAATTAGTTACATCATGTGGTCCATTCGATAAATAAAGAAGTTTAAATCAAGTTAGTATCGCACTTTCAAAATATATTTCTGACTAATTTCTCAGTCTAGTTTTGTGTACATGCTGAATGATGGATTCAACATGTAACCTTTCATTCTTTATCTGTATTTGTTAATATTTTGGCATACATTATCTCTTAATTGTCATGTCGGTCAAGACAAAAGTGAACCACTTCTGACAATCATAACATTTGCCTATTGAGAACAACCGTTTGAAGTATAATGTGTAAACGAGTGTGAAAACTTTACAAATATTTACCTATTTATGTCAATACTTCATTTTAGGAATTGATGCCAACTACATCTGAAATTATGAGTAATCTTCTGAAATGGTAGAAGTCTTTATCATTCATCTCAGGAGCTGCCAAAAGAAGATGTGACACTGAAATCGTGGATCAGTGCAATACCAGTGGCAAAATACAACACACGGGGGGGCAAAAAGTGGATTGCACATACCTACTAGGTTTATATCAAAAACAGTGGTTACATACGATACGTTTTACCTCTTTTTTCTAGATCATAAGGTGTATACCACATGAAAAGAGCTTTGAGGAAAGTGACGACCATGGCTTGATATCTTGGTCACTCAGCACGGCAATTCAACAGTTTTGTAAAATTCTGTACCACTTTGAATGGATTCACTTTTTTTATCATCTTTGCAACTTGCCTCTCTCAGTTTATAAGCTTCCAGGTATTTTATGAAATGAAAGCATTCTAGTCCTATCCACCAATACTGTAAAAGCGGATATTTTCGCGCGAGTAACTTTTCGCGCTCGGCTGGGTAAGAAGAGTTTGGCGTGTTTTTAATTCTGCAGAATCCAGACATCAACTACTGGAACATATGGCAAGCAAAAATATTCGTGTTTTTATTCTTGCGCCGTATTTATTACAGTCATCACCCTTTAGGTAATTGGGACCCAGATAAACCTTAATACTGTTTTAATGTGACAATATATTACTAAACAGCAACATTTCAGAGGCACATCAATGCCATGGCTAAAATGGGACAAGATATAGCACTGATATGGAACAAATTTTTCACCAAAAAAAAAACAACAACAACAACTTCACACAAAATGCATTTTATCAAAAGGAGAAAACTAAATTAGATATGAATTGAAATTATTCCATAGGTTTGGATAAATAACTAAATCCCTTTTAATCATTATAATAAGAATAAAAATTATCTTGGTAATAATGATAATACACTAATGATGACAACTAGTTTTATGCCTTGAGGTGTTCCATTTTTAAAAAATAAAAAAAAACGTTGATGAAATGTGTTGTAATTTACATTAATGATGCATATTAATTTGTAAAAAAAGTTCATGAGAACAAAATTTTGTGTTAAAAGTGATATAAAAACTTGTCTTGATGTAATGAATTCATGTACATCTGAAGTCGGTGCTTGTTAGTGATATTCTTGTGTGTGCAAGTTACGGTGCGCTGTGTCAAACTTTGTATCTTATTATGTACTATCATATAGACAACTGCCTAATATCTCTTAATCAAGTTAGTTGCCTAATCAAGACAAAGGTTTTTTCACCCAAGTCTATCTGATTATTAAAGAGGTGGCGACTAGCATGACATTCTATCAAACAAAACTCTTTAACAAATAAGAAGTGCATGGACTTATTGTGTCTGGGATTTCCTCACATTTCATCCAGAAAAATTGTATACAGAGAGATCACTGCCCTGTGTCCAGTTTATTTAAAACATTAGCCTACAAGAAGTGGGGGGGGGGGGGAGGGGAAGACAAATAGTTTTGTGAATGTTTCACATGATCAGATTGATGGACTAGTCTTCAAGACTAAACTTGGTACAAGGCTTAGGTATAGCCTAGTTAAATTGTCTCATCATTGCATGTAAGCTTCACATGTCATGTGCAGTCAATTGGAACAGATTCACAAATCATTTCTAATTGAAGGTATTGTATGATCAACAAACAGTATTCCTGGCACAGCACAATGCAGAATCAGTTCTATACCACAGTGACACAGTAAAAAATAAAAATAAATAAATAAATAAAAGAAGAATAAAATAGCAATTTGCTAGATATGAATGATGACCTTGATTTAAGTAAATATAGCAAATATTGCAAATATAAAAAAAAAAGAAAAAAGTTGCTCCACTCTCAAGTCATCTAAATTATACAGGTAGTACTTACAGGTGTTCAGGGGGTAAACGTGATATGTCCACACTGCACAAACAGATTATGATGAACCTATAGTGTTCTTTCCTCTAGAGGGCTCACATCCTCGTACTACTGTATGCCCCAAGAATTCATTCCTTTGTGGCAAGTTCAGCTTGTGTGAATGCTAAAAAGCCTCCAAAACCCATCCTGTAACAAACTAATCTTGATCACAGGCCAATGCTAACGCCTTGCCCAACACATTATCTTTTTCATAAATAAGAGGAGAACATAATTTCTCCATGTGATACTGTATATGCCAAATATTTCGCAAGGTTTTTATTTTCGCGAATTTCACAAAGTCAGGTGCTATTCGCGAAATTATATGGACTCTGATCCCGATGTGAATGTGACGTATGCGTGTACACTTCTCTGTTCAGTACAGGACTCTACAATTGCGAATTTAACCACTCGCGAAATCGTAGGGAATTCCCAATTCGCGAAAATTTAGACTCGTGAAATATATGGCGTATACAGTAATCCTTGTTCATTTGCTTACAATGAAGACTTAATGAAGTCAATACTAGTGTCTGACATGGATCAGTTGCATACTTTGCTAATACTTAGCAGTAAATTGGACTATGAAGAGTAAGGCAGTAATCTTTGATACTGGAAAGAGTAATCACAGATTATATCCTTGATAATGAGATAAACCACAAGATATCTATAGATTGACGATTGTCAAATTATTACACTATACTATTTTGTGTTCAATGTTACATGTGTCTTTCTTTTACTGAACGAAGAAAAAAAAACAATTGCATTCATTTATACAAAAGCACTGAAATTGTACCTTAAAAAAGTGGCATGTTCAAAGTTGTATGTCATATCATGATTTTTTTTTGTCTTCTTCTGAGGCATAGCTTTGAGCATACATCAGAGGAATTCATAAACATTTACTTAACAGAACATATAAGCCCATCAGACAACCCCCATTCCCCAACCCCCCTTCCCCCCCCCCCCCAAAAAAAAAAACAACAAACAAAACAAAACAAAACAAACAAACAAACAAACAAACAAACAAACAAACAAAAACTACCAATTTATAATGTCTGGAATCTTTGCACAAGTACCGGTAGCCCACATAATATTCTTGAAAAACCTACAGATGCAAAAGTAACATTACCACCTACTGCAATGATAGAAAAGCAGCTAGAATAACCATGTGAAATCATCAAATTTTGGTGTGCAATATGTTTTCAAACTCTGCACTGAGCCAACAACTAAATCTAACATGTAGTATTTTATAATTGTATTCATGTACAAATCATCCAATCAATGTGCTTACATATTTTTGCTGTTCTTGGAATAAACTGTTGAGTCTGAAGTGTTGTATTAGATCTACAGCTTAGTGGTATACATCTGTGGAAAGTACTGACTGTGATTCAGACACACAGGGCACAGTTACCTGCAGTGGTATTTTTTCTTAATGAGTGATTGTTGATTTTTGCATTGATCATAACATTGAAAAGACAAAAACCACCCACTATTGCTCCGCATGTGTATGAGTGTATATATGTGTGTGTCTTATTACTGTAAAAATGGAAATTTTTGCATTCAGGAGTAATTTTTCACAATTGGCCAGTTAGGATGAATTCCAGGTGTTTATATTTCCATGAAATCAAAACTTAAAACAGTACTCCATATAACAAGCATAAAAATAATTTCATAATGTGCAAAATGCATGAAAATTTCCATCTTAATAGTAACTACACAATGTGGGAACCATATTGGGTGTGTAAGGAATCATGATCAAAACTGTTGGGGGGGGGGGGGAGGAGGGACAGGTCAGCAGAATATTGGCAATGCATTTCTTATTTGAAGCAACAACATAAAGTATCTGGGCAACAATATTGCATTTTAGGCAGAAATGACATTACGTAAAGCAGGGCTTAATACTTTTCTCTGGTGATCCATTCAGATCACTCAAATCTCTGGATTTGAAATTTTGGTGGCCCGAAATAAAAGGCTAACACACCTTATTTCGAATTTTAGCTGCCCAAACAGGCCACCAAGAGATAACCTTTGGGAAAATTTGGTGGCCTGCAATCAATGTCCAGTGGCCCTGGGCCACCGGGCCACCACTAATGTCGAGCCCTACATAAAGATAATAAAAGTTCTTTAAGCCTCATTTATAGACAAGTTGTGCCCGTTGAAACTAACCTATTTCATTGAATTCACACACTCTTGACTCAGAACACAGATACAATAACCTGAGAATGCAAGTAAATCTTTAGACTGCCATGCCAGGTAATCTGTTCTCCTTCTATGCTCAGCTGTAAACAGCTGTACGTGTACATGCAGTGGAGACTACAGTAGACAGAGGAAGAAAGGAATGACACTAGGACAGAAACTGCAAACCGGAAATTTTTACAAGCATGAAACTTTCACAAATTTTGCAAGGAGCCAAGATTCGCAAAAGTAAAATTCCCATTAAATTTTTCGTCTGTACAACACTTTAATCAATGCCAGTGGCCATTCACGAAAGTTTCATGCTGCAAAAAAAAGTCCGTCAGCTCCAATTCACGGAAGTTTCATGCTCTGAATATTTCGGGTTTTACAGTGTACAGAGTAATACGAAGGACAGAATCCAAATTACATGGGTCTTGTATTGCACTATACTGTATGACATCTAAGCACTGTCATTGGTGTGAACTTGTCTTCTAAATGCTTCATAAATATTTTCATTAGCACTCTAATTCCGGATGTTATGGTAGTACAATTATCAGTTTACAAACTGAGGTGCAACTAGGGGCAATGTCCATGCAACCTTTCCCTACTAATCAAACATAAAATTTACCATGAATTATGTCTCTGTAATTAAGTATAATGAAGAATTAGAAACATTCACTACTGCTTGAAAATTATTGACTGGAATACACAGTAGACAATATGATATCATCCACAGCAGGTCAGGGACACCACAACTCATTACCAGGACTAGGACAAGCTGTTCTACAGCCAACTGGCTTACTCAAATTCAGAAATACTGAGCACTCAATGTACCACTGAAGTTCATATCTTGGGTACATAGACGGCGAATGATGTAGCGAGAGCTAATTTAATAACTTTTATTAAACTGTCTTTTTACCAGCTCTGCTCCCTACACAGGCTGCCTTTCCATTTTCTTTGAGTCTCTCCTTTTATTTTTTCTTTGATATGAATCCCCTGGGTCTAACTCCAAAGCGAGACAATCTGTATTTGTACCCTGCACTTTCTCATAATGAACCAAATGCATATTATTCATTTTTTTTCCTATTAATATCATTATCATTGTTGTTATTATCAGTAGTACTACTTGTAGTAGTACCATCCAAGGGAGAAATTGACGTTTCACTTACGGGCAAATTTCCACTTCAAGGTATTTATCTTCTTCACCCAAGAAAAAGGCTTCCACAACTGTACAATAATGGTGAGAAAAGAAACCAAATATACAATATCAAAGCTTTCAAGCAACATTACAAAATGAATAGCCTTCAACAAAAGCAAGTTGTGCCAAATCTATGGTTATTTGCAGTAAATGCCAATAGCTGAACTCAGATATAGGAAGAGTGTATCGAGAACAATTTTCATTTCTCCTTACAGAGCTTTGGTAATTGAAGAGCTACTTTCTGATATCAAGTTGTACTCACAGAGTAGTAAAGAAATCCAGGGAATTTTCGCATGAAAATTTGTGATTGGAGTTGGTAGATCAAGTGAGTTGATTTATTGTTGAGTCGACATGGTAAATATTACATTTAGACGGCATTCAAAGTATTATTTATGACAGGTTGCACATGAAGAAATTACAAATGATACAGCATTACATAAGAAGAACATCAGAACTGGTATGCATGTGCATACAGGTTTCCTTGTGAACATGAGCACAAAAAAGAAAGACAAAATAGATAAAAACCAGAGAGGGAGGGGAAAGAATGAATGAATTGGGTGAAGAAGAAAGAATACAGACGATAAAAAGAGAATGCTAGATGGTAAATATAGCAGCAATCAATTTGAGATACATTGATTTGAAAGGAAGAACAAACCTTCATAGTCCCACAGTCCAGGCTGTGAGCTGCCAGAGGATACAGGTGGAGGAGGGTCATCATAGAATGGTGCAACCACTTCTATTATGATGCCACCATCCTCATCCTCATTCTTCGCTATGGAGAGCTGGACTGGAGAATGGTTCACCAGTCTTCCATCCCACTGTGTCTTGATTTCAAAGTCAAGCTTGTGAGTCATACTCATTGACCTGCGGAGGAAATTGATATTACCAGCTGATTCTTATTTGCCCATTTCATGGAAATGTATGACAAACACTGCTATAGTTGGTCTGCCAAAACATTCTACCGGAATAAAATGATTGCAGCACTCTTGACACATTCTGAACATATTTAATTTGCTTCAAGATATCATTAAATGAGTTGTTGCATATTGGATTGTGACGTAACGCGCCTGTTTTATATCACTGGTGACTAAACTGGGCTTTTCTAAAATTTCTAATACCGCATTTTATGGTCACAATGAATTATGTGGTTTTGATATCAAACTGCATTTCATGGGTTCTATCACTGATTTGTAATCACAATGAATTATGTGGTTATGGTATCAAAGTGCATTTCACAGGTTCTATCTTGATATGTAACATATCAAAGATAGAACTCATGAAATGCAGTTTGATATCAAAACCACATACTAGTAATTCATTGTGACCACAAAATGCAGTATTAAAAATTTTTAAAGCTCAGTCAAGTGACTATGAATCCCTGAAGTATTGATTGGGAAAAAATGCTTTCTGAGATTTTCAGATATGACATCAGTTCTTCCATGTCACTTGGAACATATCAGGCTCAACAGATTATTAATGAATTTATTCATACTTTTCTGAAAATAAAGCACTGCATTAACAGAGTTAACAAGAATATGATATTCTGCAGAACTCGGATGACATCAGTTTTCGTTGGAAGTATATGTCCAATGTCCAATAATACGATTTTGAGCCAATTAGCAAGCAATTTCTTTGAAACACATTTTAAAGATAAATAGGTGGCAAGTTTGCAATCGAATCATTTGTCAGGAAGTCCTGGAAATAACTCACCAGTGATTGTAAAAAAAAAAAATCCCTAGAATGCAATGAAAAATGATTGCGGAAGCCATCTTTTGGAGCTAATACAGTCTTGTGTATACTAGGTTTAGGTTTAGAGTCAGAGTTTTAGAGTTAAGGTTTACGGGCTTAGAGTTTGATGTGTACTAAGGCTTAGGCCAACTATACTTTGCCAAAATTTTGGGCTTTTTAGTAGATTACTTATCGAATGGGTGAGCGACAATGTCAAAGATTGAAGCTGATATTGATGCTTTCCCTCAGTAGCTCGGCCTCGGTTTGGTCATCTGGTTCAGATTTTGCTGAGTCATGTGTTTAAATATATTTCACTCTATAAAGCAAGCTGCCCATAATTCGACCATAGCACTGTCCAAAATTTGACCTCCGACTACATGTAAAACATATGCTCTTGCGTGTAGTTGAATTTTGTAGTTCGAATTTTGGAGGTCAAACATTGCTTGGTGCTTTTTTACCATCACAAAATTTGAAGAAAATTGGGGGATTGATCATAAACATGAAATGTGAACATGTGGATATGAAACTGAATTAGTGACAATCCTTCTCTAATTTACTGCATTGGCCAACAATTAGTACAACAACGGTAGTGTGTTCTTTTCAAGTTTTAGCTTTAATTCCACAAAATACTGCCATGGCCATGGATTAGGACCCTACTGGAATTGTCTAGACTAGAGAAAAGAAGGAACCAAACTACAAAGGTGTTGTGTATGTGTCATCTGATCTAGAACTAGTCTAGTTATAACAAATGTTTGCATTTAATTCTGTAGGGTCTAGACATGTAACTAGATACTAGATCTAAGTCTACTGTATATAGATCTGCATCTGATTAGATCTAACGTTTAATACACATCTTCCTAACGTTACCACGGACCACGGTAACTCGTTTCCGCTCGCTACGCTATACGCATCGTCGCGATCGCAAGTGATATGATGGCGAATAACATATATTTGTACATTTGGGACTAAGTACTTATAACCTGTTGCATTCGTATCGTACAAACCAGCAGACGACAAACAACAGAGAGAAAGAGAGAGAGTAAACGGACAAAGGTCACTTTGTCAGCATGAATCTTAGTGTAATACAATATTTTTCAGAATAAGCTTCATCCACAAATAACATACTGATCATGATCACGCTTACAAGTTGAGATTTTCTAATATGCAAGATCTTGGTCCCCTTGTCCTTCGCCTTCGGCTCTATCTCAGCTCGCTCCGCGCCGCGTAGATCGGAAGTAAAACGTACAGTGAACGAATACAACACGTGGATAGCAAGTTGTTGTTGTTGTTGTTTGGTCATTGTTGTTGTTGTTATTTTAAATAATGGCCGTTGCCGCCCAGACTCATTTCAAGGCTATACCTTGCATTTCCGCACAAACCAAGGTGAAATCCGAATCATGAATGTTTCGCCTATAGAATGCCTACAAATTAGGTGTAAGTGAAAAATTCAAACAGTTTATCAGAATGCGTCGGTAGAAACTAAAAAACAGAAACAAACAAACACCAAAAAACAACAACAACAACAACAACAAAACAACAAACAAACAAGCACACACCCGTCGACTGATCGGATCCAAACTACGACTACCGGTAGACCTCTCTACCAAAGAGTATAGCTCGAAGCTCTCTATACTCTTTGCTCTCTACTATTTTCCACCTGCCTTATCACGAACATCAGTAGCAGTCGATTCACGTCATAAAAAAATAAATACATTATGCCCTATAGGGCCTAGGTAAAATTCAAAACTTACGTGGTGGCACACAACAGGTTTCATTGACATAAAGATAACTAGTGCATCAACAATAAAAACCTATTTGATCTGCATGAGCTGATATTATGATATCCATGACAACGGGCAGGGCCCAACCACCGGGGGGGGGGGGGGGGGGGTGTTACCATTTTGCCCCCCCCCCACCACCACCACTAACCCCGGAATTGGCACTAGAGATAGATTGAAACCCAGGACCCTGTTTCATAAAGCTGTTCGTAAAGTTACGAACAACTTACGAGCGACTGGTGATCAGTTCTGATGTGCTATACTTATCAGAATTTCCATAATCCAGCACAAGAACTGATCACCAGTCGCTCGTAAGTCGTTCGTAACTTTACGAACAGCTTTATGAAACATCCCCGAGCGCGGTAATGCCTTCGTTTTTGCGCTGAAGACCTTTTTTTTTTTTCGCTTGTCAGCTGAAGAAACCCGGAAGTGGCACTCTATAAGTTGCGCTTAAGGCCTTTTTTGTGTTTTGTGTTTGTTTGTTTGTTTGTTTGTTTGTTTGTTGTTGTTGTTGTTGTTGTGTGTGTGTGTTTTGTTTTGTTTTGCTTTAGTTTTTTTGCTTGTTAATGATGAAACCCGGAAGTGCCCCCCCCCCCCCCCCCCAATTTTGAAAACGTGGCGCCGGCGGTGTTCATTGTACTTATTTGCTTCTATGGTAATGACGGAAACTGCAAATTTTTTAGCTTACTCATTTCATTCTAATTTCAAAAGGGCAACTCAGGACCTATTAAAAGATAGTCTATATAGAAGAGTAGAATGTGAAAGCACAAAAGTGAAAATTTTATCAACATTGGTTAAGAATTAGAGAAGTTATTTTTTTGTGAATTTCACCTAATTTTTGCCAAGCAGTTCTCTATCAGTTGAAATGAATATGCAAATTGGTAATCTGATGTCGTCATCATCTGACAATTTTCCACTGAGCTGATCGTGTGTAACAAAAAAAAAAACAACAACAAACAATGACATTTAAAAAAATCCGCTACAAAAGTGTATAGAACATATCATGTTATTCCTGGCTGAACAACTTTAAGATAATGAGCATTCAGATATACAGGATTTGAGACTGAAGTTTAACTGCGTTAAAAGAAAAGAAATTGTAGGAAACATATACAAACTAATCAACTAGGCCTATACGTGCAAGGTGTATAATGTAATGACGTCAACTCACTCATTTGCATATTCATATTGACATTTCAAGAATTAATTACTGTGAAACTTGGAGGAACTTTAATTCAAAACTTCTAGTAATTTTATGTGTGATTTCGAGCAAATTTTCTTGTGCTTATCACATTCTACTTTTCCACTAATATTTGGTCCGGAATAGGCATCTGTTCATTCCTATACAATCAGCATTATAATATAACATATAAATACATCAGTGATCAAAAATGGAAATTATGAAAATACATATATTGACCGCAATTATTACAATTTTGTACTTTTTTAAAATTCATAAGAAAGAACAAAACTTGCAAAATAAATACATGAAATGTAAGATGTCTCATGATCTCAAAATGGCCGACGTAAAAGGAGTGAGGGTAAAAAGAGACAAGAAGATTTAATGTGTAGAGGCCTTCACAAAGCGAGCCACTTGTAAAGTGACATCCCACGCACATTGTGGAGCTTGGTCAAACAAAATAATTATTGAATACTTTACTGGAGAAGAAAAACATTGATATGCTCTATTTCTGAACACACAGAGAATTAATTACGTTTCCAAAACGTCTGTTGGTGCGGGCGAGTTTTGTTTGTATTCTTGAATGTATGCAATTATCGTTTTCAACGATTTCCCACTATTTCTGCTTATGGCGCTTCTTCATTTTTTGAGATTACAGGGGAATTCCATTCTTTGAGCAGAATTAAACAAGAAGGAGAAAGTTTCATGGAATCTCATGATATATACATTAGAAAGTTTAGAGGATTTCTAGACTCACATATTTTCACAAGATGGTGACACATTAGTGATCTCGGTAATAGAAAATTAGATGGATAATGATGACCGCCACATTGATTTTGTTCTTGATAGGCTATTTACATGCAGATGTACAAGTCATGGAATGTATTTGACTTTTACTGCACCACACTTTTGAAGTGTGAAGTGGCTGCCTTGCTAGTTTTCTCTTGCATTTTTTTTTTGCGTGTTTGCCTTTGAAATTGATTAACAAAATAACAAATAATGTGAGAATTCAAACTGTCACACGACAATATTGTTGTAGTTGGAAACACTAATTTTTTAGAATGTACTTGTACCGCTTCTTGTGAATGTTTAACTCAATGTTTAGCATGAATGTGCTCCTGTTAATACATGATTGCAAAATCATTGTTTATGTCAGTGGTTGATATGGGGCATTCGTGTAATATCAGATGTCACAATTTAATTCTGTTGATCTTTATATATTTGTTCTTCCTCGATCTCCCTCCCCCTCCCTCTCTCTCAAACACTCCAAACGGATCGCATGCACCTGTCATATTCACTTCACGTAATGTTTTACATTGCATGCTGTAACTCCATGGTTAAATCAATCAAGAGGCATTCATATCTGTTGAACTTCAAAACGCAATTAATTTAATTGGTGTTGTACTGATCAGAGTTCATTGAAGTATGGCAATATTTTCGCACAACCCACGCTTGGATTCGCATTCTGCACTTGCGCATTCATTAGTCCTAATGTGAAGGTAGCGCGACCACGCCCCTCCCCTTTGCGTGCGCCAGAAACAACTAACGTTGAATAAAAGTTTTATACTGTTCTTTCTTTGTATTGTCGATGTTGAAGCGAACGTGTGACAGCATCACTGAGGCATGAAATTTGTGAGTTGCTTGTTATAAAATTGGCTTTCATAATATAACTGAACAGAAAGAGAACTGGGCTCATTTTTCTGCGCTCCATACAGACTTACGCTGCGTGTGTCTCTCTATACCTGACAACAAAAAAAAAAAAAAAAAAAAGGAAAGAGAGAAAGAAAGAGAGGGCGATTTGGAAAAAAAAAAAAGTAGAGAAAATAGATAAACACGCCCAACCCTGCGAGCGCCTCCAGGGCAGACAAAGAGGTAAACAATTGATACCGTCTGTCAATGGCGTAAGAATGATTACTATGCAAGTGCGACACGCTGAAGCCATTGAAGTAATGGGACGCCCGCTTGGCTTTGCACTAAGGTACACTACGGATGCCTGATGCAGATGCCGATATTATAACTCCGTGGACACATCAGGATTTTTGTCTATCATTTTAGATGAATATGACTGAGAATGCTTCTTTATGTGACTTGTGTATTGTCGCGCCATGAATTTTAGTGGCACAGCTCGACTAACAACATTTTTGATTTGGCGTCCTGTCAACCACGTCGCCAGTCAACGTATTTGTTTAGCATAGCTACCTGTTCTGAACGCGAAGAGCGATGCGTTGAGCGAGAGAGCGATTCCGGCTTGTCTTGACCAAGGTAAGCAGGCGCAGGCAGGTGGTCTGAGGACAACACGGTACACTGGTGAATCACTGGTACTATAGCACAACAACACATAAAACCAAGGAGGTATACTGAGGGCAGTGAGGCGAGCTCGCCTTGCATCCGCCTGTAGAAAAGGGAGATAGCGATGGAGATTAATACCACGACAGGTTTTTAAATGGTCAACTCTCTCTCCATGTTGGTGTTAATTGTGGACCAAATCATGATAGAGTAGATAGTGGTAGGGCCCATCTATTTTACAGAATGCTGATACAGATAGGATTTGGGGTGATAACAAGTGAAAAGCACCATCATCATATCACCATCCCATCACATAGTCTAGGCATAGCATATAGAAAGGGAATCTGACCAACTCGTTGTCACTGTAGGATCGTTTATACAGAAAGAAATTTGCTATTTCATGAGAATTGCTATTCTGTATTCTTGCATCAGTTATAGATTTATATAGGTACCTGTACATTTGTATCTCATAATTATTTTATATGCCAAGACTTCCAAGTAGTATAAAAGACACTTGCAATTTAATTTATTGATCTTAATGTGTATTGCTGATAGAAACCCAAGACAAGTATTTTTGTTGCAACTATATAATTGACAAATTGCCCTACATCGACGTAAATACAAAAGTATTTTTGTGTGGCAATACCCACTTGTATCCCACTATAACGTTCTGTTGACTTGATTACGGACTAAGTACCGGTAGTAGAATGTGTAGATGTTGATAGGGTACCTTCTCATTTACCAGTTTGCTATGATATGAAATTAGATGTTATGTCTATATTATTATAGGCATGACATTAAAGGTTTGTTATACCATGGTCCATGTGGTATGATCTGGGCTGATCCTGAATGAATCGAACCCAGTTGCTAGCTGTCTGTATGCCTACAGGTACCCACTTGGGCCATTGTGGTTCCCATGGCAATGGCACAACAGCTTTCACGGCATGCTGGATAAAATTTAGCAAATATCATACCTTATCTGAGATGATTCTTGAGAACATGGAACATGGAAAAGAAAACCACTATCAGTTGAGATATTCCAAAGCTGTTGCAGAAGTGCTAAAATGAGAGTGGAATGGCATTACATTTTAAAGATATGGTATGAATATCTATTATTTGATTATTTATAACTGCATGCAGGTTTAATAGCACAATGTGTGTATTCCCTGGGTCAATGATACTGAAGGGAAGTCATTCCCACAAGAATTATTTCCTGGCATGGTTTATCCAAGATGATTAGAAACCTTACTAAGTGTCAGTGAATCATATACTCAGAGAAATATATGGAGATATGGTCAATTCCAGCGTAACGGACATGACATTCAGACCACTTTTTTGTGATTCAAACCATCACACAATGAAATTGGGAGTCTCCAAAAGATTCTAATTGAGTTTATCAGACACATTTAAGTATATGTAATGTACACAGAAAATTTCATGGAAATTTATCAAGTGGTTGTTGAGAAATTGCATTTTTAGCGAGCGTAACGGACATGACACTAAATGGACAAGGCATTTTGATCTACTTACCATTATGAAAATTCCTGTGAATTTTTGGATAAGATGAAGCTGGTTTGGGTCTTGATTAAACCTTTAGATCATGCTTTACTCATAAAGTCCTAATTTAGAGTAGTTTTACTGTTCATTCTTTTTTAATAGTTTAAAATATTGCGTAACGGACGTGACACTTCGAGTGTAACGGACATGACAGTTTTGTCCACTTTTTGTAAGCTAAGAGAATTTTTTTATTACAAGGTATAACAGATATTCAATTGTTTGCATAGTAAGGTTAGAACATAGGGACACACATCATAACTGCAATCATGTAATATTTCTTATATTTATATCATTTTAGGGGGGTTAGTCTTTGTATATATTTACAAAACAAAGAAATGTAAAAGAAATTCACTCCTGCACCAGCTAGCTACAATTAGTGACAAATTTCCAGTTACTACCACCCACCATAGCAAAACAGGACATATTACTATCTTATACTATGGTTATTTTTCTCTTAGTGGCCTACTATTTGATACTTAGTATTATACACTAGCGTAACGGACATGACACCCTTGTAAGGTGAACCATATTTTCACTTCTTTGTTTCAAAATAAAAAGATTAAAATAACTGCACACTGCTAACTACATTATGTTCTTGAACAAAACATCAAAAAGTCCTTTTATTGCAGGTTTCAGTGATCTAACAGCTACTCTAAAGCACATGGAGTACAATGCCCAGAGTACCACAATGGCATACATGTTCAACACAGAAGACCATGTCTCCATATCTGCGGATAGGCAAAGAAAACAGAACGAACCAGATCTGTATGAAATAAAAAGTTTGAATACAACATCATTAAAATGCACTCAGGATTGCATCAACTTTTATGCAATGAAACAGGACCACAAAATTGTTTGGTACCATTATCAAATTAGTGTTATCATCTGAAAGAAATAAGGTATGAAAATTTCATTTCTGCAAAGTTCTTTCATTTGGCATTAATGTCATCCTTGGAGTAGAATCATCCTCTGTTATCCAATCTTGGATAGACTATTGTAAAAATTCCACTGCTAGTACCGGTACCAGTACTTTATCATCGTCAACAAATGCTTTCTTTTCTTGGCTAGAAGTGCATGATCAAGCCCCTTTTTTTTCTGAGAATTTTCACAACATATATTAATCCATTTCCATGTAGAGTGGTCACCTGGGCAACGAAGTATTTCTTGTTTTCTTCTCGGCAAATTCAACTCGTTCAAATTGTATAATCAACTTATTGCTTGCTTAGGCACTTCTTAAGGCTTGCCAGAGTGGTGTACTGGTTACATTATTCTCACCAGCTTGTGAGGTTAGGACTTTTTGAAATACTGGATGCTTTCCGTACCAACTAAATGATTATACAGTGTACCTTTCAGTGGATAAACATCTTCTCATAGCATCTCAAAATTGTGCTTGTTGTACGATGCTGTGCGCTGTCATATATACCAGTATATCCCTTGGCATAGAGGTACATCTAGTTGAGTTGTATTGATGAAATGGATAGCCAGCATTCAGACCGACTTTCTCTGACGATAGAGCTACATGTACTGTCAACACGCTTAATAAAGCAAACAATTCCATTCTCAGCCCTCTTGGCAAGTGATATCTCTTTAACGTGCCACTGAAGGTGCGGATTTATAGTCATAGAGATGAGAGAGGTATGTATGGATGCAGCACAAACTTTTTTTTTAAATTATGAGGCAACACCATCATTGAAGACATTGATGCTGGTGACATTTGGATTCTTTGTTGTTGTATCATCAGTGATCATGTTCATTGGATGCACGAGGATCCATTTGTGCAGGAGTTCCTGGTGGATATGTGTTAAATGTGGTCTACAATGTACTTATATGTAGAAAGTGCTCACTTTAAGTATTGAAGGGAAGGCCAACAATGAAAACTCCATTGTCTAAATACTCCTTGGAATGACAGCTGCTGTTTATCAGTCAGGATTACAAGAGGTGGGAATGGATCAAACCGGTGTAACAAGGTAGCAAGATCATCTAAAATCAACAGTCTTCCAGTGGCAGAAAGCAAAGTCTGCTTGTTTTTGTTTTATTGAGTGATGTGCAGACTTAATTATTTACTGAAGTATAGAAATGTCCTACTATCCTCAAGCAATTAAAACTAATCACCACCCTGTTTCACTGGGCCACAGTGTTATTTTTGCCACTTGTCTAATATGAGGTGTCATGTCCGTTACGCAAAGTGTCATGTCCGTTACGCCATTTACAGGAAAACTAGAAGTGGTATAGAAAAGTGGTTTTCACACATGCAAGGGGATTCAATTCTAACATAGAAAATGAATTTACAGCAACTTTACACTAATTTCCTCTTGGCTATGAAAACTTATAGTGAAAAACGTAACGGACATGACGCTTCAAATGTTATAGAAATCACACAACTTTGAGGATCAATGGGTCAAAAACTGATGAATGCTAAGGAAGTTGGTTGTGATTTTCTGTTGATATATACACTGGACTATAATTTAAAAGCTGAGCAAGGCCTCTAGGACATATCTGGCCTTCTTTAGAGACAAGAACACTAAACTCTTTAAAAATAGCCAAATTTTTGCGTCATTGCAACACATCATACAGTATTTTCATTGACTGAGAAAAATGCAAAATTTTGTAATGACAAAGATGCGACTAGTGAAAAATGAAAATATATATGTTACTTTCTTAGAATATTTGAGAACTTAAGTGAAACTCAAAACTTCATTTTTTCACCAAAGTGAACATTTCTCATGGAATTGCCCATATGGAGAAAATATTTTGCTTGTGACCATCATACACCACCCAGTTAGGTGAGCTGTGATATTTTCCTTCGCCTGTTGTGTAGTGCAGGGCCAGCGGAGCATTGTCAAAAGTGTGAAAAAAAAAGGTCTTCAGCTCATCATCTTTCTCCTTCCACTTCCGGGTTTCTTCATCCAACAAGCAAAAAAAAAAAAAAAAAAAAAGGTCTTCAGCAAAAAAAAAAATAACCTTACCGCACTCACATTTCAAGGTTTCTATCTATTTCTTTCTAGTGCCACTTACGCACCTCCGGGTGAAAAAAGAGTGGGGGCCCAAAGTGGTGACACCTTATGTATTCCTTTGTATGGTGCAAAAAAAGTGGGGGGCCCGAGCCCCCCCCCCCCCCCTTCCGCCAGCCATGTATTTATATTTGTATATGTGTATTTGTATATATACATTTGTACACTGATACAACAGATTATACCTACTGGCATTATTTTTACCTCCACCAAGGTAGTAAACAAAGTGAATTTGACATTAAAGCCCTGTAGGCTATTTCCCCTCATCACATAATAGATTAGGGAATGGAGTGGAGATTGTATACCTAATTACACCTGGAGTAGCTTGGAGGTAAATCATGGCGAAGGACCACCTGACATTTCCCCATTCGTGTCATTTGAACACTTTCTAGTTTCCAACCAGACTTAGCAAATTAACTTCATCAAGATGGCATTGATATGTTTTATCCTTCCTGCTTAGATGAAATGTATTGTGTTCATTGTGTACTCAAGATTGTATGTCAATGTCACATTTGAAACAATTGATTATTTATAATTTCATACTGGTACTTGTCTGTCAACAGGGATTAAAAACTCCACATGTGGAATGAGCGTCGGTGACTGGAAATTCCAAGATACAACCCTTTGTGTCTTCACTCAGACAGAAGCTAACATATTGTAAGCGGAACTTCTACCACATCAGTGCAATCTAAGGTAAACAATATGATACTCTTTCTTTACACTGTTGGGACAATGGGACCAGTACATGGTGTTACGACTGAATACATTGTATTAGTCCAAAGTTTAGCTGTAATTGACCTGCAGTTCAGAGTTTATCTCACTGGGAATCGGCCTTAATGCATGCCAGCTGGTATCTGTATTATTTTCTTATGAGCACTATCTCTGAGATAAAAGTATATTGTAAACATGAATTTCTTCTCTGAACTTGTAAGTGGCACTTTTACAGTATCCTGAGTGATATGTAAATAGTGGAATTACTGCAATAGGGAAATTGTCTTTTGTCCATTCTCTCTTCCATTTCCTCCTGGAATGTCATTTGAGCCACACTGGTAGTAAATGTAAAAGATGCTTCTTTTCGTATAGAGTGCTTTCATAATTGTTACTATAATTTTAAAACCGTTCAAAATACACTGACAGTCAATATAATATTTTAAAGAAACATAATTTTATAAAGATAATCAGTAAAAATGATTTCAAAACTTCTCATGAATATAATTTTACAGAACATTCTATTCCTGTAGATAATCACGTGAGCAGTGAAAGGATTCCAAAACTATTGTTTACTGGGGTAAGATGTGCCTTGTTTTAACTCACAGCAGTTGCCACACCACACATGAAACTACTAGTAAATTTTTCATAATTGACATCCTCTAATGACAAAATTGGACACCTGTATAGTGTGAGGAAAGTATGTTAGCCACAGAATCTTCAAAGAGGGATCCGTATAATGTCAGTTTACATTTTTTAAAAATCATCATTAAGATGTAACATTTGATTTTTGTCTATCATATATTCAGTGACATTAGGGAGGTTCGCCTATAGTTCACAAAAGTGTGAATATTGAATACATGTTGCAACATAATTCAGATGAGGTCAAAATGTGTTTTAAAAATTTACATCAGGGCATAATGTTGTTCTTCGAATTATGGACATATAATAACATGACACAGAGAATTATTATTTTTGTTTTATTGTGGTGTACAGGGACATTTAATGGGCTATTTAAGCTTTGTTAATTGTCATTATTGTGTTCTGATTGTAATTTTTATCTACTGTAGCTCAATGTAAGTTTAATTGCATATTCAATGTATACTATAATTCTAAATGATATTTTAATTTTAAAAAGTCAGAATTGTTAATGATGACATGTGAGTCTCCTCAAAAAGCTGTAACAGGAATGGTTACTTTTTTCACATATGTCCATATCACCTAGGCCTATATTTGTATATTTTATGTAGTGAATAGAAGTAATATTAGTAGATTTGATGAAGAAATCACTTGTAAAAACAAACAAATAATTGTTCTGCATGGTTCGAGAAAAATTTGACCCTTCTTTGCACTTAACCTACATGTAGTTTCACTCATTAGTCAATCTTGCAGTGAGAAATATAATATAAAAAACTGACTTTTTGGATGCAATCTTATGTTTTTCTATGCAACACCACTGAGCGCCTTTGAGAGCTAAAAGAAAATTTCATGACAGACTTAGTGACGGAAGCATGTATCAAGCTGATGATTTTGTTCATTTCACTCGTTAAAATTGCACGAATATGAGAAAATGAGCTGTCATTGCTCAAAAGGATTAGACCACAAAGTCTCAATTATGAAGTCCCTGGCTTGAGTCTGCTGGCAGTGCAGCAGACTTAGTGCCCCCAGGGAGGGCATTTTATCCTTATTGCCTAGTTCTTCAGAAGTGACTTCAAACAATGGTCTCCTGGTAGTTTGTTTGTATGTATTCAAGTGCTTCTTCTGTAGCCACATGAAATGAATCCAAACCATGAAACAGACATATTCTACAGCCTAATATCACTTTATAAATTACTTTTTTCCCCATGTACTTACGTCTGATAATAGAGGGGAGTGTCTCTTACTGTTATGTTCTCTTTCACTGGCCAAGCATGAACCGGCATTGTCCCCATGTAGGCCTACTATTTTCAGCCTAATCTCTGTGTACATGTTGTTCATTGAGGCTGGACAAAGGCAAATGTGTTCACTGATTTGTCTATAAACCAAGAAATGAGATCACGGAAAACCAACTTCCTAAAATCACTAATGGGTACCAGTTATATAATAGGTTTTGCTCTATGACAGTCTTTTGTGTAAGAGTTATCATTCAATATCTCCTTTTCTTAAATTAGTTTTCCTCAAAAGTGCTAGCAGTTTATGAAAAAATGGATTGCAAAAATTATGAATGATGCAAAATATGAGGTCAGCTCTGAAAATTTAAATTGTTCTTCATCCAGCTTTGTGCAGATTCAGGGTAAATGTAAAAAGTCATGAAATCAGCAAATTGTCGGAAGAATCATAATAGTTTGCAGGTGTCACACAAAGTCTAGGATTCTTGAGGCTCACAAGGAGAATGATTACACCTGCAATATTATTATATTATCCAGTTTCTTCCAAGATATGGTATTGCTCATAAAATTAACTCATGCTGCATCTGGTTTCATGGTCAAATGGATACAGATGTTGTAAATAAGGCTGCGTTCACATAGAAGTATACTATTCGGGTATTCGGGCTCGTTTTTCGAGGGCACGCGAATAGCTTGAACCGAACGATAGGATTTCCTCACACCGGTTCACATAGGAGGGCACTATTCGAAAGTACGAATACCTGCGAAAAGTATAGCAAAGTGGGAATCGAACTTGTTCGATTTTCTTGCAGCATATACCGTCTCTCGTTTATGAAATAATGACACTTTTGGTCTGGATTTGCCCTTTAGCAAAAATAAGCATGTAGACTGACATTCTGATGCAGTTTAGAAATTGTTAATAAGATTTGCTGGGATGTAGGAGGAAGAAATCCTCACTGCATGGGATGGTGAGTTGACGGCGCGGGTGATGGTGTATTCGGTGCTCGAATAGCGAATACCAAGTACCGAATACCGAATACCGAATACCAAATACTTCTATGTGAATGCAGCCTAATTGAGGACGAGTCCAGAGTATACTCAGGCAGGTGTCTATGGGAAATGGGTGTTGTACTAAAATCAGTCTGTCCTCAGCGGGTTAATACCCGTGGCAGCTTCCAACGGTGAAGAGAAAGGCAGTGCTGGTATTCCTATTCCTTGCAAATTATGCATCGAGACAGATTAAAAACCCAGCACTCGTCACATCAGTGATCCATCATCTAGATCCTTTTGGTTTTAGCTGAGCCATCATGAGTAAAAATGGAACAGCTTCAAGGGCACATGAATCAGAACATTCGCTGCAGGTTGATGGAACATTCTTTTTGAAAGAGTTCAGACATGTCGCTCCAAGGCTGTTAGCATTTGCAGATAGCCCCATGCTTTAGGTGACATTTTAGGCATGGCCACAGGCAAGTTAGCCTGTAAAGTGAGACATTTAATTCAAAGAATTTTTCTCTTTCAGGAAATCTGGAAAAGTTGCCTGGGCTCGGCAAATAGATATTAGCCCCATACGTTCCAGACTCTTTGTGCAGAACTGGCTGGTAGCCTCAAAACTTGATTGCTCATTATAAACATAAGGGATGAATATATGAGTGCAGTGGTATTCACTGGTCCCTTTCAGGGGCTTCTGATCTCTTTCCAGAAGGTAGAAAGGGATTTATGCAGAAAATAATGGCTCAGGATCAATCTCTGTTACCTTCCCTCACATTCTCTCTGCCTCAATCCCTCCCTGTTGCCAATGACTACCGATGCCAAATCAATGGGGAAAGACACTGTATTACCACTGGTTCACTTCCATGGCATAAACACTTGTACTCCTCGTAAGCACTTTCTCCCAAAGGATAATTGTACAGGAGGAACACATCAGTTCATGATGTCATCCCTTTGTATTTACTGTAAAAGTGGAAATTTTCGTCGTGTGGAAATTTCCCGCATTTTGCCCAACCAGAAGCTAGCGTGAAAATAAAAGCACGCAAATATTTTTGCATGTCATATGTTCCAGTAGTTAATGTCCTGATTCCGCAAACTTAAAAATGTGAAATTCATCGTAAGCTGCCGAGCGTGAAAAGTTACTCGTGTGAAAATTTCCACTTTTACAGTATGTCAAAAAATGTTCATCCTCTCAATGTAATCTTTACCTGTGAATCAAAGTGGCCAGCTTCCTTTGGAGTAATGCTTGGCAAATTCTTTGACACCATATCTTGCCAGCCTTAAGTCTTTCATCATTACCTTGTTGACCTTGACTTTGCTCAGGTCATTTCAATCATTCAGTGCAGTGACCAAAAATTGATATGCATCTGCTTGTATACTGCAGTATTCCTTATGATATAATACCGCTGGCTGCATGGAGTAGATACCAAAACATACTCATGAACCCTTGCCATATCTAATGCAGAAAAAAAGTCAGGAGTTCTGTGTTGTTTTCATTTCAAGTCACCTTTAGGACCCTCAAAGAGTGAAGTTTTGTGCAATGTCAAATGAACCATAGACTAAAACATGTTTGCTTACCTTGGCAGCAGCAGAGTATATTATGCATGCAATGCAAACATCAATTGATGTTATCTTTGGAATTCATATTAGAACTTCCGAGTGAGTGTGTTATGCAGATGTGAAATCCTCTCCATAGTCAACAAAAGGAGAGATCGTCCTTCTTTTTCCTTTCTCGTCTTCTCTCAAAGCAAGTCACTTTTCTCCTGAAAATGTCATTGATTTGCTACAAGGGCTGCAAGCACATCAAACTTTGCTTGAAAAGCTCTAACTCTTCTGTTTGTTTGATTGTATTGCTTCAGCTGATCTTGCATTATAATCAGACACAATGTTGTGCATTCCCTGTGATCACATGATAAAATTTACATAAAGAAGATACAGAAAAAAACACAAATAAAATGAAATTTTATGAAATTGAATAAAGCCTTGAATGTTCAGAGAGGGCAATACAGAAGAACAAACTTGAAGTGTTAAAGGGTGTGTACAGTTCTGGTCGAGGTGAGGATTTAGCTTTTAACGTTTTGCGAGATATTCAGAAACCACTCTAAGAGATGTCAAAGATCATGCAATTCTAAGGGGTATCAAAAGTTTATTGATGAAAATCGGTTTTGAAATGGCTGAGATATCCAAAAACAAGGTGAAACAAAGAGATCCTAATTAAGTTGTGGCCTGTCGCCTTTTATTACTATCACTTTTTTGGATATCTCAGCCATTTTAAAACCGATTTTCATCAAATAAACGTTGAATCCTTCTTAAAATTACATGCTCTTTCATATTTCATAGAGGTTTCTCATAATCTCACTTAAGAATGTTCAAAACATGAATCCCCACCTCAACCAGTACTGTGCAGTCCCTTTAAAACATGTAATAACTGAACCATGCAGACATCCAATGGTCCTTGCTTCTGGCAGTCTCATGGGCAAATCAGCCTTCCCCACCCCAATTTAAAAGAAAGAAATGGTGAAATAATCAGTGGCTCACTGAATATAGTCATACAATCATGTTGTGAACCAGTCTCAGTGTCAGAGGTCAGTCAAGTATGAATTCATCAAGTTTGACCTATGTTTGTTTATTTGGTTTTATTTCTACATTTTTCATCATTTCGATTCAAAATAACATCATGAATACTATCTTATAACATTTTCAATACAAAATAACATTAGTATCATCAATAATATTTTTCAACATTGCGGACGAAAGAAAATACAGTGCAAACATAACTTACAAATCTATCATCAACGATGATAAACGGCGCCAGATAAAAGGGAATGTTTATAAGGTGAAAAAATGCATCAGACCACATATTGTATAAAAGGCATGTGCTTGAAATGATAGTGGCCTGAGGAAGTGGTAGTGGAAAAAAAGAATCGAAAAAGAGTGGGAGTGTTAAGTCTGATATTGTGCAAGGTGCATGGTGCTAAGTGCGGAAGTGTGTAGAAAAACCTCCTATATTCAAAGGAAACTAAGAACCTACAAGGGTATTATTAACAAACAGTATTCAAGAGAGGATCAGGAAGTAGTTCAATATTGTGGAATACTGTATTGCCATTCTTTCTAGAATTTTGACCCTTTCTATATGATCTGAAATCTACAGATCATGGCAACTTTCTCATTTGTTATCTGATGTTTTAGTTAAATTGTCAAACTCTCCCTTATTTCAAGGCCTGTTGATCTTCCAAAGTGCTGTGCCACTTGGATGCCATTTCTCCATCAAATAATTGTACTCAGCATGCAGAGCACTAATGTCAAAGCCTTTCATTTGAATCTTTAGATTGTAAAAGAATTTGTGCAAAATAAATCTATAGTATCATGGGAGTTCAAAGACCTGACTAAAAATATTTTGTCCCACTTCCCGAAGACTGAGTCATTATCCACAACATGCCAGTAGAGGGAGACAGTGAGTTGCACATTTTCTTTGCACCCTCGTCAACTGCCCAGATTAGTTTGATGGACGGGAAGACGCGATTGCAGGATGCGTGACTCAGTAAGCTGAGCCGAAAGTAGGATATCAGCTACAGACCTACCTCAGGAATTTGATGAGCTTGTGTCAAAAGAGAAGATAATAAGTTCAAAGTGAAAATAACACGCTACATGCTTGCGCTGCAACGTTCTGTAGAGTATACAGCCCAACATTTCATCTGAGAACTGAATAGGGCCCTACTCCTCTATCTCGTGGTTACCAGTATATAACATTTTATAAAGAAAGAGTCCAGTGCAAGTTTCAAGGACCATGTCAGCATTTTGTAAGGCAGACATTGTCACTTCTGTCAGTCTATCTGTTCCCAAGAGATAAACTTTCTTTTTATCCTTCCTTGTTGAGTACCATTATTAATTCTTTCAATAATCAAAAGGGTGACAGAAGCCTTTTGCCTCTGCGAAATACATTTTATGTAAATGTGTACAGATTTTCGTTGCTTCTTTTGTCGAAAAGAATACCGTGAAGTGAACAAAAGTTCAATCTCATAAAAATAGATTTTTTTTTTATTTCTGCCCAATGAGTTCTACATGTAGATCAACATTTTTTTCTTTTAAATCGTAACAAAGTTAATTCCCGAAGAGAAGATTCAATTGGGAGATGAAGTCAAGGAGAAGCACACCATCAGGTATGAAGCCAGTACATTTATGGAACATAACAACATGCACAGACTTGTATCATTATGTAAACAAAATAACAGTGATTCTCGCAAAATGTCACTTTATGCGGCAGTGATTCTGTATCAAGCTCAAGTGATTTGTTCTTTGTAGTGATTCTCTGTAAAGACTGATAGTTGTTGATAAAATTAAGATATGCTTGATTTGAAGAGTAATACCTCTGGGTCTTACATTTCCAATTTATGAATTTAATGAGTGCTGTGAAGTGCTCCAGTGGAAGTTTATAATATGTACGTGACCTGTGAAGGAAATGGTATCGAAAATCCGGGTCTGACTTTTTAAATGGATGATTGAAAAATTTATAGCAAGTTCAAGGCTAGAATTTGTTAGATTTGTTCAAGTCTAGAATTGTCTGGTCTGAACCTAAGATTTACTGGACAAATAGAAAGAAAGAAAGAAATACATTGAAACGTCAGTGCATCTCAATGTATGCATTGTTCAGGTAGAGAAATGTCCTGTCAGCACTGTTATTGTTATTTTCATTTCTAAAGAAAGAAAGATTAAGAAAAAAGAAGAGAGTGCATACATGTGCATGTGTGTGTGTGTATTAAATTGTTACATTATGAAGAAAACATGAAGAATCAAGTCAAGAAGATACCCATAACTAAAAGTGTTTGTAAGTGACATATTATATATCTTGTGAGTAATTCTAAGTTATCAACCTCTTTGCATGTTTCGTAGTGCTTAAGTCAGCAATGTTTGCCCCTCCCAGCTTAGATTGTGACTTCAGCTCATGGCACATGGCTTTCGTCAGTGAGCCAATCTTAACCATCAGCTCATGAGGATGACATTTTCCCTTGCTGAGGAAATTTCCTCACAATCCTTTCATCACGAACAGTCAGCACGGAATCTAGGCACCCTCCTAAATAAACCCACCCACTGAGCTTCCTTTACTGAGTTTGCCGAAAACATCAGCATTCATGTAAAATTTTATTTGGGGGATTATCATTCTATTTCTCTTGTGATTTGATATATCAAATGGAACACTTTTTATCAAAATTAGATACCTTGCTTTATTTGTTCCTTCATATCAGTGTATGTGTGACTTGGTCACCTCCTGCAAGATCTCTCTGTAATGACACAGTGAGTAGGTTCTTGCTAAAATGGAGAGAAAATTTGAATTTCTGTGCTGGACGAGTTCCAGATCTCTCCAAAAATGAGTGAAAGATGTGTGTACGTGAATCATGGCATCTAGCCAGGGAGATTTTATGGATGTGAGCAGGTCCCTCTTAGCTGTAGCAAGTCTGCTGGAAGAAGGAGAGCCCTTTTTTATTCCAGGGTTACGTCAAGCTTCCCACAACATCGTTGAAATCCCTTGCCACAAACCCTAACCTGGTTATACAAAGCCCTTGCAATCTTTCCTGCTACATCGGTCACCTCACAGACAGGAGATGAGCTGTTATCTGTATATTTTGGTTGGATGTATAATATTCAAGACAAAAAGTGCATCTACCATTTGAATTTGATAGAGCATGGCCTGCTGAAGCTATTTGTAGGCCACAGAATTGTCATGTTACCATGGTAATGTAAATTTCACGTCATCTCATAAGAGAACTTTATGAATAATTATGTGATTTTAGTGATTACCAGGATTAATCCTAATGTCTTATGACCTGGCTTGTTCACCCCCCCCCAAAAAAAAAAAAGAAAAAGATATATATATATATATATATATGGGTGAAAACGTTGAACGATGTACAATTGGCCATTTTCGGGCTTTTCGATATTCAAACCCTTGTAAAATTGTCACCTGGGGGTGTTTTTCAGGGTTTTAGGTATCATTTAGTAGGGGAGGGTTGTACCTTTCAGAAAATATTTACTTTGTAGTGTTCTTACTGCATTTTCTTTAAAAAATAATGCTTTGAAGCTGAAAAAATTGACAAAAATGCATATTTTGGGAAAAAATCCCAGAATCACACGTCTTAATATTTGTTCTAATGCAATTCTACAGCTTTGTTTTTCCTTGTGAGTAAGCCCACACACTTCAACTATTTAATCAAGTACTTCTGCCATCAACGTGTGTATTATTTATCTTATCAGGAAACGTTGAATTCACTTATGTCTGAAAAAGAACGTCTCTGAATGAATTATCTTTTCCATGACGCCAAAGATTCAGAATGACTATGAAAACATGTAAGGCCATATTTATTTAGCGTCTTATCCATACTACCATTCCATCAAAATTTGTGAGTGAGCTGTGTGAAATAATCGTGTGGCGGCTCATTAAAGAAAATTATACTGAATAACCATCAGAGATGTTCAGTTGTTTAATGGTTTCATTAATGAAAGTGGATTATGCTTGAGATAAAAAGTGGTTATCAGTATGTCAGTGTGAGCCAGACGAGTACGATGATTGGCAACTTTAGTAGCATACTGTCCACAAAAGTGAGTTCTGGTTGAAAACCCGAATTGGTGAATGTCTCTGATCAAAACGAATGTCCCTGATTGAAAATCTCTGAAGGGATATTCCCTCATCTGACACTTTCGCACTGCATGATATTTTATTTGCGTGCTTATTTTACGCACTGACGAGCCATCCTGGAATCGAGTCAGCACAGTTCAATGACAGATATGCCCACAAATCTCGAAAATGTGAGTAATAACAAAAACTTTCCTGGTGTTTGTGCCGATTTATTAGAATTATTATTCCGTAGATTTGCCAATCAGTATCATTTGTGAAATTATGTATTGTAATCTTTGGATTAGAGGTAAATTAGAAAAGGATAGACAGTAAATATGTAAGAATCTGCACGAAAATCAAAGACCGCACGTCTCTGAGCAAAAAGAAAAACGTCTCTGAAAATTACTGTTTCATGAAATAAAGACATCCACTATACAAATTATGAGAACATTAAAGTAAATTTATGTCTGGATGGGCTCAGTTAGTATAATAGGAACAAGTAGAACCAAGTTAACACTGGCGTGTTGTAATATTAAGAAAAATGAAGCTTCCTGAAAGATGTTGAAAATATGTAAAATAGTTTCAAATTTAAGATTTTCTGTTGATTTGAGCAAGTGTAAACACATTGCCAGGACAGAAAATATGTTTTATGACTAGTAATAGGTCAATAGTCTATGATTATTATGTAGAAGTCACTTTAGTTTACGTATTTTTTGTGAGAGAGGCAGAAATGTAAGAAAAACAGGTTTAGGTCAGAGACGTTCTCTGAACAAATAGGATCTGCTCTCAAACCAATATCAATGACCCACCATGGCGAATTGGTGCCTATGTTTGTAGCACATTGGTTCCTCAATTCAAATATAATGCCAATATCTTGTAAAAATCAAACCCATTAAGTACTGATAAGCAAAGATGTTTACGTCAGAGACGTTGCATTGAACGTTTTACACATTTTCAACTTCTACAATAAGGAGTAGATCTTTCATTATTCCAGAGTATATGGCCCTCGTATACATACATCGTTCTAGGTAATTTACGCAATCTAAAAACAATGTTGATTTTATAATTTTGATCAGAGACGTTCATTTGTGCGTACATCGTTCTTCCAGTGCATGATAAATACATTTTAATATCATTTTAACTCTATCTTTTTTCTTACAGCAAGATGGGAAGACCGGATGGATTTTAAATGCTCCGAATATTAGAATTTCGTCCTGCTCAGGATCTTTAGGCTCAGTCATGTTCATGGAGCCTACAAGTTCCAGACCACGGCCGTGGTACTGGCAAGACCGGACGGACATTTTGGAGGTGCCATCTGTTTACAAAATAATGACTACTGGTATCCCAACCCCTGTTTCAGGTAGCAAGCGACGCAGTCGGTACCATGCACTGATTGAGGACATGGAATACCAAGTGCAGGGGAAATATAATTCAATGTTATAATGCGGACTCTGTTTTTAATGCACATCACTACGTTTGCTTTTGAGGCTGTAAAATCTGAGGCTTACACGCTAAGAAATAAATGTTCAAATTTGCACCTAATTTGTAACAATAGCAGCACACCTGCGGTGCATACTTGCACCATTAATTGTGCTTAATTGCACCCTTAATTAACTGCCTTTTTGAAGTTTTGCTAATTTCTGCAAACAAGTTCTCGTACAGTTGATAAGAATATGCAAATGAGTGAGCTAACCATGTCATAACATCACAATTTTCCATCGATCGTGTACAAAAATAACGAACATTCAATTTTTCTATCTTTGAAATCTGAAACATGATGCTAATCCTGGTTGATTACCTTCAGAATAGTAATCAGTTATACCTGGATTAAAGCCTCGGGTATAATTATGTTTGAATGATAAACTTAAAATTTCAAAAGTTTAAGTGCAAACATTATTTCAAGTTGTGAGGGAATGACAAGCTCAATTTGCCATTAGCATATTCATAATGACCGTTCAAAAACTGTTTCCTGAAAAATTAGCGAAACTTCAAAACGTCATAACTTCATCATTTCTTTCTTGAGCCGGTAAGATTTTATTCTTTCTTATCAGCGGCTAGCTCATATTTGGGCTGAATTTCTCCTGTAATGACTCCTTTTCTCTTAGAAGTAAGGTGAGATGTTCTAGTGGTATTATTTTTGAGGTTTGTAAGCCAAATACATGAGAAAAGGAAAAATACTAACATCTATGATGAAACAAGAAAATGTCTATTAAGAATGTCCCTTTACTTAGTTTCCTCTACAACACTATACTTATGTATCGCCTTCGAGTAGAAAGAAGGATTGATAATCCCCTACCGATGTGACAGGTAAAATGTGATATTGTAATGTTATCATTGTCAACCTCTTGAAAGAGGTTTTCAGTTCATTTTTGGTCAAACGTTTGCTGTACCACACCGTTGATATTCTTTTGAGTTTGGCGTTTACAATTTATATCTGTCATAGTATACAAAAAAGCACATCAGAATTTGATGCTTCTAGGATGAGTACAGGTTAATTACAGCTTTCTGAGACGACATTATAACAGTGGCCCAGGTACGGTCCCTAATAAAAATCCGAACTGGCCTGACATACACATACAATCATATTTGAGGTATAGTGGTCAAATTAAAATAGTATTAGTAAATTCGTGTTTACCTTTGTTATAGATTTGGACTACATTTGAAAGAAAACATATACAATATTGATAGCATGTGGGCACACCTTCGCATACACCGGAAGGTGAAATACAAAGTAGTGGTCATCATAAACAAAAACAATTCTTGACATATGCCTCGGTAAATGATTTCTCAATGAATGTGGAATGTTGAGTTACGAGCACCTTTTAAAATAGGGAGTTTGGTGCTTAATTCTAGTGATAACTTACAGCCGAAACGTCCCTGATGGAAAAGCGAATGTCTCTGATATAAAGAAATAATTTAGGTAAGGTAGTCAAAATTGCAAGTATTTCATGTAATTTTTATTTGTCTGTCATTCAAAAGTGTTGTCAGATATGAATAATATAACAAGGACAGGTATGTTGTTGATTTTTGGTGTAGAAATCGAAATTCCTCTTACAATTTGGAGGTTTGTAGTTACAATCGGTTATTATGAAAAATAATTCAAGTTGAAATTGCCATTCTGAATTGTTCACAAAAGATAAACATGTGTTTAATAAAATAGTAATGTTGTTTGTTCACAAACCTCGTAATTATGGATCAAAGGTCATTGTTTTTATTGTCTATGTCTGAGGAACGTCTATGAGTGAAACCTGAACGTCTCTGATCAAAACATGGCTTACTTTCAGCATCTGTAAAGGGCTTTTATGGGGATTTGACCAAACGAAATGCACTAAATTCATTATAAGTATCTAGTGAACATTAACATTCAAACAAATGAGACCCCTGCTGTATGTTTTGTTCAAATGAGATGAAAGTGAAGATAAGAATATAAAAATCTCTGCTTAAATGACAAAAACTCCACTTTTACTTTAACTTCCGTGTGCATTAGCTTTTGTAAACTTCACAGGAGGTAAACAATATTTTAGGAACAAATTAACACAGTCTTCAAAAGCATGAACAAGATGAAAATATATTTATTTGAATGTTTTTCTACCCTTCATTTGAATTTTCACTAAAACAATGTTTACTTTAGTCAGAGACGTTCACCAATATGTCACACTTCTAGCTAATCTTGAATAAAAACAACACCCTTGGAGATATCCCAGTATAATCGGATTTCTAAGAAAGCTGATATCAATGACATTTGACTGAGATATATTTATATCAGTGAGTGACCTTTTTTAGTTTTGACCCCTGATTTGCCCAATTGTACATCGTTCAACGTTTTCACCCATATATATACTGACATCAAAGGACTAGTATACCTAGATAGATTGTATTTATACGTTGTTGTCATTGACTGTATAGATCCTGAGGAAGGCCTATCGCCCGAAAGCTCGATGATTAAAGGGGTGCTACCCAACACCAGCCACGTCTATATGTGCAAGATTTGCTGTCTATATATATATATATATATATATATATATATAGACATTTTCTACCATGTAATATGAGAAAGGTAAAGACTGCAACATAGACCCAATATCACAGCCATCACACTCATAATCTGCATCTTTTGAAAACATACTGATGTAGTCTTATGAGAAATAAGGGGTGTGCGTGTCCAGACATTCAGTCTGATTTTGCAACTTCATAGATATTGCATGATTGAAAAGCAACATCAGCAGTTTTGTTTGTAGGTTTACATATTTGTTAGCATATCATGTATCTAAACTCAGTGGAATAGATACTTTAGTCCAAAGTTGTTCATTCTCATTATATGAAGCTCCTCTGATCTACATCCTACCTGAAGTAGTCAAGAATTGAGATTCAATTCCAATTGATTTACAAAAGTCAAAGACAAAATTTGGATCATTTTTGTAGTGTATAATGTGTCAGAATTCTGCTGACCATATCATACTGTAGGCAGAAATCCTGATCTGTATCTAAATAAACCAAGGATGTCAATGGATCATGCTCTGTGTTGATTTAGATATGAATAAATATTTAGGTTGAATTCTCATCGATGCTATAACACTCTTAGTCCTTGAGGAGTGGCCCAATAATGTGTCCCATATTATTTGGCTCTGGGCCCACCCTCAGTGGCTTTATCAGAAGGATGAAAGTGAAGGGTGAAAGCCAAGTCCTTTGCTGGCCTTGCAGGAGTTCAGTGCCTTCTGATAACGAAGTTGCTCTGAGGTCTGTGTGTATATGCCTGTCTGTCTGTCTGTCTGTGTGTCTGTGTGTCTGTGAGAGAGAGAGAGGGAGAGAAAGAAGAAAATGCAGTTGACCTGTTTGCAGAAGTTTGTATTTCTCAGAGGCAAGGTGCCAGTCGCGTCAGGAGTCAATAAAATCAATTCTGCGGCATGGGAGGGGCATCAACAGGCGTCCCTTTAGCACTGGTGCCTCACACTTGACTCCTTGGTCTTCCACTGACTAGGACGAAACAATTAGCACTTGTTGTGGCCGGATCCCCTTTGTGTCATGATGGGACCCTGGTGGTCATTAGAAAACAAACTGCTGGTGCACTACATCAATGCCAGTCAAGGCAATTATTGACCCAGTTACAACATTCACATTTGGCAACAAAGAGAACCTGGAAGATACCAGTAGACTACACACACAGAAATGCGTCAACAGTATGACGGGGAGAGCAGTAACAGTATAGCATTCGTTAGCAACATTTAGGACTTATCAGGCAAGGGTATAGAATAGGGAAAGTGATCATTGCCATAGCAAAGGATGCATACCCTTGCTTGTGACTACATAAAAGTATATCGCTTGTCTGGATTTGCCATTGAAACCTTGAATATCTTGTGAGACAAATTTACAGCTGAGACAAGCTGATTCAAGATTCCAGCTAACTTAGAAAGCGAGAAGGAAGGAAAGGAGATGGGGAGAAGCAGGGCGAGTGGAAGATAGTTTCCATCCGAGCAAACTGACACGAATGACATCTCTAAGTGGTAACTGTCACGTATTGAAGCTCTAGTTGCATCAACTGCAGCAACGCTACTGGGAGAGGGTACATGTTACCCTTATCTGCATTGTTGTATAATGTGCACTGTCTCCTGAGAAACATGGATTGCATCATGTAGAATAGTGGAGAGAACATAATTATTGTTGGAGTGGTTGCAGTGGACCAGGAAGTGGTAGACAAACTGATGAAGGGAAAAAGTGAGAAGATTGTGACAGACAGACTTGTATCCTTTTGGTACACACAGAGTCCCCAGACCTGACAGCTTTCCTGACTCACTCAACTTCCTATCAGTTATAATTTTAGCTCCCCCCAGCTCGGCTGAACTCGAAGGGGGTGGGGGGACCCGTAGCATTGATGACGACAACTGCTTTTGTTTACTAACGTACGAGAACTTGAGCGATGCGCCGACGTATGGCTGTACTTGTGAACGCTTCTACTATGCTGCCAGCTTGGTTGATTATCAGTACAGTTGTGTTTGGATCTTCAAGCATATTCCCTTTCACTGATTGCTTCATAGTACATTTGAAGGATTCAAAGAGTTGCCATTGTTCTTGAAGTGGTAGGATTCGCCTTGTTGACTAATTGGAATGAGGGACTCAATTGTAGCGTTTTAAATTGAGACTAGCGATGTGGCAGTGAGATTAAATAAGTCGGTCCTTGCCATCACGTAATGTTTAGTAGGTCATTGCCAAGAATCACACTAGCTGATAAGACAGAGGAGTCGTACATGGCACACGTGACTAGTTGCCTAACATTCGTGCCAGTCACTTTGTATAAAAGGAGATGCTATCCTCCCCTCTCTGGAGACGGGATCATGTGATTCTTGTATTTCTCGCTTAACTTTACGCATCAGATCTCGTGGTGGAATGAGCAAAGGGATTGCCCGATCGTATGCAAAGTGAATTCACCTTCGAAATCAACTGATCACGGAATAATCAGATATTTCAAGGGGACCTGTGTTTATAGTTTTGAATGTGGTTTCGTCGTTTCTCTGTTTAAAATTACCTGTCTGGATATCAGAATTTGTCTCAACCATGGCATCAAAAAAGTGGTTTTCTTGCTTGAAGCAGCAAGAATCTGAAGGTAGGTCACTCTGAACTCTTAAAGGTACTGTTTACCATTGGGAGCAGTGATTTTAAAAGTGTTCGAGTTATATTTGATATAGTATAGGTCAGTTATATCACAAAACATCCTACCATATAACAATTTTGCAATAAAGCCTAAAATATAAGGAGATATCATTATTTTTCTCATCAGACCATAACTGTAGATGGTTTGGTCTAGAAACATTTGTAATATAACTATTGTTCACATTTCGTATATCTAACAATACTTAACATCGATTATACTGGTTCAAATTTTTACAGTGGTTGTTTCTATCCCTGACTCACATTTTAGAATATTTTAAAGCACTAATGCTGGGTTTTTGTTTCAATTAAGACATGATCAGTATTTAACTTATCACACATCTTTATAAAAGTACGAAATATTAACTATACATGAGTGAAATAATGCAATTATTAAGAGTTACCTTTTTGCCATTTGTAGCTTGTACATGTGTTATTTTTATCAGTCATTTTGTAGTGAAGTTTTGAAAGACATGAATTTTAAAACTTAAGTTTCTGCTCGGATTCACTAAAATAATGTAACACTTTTATATCATGCAGTTGCTGGAAAGAAATTTGGAAGGATGTCAGAAATGAATTATTTTATCCTGTGAAGTAAGATATGAATTTCTTCAGAAATTTTCTTGGGTCTGCCAAACTAATCAAAGTTGATATAAAGAAAAAATGCATGATCACTGATATATATATATGTGTGTGTGTGTGTGTGTGTGTGTGTGTGTGTGTGTGTGTGTGTGTGTTTGTGTAATATAACTTTATTTAATGGTATAAGGTCAGAGTAAGAGCATAAATTGTTTAATGGTGACTTTAAGCTTGAATTGCGTGACATTGCTTGATTGTTCGCTTCATGTGGCTGGATTTCTTCCAAAACACTGAAAGAAACGGAGACTGTTTCACTTAACTCATCAGTGATGTCTCTGACTGAAAAAGAACAGAGCAAAATTTTAATGCAATAATATTTCTTTATGAACTTGGCATGGGAAAGATCAAAGCTTATTCATGTTCTGTTGCCTGGATTCACATTCAGTCATCAGGCGTAGATTAAAATTGGATTTTTTTCTTTCTTTCAAGGTGATACGACAGTTGTTTGATTGATGTATGATGTGGTTATACCACCTTTCTCTGAAACATGCCAAATTAGTGTCATGTCATGTCATATCAATATCATGTTTAACTTGCATTCATTTATTAATATATTCCCACTTGTCAAGTTCCACTTCCCCCAATCAAGTCATCCATGTTCATCTACCCATATTGTTATCATGTATACTCGTAGAGAATGGATATGACATTTAATGAAGGAGTTTCGAAATGAATTTTATGCATTCATGAGATTTAATCATAGCTACTGGAAGGCTTGTCATACAGTACTTGTATCTTGTCCTACCTAGCAACAACTAGTGAATGCAGACAGGATCAGACTCTAGATTCAAAAACAGCCAGAGAAAATGCACTAAACAGACCGTGCTGAAATCTAAGATTAATTTGCACCACCTTCTTATTATTATCTTGTGACATATGTGCAGTTAGAGGGGTAAATGTGTTACTACAAGTCATTGTGCTAAGAACTGCTGTTAAGGGCATCATTATTTGAATGCTCTTTGGGAGTGTAGCATCAGTTACAATGAATTGCCAATTCTAGAAATAAAGTGTCGCAGTATCTCTGTATAGCAAAAGGGATGCATACTAACTTAATAGCAATTCAGAGATGTTGCCCTCTATTATCACATCATTTGATCTTGACATTCAAATGTCTTTGAGTAACTGATGATATGGATCTGAAGTTTAAGCACATTGACATAATGAGCAGAAGATTTAGTCACTGTGAATGATGTCCATTACACTTGTCCTTTACTTTGTTCTAAGTACTTATGGAAAGAGGGTTGTGGGAAATGTAATCCTGAAATATTTAGTAGCATAACTGTATGGAGGGCATGCCGTGAATTATTTGGCACAGTAGAGAGGAAGGCTTAGTGATGGTAGCATCTGTCAATCATTATAAATTCCTTGCAGTATGAGTTGGAAGACATGGCCTCCCGTGGCCATGATGAAAAGAGTTATCATGCCCTTGGTTGTCGCCATAAGTCTGTCAGGTGTGGGATTAATTTCTAAAAACTTCATGTTCTTCTTGTTCCAAAATTTAGGCTTGTTTTAGGGGAGACAGAGACGTTGTGTGTTATCTAAGATGTTAATCATGTTATTCAAGTAGGATACAATGGATTGAATCTTTTAACTGATCCTTCAAAGCTTGAATCAAGTGCCAATGCAAAAAAAAAAAAAAAAGAAGATGCTCTATTTTTTACCCCAAAAAAATGACTGTTCATATACAAAAATAAAATGGGCTTCTTGTGCAAATCAGAAACAAATGTTCATATTCAGAAGAATAAAGTATGAGACTGGGAATTATTTTAATTGTAGTTTCTGGCAGTGAATGCCAAGGATTTCTGCTCAGCCTGAAGCCTTTAACCCGTTGAGGACGGTTTGATTTTGCTACAACATGCATTTCCCATACCATATGCCTGAGTATGCTCAGGACTCGTCCTCAACAGGTTAATACTTCCCTTTAGATTAAAAACAAACAGTGATAATTGCAATTAGATATCAAAAAGTAACTAGTATTCAACCTTACATTTGAACTTTAAGAATAGATGGAAGTTTCCACATACATTTTATATCTTCAATGGTGACATAAATATCAATATTTATAGTAAGGTACCAAAATTTGGGCACATTTTGATCAATCTATTAAGTTTGAATTCTGTATTCCCTCTCAAGTCATGTTGAGTGCTTCTCCAGGATATATTCCTCATTAGTTTTTGCTCTGAAGTTGTCACTGCCTAGTACACTGTATCTTCATTAACACTCCTCTCTCTATTTTTTTTTTTCTTCTCCTAGCTGGCAGTAGTTTGAAATTAAGCAAAATCTCCAGGTGTCCTGACAGGATGACATACTTACTGAGGATTAGATTCTTGCCAAAATGGAGGAACTAATCTGGTGAGGCTTGCATGGGAACATGATAGGAAAGGGAAATAACATGATTATGTGACTTCAGGAGGGCTTTGTGAAGACAGCTAGAGGCATATTTGCTACATGCCGCATGGTCACCATTGACACTGTGGAGGGGTATATACGCAGAGGATGGGAAGGAGAGAAAACATTAGTATTTTAAACTATCGGGGAAGAATTCCAGTGTTTTAGATGATTATGTACAGTACACAATTTTTGGTTGATGATTATCCAGTTTCTCTCCATTTGATAATGATCTCAGATCTAAATCATTTTCACTAGTGCAATAGGACAGAAGTTAGTAATGTTTATGATGGCATTTTCAATGTCTTCTTTATTTTATTTTATTTTTTGGTTAAAAGTATGCTTTGCTCTTCGAATGATACGGAGACACAAAGAACTGGATGCAAATGACAAGATCATTTATCATTTTTGACTGTTCTGAGCTTTGAGGCAGAATAATTTAGTGCAAATTTCTTTTATGCAAAATTGCCAGATAAGTGAGAGGTTGATGGCAAACATAGGTCACTGTACTTTCAAGAAAGGGGACCCCAATTCAAATTTGACCCCTATCTAAGACATGGCAAACTGGTCACACCCCTATGGCCCTGAACTTGGTGGTGTTACCATGACAGCAAGTTAGCTGGTCCAATGATCTTGCAGGTATCTCAGTTGGACCAAAGTGGAAGATGTTCAGTAAGGTCACATAACAGATGAACTCTCTTGTCAGTTGAATGATATAGGGTAGAATTTGCTCCTGTGAGAAAGTAGCACATCAGAACATTCACATTCCTGCCAGTTAGTTATTGAGCTCAATATAATAATGCACCTATCTGATTGGCTGATCTC
The DNA here is from genome assembly GCF_040938485.1 of Diadema antillarum. Lineage (NCBI taxonomy): Eukaryota > Metazoa > Echinodermata > Echinoidea > Diadematoida > Diadematidae > Diadema > Diadema antillarum. The sequence goes on from NW_027271431.1 coordinate 2,638,615, forward strand.
AAGATCAAGGCATGTATGTAGTTTGGTTGACAAAATATTGCAAGTGACAGTAGATATTTCTGTCTGTCTGAACAGGCACCAAAAAAAGAAAGAAAAAAAAAATCAATATTTGGATCACAATTGAAATCCCAGTATTTTGTTTGTGTGCGCCCACCTTTTGCTTGCCTCATTTACAAGTTTATTTATGACTTGCCTGTTCTATATCATTGTCACTTGAAGTTTCATGGCAGTTGTATCTCTTTGTTAAGGAAAAGCTAAATGCATTATAATGATCTTATTTTCTTCACTCAATGTTTATGACTAACTGTAAGCATTGTTTTATCGTTAGGACACAAGACTTGGTTGAGGGACCAATGTGTACTGTTAACCCATTGAGGACGGTTTGATTTTGCTATAACACGCATTTCCCATAGACACCTGCCCGAGTGTACTTAGGACTCGTCCTCAACGGTTAAACTCTGTGGTTAAAGCTGATTTGTGAAATGCCTCAACTACAAGGCCAATATTTGTTATCAAATTAGTCATAAATTTTGTGATCAGAACTCTTTCTGATCGTCACTCAGTTTTTGACATCATGTCTCAGTGCCTGGTGCCTGCTTATGAGGACAAACCATCATGTGAGAACCAAACGGACACTAACACCATTGACTTGGGTATTAACACCTTTCTGGCTCTTAGCTGACAAATCTTTCCTCTTCAGTTCCCCAGACCATCTATACAATAGGAGAGCGAACACTCACCACTGACCACAGAGATAGAAATTCACTTCTGCACATTGGTAGACAGGTGAATCAAATTGCTTGTCCCCAATAGCAATCAAGTGTACAGAGAAAAAAAAGTTAAGAATCTGTGCCTGAAATCCTCACACAGAGTTAAACATATTTTTTTTTTCTAGGATTATCTTAAGGTTTGATTACCTCAGTCTGTGATTGATGTTTATTCATTCATTTTATGACTACTTCTATGTATTCATTTATTAACTCATTGGGGCATTATTAATGCATTTTTGTTTGTGTTTCATACATTGTGATTCAGAGACAAAGTATATTTTATAAAAGCTTAGGATGTACAACAGTACAGTTGAGATGAATTTAAAGTTTGGTTTTTTTTTCATGTAAAGGAAACAGTACTGGTAATGTAATGATGCAGTGGTTCATGGAAATTTTTAAAATCACACTGTACAGGGTGATTTTCAAGTTTGATTAGACATTTGTCATTTGCTGTGAAATCAAAGTAGTTTTTACACTTGTGTTTCTTAACCCCGTACTTTCTCTGACCCAGGACTATCGTTAATCCTGTACCAATTTTTTCAGCTTTTTACATTCGCCAATAAATCCCGTACTAAGCTCTTGTCCTGGACTAAAGAGAAAACTGACCTTTTTACACTCATATTTCGTAGTCCCGTACTTTCCAAACCACATGAATATTCATGATTACGCTGTGCACTGTACAAGTACACGCACGCACCGGCAGCACTTGATTACCTCGTTTCCGTCGCTTAGCCCCGGATTATTTCTTCGTTCTGTTTACACTCGCTTGGCACCGCAATTGCGGTGCTAACCCTGCTTTTTTGCAGGGCCAGATAGTACGGGATTATCGGTGGGGCTAGCCCACTTTGGCAAAAACAAGTGTAAACAGAAAGTGGGCTAAGGCCCCCCCCCCCCCTTAGCCCCACCGTTGGTACGGGACTAAGCAAAAATTTGCAAGTGTAAAAAGCCCTCAAGACTCCTGTGCTTGCAATAAAACATGGATGTGATGAATTCCGAGGGATTCATTCAAAATATTACTTGTGCCAAGATAAGACACATCTATGATGTGACAGACTCTTGTCATTGTGTGGTTGCTGACGCCAGGTTAATATTGTTTCTAGCTTTTTTTCCCCATCATTTTAACATTATTTTGCAGAAAGGACAAGTCGGAAGTTGACAGACAAGCCTCTGTTAGGGTATTTCCAAAATGGCTTCATCACTGTATTTTGAGACATGTACACGTACTGTCTAAAGTGTTGACAACTGTGATAGTGCAGCCCTGTTAGGAAATGTGTCATTAAAATCGTGACACCTGGAACCTTTTTTTTTTTCTTCTTCTTTTTTTAAGAATCCATAGACTACCATATGTGCATACAAACTTGTATTTAAGGTCACAACTGTTACTGTGGAAACTGTAATTACCCTCTGTTTAAACCAAATTGAGTGAAAAGTTTTACATGGACAGAAAGTGTCATACATTGTAGATTTAAAAAAAAAGATATCATGGGTTTGATTCTTCTCTTGTCCATAAATGACTTTAAATTGTGTTTTTATATATATTGCTCATTAAAAAAAATCCCTATGAAGAGAATGTCTGAAGATGTTGCAAGTGACAAAGAAAGTTTCAATTACATCTTTAAATATCCCATTCTGTATTATCCACTGGCTCTTCCAGGCAAGATGTAGGTCTACAAAAACTTCTTCTTTTTTTTGCAAGGATTATGCTGAATGCAGTTGAATAAAAAAAAAGCTATAAAGGTTTATAATGAATTGTTTACAATTGGATACAAAAACACCACAAAATATGAAATTTGGTATAAATATCAGTCGTGTGTCAGGGCAGAGCAGTGAAATATCCCTGATTCTGCAGGAGGCTTCCTGAAAATTAAAATACAAATATCATTATCTCTTCATGTCCTGATGAGATGATATAAATTCCTGTCTGGTTCAGAAATTATTGTTGCCAATGAGTTGCATGTAACCCGCAAATATCTCTCTTATTCCTCTTGGGTGTATCTCCCAAAGACAGGGTTTGATATAGGCCTATAGATAATGGCAGCCCTGTGTTAAGATCCAAACAACTGAATGAATATTCATCCTACCCTTGAGAAAGATTGCCCTGTGCCAGTGGTCAACGCTGGTGAAATTGAGCTTGACGGTATTACCATGGCAACCAAGTACCTTTTGAACAACTGAACAGACAGAACCTTGCAGCTGGACAGATGACATGGTGTGAATGAAATGAGCAGGTTTCATCAACATAGGACAAGGAGGAATAAACATTTGTTATGGTCAAAGGACATTAAGATGAACTTATTTCGTCCACTACTACTTAGGAGTATGATATGTCATCTATGTTTTGTGATAGGTGCATCTCAAGATATGTGAACAGGCCATGTCAGTGTGAGATCTGGGGCCCGTTTCATAAAACTTGTCATCAGTGACAAGTTGTCATAGATGTGACAAGCTACTGAAATACTTGCATCTGATTGGCTGAGAGCAAATTTGTTATAGAAATGTGGCAGTTGTCACTGATGACAAGTTTTATGAAACGGGCCCCTTTAACTCTCAACTTTTTAGAGCTAGTACGAGTTGTGTTGCATATACCTGGACCTGCACTAATGTGATTTAAAGACCCGGTAGCATGGCGATCCATGAGTGGTCCAATTCATTCACTGCCTACCAGCGTACATGTACATATGAAAACTGCAATTCGCACCAGTCAGCAGATATGTGCATTGAAGTGTAAGCACGTTGGTAACAGTTGACTCTAGTCAAGATTCCGCAGCTATGTGTCTACTTACACAGAGATCAGTGAAAAAGCTATACACAATTTGTAACAGGGATTCTCGAATATACAGGTGTATCTGAACCAGGCTGACCTTCCAACTCCATGAATTCCCATGCTCCAGGGTTTTTAAAACACTGCCCAAGATTGTTTATCCCTGCATCCCTGGGCTTCAGGATAGCTGGAGGGAGGGGAAGTTAGAAGTGATGCAGGTAGATTCATGATGTGATGTAGAGTGTTATGTGTGGTGCAGAGTACTGGATCAACATGATGCTCCCAAGTGATTCAATGCCTTGAGGCGGGGGAAGTGAGGGAGGTTGCCTCATGTTCGTTCTGACTGGGAATTAGGTCAGCTTCACATAGATTCCAGAGGAAGGGGGATAAACCCTTCTCAATGTCTAGATATTCTTCAAATCTCCCTAAATCAGTATAATCATTGCATTAGTAAAAAATCAAATATAGTCTCATTCTCTGTATCATCTCAAATCTCAAGTTATCGGGATTCATGTTTGATTTGTTCGTGGTACCTTGGGTTTTCCCCAAATAGGTGTTGAGCTCAATAATGTCAGTGAGAAATTGCACTGGGCATGATGCATTAAAAAAAGTGTTCCACGGTTCTGATGGGCAACAGTATCAAGAATTTGTTAAATGTCCCTTTGGATGACAGTGGTGAGGACACTGGAATAAACCGGATGATCGAGCCTGCTGTGCGCTTCTTGCGCAGTGACTTTTTGGGTGACGTGATTCCCGGAGGAAGACTGATCTTTGGCTCAGGTGCAGGAAGACGATTCTCGCTGCTGTTTGGAGAGGAAGGAGACGGATGTTGTGCTGTCGTCAGACAGACTGCCACTCCCGTGGCCGAACCTTGCAGTAATCTCTAAGGCTCCTCCAGCCTAGATTACTGCATCAAAGGGAGGCAAAGGTGGAGGCGCTCGAAAGGATGTACGACGCGGACAGATAATCAGAACTTGAGAGTGGAACGTGCCTTGAACCATCATGCACAGCTCTGTTAGTGTTAGCCGTGTCTTTGTTGTCTCCAGACGATGCAGTCATAATTAAAGGTCATCTTTTGCTAGCTCTGGTTTTAAAAGTCTCTACTAGAAGTCTGCTGCTATGTATGCATTCTCTACATCATTCAAGACTCTCTTGCTCCTAGTATCAGAAATGGCTTCCAAACACTAGATGCACAACCAGTTGTTTTATGTAACAAGAACATGGCGCACTCAGTCAGCCACAATTGTTGGCTGGCTTTTAGAGTACAGCTGTATATCTATTAATACAATGTCACTCCTCTCTTGAGAAATGATGCAGTTACCCGATGTGATTTTGAAAACTCTCCACTCTGTTGAAAATTCATCTGACACTGAAATATAGGGCTGCATTCAAAAGAGATTGTGAAGGAGTTAGTATGAAACATGTCAAGATTCATGTTCCTCAGGAATTTCAAGAGTTTCCTAGTTAATGGTAATGACCATGGCTTGAAAATCTTTATCATGCACAAGATATATGGTCTCTGTATGGATCACAGAGTTTAATTCACCTCCTTAATACATATCCAAAACAATTAATTAATTATGTTAAGAAAAATATGTTTTATGAGTTTGTTACTTGTAGCTTTAAAAGTTTTCTGTTTTTCTTGTTATGCCAAGATGTAGACTGGCATCACAACAAAAAAACATTCAAAGGAACTGATTTTTAAAGTGCAATAACATAAATGTACTGCAATTTTGACTTCATCAGTTTCCAGATGCTTTGAGTGCTTGCCAGGATTTGATGTCACACCACACATTCATTATGTTCCTTTTTTTTTGCAAGGGACTATAGCAGGAAATAAATTCTATGTATGCCTGTTGTCTGCAATATAAAGGATGAGTAATATCATCTTTCCTGATCAACTTTCCTGACCAAACAAATTATGGATGTGCCAACTGAACGCAGCAAGCAATAATGCTCTTTATGTATGTAGACAGTCACTGTCTTGCAGTATTTGCCGTGACATTTTAGCCCAGCCTCGGCGTGTGCCTCCGGCAAACACTCTCTTCACTCAACTATCTCTGAATAATGGAAGTCAGCTTCCTTCATTGGATGCAGGAAACGAGTGCCCTGTCTCCAGGATTTCGTCATCAATATGACTGAATGCACTTGAAGAAACTGACCAGATAGATGTCGGCAAGCCCACCCCACCCCTCTGGTGCAATCTTAGAACAACTGTGATCAAGTAACTTCAACCCATTTTGTCCCCATTTGGAGCCACGAACAAGTTTGTTTCCAACCTCTCCTGGCCAGAGTATTGAATATATGGAATGCATTACAGAGTCACCACTTCAAACTTGAACTCAACCTTAAATTTGTGGTCGATTAGTCACCAAACAGCTGTGCCTCTGACCAGGCAGTAAATCTCCTACATCCACGAGTGATTCCTTTTGATGTCAATCAGATCTGCCCAACTTGATCTCTTTCTTTAAACTCTATCTCCCATATCTCAAAATAAGAATGCGGTCATAGCCTATTGTTGAGAGATAGTTGACATCCTTCTTCCTTCATAGGGAATCGGTGTCAACGTTGTCACCAAAATCGGTGAAATGTCATAACGTATCCCCCCATGTCGTTGACCATGGGTCAGGAGCACTTTTTTATTTTTACCGAGTACTCCTTTCAAGCTGTTTTAATGATACATTTTACATTATTGAGCCACAAGTGTAAAAGGTTCTATATGGTAACTGCATCAATAGACTAACTGCTCTTGCTAATCCTTGTGTGCAGCTTGAACAATGTATTAAAAATGTTTCAGCGATAAACTTTCATTTTTTTTTTAGGTTGACTGCTAAGTTTACAACACATATGCCTTGGACAAGTGTAGACCACTTGTACTGAATCCTGTTTAACAAGCAGGAAGCTTTCACTTAGAAATTTATTTTTCAATGAAAGCTATTTTTATTTGCCCTTTGCGTGCCATGCATCAGTTGCATAGCCGATTGTTGTGAGCTTGTGTCTAAAAATGATGCCAATGCATTGTATCTTACTTTAGCTCGACATCTGCTTACTTGCTGTCCATTTTATTAATTTATTTTTTTCTTGCTAGGTATATTTAAATTCAGACCATTAAAAATTAGGCGGTCCAGTTTATTTCTTATTCTTTTTTCTTTTACTTGCAAGGTATGTTTAAATTTAGGCCATCAAATTTCATAGGCAGTGGGAAAAAATACTTCAAAGCTCTAGAATATAAAGAAATACTTGATAATAGTGAAGGACAATGTATAGAGGCAAGAACAATGAACAATCTTAAATGCTGAGTTATTTGGCTTTTATTTACAAGAATTTTATCTTTCATATTTATTTTCATTTGGTATACTCAATCAGACAGCGTATGCTATCTGCCTTTTTTTACAATATTTCTTTTGTGTGTGATTTCTATAAAAGTATTGTAAATTGTGATGTTTTGATAGCAAGCCTTGAAGTTCTCTGAGTGAGTCCACCAACAAGTTGAGAGTCCACTTTAGCAGTTGATCGTCCTTTCTGCATGCATATTTTGCATGCACTTTCGACAGAGATGGAGGCTGTTGGTAGGTTGAAATGATTGGAGAAGTCAAAATAAGTTTTGAGACTAGCTAGACAGCTGTGCAACTTCCAGACTTTACTCCCATGAGAAGGAATTATCTTATGCAGATGTGGATAAAGTAGGCCGGTGAAATCTACAGATATGTGTGAAGTAATCAAAATCAGTGCATTATCAACAAGTCTGTACCTGATAGTTCAAGTTTCTAGAAAGCAGTGCAACTTACAGAGCATTTAAAAACAAAAACAAAAAAGGCTTGATGTGGACATAAGGTATGATGAGTGGTAAAAAGTTGGATATTTTCTCAAAGTTTTAGCTATAGAATGTTTCTGAATAAGGTATATTGATATACTGTTGCTTCTTGAAGATTTTATGTAAGTCACTATGCTAATATGAGATTCCTGTGCTTGTCAGGCAATATATATGTACATGCCAGGGAAATTGATTAAGATGTGAGGAATAAGTGTTTCAGCATCTGTGTACTTGTACTGATGACTGCTAAGGAGTGCCACACATTTTGGGAGTTGCTGCTCCCTGCACAGTGACCCAGTTCTCTGACTGAAATTGATGAAGATATAATCATATGCAAGCGACCTCATTAGAGACCAGACTGGGTATATATTGTAAGGTTGTTGGAGGGAGTTAACATTGTTTTTGAAGAAAGAAAAGGTCTATTTAGACAGAGAAGTATACCGATACAGTAAAACATTTATTCGCGGCATGAAATTTTTGCGAATTGGAGCTGATGGCCTTTTTCGCAGCATGAAATTTTCGCGAATTGCCACTGGCATTCAGTGCATATAGTGTAGACAAGAACTTTTGTGTGCATTTTAATTTTGCGAATCTTGGCTCTCGCGAAATTCACGAAATTAAAATGCATGCAAACATTCCTTGTTTATCAGTACTGTCAAGATGTTTGACATGGAGTGTTTAAACATGCAAGCTTTAAGACAATAGTCTTTGATATTCTAGTCACGATTATGTAGCAAAAAAAAAATATTGAGAAATATATTTCCAGACATAACTAATATCAAGACATTCTGCCCTCTTTTCCTAATACTTGATATAGTTTTGAGCAGCTATTCAGCTTTTCAATATTCATAAAGGCTCATTCTAACCCACACAGGCTGGTCTTTAAGTGGAACTGTATTTGTTTTTGTCTGTGGATATAGAAAACACAAAGACTGTTGCCCATCAACTAAGTGGTGGTGACTGTGTTGGATTTAGCAGTAGGTTGATGATAGGTCTCAGGTGTATAGGTGACGCCTTCACAGATTCTAGAGATTGCTACAGTGCCCTCACTATCAACAAATGAGTTGTGCATTATGGCATCGAATGGCTTACCATAAAATGAACCTGTGATGATGTATACTAGCATGCATATGATATTATTTCAAAGCACTTTATTCCCTGCTGCGGTAGTTTCCACCCAAAAGCTTCAACTGAATGACCCATGAACTGCATCTCTCTTGCCAATTAATCCACAAAGGTTCCTACTCGATGTCTTCATATCAATGCCAGGGTCATTTCATTTATTTTTTCATGTCAAGTGTACTTTCCTATTCATTATTCAGTTTAACTAGAAATTCTCTATTACATTACAGAATATATTTTCCCTGCATAACTGGTTTTCAATCAGACTGCATATCTATTGTGTCCATTGTGAATGTACAAAAGTGAAGTTTGAAAAAGAATGTGAAATTGCAGACAAGAATGCTAGAATGCTTTCAATCAAAGCATTTTTTCTTTCCTTTAGTTGAAAGGTATGTACAGAGAACCATATTTGTTGTGTTTGAGGAATTCCCATTGTATGATCATACATACATTTAGATGACGCCAAAAAAATATTAGCTTGATACATGAACACTTCACAAAACCACTGAATTAGAGAGACGTGATGACGAACTGGTAGTTATGTAGGCGGGATCAAGTTGTGCATGAGTCAAAGTGAGTTATTTCACAGGGAAGCCATGACTTTGCTGAATGAACCCAGTACCAATTACCTACACAGCGCAGAAAATCTCTTCATTAATCCAAACCAGCAAAAGATAGAGAGGCTTCTGCCTGAATATATTCATCCAGTTAAGGCATTGATACCTGGTACATCAAATTTGGTTTGACTCGAGTGATTTGAGTGAGCAAATTGTAGATTGGATGCCCATAAAAATTAAAAAAAAATCTGAGTAGACCTATAATGATTGTAAGTAGTGACTTTGATGAGTGTTGAAATGAGTGATAATACAAGACATATTTATACATGCTAAAAGGAAAACTATTTAGGTATTGGGTCTAGGAATACTTTTTTTTTGGGGGGGGGGGTTGGGGGTGTGGAGAAGGAGTTTCCTGACATTGTAAAACAGGCCTATGTGGAAATACACGGAGTCATGAATTCTGTTGAACTGATATCAAGTAGGGCCCTGTTATTCTTTTGTGGCAAATTATTATAGTCACATGATTTGATCTTGTGAAACATGTGGTAGATAGTGGTGATTATGTTGTCCCTTTTGCTAACTCAAACACCAATATATTCCTCAACAACATAAGGTGAAACTGTGGAAACAATGCAAAGAAAGCTTAAAATACTACCTGTCAACAGGACAAACTTAAAGGACAAGTTCACCTTCATAAACATAAGGATTGAGAGAATGTAGCAATATTAGTAGAACACATCATTGAAAGTTTGAGGAAAATCGGACAATCCGTTCAAAAGTTATGAATTTTTGAAGTTTTTGTGCAGTAACCGCTGGATGAGAAGACTACTGCAGTGTGTGAATAACTTAGATGTCACATGCGTACAACAATATAAGGAAAATATAAAGAGAATTTCACAAAATTTCATCTTTTGAAAAAAGTACACATTCCCCCGACTCGTTACCGACAAATGTTATGGGTAATATTATTCCCCCTGCCTTTAGAAAGAGGCAATTCAAGTGCTCTATTATTATGCGAAAAAAGTGAAAATATGTTGAATTTTCTTTACATTTTCTTTATACTGTTGTACGCATATGACTCACAAGCTGTAGTAGTCTCCTCATCCAGCGGTTCCAACACAAAAATTTTAAAAATTCATAACTTTTGCATCGATTGCCCAATTTTCCTAAAACTTTCATTGATGTGTTCTACTAATATTGTTGCATTCTCTCAATCCTTATGTTTATGAAGGTGAACTTGTCCTTTAACAAGCAAAAAGGCAAAAAGTAACATTTGTCTTTTTGTCAGTCACTGCATGTACAGGCTTGTATTGTATTCCCATCATCATTCAAATGTGAAAGCTCTGGTAGATGTTGTAGAGTTGTATTTATGGTCTCTCTCTCTATATATTTTTCTTGTCTGTGCATTGTGGTGAACATTCATTTACCATTCCGTGTAAGTAGGTATGACTCATGTACAATCTACAGAATTCAATGTTAATAAGTATATCAATTGGAGCCACCTCATATAGCTTTTCAGCACAATGGGGTATAACACAGGAGGTGAAAATTATTGTTGCATCTGGTTTTTTTCCCATGTCCTTGAACAACCACATTTTTCCATCGATTTATGTATTTTCTTTTCAGCATATTGGTTTGTAGTGTGTAGAGACTAGAATACCCTTTTCATATATCCAATGCTCATCTGCATTACATTCCTGAGAGAAAAAAATGTAAACAAAAAGGTGATGTGTGGTTGAGTAACTTATTTGGCGACAACAATTAAAGGAAGCCACAGCAGTCAAGGTTACAAAATCCTTTCAATTCATGTTCAGTATTGGCATAATACGTCAGTACTGCAACAAAGAGATATCTATTTCTTGTTCCGAACCATGTGAAAACAGCATAGAATTTGTGGAAATTCCTGTATGTAGGGCATCCTGCTGTGTTGAATTTTAACCGGTTGAGGACGAGTCCCAAATATACTCGGGCAAGAGTCTATGGGAAATGCGTGTTGTAGCATAATCAGTCTGTCCTCAATGGGTCAAAAGTGCATCAATACCCTGAAAAATAACTTCGTTGCATGGAAGGTCATTGTTCTTGTAATGTTTTCTGAAAATATAGGAGTGTGGATTTCTTTATGAGTAGAAATCATAAGAATAGTATTTCCAAATTGCTAAAAATAAAGTGTATGCATCTTGATTAAGATCAAAATGTAGACAACAGGCAGTATCGATAGGCATTTTGTGATCACGCAGATTGGATATTTTGGTATAACTTATAAGCTCAAGCTCTCAAAACAATCTACCATACTTGTAGGCTAGTGTACACGCATGTAGCATACATCATATGCACGATGACTTGGCCAACTGTAGCTCATACCTTTGTCTGATTGATAGAGTGCAGGGGCGGATCCAGGAATTCTGATAGGTGGGGGGGGGGGGCACAACTAATATTTCTGGTGCCACTTAGCGGGTTTTATTTCATTTTTTTCTTTTTATTTCTTTTTATTTCTTTTGTTTTAATGAAAAATAAATGGAATTAAGTGTCTGCTGGTTGCACCCCCCTCTGGATCCACAACTGGAGTGTGGGTTCAGGTGTGCAATACATTCCTTGGTATTGAGACAAGATGTGATGTACATGGGTACATATGTTACATAGCATGCATGCCGCATTCATGATCGTGATTGTGCGGCTTGTTGCAATGAGCGTATTAACATGCAGAAAAGGAAAACACGCTCACATGAAAAGGGCGATTACAGGTTCATTTGGGATTGAAATCAATAAAAGCCTCGGTTATGAAATCAATTTCCATCAAGTTTGGAGGAAATTTCCGAACAATGAGGAGGTGAAGTACTTCTTTTAGTGTTCGTCCATTTCACAAAGTTAATTTTCAAGGTCTTGATACACTTTAAGCTTAGGCCCTATAGCCCATTGTAATCGAGAGAGTCTGGCAGAATTTTGTTGTAATAGGTAAAATATGCTTTTTCCCTGCAATCACGATCACAAAGACTGACATAAATGACTCAGTGTCACAAAGAATCTTGAACTCAATGTTTGTAATGGCACAACTATGTGAGAGATAATGATCATTATCATAGCTATTATGCTTCCCTTGTGACCACTACTAGTAGTTAAAGTAGTATGGGTATTGTCATTATATTTATCATTTCTCATCGCTATCATTCATTTTGCTCTTCATGAAACTACGAGCAGCATACCAGTTAGGTAACAACTGAGGAATACAAGGGGAAAAAAATTCAGCATTTCTTTCAGGCTTTCTACCCTCAGGCATGTGAAACCTCATACAGCACCCAACATACCCACATTAAAGTCCATACCTACATCAGACAAGGGAGTAGTAGGCAAACTCAGTCTGCCCCAATCATCAGCAAAGAGCTGAGAGGGCATCGCCGCCGCCGTACAGTCTATCACCCTCCTGGTTCTCAATCAGTAGAGTCCTCCCCAGCCAGAGTGGATGATAGATCGTTGCCATGGTGATGGGAATCACAGAGGGATGACTAATGGGAGATGGATGAGGCTGGTCACTACAGAGGAAATTTGAGTACACAGCATACCATGTACTCTGTAATAATCCATGTGTAGAAGGTCAAGGGTAGTCTAGCTCATTATTTTTCCTCATCTGTCTTTATTAAGCTTTGCTGATTGCCGAAGTCCAAGTACCTATGGTCATGTTCATCTAAAAAGTAAATGTCTGAACCAAATATTGGAAAAGGGTTATACTATAGCATGTTCATTTAAAAAGTACATTGTCATGTCTAAACTGAATAATGGAAACGAGTTATTCTTTAGTTTCTCATGAAGTGTTTAAATGGTATTTATTCCAAACCTGCGACAAAGCGTACATTGTACAGTTTAGGAGAACAGAGAAAGAAATTTCAGAAGAGTAAAATCATGTGTTTGGATTTTTTGTAGTGAATGGATAAGCAGGACACAGTCATAATTGCAACTGATTGACATAAATTTGGACAGTCATAATTGACTGTATTTAGACTCATTTCAGCTTTTTCATATAGTCAGATTTGACGATGATAATGGCGATGGCTAGTTGTGGAAATAGTAACAGGATTAGTAATAATAATGATAATAATAACATTAAATGATATTATCATTTAGTCATTATTATTAAATGATAATGACTAATTATTATGAAAGCAATTGATACTAATATGATCACAGTAATAATACATTCAATGATTATAATGCATCCATTATGCAATTTATTTCTCAAAAGCTATGTCAGAGGTATACTCAAAGAATAACATCAATCACTAACATCAAGAAACATATTGTTTGGTTTCTAGTGTAAACTTTCGTGCAACTTAAACTCGATTGCAGTCACGTCTCCTTTGTGGGCAAAATGCACATGTGCTGCAATATTTTTTCCTCATTATCTTAAATTGTAAACATGCCCTCTTCCCCACAATATTCCTTCCATTTCAAACATGCTAAAATTGAATTAAAATGGTTTCCAGGTTACAGTGATGGATGAATCAAAGCATGTAAACCCACTAACTTAGCTCTTACTGCAAACCAAACAGAATATCAGGCTGGGACAAAGAAACCACGATCAGCCTCAATGACATTGTATTTCTGTGTGGATGCACCTAAGAAACGAAAGATTATGACGAATAATATCGGTTGCTGTCCAATAAGCTGTGGTGCTTGGAAGCGCACCCTTTGTCAAGAACCATCCTGCTTTTTTTTCCCCCTTTTTTTTCTGTCTCTATCTTTACCCCTGAATGAGTGAGTGGGTGAGAAATACTGGTTACACATGTACATGTGTGTAAAGACAAGTGTAGAGTGTGTGTACATATGACTGTCAGACAGGTGGAGAAGTATTCACTCTCCACGGATCACTGGACGCCAAGCAGTGAGGGGAGCTGCTCGATGGTAATCAGCCTCCGCTGACAATAAGTCTCACTGCTATTATTGCGCAGACAATCGGTGGGAACTAATTTCTCCTGGCCGTGCTTCGTTCGTGTGGAATCTGTTTGGAAATGGTCTACTCCGTGACGCCTATTATAGCTGTATGTTGTTCTGATGGTCTCATTTGGGCATACTGACCTGTGAAGTATTCATTGCTATTAAAGCTCGATGGATGCGATTTGATGTGAATCTGATTCACTCATGCATGCGTAATCTGTACTTGAGGTCGACAAGTATAGGAAAGTTGCGTGTTTTCTGCGTGAGTATTGTGGATCTTGCATAATGTGATATGGTTCATTTGCTCCAGTAGCAAAATAATTGATCCTAACTTCTGTGTCAGTTATCTCATGTTAATCTATGTTTTCACAGTTTCTTACTTTGTCGCAATTGGTATCATTGCAGACATATAGAGCCAATAATAATCAGTAAGAGTGCAAAGTTATTTAATACTATACACCAAAAGCCAACCGCTACACAAAGAAAAAGTGATTAAGTTGTGTGAGTAATGTACTGTAGTATTCTTTGTTCAATATGACAACTAAAGATGAAAAAGAATATGTAGATTGTGGATGGTTGGTCTTTTTTTTTTTGTATATCAGTATCAAAGTAGTGTGCTGACAATGCAAACAACAAGATGTGCTTGGTTCTTCCATTGCACTTACCTGCTATCAATCTTGTCACTGAAATATACCAGTGCTTGCTTGTGGAGTAATATCCAAACAATGATAATCACGATGTCTACCGTATGGATGGTAGCTACCATATGTCAGTCGTCATTGGTAGCTGGAAGAGGCGATTCAAAATACCTATTTTATGAAGTTGTCATTTTGTACAATATTTGGTGTGCTTTTGACAACCTTGCTGGTTGTCGGGCATACTGGTAATCTGTCTGATATCTGTGTGCATACAGTTTGAATGTACCGGTACTTGTAAGTTACTTCGTGTATAAGAACTCAGTGCCTAGTCTCCATGGGAAGGGGGAGACACATAATTAATATATTTAAGTGCATTTAGTGAACCAGCCTACAGAATAATGGCTTGCAAAAGAGGAGTACTTGTTGTGATATCTAGGGTTTGCTATTCAGTTCTTTTAGGTCACATGATGGAGAAAACCTGATTTATTGGCTCAGAGTGGTAAGAGGAAGTTTGCACAACAAGTGTTAACTAGATGAATCCCATAAAGTGTAAATTACAAGCATACTATTTGAACACTTGGAACAAAGGCTAACACAGATTGCAACGCCTGCATCTTCAGTTAGCTCTTCATATCCACTCTGTGTATGTAGGCACTGCATGTTTCATTTTCAGACCTACTTATACAAGTAATGTGAAGATTTTGAGATAGATGAGTAGAGTCTTCTATCATTTCTCATTTTCATTGGAGCAGGTGGCAAGTGAGTTTGTGCTTGTTTGCAATCCTTAGTCGGTCTCTACTCCTCCCAATATCAAAACTCTGTATTTTTAGTGAATGAGGAATGGTCATCAGTCTTTACATCAGTGTTTAATGTCATACAATTTGATTTCAGGAAAACCACAATTCGCCTATCTCTTAATTACATCACTTTCTTTACTTGCACTGGTATAATTGGTCTCATTGCTGGAATCTACCCATTCTTTTTCACAGGTCAGCGTAAAAAGGCTGCCCCATTGCCAGCGAGCGCTCCGGAGATCGCCGACCACGAGGACGACGACCCACTGAATCTGCGGAAGGAGCCGGAGGGCTGCGCCAATCACGACATCCTCCCAATCACCGAGGACCTCATCGATCCCGACTACCTCCTCGACCCGCCGGAGAACTGGGACCTGGGCCTTGACGCCACCAATGCTCAGGAGCTAGAGGCTGTCCGCACCAGTCAGAAGGAGACGGAACCGGTAGATCCCACCGGGGAGGAACCAGACCAGGAGGAAACAGACCTAGACACATCAGGTTGGTATAAACCCCCCTCCCCCCTGGATACAGATGAACATCTTTAGACCTTTGTCCACCTGACACAATATCCATGTCAGACAAAGCTTCAATACCATCCGTTTACCCTTGTAGAATATCAAAGATATCACAACAGATATACAATATTGTATTTTCTCATCTTTAATCATACACAAAAAATCCCATCTGGCATTTTCAGCCATCCATTCTCAAGACAGATGAAGTTGTTTTTATGCAAAACGATGAAAAGTACAGCTGCTCCTGCCCAATCAAACTTCAATTTTGTCTGCAGTTCCAAATGCGGCATTCCAAATGGGCAGTAATCCTCCTTTATTCCTGCACAATCTGAGAGGGAGATTTCCTTGGACGTTGTGAAATAAGAGCGCCAATGTAGAGAGTTAGTTTGTCCATTTATCCCGTCCAAGACATAAACGCAAAGACTCCAAAGACGTCAGTTTCTGTTTCACTGACCAATCATGACTCTGGGAAAGAAGGGAACTATTGGAGAAAGTGTGTCAGTGAATGGGATAATGAATGGACTGTCAGATTGCATTGTCTGAATATTACCATGGCAACAGAGAACGGAATGGTGGCACAAGTGCAACTGCACTCCGTGGTCAAGTTGGCTTTAACAATGGGAATGAAATTACACAAACGGGATGGGAGAAGTTTCACAAAATAACCCCAGACAAAAAAGTTATGGAATTTTGAATGTTCATATACTTTCACAAAGTATGCATTTTTAATTGCATCCACATATGCACACAAATCTTAATTAAATTTCCTTTTTTCTTTAATCAAAATGTACAAGAAGAGATTGTATCCTTCCCTTGAATCATTGAAGACTTATATCAATCAAGGAATGATTACATTTAGGTGGAAGAGTTTGTAACTGCTCAATTTTTCAATCAAAATGTTCTAAGAAAGTTTTGTATACACTCCAATAGGAACATAGTGATATGGCATCATTTTATCAAAATCACACAGGCTGTTTCAACCAATGTTGCTCTTCCATGAAAACCAGTGAAACTCTTACTTCAATAAATTCATTATTCACCATCCAATTTTGGTGAAACTTCTACCATTCTAGTTGTTTGAGCTTGCTCCATCAACGTGAACAACGAGTGGAGTCGCACTTTCAGGTCCGTACAAGGATTTGGGTGCCACTCCTGCCCATATGCAGAAGCAGCTGGTTATGTATTTGATACTCAGTGATCAAGTTTGCTATCGATTCTTCTTGTTGCTTGGCACATACACTTTGCACTTACACCACATTACATTGTTGTAAATCGTTTCTGCTCTCGGGGAACAGGGTAAACATAGGCATGCAAAATAAAGATCCAGACTCAAGGAACACACCCACCCTCAATATTTGCCCTATTCATTTTCTCTCCTTTCACATGGTCCAAAGTTCGAGGAATATCATGTGCGCTGACCCAGAACAGCTCGGCTTATTGTCTGTTTGGTGATGTTCAAGACAAACTCATTTCATGCTGCGTGCATGCACTGCAATTAAGCTATAATCCAGGCTAGAGTCCACTTTCCAAAGTGGAATCATTATATCAAGTGATCAAACCATGAAATGATCACATTAAAAGTAGTTAACCTCTTTTACTGATAGCTCATTGGTGTAATGGAGATAGAATAGCCCTAATTTCCCTCAAAATGATATTTCATGTCATAGGCACAGTACAATACTAAGTCCATGAATATACTTCAATGATAATAACTGAATAAATGATGATAAGATGATTTGATTGGAATAGATTTAAAGGGAACACAAACCCAAAAAGCAATGTGGATCGAGTGAAAGCAGTAACATCAGTCGAACACATGAGTGAAAGTTTGAGGAAAATCGGACAATCGATGCAAAAGTTATGAATTTTTAAAGTTTTGGTGTTGGAACTGCTGGGTAAGGAGACTACTAGTGGTTATGACGTATGAGAAGACAACAATATAAGGAAAATATAAAGGCAATTCAATAAAAATTCATTTTTCATGAAAATTACACATTCCATCAACTTGATACTGACATATGTTAGGGGTAGCAATTATTCCCCTACTTTCTGAAAGCGGTTAGTCAAGTACTCTTTCATTTTGCTAGAAAAGTGAATTTTTGTGGAATTCCCTTTATATTTTCTTTATATTATTGTCCACTCATACGTCATAACCTCTAGTAGTCTCCTCATCCAGTGGTTCCAACACCAAAACTTTAAAAATTCATAACTTTTGCATCGAATGTCCGATTTTCCTCAAACTTTCACTGATATGTTCTACTAATGTTGCTGCTTTCACTCAATCCACATTTCTCTTAGGGTTTATGTTCCCTTTAATGGTTTGATCCAGTTAATAATGATTCTTGGTACAATTATAGGATTTAACTGATGATATTGTGTTATTCTCATTATCCTAAAAGATGTTTAATGATCATAATTATGTAAAAGAGAAAACAGGTTTATTTTTAGTTGTTAAACTTTTAACTTTTACTATTTCCATCTTAATCTGATTATGGAAATACTGCCATTTTTTGCCCACTAATGCTCTCGCTATTGTTTTTGAGACATGCCTTTGACATTGGCCTGAGTGCACATAATGTAAGTTTTAAGTCTGGAGAGCTGTGTTTTATACATTCATATCTAATCTCTGTTTTGTGTGCAAGGATGAATGAATTCCATGTACACAGAATGATCATGTTACTTACATTCCAAGATGTGATATATCCCACTCATATGTTTTGTCTACTGGGTGTAGATTATCGAAACAATTGCAGGTGCGGGAGATCAGTGTCTCCTTGTTTGCACACATTCTTAGCACACAATAGATAAAAAGTCAGTGTTCAATATTGACATGCACTTAATTGGCCTATATGTTTGAATACCAGATGGTGAAACTATACAGTGCCCTTCCTCATATGTTGTCTGTTGGAGTTGGTGGATCACATTGTGGGTTTAAGTTTACATTTTATGTGCACAGTCATCCTTTCTTCTTTTTTTTTCTTGATTTGAGCTGTAGTATAGAACATGCAGTCTAAATGTACAGTTGATAATGAATGGCTGCCACATTTAGGTGGCTCATTTCCTGATAAGACCTTTTAAGTTTGCTTCCCTTCACTGACACTAGAGCCTCTTTTTTTTCTTTTTTCTTTTTTGCCTTGGCCTTGTTCAGCATTATCCCCGTAGATTTGAATGTGACTTATGAATTTGACTCTGCACACTAGCATGACATTTTGCAAGATTAACGTCCCATCCAAAAATAATGTGTGTTCTCATCATGTGTGCCTCAAGGCTCTTGGGTTGACAGAATAAATCATGCCATGACAGTGAACTAATATGAGGGCAGGAGAATGCATGCTTAAGTTTCAGATGTTCGACAATTTTATTAAACACCACATTAAGGGGTTGTATTTCATGATTAACTGTGGTTGTAAAGGTTTGTTTGATATTACCCTTTTATGATTCATCATATTACCTCTTGTCTTATACCTCTTGTGGTCATATGAACTGCAGGGGTATGGCTTCTTTGCTGAATATTTCCCTTCTCCAACTTGTAACCCACGGAAGTTCGACTTTTCTACATTTCAGTGGCATTGAGTGATTGAACACATGGAGTGTATTGCCACAATAGTAACATTCTAATCTGTGCTAAATAAGATGTTTTATTGTTTGCCAGAGCAGCTTTTATACTCCTGCGACATTTAATGAAATGTATGTTCACTTATGTATAGCTTTGGAGTTCCAAGGTCTCTTATATTGAAGTATTCAAATCGATTGTTAAGAGTAGATTGAACATTTACCCAATTTGTATACCTTATGCACTGACAACACTCATACAGATTGTGACTAAATCAGAAACAAAAACAAAAACAAAAGCTGGCAGATCAATGTTTTGCCTGCATCCAAGGGCAGGTACTATCTGAGTTCCACTAACTCTGTCACAAATTTATGCCATTTCCCCGGCTTAAAGTGGCTGTCAGTGTGACGACATCCATGTAATCAAGTGACGAGATGGGTGAAAGTGGGGGAAAAGGAGAAGGAAGGAGATATGGGTAACACCAGAAGTGATGTGCGGATGCCCTGCATGGCATCTTGGGATTCCAATCAGAGCCCACCCAAATCCTGGCGTTCCAGTGAATCACAGGCGAGGACTGATCGGTGACCTCTCCGAGCTCCTCCATGCGCGCACCGGAAGGATTTTTGGCACACGGGAAGGATTTTTCGATAGCGATACAGGCATGGTTGCAGGTGTTTCCCCAGGGAATGACTTGAGCTAAGACTATGATATATCAAAGGAAAAGAGAGAGAGATGGGGAGGGGGGGAGAGAGACTCTGCCAATATGGTGTATAGAAATGTTTTGCAGCCAGAGATTGAGCAGTCAGGATGGAGGGGAAATTTTTTTGCTGCCATGGCAACCAGACGAGAAGAGTGTGTGGAGGGGAGAGGGTGGGGTGAGAGAAGGGAGAGAGAGGGGTGCAAAAAGAGATCACATATCCTGGCGGGGGTTTTGAGGGGCAGGCAGCTTCGCAATTTTTTGTGAATGTCGTCGCACGAGGCTTTGACCCACAAGTGCTGCCTTCTAAACTGCAGCAACGCATCTCTGGCCTCGGGTGCCAATCTTTGGAGCTTATCGCTTTTTGGTCAATTGATTGCCAAGCCAACGTGGATTATATATTGTATAGATGCCTTTGTGCTGGCAGAGGGAATTGTGCTTTTTGTAATCTTATGCTTTTGGAAACTTTTCTTTTGTGGTTGAGAGTACTACGTCATCGAAAGCCATGACTTCAAGCTCATGGGAAGGTAAGTTTCTCGCTCTGAAGTCTGTAGTGTTTGACTTGAGGCCTGGTTTTATTTCCATTACTATCCTCTAGCTCCAATGTATTCCCACTGAGGCAGTCCTGCCAGAACCACCAGACACCTACTTTAAAACAAGGAATGTTGGCATGCATTATAATTTCGTGAATTTTGCGAGAGCCAAGATTTGCGAAATTAAAATGCATGTAAAGGCTCTTGTCTACACTATATGCACTGAATGCCAGAGGCACATCGCAAAACTTTCATGCCGTGAAAAAGGCCAATTTACAAAAAATTCATGCTACTAAAATATCTTGTTTTACAGTAGCCTATACAGTGATCTTGACAGCTCGTCAGAAGGGAATTTCATGCCATCTCTGTAATTCCAGTAGTGACCACTGAAATGATGAGGAATTAAAGGTGCATGTAAATTAGATGTACATTGATAGCAACTCTGTGTTAAATTGTTGATGTTTGCGTTAATCCTCAAGGTAATGAATGTTTGCTGTTATTTGTTAGAGAACCATTTTATGCATCACTACTCAGAATTTTCAAATTCAGTTTTCAGATGCAAAATAATGTGGATCTATGACCAAATATGGCATGTAGTTTCATGGGTAACTTGTAGAAATGTAATTACCCACGCCGATGAAAATCGGCAGGGGGTTATGTAAAGGGTTCCGTATGTTTGTTTGTTTGTTTGTTTGTTTGTTTGTGTACAAGATTACAAGAGAACGGGTAAACGGATTTGCACGAAATGTTCAGGGGATGTCTGGATAATGACAGGAAAGAATCGAATAGATTTTGGTGATAATCGGTTGACCCTTGCAAATTCTGTGCGACCTTTAAGTTTTGACCCCATGGTATAGTGACCACTCCGAAAATTTCCCGTTTCTCACTTTGCGATTTTCCGCTACCATACGAAAACTAAACTCCCAAACGATCGGACTTCGCTGCTCAAATGTTCGTAAGAATTCCGAAATTTACGTTTAGGCCTATTTGAAGGACTATGTCCTTCTGGATTAATGAAAGTTCGTTCTCCGTCGTCACAAACTGGCCCGTATTTTGATGATTTTTCAAATTAAAATTGATTGTTTTTTCCGTTGGAGGAGCATTTGCTCGGTCGCAGTCACACTGCACGATATGCGCGCTCAATGTCAATGCGTGTGCAAGGCCGCTGAAAATGCATCGCGCTCTACCCTGTTGGTGCAAAATAGCATCGGGGACGTTGCGGCGCTCATTGGTGACCGAATACTGGTGCAGTAGACATTTGCATTTAACCCTTGGATTGAATAATTCCCGTAGACACAAATCATAGGGGTAATTGCCTAGGGGGTACGTAAATTTTGTTTTTCTTTTGCGCTTTTGTGGATACCATCAAAGATCATACACTCATACGACCTTTGATATCAACACACTCTCGGCTTGCTATAAGCAAAATATCCCGCAAGAAAACGGCGTATGATCTCGATTTTTAGTGCTTTTTCGGCTACCCGTCGCGTAGACAATACTCTTAAAACTGGACTTAATTAGCGCGCGCTTGGAAAAGTTCCGAATCTGCACTTTTGACGGTGGAATTTGGGATTTTTGATGGATTTTTGGAGGAGACTAAAGGACTTTCCTGTGGTGAATGAGTGTTACCGTATGTGAAATGATGTGATTTGCGTGTGATGTGACTGTAGAACCAAAGATCGTACACTTCAGTGTACGATCTTTGGTAGAACGCACTGGCTGGTGATAAAGGACACTGGCAATTAAGTGACCGAATTCTGGTAGATGACCGAATGCACAGTATGTTTACCCCGACTTTGTACAAGGCGTGGGTCTGCCGCCTTTGACGGCCCCTCTCTAGTTGTAATATATGAAATATGAATGATTGCGTGTAATTCTCTGTACATTGTAGAAAGGAATTAATTAGAGAAGGGTGATATGCCATGCTATACGAAACTTACCACACCACATGCGTGGTAGGGTTGATAGCACCTCCAATCTGTTGCTATAGCAACAATCAACATTTACGCACAGTTGGACAGAGATTGTTGCTCTGGCCAGCCAGCCTATCCAGTTACACTGTTGTTGTCGTCATTAGAGACTGACTTCCATGGACCCTGGAGTTGTTCATTATTCTAGACGCATGTCACCCTTTACAAGTTTTTGCGTGGGTGAAATAACAATTATGCCAGAACATTTCACGCATATTATTACCTAGAATGTTTTCTATTGTATACAACTGCCATGCATGCATTTTTTTGTAAGGATGATAGAATTGATTATAAAGGCAACATGGGGGGGGGGGGCAAATTCCATGCATTATGTTCCAGTCATTGAGTATCAATTAAACATTGAATGCTTAGAATTTAGTCACAATACGTAATTAATCTGACATAGCTCTACATTGTAAGCATGTTCTATAGAGGAAAGAAATGCAAGTTGGAGTGGTTTTGATGATGTAGCATAATCAATTATATTCAGAACAGAAAATTATCTTAAAGTTGCTTTGTGTGACCTCCGAGCTGCCAAAGTCTTGTCATAAGATACACAATGTATGGTACGTGACGTGATTTGTAGTAGGGAGCAGAACATTGACAAAGCTTGCTCAGAAAGCATGTAAGCGTAATTCTCACATGTTTGAACCAATTATCCTGACCTTTTGTGTGTTTATCTATGTGATGTCTCAGAATTTTTGCAGTTTTCTGACAGGTGTCATGTATAATGAGCAACTGTGCAACTGCAGGGATATAAATTTGTTTGTTTGTTTGTTTGTTTGCAAACATATCCCTTTAACCAGAGAATGGAACTATTCCTGACGTTTAAAAAAAAAAAATGATTTCATCTCTTATGTAGATAGGTGCTGGTTCACTTCCCACAGTTTTGCCATGAACACACCTTGCATGTGGCAGCATGATGCTAAATTACTGTTCACAGACATGTTTCCAACTGAATGAAAATCAATTTAAGAAAATAATTGTCACTCAGTAGATTTGTCGTTATTCCTGAGAGTCCTATAAAGTAGGCTTCTGAGATATGAAAAGTGGTAGTCCACCAGTGTAAAGCACCCCCACATGTGTTCAGGAGCTGACAGTTCTGCCTATCAGCTAAGAAGCCCTTCTCAATCATTACAATGTATTCTCAGAACTTACTCTGCCAGGAAATGAGAGAAAGATTGAAACAGATCTCTGTGTGTATGTGTGTGTGTGGGTGTGTGTATGTGTGTGTGTGTGTGTGATATTTAAACAATGAAGAACAAGGTAACATTTTGTCACTTGAGTAGAGTACCCTTTATCCTAGTGCATAGTCTAATATGCAGACCTTTCCCTGTTTTTCACCTTCCCATTTGGATTAAACTTTGAGCTTCAATAGAACCTATAATGACTGCAATACTTGAACATGGTGTTCAGAGTAGCACCGTTTAAAGGGTCAGCGAGCATGAGATATTTGCCAGTACCGCATTAGGTAATGGCCGCATTTTTGTGTAGGACTCAATCAATTCTGGGCACAATAGATCAAGGACATGCCGAGATGGAATATAGGAGAGAGAGAGGGAGTTGACGTCAAATGTTGCAAGGCCCCTGGGTGTTTTCGGAACACCTTTCAGCTCTCTGGCTGTTATCATAGAGGGAGGAAAGATTGTGACATTCAAGGAGAGAAGGCTGCCTCTCTTCCCCGCCCCTTGGCCACGAATACAAACTTTTTTAAAGTGATCTTGGGTCCTTTTGTGTGTAGACCATGTATAGGTACCTCTAAATTTTCTTTTTTTTTGGTGTGTGTCAAGTCTGTTCTTTCTTTAATTCTCCCACACCTGTGATGATTAAGTGAGTATCCTCTTGATAAATCATTTCTGCCTTTTGTCTTCAGGCATTAATGAATCACAAAGCTGTTAATCCATTGTTAGAACCTCTATTTTACAGATTACCACATGGGAAAGCTGTGTCTTTTATAAATTACAGTGAGAAACAGTTTGGCAAAGATATTAAGAATAGCCGGGAGACACATGATTATGAATTACAATTTATTTTGACCTGTTGAGGACGGACTGATTTTGCTACAACACACATTTCCCATAGACACCTGCCGGAGTATACTCGAGACTCGTCCTCAACACGTTGAACTCCAGCTATTGTGGATCAGGATTTTGTCAACCGAGCTTCAAAGAGGATAATATCGTGTACTTTCATCAATCAACCTAGAATGATTTTGGAGTTCCTATTACCACGGCTTACTTCAGCTTATTGATTCAAAGTCTCGTTTAATAGTTCTTCACACCTTGAATCTGGCATGCCATTTGTATTTGGTAGCACAAAATGATCTCCCAAAGTGCAGCACATGATATAGTTCGGCTCACGATACAAGCATTCCAGATTGTACAAGGTCAGAACTGCCTTTGTCCAGTGTGTTCAGTTGATGGAAGTGTAGTTGCAATGTTTGAAGTTTTTCATTGGTGCTCACTGGAACTGAACTTGCAGAGCATGCGTTGCCCTTTGATATTGTTATGCCAGCTTCATTTCCTGAACAGAGCCATAAATATTAATTTGCTCCAACTCAGGGATATTTCGTAATGAATGGGGGAGGAAGACGAGGATCGCATTTCAGAGCAATGTCACTGGGTATTGTGAAATCTTACACTTGCACACGTAGCTAGCTTGCATGTTTTTGAAATTATTGCTAGACGAGGATTTGGGTCGTCTCAGTTCATTGGCACCATTCAGGATTAGAATTTCAAAACACCAGTTTTCATATCTATTCAACTTTGATATTTTTTTTTCTCAAATTTATTCCTCAAAATGATCCATGGCAACACTGAAGCATGCTATGGGAATGCCTGATATGGCAACAATTGATTTAACCATGACACATTGCTGCTGGAGAAAGAAGACTGAAATAGGCTGATGCAGTAAGGAACTAAGCATAAGGAATAAGGGTCAGAAACATTCATGCATTATAAAACTTGGTTGACTGGTCTATCATGATATAAAACTATCATTTATTTACGTATTTATTTATCTCTTCACTCATTCAAAGTATTTTGATCTCTGAGCAAAAACTAAACGATCTAACTATAAATATCGTATCTTTATTTCACATGTAGAAACTGGCAGACGGTGTAATCAAACATTTGCTTTTCTGATAAGAATCACAGTTGCGAGAATTTTGCCAGTCATTATTTCAAGCACATATCCTGTCTGTCTTTCTCTTAGCCCAGCTTGAAATACCGTACAGACTATTGAGAACTTCTTTTTAAAATGATTTCCAGGCCATCCTGCTTAGACATTTGGGAATAAAGCTAGACTGCTTACTTCAGTATTCAGCCAGAAAATCAACCTGAGGTTAGAGTTGGTCACAAACTTTGTGGAGCTATTATTGTCAGCTGATAAGAGTCACATTGACGTATGCAGACAATGTTTAGTATGATTATTTCTCCAGTCAATTTCCTCTATTCTTCATCTTGTTCTTAAAATTTCTGTATGCAATGCTCATTCATTTAAAAAAATCCATTTTAACAAAGGTTACCAACATCTGAAATCAAGTATTTTTTCCCTTCTCCTTCTTCTTGTTCTTCTTTTTTTTTCTTTTTTCTTTTTTTTTTTTTTTTTTTTTCTTCTTCTTCTTCTTCTTCTTCTTCTTCTTCTTCTTCTTCTTCTTCTTCTTCTTCTTCTTCTTCTTCTTCAATGACATGTAACAGGTATTGCAGTAGAAAATATTCTTATGGATAGTCAGGGTGCATGCAATGCACTTCTCATCAAAATTGTAATTTTAGAGAGATTTTAATCACCATGGAAATCAGGGACCCAATTACGAAATTTACATTAGTGCTGTTTCGGGTTTCAGGATGACAAATATTTTAAAGAGGATCAGCGCAACATTTTTTTTAAATGTCAGTCAAGCAATCAAAACAAATGTCCTAATTGTCGTAGCACCAATAGGTATTGGACATTAACTTCTTTCGTCATCAAGTAATTACTGCACCAAGGATTACTTTGTACACTGTGATCCAAATATCACATGCCTTTGCCGTCGATGAAAACAGCTCATTACGACTTCACATGAATGAGAGGAAACCTGCATGTCACTGCACTTCTCCAAACAAACCCAGTCACATTTCCGCAATGCCATTTGTTACCCAATAAGTCTGATGGCTTGTAGGTACAACTCTTCTGGGGGAAAATTGCAGTGTTTACATGGTGATGGTTTAGGTGGGCTTTACCAAAGTGGTCGTGCCACTCAGAGTGTAATAATGTGCTAAGCCTATTCAGATGCGTTTGTCCCCTTTCTTTGAAAACAGATCTATATTAGGACGAAGGTGGGGGAGGGTTGCTCCAGGAAACATGTTCTTATTGAATGGAAGTGTATGAAGTAATGCAAAGAGCATTCTGTAATATTGTAGTGTAGTTATTTTTATATCATACACATACATAATGGGTGTATCTACCTGTCAAGCCTCATACTCTTTTACTGATACATCATATTTCATTTTTCTTTATTATAGCGCACTCTGTTTGTTCTACTTTATTTGTTTGCTGAAATATTTTTTTCAACATTTTTATACCTGTACATATTGTGTATATATGAATTCTTGTTGTTTTACAAGTTTTTTATCTGAAGAATGAAATGAAACGAATGAGTGATGTGGTGTGTTTTTTTTTTCAGTGGTATGTGCAACAACAATATGGATTGACACCAAGTACCATCTTTCTACTGAAATATTATTCATGGTAGTACAGGGCAGGTGGTTAGATATATATAGTTTTCATAAATTAGATCCTGCTTTGAAACTGATTTGTCAGAATGTCCCCAATATACTGATTCTGGCTGGCAGAGGCAATGGCGATCACGTGGGCTCCATCCCTGTACAGAATCCAGATAACAATTGCTGCTCACCATATACTCATTAGTCATTCTGAACGCTGATAAAACAATTGGATTATTGGATCATGGGATTAGAAGGTTCTTGTCCGTTAACTCCTCGAATATGATATCATTTCCTAATCCACCTGTCACCAGGGCTATGCCATGACTTGTGGGAGTATGTCTTCTTCCATCGGTGGAGGGGGGGGGGGGGGGGGAGTGATTGATATAAAACATTTTTTCACGGGGGTCTTACATAAAATTGTCTAGAGGAGACCTATGGCTTACTCTTGTCACAGTTCTTCCTATAGATGGCTATGCACCTGCTACTTTAATATTGGTTGCCATGGCTACACTTTCTCTATAGGTATAGATATAGGTGGCTATGAAAAATATTTCCCACATCCCCATACCCCGTCATTGATTCCACTATGTCTCATCTGATTGTCAGTATATTGATCTGTAATACTTATACTTTGCTTTGAAATGTTGTATTTCTTTTTTTTTCTAATATGTTTGCATGTTTTTTATCGAAAGTGGCAGTGGCAAACATAAATCAAACTATCAGTCAAGACTTTCTTTTTGTTTTGTTTTTGACATCATTCTATCTTAATATGCATGTCTTTTATGTGCAATTGTGAGCAATTAAGCAATTTTGTTGTTTCAAGTCATGATTTCAATAAACCATAAATGATAATGATAATAGTTTTTAATCTTGATAAATTCAGAAAATTGTGTATGCCAGCATAGTGATATGTTGGATGATTATTCTTGTAGTCATGATAATACCAAATTTTATGCAGCTTTTTGAAAGTTTGATGTGGAATATTCTGATGACCTGAAAGGATTATTCCCATCTCTCTTTTATCTATGCAACAGTGATCCTCCCTCCCAACAAGATGTCAGTAGCAGTGCAGGTGGTGAACGGACGGGAGCAAGGCACGGAGGAGGATGAGGCAGCAGCATCAGCAGCATCCCAACCCCAAGAGACGATGGAGGATGCCCCGGCCAGCCCCAAGGAAGATGTGATGAGTGATGGTGATGAACAAGCAGGTATGGAGATATATTTAAGGACACTTGCTGTACTTGACCACATGGTCCTACCAGGATGACCACATGGTCCAGGCTGTCATTGTCCTCTCCTGACCAGAAGGGTTTGATCATTCATTAGTCAGACTCCTTTTGCTGACCATAAAAAGTGATTTTCATCTCTTCTCGGAAAAGGATTACCCCTTCACCATAAGACATTCCATTTTTCATCACGTCATCTGACAATGGCATGGATTTACAGTTCTTGATGTGAAAGTCTTAGTAGTAGTTCATGATTTTTTTTTTGTTAATTTACTCAGTGTGTGATTTAGAAAGAATGTAAGATGTAAGATAACAGTTAACAATGAGATGATGACATGATTCCATCGCCAGGTGGGTCAATTAAGTTACAGTTTGCTGATTTCACAACTGTCTTGATAATTTGTGAGTCATGGTTTGTATTGTTTCTTTTTATAATCTAGGCAATGTTCCAAGTATAATGAAGCTACCAAGGTGACTGCTGTATTAAAAAGTGCAGTGTTTACTCGTAGTGTGCTTGATATTCAGTTAATGCGATAAAAAGCTGCCTAGCCAATAAAAAAGAGCAAGTAATATCTCTATACATCAATAAAGATTCAGCTTGACAGCTTTGCAATATTGTAAATAATGGTATGCCATGCCTGATATTTGCATATTTAGAGATGATGAATGGCATAGGGTTGTTCGTAATGTGTTGCAGTTATTTCTATGTTGTCATCGCACGATGATTCCGTGTCTTATTTTGGATTCTCCATTCATTCAACTTTTCTTCCTTTTTTTTTTCTGAAACAGGTGCACCAAAGAAAAAGAAATTCAAGCCCTGGAAGTCAATACGTAAAATGTTCAAGAGGAAGAAGAGTTCTAAGGGTTCTGAGGAAGAGGGAGACCCAGCGGCCGTCAGCTCCAAGACCATGTCCAAGTCTACCGGGGAACTGGCTATGGGAGGGTAGGTATCCTTGGTAACCAAGTTTAACTTTTGCCATACATATTTCATATGTTGATTTGATGAAGCTTGGATGCTAGAGTTTGATAGTGATCATTATTCCTTGCCAAGATGAAACATGATATATCCTGGCCAATGTGGTGTTTCTGTGTTTGCTGTTATTCTATAATACTCTTTACTGGTCATTTCAGGTATGAATATGAGGTCACTGGTCAAGCAATACAATCTATAAGTTCTTTCAAACACATTGAGTATTACATTTTCTGGTGCAGTTGAGAACTGTTAAGTTCATCTGGGTTAGTCCATTAGACAGCTTTACTTGATTGTGTATGACTAAATGATGTGGACTGCTTCACTTGTTTAATGTAGTTGATTGATCTGAAGTGCATGGGATGTATGTTGATAGAAATTTATGGAGTGTAATGGACTGGTGAGATAAATGAAAAGTTACACAAAAGTTATATATCAGATGATGGAGACCCAATAGAAGGGAAAGTCTCACACTTCTAGGATGTCAATAATTATTCAAAGTGTCATTTTGTCTTTCTGTTTACAGAATGTTGAGAAAAAAAAACACCAAAGGATTTTAAATAATGATTGTCTAGTGGAAGGGTACTTAGATTCTATCATACCATGATATTTTGACACAAAAATGATTTTCTCAGTTTATTCAGTCATCAAGTTGGTAAGACAGGAAGAGGCACTTCAAATTAATTCGGCAATAATCGTGGAAATGTCAAAAGTCTTAGTCAGGGGAATGATTATGACCTTTTTATAGCAGATGTTTCTTTGGGTTGGCATTTACAATGTGACTGAAATGTGGGGCATAGTCATGATCTGTCTCATGCGAGCTTGAGACACAGATACTCTGTAATGCCGTTTTACTTTGGGCAAGATTGGGAAGTGATAAGTCCCACTTCCTGGTGAGGAGGGAATGAGTGTTGCACACCATCTCATCAACTTTGTATGACAAATTTCCACACAATCATTGAACTCATGTGTCCAATATCTGATCTAAATCACTTGAAACATGAAAATATGTCACAGTCTACACGAAAAGGAAGAAAAGAAAAAGAAATGGATTATTTTTTTTCACCCACACATTATTTGCTGTTACTTTACATGAAGAACACCTTCTGTCATATCCAGTCCAATCACAGACAGTTATATTTGATAGCCATGCACATATAATGGTATGTTTGTTCATGTGTCTGGGTGTTTGGTCAATATAAGGGTAGTGGTATGTGTAGTTGTGAAGTGCAAGGAGTGATGTGCAAACATAGGGATAGAAAGGTAAAATCGAAAATAACATTTATTGGGGTTTGCAGGAAAGGATGGCTTCCAAAGTGTAACTCATAAATCTACTCCTGGAAATGACTGAATAAAATATAAAGTTTACAGAGCCGCACATGAAAGATTATTTATATCATACACCATTTGATGTAGGGTGTGATGAACTTTCGATATTTCAGAAGTTTCTCTTTTGTGAGATTGTATCATTGTTGCATTATTATGGCGGAAGTTTATATAGGCATGACAGTCATGCTATCGTGCAGAGTGTAAATTTAGCTCTCACGTAGTGAAGTTGTGAGACGTTAAGGATTTCAGGAGCCAAAATTGATTTAGTTTTCCTCACTCGTGGCTGATTCTAAGTTCTGTGTGATTGTCACCGCGATGCATTTCCTGAAGAATCGTGATTGGATGTGAGGGAATTGCGAGTCCGCGTCACAAGATCTGAGAGTGGTCCATCACTCGTGAAAGGCTTGAAGTGAAGAATATCAGGCCGAAAGTAGAACTTCATGGTGCTATACTTAGACCGCCCTGTAAATAGTTTAAGTTTCTCATCCCTGCTTGGTGCTTGAACTGTCTGGGAGTAAATGTCATGTTTTACAGCTACCATAGTAGTGTTTTTATTACCCCCCCCCCCCAAAAAAAAAGGGGGGATATTGAGAATGTTATAGTTTTTGTTTGACATTCTTTATCATGGCAATGAACAATGTAACATGGAAAGAATAGGCTGTCACCTGTAATAAACATGAGACACAAAGCACAGACACACACACACAAATACATAACAGATTTGTGTCACTAAAACAAAAATAAAATAAAATGAAACAATGTTACAGAAGAATATTTGCATATACATTTACATAATACAAAAATATACTCCACAATAGTTACAGATACATCATAACAAGAGATCAGTATTACATACAATGAA
The DNA here is from genome assembly GCF_040938485.1 of Diadema antillarum. Lineage (NCBI taxonomy): Eukaryota > Metazoa > Echinodermata > Echinoidea > Diadematoida > Diadematidae > Diadema > Diadema antillarum. The sequence continues at coordinate 2,670,358 of NW_027271431.1, forward strand.
AGTGAATTTATGCATGTTTTCTCACCAATTTTTCTACCATGAAATGTATATTGAATGAAACAAGTGAAGCAAGCTATCAATTGTTATTTCCATATGCCAGTGTCAAGTCAAGTCATGTTTCTTTTGGATATACATGTACACGCCCACATACAGACAAACGTGCCAATGACTTGGTGTGTGAATTTGTGTACTTGTAGATCATTATCATGGACAGCTGCTATGTCTATGCATCACTTCATTGATTTATGACTTGCGATTATCTTCTTAGATTATGACAATGTCAATGAAAAAACCAAGATCACACATGTACAGTAAATCAAACTGCCCATCAGAAACATAGATGCAATCCTGTGGGTGTGTCTGTCAATAAAGGCAGAACTTCCCTTTTATCTAATGCCAAGACAAAAACATTGTACATTTGTACAACAAAGGAACTGATAAAATTATATCAGGCATATGATTTTCTTTTACAATCATGTTAGAGTTTAATCACATATGATTTAACAATGTTTTTGTGTTGTCCACTCCAGAATTGTGAATATGTATTTTGTTGTTGTTTTTAACCATTATGGGGATGCTGAGGAAGAACTAGACACAAGTAAGGAACTGATAAAGTCATATCAAGTCTTATACTTCCATTTTGAACAATGCTATAGAGTTAAATCACATTTGATATATATATGTTTTTATGTTGTCAACTGCAAGAATTTTAAATGTTTTTTGTTGTTATCATTTCAAACCATTTTGTGTCCATTTGCAGGGATACTGAGGGAGAACTAGACAAGAGGATCAGTATGTCAGAAGACAGCGTCTTCTCACCAGACAAGCCTGCTCCTACCAGGGAGGAAGTGAGAAACTCATTTGCACTCGACTCCTCAAACCTGGCAGTAAGGATAAACCTTGAACGTTCCATCTCGTCACAGAGGTGGAATGTTACGCATGTGTCACAGTGTAGTATTTATTGACGAGTGTTAGATTCCGTTTATTTCACGCATGGAAGAAGACTGCTACATTCAGAGCATTCCATGCACAGTATTGGATTCAGTGTTTGACATTCACAAACAGTGTTACAGTTGGTTTGTTGTATTCATTGACAGTGTCACATTCAGGGTACTGCAGTCATTCATAGTGTATTCAATTACACTGTAGCACAGACTGCATTTGACTGCAAGGGGGGGGGGGAGCCTACATTGTGTGCTGGGTAGAAGTTTGATTTACAAATATATACTGATCTATTCCAAAAAAAAAAAGCCCCATAAAAAACTTGACTGCAACATTCATTAGCTTTCAAGCTTAATAGAAACAACCTCATAATTAATGCATGGCAACTCTCAAATAGTGTGATATTGACCTTGACCTTGCTGTTTTATAGAATATGATATTTATTCCTGTGTAGCCTGTTAAATGGAATTAGATTTAAAATCATCATGAAAGAATTTGGAATTCATTGTTACTTGTTTTTAAAAAAAACCCCTGAGCAGTGATTATTTCAATCTGTAATTTACAATACTGCCAAATAAATGATCAGTAAAAGTGAATTACAATCTGGATGGAGTTGCCGAAACACATGTACTGTGTAATAGGTTGTTCCTGTAAGATGATATATTCACTTAAATTGTTGGGACATTAAGAACGTGTGGATGTACAAACAAGCTGAAATGTAAGCGGTGTGCCACTGGATAGCCTTGTAAATGTCACGCTGATTGCTTGTCCTTTCCTACTGACATTTCTCCATGACAGATTGCTATCTTTTTGTTGAGAGTGAGGTACGTCATCATGATTCTGTCAGCATACATTTTTATCTATTTCGATTTGACAGACTTTACTGTGAACTGACAGTTACTTTTTAAAATGAGTCATATTGAATAGGGTTAAGGCATATTCCATGCATTTGTGCAAAAACTTGTGTTTTTAAACTTGCTTTTATTTTCCCAAATTTTATGAATTCAATAATATTATCTGCGATCCAGGCATGAATGCGACATGCTTGTGTATTTTTCTCAGTTCATTAATATATTCCACAATCGCAGAATTTAACCACTCACGATATTATCAGGAAGCCACGATATGCACAAAAAAAAACCCAAAACAAAACAAATTAGACTCGTGAATACAGTGTATACAGTATCTCCTCTTCCTCAATGTCACTGTCACTGTTTTTCTGTCTGTCTGTTTGTCTGTCTGTATGATATACCACTTTCAGTTTCAAAAGGTACTACATCCACAAAAATATAAAAATAATTAATTCCTTAAAAATAAATGCATGGACCTGGATTTTTTTTTAAATAGTGGTTTTAGTGTTGTATCATGTAGCAGTACAATGGGAAGAAAATATCACTCCCATCTGACATTGCTAACTATGATGATAAAAAAAATCAAGTTTTTCTCAGAACTTCAAATTATGGATGTAGTACCTTTTGAAACCGAACTTTTCATATCTGCTTGTCTTTTTCCTCTCCTCTCTCTATCTGTCTATCTGCCTATTTCTCTCCCTCTATCCTCTCTCTTCTCCTCCCTTAAGTGTGAGTGCAGTAAGGTTATGTTTTTGCACTGAAACACTGCTTTTCAGCTCATGAAACCCGGAAGTGGAAGGAGAAAAATGAGCTGAAGACTTTTTTTTTTGTCAGCTCATGAAACCCGGAAGTGCCCCCCCCCCCCCCCACACTTTTGAAAATGCTCCTGCTTGTATCCCCATGGTATTTCCCCTCCCATATATCCCCGTGGTGTTTCCCCTCCCATGTGCCTCTATAAAGTGGAGTTCTCTCCTTCTGGTCTTAAGGGCCTCATACCAACATGAGACAGAGCTTCAACTGATTAGACCACGGCTCTCCGTAATTTGTTGCACGGAATTATGGCATCTCTCGTCAATCACACTCTGGTCAGCTGTCGAGGGCGCTTGCCAAGTTCTGGCGCTGACTCAGTGCAATGCGTGTGATGTTGGGAGAACGAGTGCAGTGAAGCCGAGGATATCAAGGGGGCACAAAATCATGCTCCTCAGTCAGATTTCTGTCGCTTTCTACAAATGTATCATATTTAGATATTCATATTTACTGTGTCAAAACAATGTGTAGCAAGTTATGTGAAGGACCTTCATGTATATTGTAAGAAGTCATCCTTTCATACAGAAGCTTTATATTCAGTACTAACTCTGAGCACTAATAACAATCTCTCACCACTGAGAGTGGAGGATTTAAGAGAGCCTTTGAGGGACCATGAGCTTGCATATTTCTGCATCTGATTATGTCTTGTTGACATTATGTCAGTAGTTAAAAATCAACATTTTCCTCAATGTCAATATTTTGAAATACGTCTCAAAGACCTTTTCAAATATTTATCAGCAAGTAATAGTACAGTCACGTTGGTTTGACCTCCCTATCTCACACCACACATTAGCTAAAGCTCTCTCTACTTTCAACACAAATTAGATTTAGGGTAATTAACGGTAATTGACCTCACGTCTTTTTTCAATCCAATATGTCCAGGACGAAATAAGTGCCAAGCTTAAGGAGCGAGCCAACTCAACAGACGACGGCTATGCGCAGTCCAGCGAGGATGCCATGACAACGGGTGACATCACCCAGGACAACTCAGATGTAGCGCCCTCTGACAGCAGCAAGACGGACAGTGGCATCATCACCACGGAAGAGGAGGTGAGGAGGTCATGTGACCTGACTACCACACAATGGTCACATGATGACCACATGGTATGCGTCGGTGTATATGTGTGTGCGTGTGTATGTGTATGTGAAATGATTTGAGTGATTGTCAGGGTATATGGAGGATGGGGGGAGGGGGGTTCTGTCCAACACAGATCAAGTGTTATCCAAAGAGGATGTTATAGGTAGTACTAGGTTGAGTCACATGATGAATCACATGGGCTGTAAGTCACCTGACTGATGCAAAGCTCCATTAGGGATTTTCACAATTTGCTCTCAGGAAAGAAATTAATCAGTTCTTCTTACGGCTAACTCTGTGTGATACCTGTCAAGACTTTCAAATTGGATGGACCGCATTCATAGTAATACTAGAATCTGTTTGCACAAGAAGTGGAGGAGAAAGAATAACAGTTAGATGAATTTGCTCATTTAAGATTGCGTACTATTTCAGTTTAGTGCATATGAGAAAAAGAGAAATTTTGTTGGCCAGTTGTTCATGATAACATTCATGAATTATTTGACAATAAACAGTCATGAGCATTTATCTCTGACATTGGATATGGATATGAACAGATTGTTAAATTGCTATAATTCATTTCATGGTGGCAGAAATACAAATCACTGGGTTTGAATAATACTTCTGATAATGACCTAGAGTAACTGCATAAAATATGCAGAGTTGTGTTTATGCCGAAATATTAGAATTTAGGGGTGGTGGCAGTGATAGAGGGAAGGACAATTAATTAGAAGACAGAGACTGTAATAAGGTCACTTCATGGGTTTTCCCTAGATAGGGTCTGATAAAAGAGTGCCATCTGTTTCCTACTGTAGATCAGTGAGAGAGATAGCACCATGTACATCTTTTTCAGTTTGGCATTGTAGTAGCCGCCACACCCACTCTCTATTCAGATTTATTTTGTTGTTGTTTTTTCAAATGAAGATGCATTTGGAGACTGCAGTTACATGTATTTTAGTCATAATAGGGGGCAGGTTAACTGTGAAACACCAGAGAAAATTAGGTCATATTAGAAACATTTATTCATTTTATATGTTATTTTTTATGTGTTTAATTCTATTCAGCAAGGCAGTGAGGATTTTTTGAGAAACTAGTGAATGTGGCAATTGAAAGTTTGTAGGTAGTATGCTTTCACTGAATTGCCTTTTATGGGTGAAATGAATATTCTGCGGTAGTAGGGGAAAGGGAAATGAATTTGCAATTGTTAATCCATCCCAGCTTTCAGTTGGTATCTAATAGCCTCTGATATTTTGCCCTGTGGATCAATTTCACACTAGCAGTGACTGTTTCATGATGTATTGGGTGGCGTATGGTGTGTGGTTGCAAAGTGGAAGTGAGACCATGATTCAAATGTTTCTCACGAGAATAAAGAAAAAAAAAAGTACTATTATTTACAGAAAAGTGTGGATTCACTCCCAAAGCTGAATTTTCTATAATGGAATGAGAGTTTACTAACCTTAGAAAATGACAAGCATGATGATTGTGAGGTATGAGGTATCTTGGGATGATGCATGGGCTATGCTGAGGATGATGAGTGAATATAAGCATCTTTTGAGCTTTTGCATGAATGCATTTGTGATTTTTTTTTTATTTGGGGGGGGGGGGGGATCTTTTGTCTTCGTTGCTTGTAGGCATATGACTCTCTGCATGGCTGTAAACAAAGCTTAATTGAAGAAATTTGTAGCTAGTACTTAATGGATTTTTTTTAGCATATTGATATTTTGAGAAATTAGGAGAGATACTAGGTTTTTCTAGACAATCGGTTTCAAAGTTTGCACAAGTTAATAGCACTTTAATGGAATTCCCATACATCTATGCAGTTTTTATATGAGTTTCCATAGCTTGAAGTGTGAAAGTGGATTTTTTTTTTAAATTTAAGGCAGAGCTCAGTTGAATTGAAAGGAACTCTTTCAACTTATATCTTAAGTGCAATATACATTGTCAGTACTCTCTCCTCTCTGCTACAATTCATCCATACCCTTCTCATTGTATGGTAACAATGTAAACTAAAAATATTTTCACTGAAGAGACTGTCTCCTGACAAAAGTGTGGACATCATAATGTCAATGTTTATTAATAGGGATTCCCTACATGTACCTCTCTAACAATACCTTGTGAATGTCCATGCTTTCAATAGTGCAATACAGGCCTTCTGGACTAGATAAGAAGATATTAATAAGGGTTTCCATAAATTCTCTCCGGGGGAAATTTGGGGGTCTGTTGAGGGGCTGTGACTTCCTCTAGGTAACAGTACAGTAAAGAAAGAATCTTTTTGTTTATAGTTTGTACACATATTAAAGGGTAGCACTCTTTGAGGCATCTTGGGCCTCCCTACTGGTTTGTCTTCATTTTGCACCCCCTCAAACGTTCCCCTTCCTTACAGCACAGATGACAACAGGTTATCAAATCCCCTCCCCCACCCCCAACCGGATGGATTCACACAAACTATTTTTATATCTGGGGGACACTAGGTACTTCCTCTGTTAACCATAGTACACCAACACCCAATTCTTTATAATACAAACCTCGCCTGTCATTACTAACACCTCACATGCAAGACAGGTGGATAGAGAATTTGACCCCCTAGTTAAGGCACCAGTTAATTCTGGTGTACATGACTTGCTGATATCTCATACTCTGTTTCACTGTTTTTAAGTATTTTTTTTTCTCACTGAATAAAGCACCATCCCAAACTTCCTTGTGTATTGTCTAGAACAATGGGAAAGACATTTGTATGCATTTTATCTAAAAGGTGGTGCAGAAAATGGGAATGACTGTGTGTGCCTCTCTTAGATGTGATAGACCTAAAAAAGACTGATCCGTCAATGATTTGTGAAATATAAAAATAGAACTTCAGTAATAACAGAAGACACCAAATTCAATCATTTCTGCATTCATACAAGGTCTCTTCACATGAATAGATATTTAATACAGCTGTGTGTGATTTATGTTCTTTTAGTTTTCATGAAAACAAACAATAGTTTCTTGAGTAACTTAGACTAACATGTTAATGTCTCCATAATACCGAAGCTGTGATACTTATTTCATTGCATAATTTTATTTTTATAGTAAAAAGATGGTGTAATGACCTTTCCAATCATACAAAACAACAACATCAGTTTGATGAAGTGCTGCAGTTTTAATGACATGGATCAGTTCACAGATGGCTGGAAGTGAGCCACATGTAGAGGGGTAAAATTGGGATGGCATGACTTCTGTGTGAGTCATTAACCAGAGATACCGTAATGATCCCCACGAGTCTGGTTTTTTTTTTCTTTTTTAACATACCAGTAATCTAAACTTTCATCCAGGAAACCAACTTTAGAATGACTTGCATATCTGCTTACACAAATAGTTTGCTAATGAGATCTTAACTTGCTAAATATACTTCCCTATCATGCAAGAAGTGAACACGGGTACTATAAAGAAGGGGAGGATAAGAGGAGGCACATCTGAAGTAATTAATTATAGAAGGTTTCTTGCATTATTATGAGGAAGTAAGGCTTTAGAAGACGTGATTGCATTATTTTTTCCTGTAAAGTGTTTGTTTTAGTAGCTTAGAAGCAGTGTGAAGCGGGATAAAAAGACCAGGAGACCAAGGTCTCCAAGAGACTAAGTTGCTGGAGGATTTGTTGTCCAGGAATGCCAAGTCATAAGGAAATTAATTTGTCCTCAAAGACCCTAGAGACAGATGGTGTTCTGATGTTTTGGATGGCTCTCTGATGTGGATACAAAAAAAAAATGCAAATCATATCTGATCCACCAAGTGATGCATGTAAAATTGGCTTTTGCCTGATAAAGCCACTAGAAAACATAAGTGGATAGTTTATGTACATCCACATAAGTGCTATAATGCTAGAAAGTCTGTGAACGTCATGTGCTGTGTACTCTAGTTTAGCTTTTTTTTTTCTTTTTGCAGAATAAAATACTTCACGTAAGCCTCATAACAGATTTTAGAATGACACTACAATCCAGCATACATCTTAATGAACCCTTTGGCATCTTGAATATTTATAATATTATCAGACTTATTTTGCTAGACCCAATTCACATCTATCTAATCACCTAAAAGACATGACTATTTGCAGAGTACAGAGAGAATTTGTGCCAGCTTAAAGGGATCGTACAGTTTTGGTTGAGACCTAATTTCAGGTTTCTGACATTTTTTGATGAAATAATGAGAAACCTCTTATGAAATATGAAAGAGCATGTAATTCCATGAGGAATTCAACATTTATTTGATGAAAATTGGTTTTGAAATGGCTGAGATATCCAAAACAGAGCGATTCTAATAAGTGTTGGACCTACACTTTATTACGATCGCTTTGTTTTACTTTGTTTTTGGATGTTTCAGTAATTCCAAACCCGATTTTCATCGAATAAACTTTGAATTCCTCTTAAAATGGTATGCTCTGTACTATTTCAAAAGTGTTTTCTTGGTATCTTGCAAAAAGTTAAAAGCCCAATTCTCATTTCCACCAATACTGTACTATCCCTTTAATATGCCGAATGGGATGATGATGATTGAAAGTGGAAGTGAAAGATCGGGGGGGGATGTTATGTAAATATGAAATATGTCGGAGGATAATTTTACTAAAAATTGATCTTCTTAAGATACTATACAATAAAAGATGAGGTGTATTGCTTCGGTCAGGGGATGAGATGAGGGGATTGCTTGAATTGGAGTTCGAGAACATAGACAGGATAGACAGGAAAATACGTCTTGCCACAGGGCACTAGCATAGCAAGTATATACTGCACAGGTCTCTCCATTTTGTCAGGGGTTCCAATCTACTGTCCACATAAATATCTTGTGTGTGCATGTGGGGTTTTTGTAGCAGGTATTTTTATGGATGTCCTGATCATGGTTTCCTATGCACGAATCCACACATCCACCCAGCCACCCACACATACCCAGGTACACACACACACACACACACACACACACACACACACACACACACACACACACACATGCACACACACATACATTGACAAGCAGAAACTTGTAACAGCCTCTTTCCCGCGTGGCAGGGGGTATTTTAACACCTAAGCTATATTGTTACATAGAAATTATAATCAAACTTTTTTTTTTCATCAGTGAGCATTAGACATTTTTTTTTCAAATAAGTCAAAAAATGTATTATCACAGTCTATCTGTGGCTCTCATTTTATTTTCAGACAATCAGATTTTTCAGTGTGCTAGCCTTTGCTCTGAAAATCATTCCTAGTTTAGCATAGCAAAGCAAAGTTATGTATGGGCTTAATGTGTGTATATATACTTCATAAATAAGATTCTCCATTGGGGTCAAGTCAGGTTAGGACATTTGATATCTCACCTTCTATGTCATTTTTTTTTAGATAATACACACCTAAATATGCTTTAGATGAATAGATCAAGATAGATAGATAGAGAATGTGAGGGTGGGTGTTTGTTATTTGCCACCATTTCAAGCATGATACATCATCTTGAAGCATGAGACCAAGCCAAATGCATGCCCACCATTTGAACTGGGGTTAGTCCTCAGTGAGTCAGTCATGAAATATCTTGTCGATGTTGTTTGCACTTTTCACACTGTTTCTATCCTTTCTTTCTTTAAAGTCGAATAAATCATGGTAAGTGATCATTCCGTAAATTGCCATTTTCCACATCAAACCTTTTTCCCCACAGTCTGTGCGGAAAGTTCAAGCTCCAATTTCCAATCGACGATGGGTAAATCTGTTTGATAATTCACGTCTCTGCACCTTACCTTTATAGACTGTAAAATCAATGCAGCTGTGCACTCACCTTTGTGACTAGACTGTCTTTCTACTCAACTGTGTTCTTCTGGTTGTGGAAATCTTCGTAAAGCATTAGAAATTATGACTGATATTGCAACAATAAGATACAAAAGGTTTTTAAAGATGTTGACCATTAGTTACACTTTGTTTGCATCATTAATGACCTTTTTGCAGTGTAAACTGGAATTGTACTCACAGTGAAAATGATGTCATAATGTGTTGGAATTAATATGAATTAAAGGAGGGCTGTCACTTTTTTTCTGCAAAGAAAAATAAAGTAGAGAAAGCTGAAACTATTTCTGTCATTTCAATAGCTATTGACTCTGATATCAAAATATTGGGGCATTGTATTTCAGTTATCTGAGCATACTTACTAATCTATTTGCTCTGATCCTGTTTCTGTGGTTAAAGAGGCTATGGCCATGTGATTTCAGTCTATTTCAATTGGCTATCACATTTCACAAATATGTTTTAGATCAGAGTTGTCTGTTGGTGTATTTTACTGTGCAAAATGTACAGTCATTCCTTTAATAGCAGGAATTGCAAAGCGGGGATCGACTTGTGTTTTATTGTACTCAATGAAATGTGTTCGAAAATTTAATGGCAGCAAAAATAGTTTTTCTCTCTGTCGTGTTTTCTTTTAAAAATGTATGTTCTTTGCACAGATCACCTTTCATCAAATCTATGCATCCCTCACCTATATAACTTGTCTCCTTTTTCCTATCTTGACACTTCACAGCTATTACGTTAAATGTATTTGGGACTTTCAAAGTTAGTGTCTAACAGTTATTTCAGCTCAACTTAATCTCCTCTCCCTGCGCAGTCAGAACGACTCCCTCTCTTGTTCAGTTGCTGCTCTCTTTCACAAACGAGTCTTCTCTTAGCAGGAAGTGACAATGTCGGGATAACTCAATCCACTCGCATTTTCCTCCCTGGAAAGCGCCCTCTGCAGTTTGCAGATAGAAAGTAGTTGGAGATGTGCAATGGAAAGGAGTGGCCCTAAAGTCTTGCCAGAGGCAGACAAGGAGGGCACAGGGTGTGCAGGAAATGAGGCCTGATGCATGGGGGAAGGCGCGCAGAGAAAGATGGTGTGACAAACCCCAGACACTGATTTGTGGGTAGGATCATCAGTGTGAGGTTCAAAGGGCCAGGTGTGGGGGGGGGGGGTGGAAGGAGAGGGGGGACAGCAGGCTGGTATTAAGCTCTGGATATGACTAGTTTTGATTCACACTTCACATAGTGACAAATATTAAGCACCTGGTGATCACACCCGGGTGGGTCCAACATGAATCTTTAGCCGTACAGCTAGGAGAGAAATTCAAAATCACAGAGTACTGTCAGTTTGGTATTTCAAAAGTCCGTCAAAAGTTATTTGGGGTGGTTTTTTTTTCCTTGTGGGTGATGTTATACTCTCTGGCGTATGACACCTATTTGAACTTTGAAGGGAATGTTTATAACAAGCCAGTGTTCAGTAGGCAACCTCTTGACTTTGAGCAATAAAAGATGCAAAACTATTTAAGAAAGTTGCCCAGTTACTGCACCTCTACTCTTGAAACCAAAGAAAAAAAATACAAATTTCTGCATGTGGTGTAATCCAGAGTACTGTATACTGTTGAGTAGAGTCATTGCTTGACTTTCCTTACCAGCTTCCTTAGTCAAAAATCATAATTATTCATGATAATCATCCAAAACTCAATGAACAAAGTAACTGAAAGGAGTTTTATGGCTACGTTGATTAATCGTGAGCGTCTTCAAACATGTCATCTGACAGAGGTGGGAAAGCATCCAAAATAAAACAAGAAATGTTCTGCAATTATTCACAATCATGGATTGGGAGTCAGAAATGAGAGCATATTAAAAGTGCTGCATGGATTCATTTTTTTTTTCCAATTGAGCAGTAGGTTGGCACAAAGTTATTTTGGATAAATATACATGAAAGATCATTCTTATGGTGAAAAGACAAATTGTGATAGTTTGACTACAGACAAAATATATTCTAAAATATGAATTAGAATGTATTACAAAGACACACAAGACTGGATGGTCTGTGCATCTGCGACACTTGGCACGTACGTTGCCTCATGTCCCTTTAGAATAGTCAAGATTCGTCAGTGCTGATAATTCCCTCCTTGGGTGACAGATTCTGCGGTTTACCTGTGGAGTCAACGGTGATCTCAGCTAAGAAGGTTCTGCCAAGTGGTCTTATTTCAGCTTATTCAGCAGGGAATGGGGTATAGCCACAGAGTGCAGACTTACTGGCTTTCTACAGACTCCCCACCGAGAGGAATGGTGTGTGTGTGTGGGGGGGGGGGGGTGGGGGTGGGGTAAGTTGAAAGGACTAGATTGAGATTTGAATTGCATTGGAAGTGCCTCAAGAGACATACCCTCTGGTTAAGACTTAGTCATTCATTGTGAGAGCCACCTGCTGGAATGGATTGAAGCATAGCGCAGAGTCTTAAACATCAACTCTGTAAGGAAAGTACATTGTGACTTTATACTTTTAGCATTCAAACTCTGTCTTCTTGGGCTGGTTTAGGCTGAAATGATCGGGGGGTAAACAAAAAGAGGAAAAATCATGAATGAATATTCTTGTGCAGTTTCCTGAATGCAGAATTCAACTTAAGAATTGTTTTTCTGTGGTATCATGGGTCGACTTGTCTTCAAATTAACATATACAATATTTTTCATTTATGTCAATTTCATAGATTGGTTAATCTATCAAACTCTGTTAAGATGAGCAAAGCCTATGAAGTAGTATTCTGTTGCATACTATGTTATAATAGAAGAAATCAAAGAAATATGAATGTTATATGTGAATTTTTTAACATCAAATCACACATAATTATCAGTGAATATAATGTTTGAGACTTCCATAGTTTGGGACCTCATAACAGCCTGATTGCGAGGACATAAGACCATAACAGATGATAAACAATACATAATATCATGTTTCTTATTTAGATAAACTACAGTTCAATTTAATGAAAATTTTCATAGATCCATGATTGGAAGGAATAATCCTATATATTAATAGACAAGTTCACCCGAGTATACATGTGGATTGCAAGAATGCAGCAATATTAGTGGAACAAATCAGTGAACGTTCAAGGAAAATTGGCAGTTTGTTCAAAAGCCAGGTAAAAATGCCAAAATTTTTACTATTCAAAGCCGAAATTACACTTTTTACCCATACCTTGGAGATTACTCAATGCGTGAACTTATAAAAGGGTCAAAGGTCAAGTAAAAATCCTCAAATCCCCGAACACATACTCTCTTAAACAATCTAGCCATCCATCCAATTCAACCTAGTTCAAGGAAAGTTAATATTCAACGCATTTTTTACAAACATGTCATTTTTTATTTTTGCCAATTATGTGAAACTGTCATCACACATTGTCATGAAGTACTAAAGACTTATTGGAAGAACCATGCATTATGGCGGAGGCATACCAGTCGCCATAGCAACATTTCTAGTTCATTTTCATTTCCAAATCATAAAGTTTTTCCAAATTACATCTTTTTAAACAGTTTGATATTAATGAAATAACATCATTTGAGCTCTTTGACAACTTTTCTCAAGTCTTGTGGCTAAGTCATGCATAAACCCGTGCAGATGAGGCTATCTTACATGGATTTGTTGTATTTGACACTGAAGTACCACTTCAAGCATATCATCCAACATTCCAGTCTGTGTAAAGAGCCCTCGAAAACACATTGTTGCATGCATAGATGCAGTAAATCTGGAGCGAGCAAGGTGCCGTGAGTGGTCCATATTTAGACCCCCGGCTAATCAACCACTTCCCCTCTCCTCTATGCTTCTCCTCCGATTTAGCCTGCATTAAGAGATTTATGATCCTTTCATCCCAACATCAAATGAAATCATGTTTAATCCCAATGCTGATCATAGGTATGCATGGATATCAGCACTTAATATTGGAATACCACTCCTCTGATAGTCTGAAAATAACACATTCACAAATCCATATCTCAATTTTGGCATAATAAAAGCTATAAGTGGAATTCTTACAGAGTGCTGTTTTTTTTTTTTTTTTTTTTTTTTTTTTTTTAATAATGATAATAATATTTCAGGCCTCTCCCAGCAATTGGAAATGTTTGCCCGATTTTATGCTCAAGGCAACATGCAAAAGAAGTTGCCGTGCCATATTGATCCCCTTGCCCACTACAATTGAGGCGTCCTGAATATTAACGACAAAGTCTTTCTTGTGTTTGTGGGAAATAGTCAATTACGGCGTGCACAATCCACTCACAAGTAAAAACAATGCAAGCAGGTCGTCCTCTCTAGTTGTTGTCACACTTGTTTTCTCATTTTTGGGACTGTTTTATGCTTTGTTTTGTTTTCATGTGCATGGACACATTCTGTCACAGCTAGAATTGGTGTTGGAAAAGAGCAGTTGAGATAGCACTTCGGCAGGAAGTTATTCAAGGCCCTTGCATTTGTGATTCATACCTTAGAGCATAAACATTTACCCTGCTCTCAAGGTACGCAGTGAAGACGGCGGACCCCCGCACACTTGTCGCTCACTCTCTCTCTGTGTGCTAAACCTCGCAGCGGAAAGACGCGCAGACCAGTTGTGACAATCTCTCTCTCCCTCTCCTGGGGATATTTGACGTGGATGTCGCGCCGGGGGGAAAACTTTCTGCTCCAAATTGGAAGTATCTTGTGATTAAACAGTGTTGCGTCGCCGAAGTCAGAAGAGATCTGATTTTAAACAGAGTTATCGCCTCCAGTCAGTGCCTTTGTGTGTGTGTGTGTCTTGCTCAACCTATCAGTCTCAGCAGACTTCTGGTGTGGTGTTCTACCTCTCTGATTGGCAAAGCGATTTGAAATTCCATTGGGAAAGTCCTGTCTCAGTGATTACATTCAGGACCAATATCTCCATCTGTGACTATACTCTTGTGTGTGTGTGAATGGATCCTTAGAACCTGACTAGATTACTTGCACCTCTTCCTCTCAGTGCACTTTCTAACACCAGGGTACATCAACTGTCTCTGTCTGTGGGAAGTTTAAGGGCAATTATCATCTCCTATCTCCTCCTTTTTTTAACCCTTGGGTGGTGGGTGTTAACTTAGGTCGTAGAGAGTTATAGTTTTGGGGTTTGGCAGTCTGTAGGACACAGTGAACTTTGCTCCGGGATAGTGGGTGTAGAAAGTTAATTAGATCTTGTGAGAAAACTTCATGTGGGTTACTAGGTGGCCCACAGCTCTGCTTTAGATTAGGGTACATAAAGTAAGGAATTTACAAAGTGTGAATACGTACAGTTCGCTCAGTCGAGCTTGATTGCTGGAGGTAAACGATTAAGGTCTAGCTCTCCTCCATGCAAGGGGGTGAGCCACTGGTTCCTTGAGGCTGAAAAACAGGGACCGGTGGAGACCAGGCATTGCTCATGTCTGTACTCCGCATTTATTCCTCGCTGCAGAAGAGCTTCAGTGCCGGGTTTAAGGAGAAGCAGCATGCTACTGCAGACATGAAGAGACTCAATGCAGGTGGGTATCCAAGGGTGATGTTCGTTATTCCAAAGATTTGTTAGTCCGAAAATGAAGTGAGATTTGCTCTTCTGAAACACACAAATTCCCTATTCCTAGATGTTCGTTCATCCAAAAATGGAAAGGGTTCGTTTATCCAGACATTTGTGGCATCATTCTGAGGGTTTGTTATTCCAAAGATTCATTGTTCTGAAGGCTCTTTTATCCAAAAATGAAGGTTCATTGATCCATAAATGAGCAGAAGGCGTGTAACCGTATCTCACTTTCAGATTAACAGACCTTTGGAATAACGAATCTTTGGAATAACAAACTGTATCCAGTATTCAAAGATTGATTATTTTTCTTTTTTGTTAATTCTTCTACCACAAAATAACTTAATCAAGAAAGGAAACATGAATGAGAAATCAAAGAAGTAGATGACAGGAAATAATGGCAAACAGTAAATTCAATAATTCATGTCATTGGATAAATTTGAAAACTAAAAAGATCGTGCCATCAGAGCTGTTGGTTCCCATATATGAATGTAGTGGTCTGTTTTGGATGTAGCACATTCTGTACAAAAGTAACATATGTACAATACTTAAAAGGTATTTACCAAAATGGTTCTATGTAGATGGGAATGGAAGTTAAGTTCTATTTGTGTATATAAGTTTGTGTTTATTTTGAAAGTATATATGTATAGATTGTATAAATGTGCTGTCATTCTTTCTTATCTCAATCAAATGATCAATTAGCTACTGATATAGATAAGTTTAAAAAGATGTCTCAGTTTGAAAATTCCATCCTGAGTTCCATTTAAATAAATGCCTGTATGTAATCTAAGTATGAAACAAACTATTCAGTTTTTTGATCATTTGAAAAGAAGTTAATGCTTTTGTGAACATCTGACTCAAATTTGGAGGAAGGAAGGGTTCGTCTTATGATAGCAACAAGACCATAGAGACAAGGCCAAGTAATCTTTTATTGGCCCCAGATAAAAACTATATGGCAAAAAGAGAAGTTGGCTTTTATCCAAAATCCCCCATTACCACAGCGTGTTCTCACCATTATCACCAATTTAGCTGTATACATTCCTTCAGGGGTGTAGGTGAGTTCAAGTTTTAAAATTGAATGAGTAGAAATTGTCTGTTTCCATCAATATCACAACTTGAAGACTTCTGAGCTGCGCCTCAGCTGTGTTTCAAAATAAAAATGAAACAACAAGAAAAACACCGTGGTGTGAAGTTGTTGTTTATATTTCGCTGAATTTCCTGTATTTTTTCCTACTTAAACCAAGTACGGAGTGTGAATGTCAAGGTGCAAATCATGCCTTGTGGGAGGCCAGCTGATATCAAGCTCAAGCAGGGGTTAAAAATAAATCTTGTCGATGCCATTCAGACCTAAAAGGAGCAGCAGGGAGAACTGAATTAGCCTGTTTTGATGCCTTTGATCACAAGGTTCGGGGCGGGTTATTTATTTCTACCCATATGAAAACAGCCTTGTACTTTCAGAAGAGGGGGCCCCAACCTCCTTGTGCAGGGTAAGAAAATAGGCACTCAGTCAGTCTCATTCATTCCAAAGTTGGACATGGTATTTTAAGTGCATGTACAACTCCCTTAGAATTAAAGCTACAGCTGTTGAGTGAATGGGTGATGTTGTTTATAAAGTCATAGAAGAATATTTTGGTCCAGATTGGTGGGGGGGGGGGGGGGTATGACAGCCACAAGAAATTAGTGTGTTGAGTGGGAGTGAGATAATGCATTGATAAGTCATAGAATTGACCTTTTACATGTGATTTTATTCTGATGAACTCAAAATGTACCTTGAGTCAGTGGTCAAATCTTAGTTTCCACCTTCATGCTTTTTATCTGTGATAACATTACAAAATTTTGATTGATGGGTGTAGTAAGCTCATCTTAGCAGCATCCTGCTTGAGCAAATATTTTTGAAAATATCAGTGAGTGCCAATTTTTATCTTTCCTTCCATATTTACAGAAAACCCTGGCGATATTGACCTTGACCTTATCCAAGGGAGATCCCTGTTGTCCAGTTCTGCAGCCAAGCACAGAATATCAGTCGCGCCGTCCAACCGGAAGCCAAGCAGGAAGGCGCGGACCCCTCAGGTTGGTATTGGCTGGAAAACCGGTCTGTGCTTCTTACCATGTAGGGAGTAAAGAGATGTTTAAGAATTCAGAAATATGTCTGGTGGTATATCATACCACAAGAGTTCTGTCATCAATCTTAAAGATATTTCCTGCTCCATCAAATTAAAACAGAAATGTTAATGATTACACTCACCAATATTACTGGTAGAGTTACTGTAATACTGGTCATTTTTGCACTCGGCTTGGTAAAATAAAAATTGTGTTTTTTAACTTGGCAGAATCAGGACATTTATTAGTGGCACATATGGCATACGGAAATATTTGCCTGTTTTCATTTTCGCGATGGTTTTTGGTTGTGCGAACTGCGCAAAAATTTCCTCACCATGAAAATTTATTCTTTTACAGTAAACTGGGGAAATTGGCAAGCGGTGAAATATTATGGTTTCATGTCTCTGAATTAATTACCTTCATTTTTCTGCCAATGTTGAAAAAGTATGCAATACATCCTCTTCATGGTCACTGGTATTTATTCCTTTAAAAGAACTCAAATCTTGATCCAACATCGTAAGCAGGATAATGCGATATGTTTCCAATAAGGATTTATTTTGGACATGAAAGAAATTTTGGTCATTCGTGAATCTGCATGTTTACCGTGGTATCTACAGGGTTAAGTCATATGTGTTCATGTTGCTTTGAGAAACATATTCATGCATGTTATACCCTAGTAGAACATAAAGTCATAAATTCACTTTTTAATGTCAGTCGGAGGTAAGTTCTAACTTGGTAAGTATGAAGGACTTACCTGTGGGGAAAACGCAGATAATTGGATTTTTTACATGCTTGCATTATGCTGTTATCGTTTGCTAGGTTAAATATTCAGCATGCTACCTGTATGACTTGCATCCCCGTATTTCTTTTTTCTGTTCGCATGGTAATAACTCCACAAATTCAGCTTTGGGTAATGTAGCAAAGAAACCAAAATGACAAAAGTGAAAGAAAGAAAAAAAAAAGGAACCCTCTGCTTAAACATGTATCTATGTGAAAAGTAATGTTATCGTCATTTGTGCAAGTCACAGTATGATATATATATATATGTTATGTTGTATATTGTTATATTGTATGATATATATATATATATATATATATATATATATATATACGTATATGTGTGTAATATATAATGTGTTTTGAAATTGTCTGTGTCTGTGTGTGTTTGAAGCTCCTTGGTGTGTGTGTGTGTGTGTGTGTGTGTATTGTGCTGTGTTGTGAAATCGTGCATATTATATTTTATATACATATCCGATGTACAGTATATGTGTGTAATGTATAATGTGTTTAGAAATTGGTTTTTGTGTTGTGTTGTATTGTTAGAATATATGTATGCTTTTGTGATTACCATTTGTGTTGTGGCATGAAAATGTAGCCATAAGAAAAAACACCAGACAATTAATACACTATTGTGGATATTTGTTTTGAGCAATGTTTATCAACACAATGTATATTTGATAAAATCTGTAAAGAAACAGATTTTTTATCTGTGGTAACATTGGTCAATATGCTGTAACATTGGACTAACATTGGTCTTTTGATGTGTATTACAATGGCACTTCATGTTGAGCAAATGACTGGATATTAAATGCATTTTTCTTTGACACATATTTCCATTCTCTATCTCTCTCTCTCTCCGTCCCCATCCCCCTTTCTCTGTCTGTCCATGTATCTATTTATCTGTTAATCTATCTGCCTGACCATTCATCTAACTATATATCTATCCGTCTGTAGCTATATCTATTTCTATCTGGTTTCTTTTTCCCCTTTTATCACTGCAAGAACATTAATTATTCATCACCACATTTATTTGTTGATATCCACATAAACTGATTTTGATTTGTTATAAACCATTGCCGTGTGTGTTAGGGGGTCATCAACTTTTACTGTAATCACCGACATGAATCATTTTGCTGCTTATCAGGTGGCATTATATAATGTGAGGGTTTTGGTGTATAGTATGCAGGCAGGAAAGACCAGTGAAATCTGTCGGGCAAATGATCCCCAAGGTGTGATGCCATGTAGTCCAACCAGCCATGTGCCTCGTTGGACTTGCTAGATTACTGGAGGGATTCTGTTTTAAATAAGAGGAATCTCCCTGTGGGGCCAAAGTAGTAGTCACCAACGAAGTGTTTGACACATACACCTTCAGAGGTGTTGCCAATTTAGAGCATCGGTGTCACAGGCGAGGGATCAACATGAATTTACACTTGAACCAGGTGTCTGTTTACTGCATGGTGCAAATTAAACAGTCTCAGCATCTATGTATTACCTACTCCTTGTTTACAAAAGAATAATCTCTGAGGTTAAAGGTCAGTGTCTTTTTCAGTTTACAGTTGAAAAAGGAGAAATTTTGAAAGGCCTGCCATTAATGTCAATCAGTAATTCCATGTGGCCCTACGATTTATCACACAGATTATCACTAAAGGAATGAACAAAATATCCCTTTGAATAAGTGTCTGAAATGAAATGATCATTGTATACAATATTTTGACAGCAAGGTTTATAAACTAAAGAAAAAGACCTTTTTTTTAAATTTGAATAACAGTATCTGAAACTGAATGGTCATTGTGTACAAGCTATTTAAAAATTGTGGAATTACCAGAGTACTTTCCATTTTTAATATCATCTCAGAGTCCACAAAACTTTTGATATCTGTAGCAGTGGGTGATTCTAAAATTTCCATCCACATGGTACACAGTGTGTACCTCCTTGTGTTCCATGCAATCTATCTATTACCCATCTTTGCACCTGTCAGTATCAGTATTAAGGATGGCGGCCAAACGAGCCCTGATCCACGCACACCACTAACCACGTTGGGGATCTCTGTGGAGTCACAGCAGGATTTCTATATTAACCCCATTATTCCTTGCTCCTGCCTAAAATGGAAGCTCAGAAGATTTTAATCCTCACATGATGACCAAACCACGGCCCGTTTGTAAAGTAGGATGCGATCGAACACGCTACGGCAGAGCCTCTATTGTATAACTTGTCTTTAGACAGCTATAAATAGATGGAGCCCTTCCATTTGACAGAAATGTCAGTTGTCCTATCTGTATCTCCCGCTCCGTCTCGTGTTCTGTATAACTTGCCATCTCTGTCTCTCTCTATTGGCCTCCAACCTGAAGGATACTAGAGGCATTCTTGAATTCATCATGTCTTTTCTTTTAGATATTCTGTCCTTTTATCAATCTTAGTTTAGTCTCAGAAGTTTTACCCTCTTTTATTATTTGTTTCTCTTCTCATTGTTGCCAAGTTTTGTTGAGTCATATATGCCTTTTCTGTCCTTCCATATGGTCTGATGTCTTCTTGTTCCAATTTATACCACCACCTCACTGTTTTGTATACTGACCCTTTTCATTATGGCTTGGAATGCTTATCACACAAATCTCTTTACCTACAAGTCCACCTGCCTGTCCTTCTGTCCATTTTCATAGTTACTTCCATATTTTGATATCAGTGATGATGATCACAAATAACATAATGATAATGACTACAACTTTAATTATATTAACCATTGATATCAGTATTTTATATTTGTTATTATTGTTGTTGTCACTAGTATTTTATCATTATTAGAGTTATCATCATTATTATCAGCAGCATTATTAATGCAACATTTGCTTTGATAAATCTGGTAATGATGATTATAGCAATAATGTATCTGTCATTATGTTAGACTTTACAATATCTCTTTCAAAACACTAGTTTGGTTTGTTTGTATATTGTTTGTATTTTGGTATTTAAAACACAATTTTTAATGGGAAGCAGTTTGTGTCAATTTGCTTTGTAATGCGCTATTAAATAAAGCTTGCTCAATTTCCAGGCTTGTGCTAGCCTTTTTTTCAGAGACGTTTGCCAATGAAACTTAACAAGCCTGATCAACAAACAGCTTTAGTCTACTGATGAGCAGAATTGTAAACAGCTCAAGTGAATTTAAAGTGTGAGAATGGCATGATAGCTATCAGTAATCCATACATATACAGATTAAATCTATAGTTATATATATTGCAAACTTATCTATATGTTCATCTACCTGCCAGCCAGCTAGATGTTTGTACATTTGCTTATCCCACTCTTAACCTCTTAAATGTAGTCCTATATCTCTGTATAGCCCATCACCTTGTCTGTCATAAGGCTAGTGTTTTCTCCCAGCTTTATTGGCCCCTTATGTCCCCACACTGTTGCCACATGTCCCATTAGCATGTATCCTTGGCTAGTATCAGTCCTATATTTGTGCCAAAGCACAATAGGCTTACTTCTGATGAGTGAGAAGTGTATCATAGGCCACATCATTTGAGTGGCAGGAGATAAAGTTTTTTTTTTTTTTTTTTAAAGCATGTGGTATGTTCTTAAATGTGACTAAGTCCTGTGTGGCTTAAAATGGCACACAGTCTCATACATCCAGAAGAATGTGACTATGAGTCCTTCTATATTCACAGTAATGAGTTTAAAACTTGTAATATATCACTGCGATTGTGATCTAGAGTCCATAAAAACCTGAGTAAACGATCCTGTATGTATTTTTAATAATGTGAATGGAGTTCTATTATCCATAAGAATGTTAGAAACAGGCCTTACATTTTGAAGATTTTTACCGAAGAAATGCATTCATTCTGAACACTTTTGAAAAGAAGAAGAAGAAGAAGACAGATGCACACATTCTGAAGTCGCAGGAGTAAGGATCACAACTTGGAGAAGAACACTCACAATCAGAGAAACACATATTCCACCCAAAGCCACACCTTATACACACATTTACCCATGCACATACATGTAGACATGCACAATCTCCCTCTCTCTCTTTCTCCACCTCCATCTCTCTCATTCTTTTTAATTCTTCTTATTTTCTGTGTCAAATATGATCTGTCTAACGAATTGCTCAAGTTTTAATGACAGCATTGTGTGCACAGTCACCAAATTGAAGTTGCTAACAGTTTTTTTTTTTCTTCCCTATTCATTCTCTCTTTGCAGAGGAGGTCCAGCAGCCGACTAGATGATGGTCCCACCCCCATTGAGGAAGAGCCCACTTCCCCCACAAAGAGCCCCACCCCACTCATCCTAGACAGTGAGTTACCTTTCCCAGGGGTGACTTCCCCCTCCAATGTCTCAGTCACAAATGGCTCACACAAACCACTCAAGTCCCGGGCTTCCTTAGGCCTAGGCCCAATGGTACTACCCCCTATTCCCCCTGCCAATGGGGTTAAAGGTAAGCGGGGTAGCAAGACGGAAGACCAGGCCCCGGTGGCTGCTGGTCCACCCTCACCAATATCACCCCAAAATGGTACAAAGCCACACTCCCCAACTGTCCCTGAAGATATATTCCTTACCCCAGTTTGTCTCGATGATGAGAACATGAGCGATGCAGTCCACAAGAATGGTGAGAATAAGTTAGACGAGAGCATGATAGACATATTTGGGGATATGGATGACTCGACAGATTTTAAATCACCTGAAAAAGCAGAAGATAAAACTGTAGACATAGAGAAAGTTGGTGAGGAAGAAACAAACAATGTCAATATGGAAAGTACTAGAAAGGAGGAGGAGGAGGAATTTAATAGGAGGGAGGGAGAAAGGAATCCATTATTTGAAGAGATAGAGGTGGAAAGTTTGGGACCGGTGGCAGATTCGGGAGTGGATGGAGATAATGGTGGGATGGGGGGTGGCATCGTGGAGTTGGATCTCACGGTGGACCTTCCAGATCCCACAGTTCTAGGGACAAACATCTTTGGGGTGGAAACCATCCCGGAGGAAGAGGAGGAGGTTGCCGGGGGAGTCGAGGGGGTAACCGAGATGAGTGACGACTTTGAGGATGACGACTCGATGGAGGATGCAGGGCTAGATGATAGCAGACTCCAAGAGGTGGTAGATGAGGATGGAGGGTTGGGAGGGGATAGGGTGGAGGTAGTTAGCAAGGATATGGAGCTAAAGGATGAGGTGATTAAAGATAATGTGCAGGCTGAGAAGGAGGAAGAGGTGAAACTTAGATTTCTTATTGAGGAAGAAAAGAACACAGCAGACATTGCAGTTGTGTCAAAAATGAGTGATGATATCACAAAAGTGTCAAAGCCTAGTGCTGATGTGGAATTCCATGGCAACAGCAGCATTGATGGCATTACCAGTGAAGTTGATATCGATAAATGTGACGATGATGTTGATGGTAGTAATTATCCAGGAACCAGTGGAACACTACCAACTTTGGAAGCACAAAAGACTGTTGAACCAGTGTCCGTCAAAGGTAAAAACCTCGGTCTGTTACGCCGACAGCTCTGAGCAGAAAGTAGCTGTGTTGTCATCCCTTGTCCACCTGTGTGTTTCCTCTTGTAGCTCTGTGCCAGAACACCATGATGTCTTTACTTCACTCATCAAATGACATGCATGACACGCCAATCTTCATAGGATTCATCAAACCCCTAAAGCTGAAAAGAAAGCACAAGGCTGACATTTAGCTAATAAATGCCGTCTAATTCTGCTAGATCTAATAAGTCCACCTCTTCTTTCAAATGGAAAGATTACCTCCAAAAGAGTTTTGAACCCCTATGAGAGAGCTAACATCTGTGGAAACATAACATTGCAAACTACAAAGAATACTGCTTCTGTTGCAGAAAATATATTAATTTTATTACAGTGAAAAAGAAGAGACTGAGTTACCTATTATTAGAGAGCCAAATATCTTCAAAGATAAGAGAGCAAATATTAAGAGAACATTATACATGGCTAAATGCCATCAAAGGATGCCCATTGATGAAAATATAAGACTTTTCATGTATAAAGAATACCTCAGTACCTTGAGACCTGCAGCAAAGTATGAAATGCTTTTCATCCATCCATAATGTATAAACAAAAATAGAGCTTTCCTATGAAAAGATACTTAGTTCCATCTCATCTCTCTTTGGTTTTTTTTCTCTCACTCTCTGTATGAATGATCAGCTTTTCCCATTTTCTTGCATGCAGAAAGCTGTAATTAGATTTCCAGTCTCTTTATCCCTGCAGTCATTCGTGCATGCAAAAATTAGTTTACATTTGTAATTTGTGCAAAGATCATTAAGATGAAGGCTTTGTCCTGTCCCCTAGTAATATGTTATCAGGTGTTTTGATCAGTATTTCATCTAGCTATGCTGTGCTTGTGTCGCTCTGTCTGTCAATTGTTACACTTAGTGTTTAGTAGTTTTAATTGATGTCACACCTCCGCCTCCACCCCCACCCCCTACACACACACACTGTTTCTAGAGCAGTCATCTCTATAGGTGCAAATTTATATCTGATGATTCAGAGGAATATGAAGAGACAGGAACAAAGTGTTCTGTCCTTTGTCGGGGTCAGTTGGTCAAGAATGACAGGTTTTCCCAGGAAAGACATTTGACCATGATGACCGGAAGACCCTAATGTGAGTCAGAAATAGAAAAAACTAGAACAAACTAAGTTTGGACTTATTCGTAAGAATTGTAATCACACTGTCAAAAACATTTATAGAATTTATGAGTGTAGGTTATACAGCTGACCTTCTTCAGGCGACCTTGTGCAAGTCAGAGCTATATTAAATTCCTGACTGCCCTCTGAATCAGTATTTGGCTTGTATGAAACTCAAGAGTCGTGACTGTGTGTCAGAGTCGTTACTTTGGTCCCACCCAACAGATCAAGCACATCATTAGAAACCCCTTTATCATGCTTTACTGAAATCCTTTTCTTATGCACAGCTATAGTCTTAGCACAATCTTTGTGTCCCATGGCGACAATGTTATCATGCAAGAGACAATATTTCTCGTCAGCTATCACTTGTCTACTCCTGTAAATAAGTTCTAGTTTAATCTCATGCTATGCTGCTACCCACTTGCTCCTATTTGCCTTACAAAAGAGACAGCCACACTGTGCTCCCATGTATTCCATTTGACGTTACCCAAATCAACCAAACTCTTACTGCTGTCCCAACTCTTCCCCCACCAACTCACTTTGGATCACCAATCTGGCAAAATATGCCCCATATTCACCCCGCTTCGAGCCTCTGCAGTAATCATGCTTTCGTAGAGAATATAAGCCCTCTGCAAGATTTCCGGTTTCATGCTGTAATTCTGGGGAGTTTTCCAGGAGTTCAAGGAGCCTGATCCCCATAGGATAGACTGAGAGAAGTCATGCTGGTTGATGACTGATATTGGATGGGACTAACAGACTCATGGCCTTGCTCTGGATTTGTAGAAATTGGCAACCAACACCCAAGTTGTCCTCTCTGAAAATAACTGACAATACATAATACATGGACAAAGAGGTGGAAAAAGGATTTCAATTTCTAGAAAGTTGACAAATGGAACTGTTTAGTCGTTGACCTAGAAATAAAATTGTTGCTGTAACTGAGTGGGATGAATGATAAAATAAAGTAGACAGTACCTCTTGATGAGAGAAAATTTTGCCGATTAATGCAAGCTATATCATCAGTTTTGTGCCCCAAAAATCTAGTTTTCACTTTCTTAGGTAAGGGTGTGTTCGAATTCAACCTGTCCTGTGCATCAAAAGTGGTCTCAGGTCCCAAATCAGAAAGAGAAATGCTTCTTCCCTTTCTTGGCTAATTTGAACTCATTTTGAAATGCCATATTCAGAGTTTACAGAAAGAGGTGATAAGACATGTTGATGAGAATGTTTTGTAGTAGCAGGTCATGTGATTTTGAATTTGAG
Source organism: Diadema antillarum (assembly GCF_040938485.1). Classification (NCBI taxonomy): domain Eukaryota; kingdom Metazoa; phylum Echinodermata; class Echinoidea; order Diadematoida; family Diadematidae; genus Diadema; species Diadema antillarum. The sequence goes on from NW_027271431.1 coordinate 2,696,115, forward strand.
GGAGGATGAGATTTTCTCTGTGCTACCTATAGTAGATTTCAAGGCAGACATTTGTGAAAATGCTAAAGCTGGTTGTCACGTTTTTGCGCTGTATTCCAAGTGTACTATACATAGTGCTGAGTGGACATGGATGAAAGGAATATACCTCAAAATATTTGATATGTTCGTCGATGCCCAGTCAATCCATTTGTGAATATAACATAAGCAGACAGATGGGATAGGCAAGAAGTTTGGAGATTGTATAATGTTGAATAGGCCTAATCAGGTAAGTATGGATATTACGATAGCATGCCTTTCAATATATCCAAAACCGTCTCTCTTTCACTCATTTTCTGCAGTGAGATTGTTTGGTATTGCTGTACAGTAGTGCATGACGAAATCCCGACTTTGAATTACTGCATGAAAAGCTAAGTTGTAAAATGTCTGTTTTCATGGTGTATATGTTTTGAAATATATACGAAGTAGTTTTATGAATGTTGTTCAGTCCTGCCAGTGTTCAAGTTCCTCCATTATCGAGATGGAAACCTTAGCACTAAATTGCATGCCAGCTGTATCGGTGGATTCACATATTTGTGCCGTTGCTCTGTCGCATTATCCTTTTTACCCTTTGAGAACATTCAAATATCATCAAAATCATGCTCTAACATTGCCCATAAATGGACACAAGTTTTCAATTTCACCTTCTCCCAATGCAAAGAATTAGATTTATATAATCACATCAGTATATATATCGTGCTGTCCATCCTTTTGTGTATTTCACTTTTCATGAAAACAAGAGTCTGTCAACACACAAAAAAAAAACCCACAAAAGCAGCCCTTTTGAATATTTTTGGAAACCATAAATCTGAGGTGTCTGTGTGTCACTATGCATTTTTGATTCGCAAAAATGAAAAAAAAAGGAAATATATGCTCATTGATGATTTAACATGCAAGATTATTAAAGTGTCATGTCGCTAGAGGATTTAGCTATGTTTTGGGTTAAAAGTCTGAACTTGTTAGGTTGTAGATCATGTCATGGATGATTGATACAGAGTAAGTTTGATGATTGATACAGAGTAAGTTTAGAAGGGAGAGGAGCACCGTCTGTATTGCTTCAGCATTCAATTCCAAAGGTGTTTGTTGAATATGAAGTAAAAAAAAACATAACCGGTAGGATTTTGCCCCCATGACAGTTTAGCAGTTCACACCAAAATGATATCTCCTCTGCCATCCTGGGTAGGCAGGGGCTTTTATAGGAGACAGGAGGCTGGGTGATTCCCGTATGAGAGGGGAGATAGAGAAACTCCATTGTTTTTCTCCTCTGTAAGGTGTAAAAGGGAACAGACTCATTCCTATCATATCACTCATCAAGACAACGTGTTTAGGTGGCAGAATGTTCAAAGGAGGAGATTTCTTTCTTCTTCTCTCGCCCCCCCCCCCCCCCCAATAAAAGGAAGGGAAAAAAACTCTGTTCTTATCTGTCATTAGTCATTGTGATTTTGAATATTCTTGCCTTTTCACTGAGAATTTTATAGGAGGTTTATCCAAATATATCAAACTGCATGGTAAACTCCTCTATGTAGACTCATTCACCTTTGTATTACTGACATCATGCTGGCTTTCCTTTGTAAACTGTCTGGGGATATTGCAACTGATTGACAATAAAAACACCTTGACAGAAGAATTTCATGAATTTGAATGTCTGGGGTATATTTTGATACTTCAGTGTGCTCACAATATTAAATAACCTGTGAGCCACATTTACTTGTAAGTACGATTAGTATATGAATACTTGTAAATCACTAGGTAGACTACTAGATTCTGAAATATCAGAATGATCAGAGATTGCATTCCTTGACCCTGAACTCTTGGGGGCATTTCATGAAGCATTTTGTCCAACAACTTTGTCAGACAGAATTGCTCTCAGCCAATCAGATGCAAGGATTTCAGTTACTTTTAACAGTTTGTCAGATGAAATATCTGACAAAATGCTTCATGAAATGCCCCCTGGTTTCACGTATAGTGACTCCTTGGATTGGTAAGATACATTTGTATTCAGGGTAGGAGCTTTGTCCATCTATTATGGGAAACATCCACCTTGCACCCAATGCATCTTCAAGGGTCACATTATATCAAAGGTACTAATGTGGCCAGTGGTTTCAGCAAGAGAGTCATGTGTGATTACGTAACATGTGAGATGTCAAACTTCATTCTGCCTCTCATCTCCTTGCTTAGTGTCATTCTGAAACAAAACATCAGTCCTTTTTCACCCAGATATTCATTCTTTTTGTCTCCACAACGTAACATCTGTTCTGCTGTACTTCATTATAAGTACTCTTTTGCTGACAATCTCCTTGCATTGTAGATCTATATTTATCTATGCATTAAGTGTGTGTTGCAGGAAACAGAGGCTGAACAAACGTTCCAGACCGGACAGGTGTATTTTCTAACACAATAATGCAAGCCACACTCGGCCACAGCTTGACCCATCAGGCTGCCATTACTGTCCATTGGGACTTGAGTGACCAGTCCTGGGGATACAAGGGAAATTCAATTAGACATAGAGGCAGACGATCATAACCTGTGGGTAGTTTTCACTTTGGGCTGGGTGCACTCACACAGTCACACTGACCTCAGTGGGTGGGCTCATGAAAACAAAAAACAAAAATACAACAACAGTAGTTTGTGTTTGTAACTGTCACAGTTATATTGATGAGCACAGAGCATGCATAACTTACATCACTTAGTGCATGACAGCGGTTTCATCAGTCACCGCGTCTAATGGATATCTTTTTCCCTGTTTCCAATTTTTCCCGTGCCAGATGGTGACGAAAAGACCGACACCTCCAAAGAGGTGCAGGAGGCAGAAGTTCCTGTTGTCTTCATCGACACATCTCTTCCGGAGCAGCAGGAGAAGTCTCTGGCTGATGACACTCCAGCCTCACCAGGGTCAAAGAAGGAGGAGGGACAGGTGGAGGTGGAGGAGGAGGAAAGAGAACAGCAAATGATGAGGTTACCAGAGCCCAAGGAAGTCATCATCATCATGAAGGATGCGGGGACCAAGAAAGAGCCAGAGAAGGAGGAGGAGAAGGAGAAGGAGGAGGTGAAGGAAGAGGAGGAGAGCACTCCTGAACCTCAACCCGTGGAGACCGACGCTCCTCAGGAAAGTTCTACCAGGGAGGACGACGAGAAGGAGAATGTTGAGATGGAGAAGGAGGACGAAGAGATCATGACAAGAGAGCCAACCAAGGAGGAGATCGTGGAGGAGCGAAGATTGAGTGTTGCCGCCAGCAAAGCCCTCTTTGAAGCCAGGATTCCCGAACCGGACCCCGTCAAGACCAACAACAGGGTGAAGGTAAACGGGTTCTCCCACAGGGCCAACAACATCAGGCCAGTCGGCGAGGAGCAGACGCCGGCAGCTGAAACCAAGGCAGAAGCAGATACCAAGGTGACAGAGAAGGAGAAGGCGGAGGAGGAGAAGGAGGAGAAGATTGCGCCCGTCATCGAGATGGACAAGGAGGAGGAGGAAGAAAAGAATGAAGAGGAAGAAAAGCTTGTCAGCCTCAAGGACAGAATCTCAAGGTAAGTTAGAAAGAAAATGGTCCGAGTATCCATATACTCGTGTGACATCTCAGTTCCTGACAGCAGGTAGTGGCTGAAGCTTCCTTGGGGGCAAAATGAAATTGGCTCCTAGCAACATGAGGGAGAAGTGAATGGGACTCACTCCCCCATGGCTGTTTGGGCAGTCAGCAGCAATGATATCAATCTAAAGGATACGTGTGAGATGTACAAGTCACATTGGATGTTTCAAAACAAGTTTGCTGACCCAGCAGAGCAAAGAGCCTTACTAGACTGTTTGCTGTTTTTGTCCTCTTCCGAGAAACCTTTAACTTTTGGATTTGTAAAGTGATTGTGTGAAGGGAATGTTTGTAGTTGTTTACAGAAGCACATGAGTTAAGTGTTAGCATGTTGAATGATAAGTTTGTTCATACGCCAATCAGTGTTGACATTTTAATAGGAAGGAAAAACATATTGATAACAAAATACTATTTTACTGTACAATTTACACTTGACGCACAATTTTCATGGTACTTTCTCAGTCAAGGCAGAGACCCATATAAGTATAATACACAGGAAAAAAAAAATCAGAGTCTTAAATCATATTCTAGATTATTACTTTCCTTTCAGTAAGTAGCCCAATTAAGTATATTAAAGGCACACAAAGCTCTTTTTATGTACTTGTGGTAATATGGAATGGAATCCAAGCAGACCAGGACTTGTCAGCTATTTTGATATCTGATAATTTTGTTCTAAGATGCACATTTGTGGTATCACTTTCCAGTGATTTATCGCAAAGCCCAGAACAGTGAAAGACTCCTTCCTGCCATTAACTTACAGGATTTGTTCATTAAGACTCAGTCGTGAGTACTGTACCAGTATAGGTGGAAATATTTTTGTTTTATGGTTCCAGCAACACTGACAGAGTTGCCTCTAAGAAAATTGATTCTTCGCTGTAAGAAAGGCAGCAAAAAAAAAAAATCTTGTTTCCTTCACCCCTGCCCAAATTAGTGCCACTAATGGTTCATTTCCCTGAACTCCATTTACCAAATTGCCAGAGTGTTATGGCAAGAAGTGCTAAATAAAAGAGAAAAAAAAATTGAAAATGCAATCAGCAACCTGTAATAAATCTTCCACCCCTTCCTCCAAGCTTAACATCACATGCATGTACATTATTTGATATTCGTTTAATGACTGCTGTAGAAAAAAAATTCAGAATTAAAAAATATATATATCATGTAATGCTAATGATGTAAGATTACAATCCATTATTGTAATATGATATGATAATGAGAGTCCATATCATCAGGGAAAGTAAATACTATTATCTTACTATGACTTTCCGTTGCATTTTAAACTATAAGGTGGTACAATTCTTTTGCTAACTCTGTGGATTTTGTATGATTGTTTCAAAGGTACCAGAGTCTAGCCAGTAAGACAAAGGGAATCACATCACATGTGCCAACTCGGACGAGCCCCAGCAAGCAGAGGCCGGCTTCGACCAGCAACATCGAGAACAAGGACCGCAAGTTTGGGCCCAAGGTGACCAAAGACGACATTTCAGCCAATGAATCGTTAGAAATGTTAGACCAGCCCAAAACCAGAGGTACAGGTGTGATCTTATTTTGTCTTCTGCACTGGCATCGTGGTCTTACACCTGCAAGCTAGCATGTGATATGGGTTTGGTTTGGCCATAAATTCCTGGGCATGACAATTAAAAGGACAAATCTGGACCAGAACAATAAAGAAACAACTTTGATTTCAAAAACAAGGCGAACAATTTACAAGCACAACAGTTAAAATCTTATTAAACTCAGATAGAAAATTAGAAAGTTAAAATTGTGAAATATTAAAGATTAGCTAGATTTTGCAAAACAGTTCTTGAAAGGTGATATGAATATGCAAATGAATGAGCTGATGATGTCATCACCTCACAGTTTTCCACAGATTTTGAAAAAAAAAGTGATGAAAATCCATTTTTTCTGCTATAAAAGGTGCAAAACATAATCCTATCCTTGGCTGAATGACTTCAAAATAATGATCAGTCAGCTTTATTAGGGTTTTATACTGGGTCATAGTTGCATGTGAGCATAAAACTGGAAATTTCAAGACTTTGTGTACAAATTATATAGCAAGTTTTGAAGAAGTGACATTATCAACTCACTCATTTGCATCTTCATATTGACTGTTCAAGAACTATTTTCTTAAAATAAGCAAAATTTCACCATTTCATTACTTCACTAATATTCTTCAGATTTGTTTGTATTTTTGATGTTGTGCTTAAAAAAGAACAAAAAAAACGACTTTGCTCCTCCTTTCAGACTACGTTTTAATTGGTCCTGCATTGTCCATTAACTATGATAATCAAACACACATAATGGAGGACGATTAGCAAAGTCAGAAACCAGTGCATGGATTTGTCAGGTTAATGAATACGCTTTTGACATTTTTTTTTTTACATTTCACACCTCTTTGCCAATAAGGATATAAAAATTTGTTCATGACATAGGGACCGAATTTATTGTAAATGACAGGTTTAGTTCCACATGACTTGAAGAAAAATTATAGTGGTTGAAAGGTTAGATGTAATCATGATTTGATTTGTTGCATGGGACATGTTCTTTAGCTTTAATTAGGTGTGGTTCTCTCCTTTCTATCCTTTTGTTCCAGTCTTCTTTTCTCTTCCTTGTCTGCACACAATCCTATGTTCTCTAACAATAGATTTCCACCTGTGCATGTTGTACATTTCTTGGCTAATCAAAGACTTTTTTTTTTCCATAGAATGCCTTCATGGGTGACTCACGCCCTCCTTGAATCTTTGCTAGACAGCGGTCTTAGATTGAGAGATTGCGAAGTCTTGTTCGATACGGCATCTTGTAGCAGTGCGAAGGATGTCGTGACACATTATGCTCCAGTACCTTTGCATTGCCCTAGAGCACTGGGGAGACGTAATCACAATGCAGTGAAGGAAAGGGGGGGGGGGGGGGGGGGGGGGGGGGGGACGTCAAGCGTTTTATCCAGCTGTTTGTGTCCTGAACTTCTGCCCCCATGAATAACTCATTGTGGGAATGTTGGTGCCACTGTGAATACTTAAATGGAGGTGGTGAGATCTGTTGATCGTATGGCATGACAGTGAGGCTTTTATTACCCTTTGGATGATACAATAACCACAAGTGAACTCTCCAAATTTTCACCCCCTTCCCGACCCCCCCCCCCCTTCCCAAAAGTTAACATTGATTATATGGTACTCTACTTCCATTGCTGTGAATTTATACTGTATTTCTCTGCTTTAAAATTTAGAGATTTTAAGGTGCAAAATCCTTGCACTGTAAATATACTATGTTTACAGACTGTAAAGACTATCAAATTAAAGCTTTCCTAGAATTTTTGTCAAAACTTCAAAATTGCATTTTCAGGCAGCACTTTTCAAAGTAAAAGATAGTGTATGAACAATGCCATGCTATGAATGCAAAGAAGATATCTTTGATCCGTTAAATCCCATGATACAGGAAATTCTGTTCTTTGCCAAAACGAACCACCCAGAATAGATTTGGGAAATGGCACCAAAAAGTATCATGCTGTGAAAGAGGCTATTTTATTTTCGATCTCTTTGGACTCCCCTTGCAACACAATGCCATGCACACAGAGGTTTGAAGGTCTCTGAAGATGTAGCAGCTGGGGGGAATTACAAATTCAATTCCTTGCACAAGGGCATTAAAAAAAAAACACACTAAGAACTATTTCTGATTGACTGATAAGTTGAAGGGCAAGATCACCCAAAATATATGTGTAGATTGGGTGAATGCAGCAATATTAGTAGATCACATTGGTGAAAGTTTGAGGAAAATTGGACAATCCATTCAAAAGTTTGAATTTTTCAAATTTTTGTGAAGCCATTGGCAGATGAAAATACTACTACAGTTTGTGATGTCATATACAAAGAATGATATTAAAGAAATATAAAGAAAATTCAACATTCTCACTTTTCCAGCAGAGTAAAAGAGCACTTGACTTGCCTCATTCATAAAGCAGGAGGAATGATAATGCCCTTAATCGATGTCAGTAACAAGTCGAGGGAATGTGTACTTTTGTAAAGAATGGAATTTTATGGAAGTCTCTGTATATTTTATGAATATCATTCTTCATATGTGACATCACAAACTGTAGTTGTCTTTTCATCCAGCGATGGTGATGCTGAAACTTTAAAAATTCATAACTTTTGAACAGATTGTCCAATATTCATCAAACTTTCACTGATGTGTTCTGCTGATAATGCTGCATTCATCTGATTAACACATATTTTGGGTAAACCTGTCCTTTAAAGCTCAAATTAGGTCTTTTTGTTTTATTTTGTTTTATGACACATATTTTTGCATCTTTCTGCATCTTGTACTAATGAACATTACTTCCTATGATGCAAAGTTGAGAACATGGAATCAAATTGGTAATTTTGATCATTTTTTCTCTCTCTCCTATGACATTTCCTTTGCTTACTTCACTGGTTGTTTTTTTTTCTTCTTCTCTTTTTTTTTTTTGGGGGGGGGTGGTGGTGGTGGTGGTGGTTTCATAGATTATTTCCAAGATATGATAGCTCCAGCTTCTTACCTTTATGTCTACTAGAGTCGTACCCTGAAACGAGACTCGAGAGCCAGGAGTTGACATTGCAACAAAAGTCAATGTAGTGCCCCCAATGGCAGTAGTCATTCATCTTATGGCAATAATTCTTGTTTCAGAATTTATTAACCTTTAATGTTTCTGTAGGGAAAAAAAAGGATCATTTCTACCCAGGGCTGATTTTGTTTCTTCAGTCATATAGATGTGCCAAACAGTAGTGCTCGTATTATTCTCCTGTAATGAGCCCTAACATTTTCTTTTTTCTAAGATCTTAAAGACATAAATTGTATTCAAACCTTCTCTGCCAGCATGCCACTGAATTATATCTATGATGAAGACAAAATGTTTCAGGACAAAAGTGTAGCTGTGATCATTGATTTCATTTGTGTTAGCATTTGAGCAACAGTTTTATGTAGTTTTGATTAATCACATGGAAATTCTGTTTGATGCCTTTTTTCTTTTCTTTTCTTTGCTGTCTTTTTTTTTTTTTTTTGCTTTTGTTTTTGTCCATGTGTCCTCTAATAACACTGGACCCCCAGGGTCTGGTTTTAGGACGGATATCCAGAAATACAATTGAATGAATTTTGCCAAAATTATCCAAGCATTGACAGCCGAAGGTCAATCATGAGTTTTAACCAAATACTTTTAACGAGCTTCCTCTTTCATTTACTTCGAAAGAGGAACTCTAACCCAGGTTTTCTTGCCTTCCATTGAACCGGAGACTTGAATGGTGCATTGTTGATCTCTAGCTGTGTCATTCAAACCATTATAACTGTGATGGTGGGGTTTCCCAGTATCTGCCATAGTTGGTATTCATGACTACTGCTGTTATTCATAGCTTTTATTTTATTTTATTTTTTAGCCATAGAGAAGCAAAGCTTTATTCTACAGAAAAAGAAAACAAGAAAGGGTTTGGAGGCATTATGAAGAAACATTGCTTCAAACCGTTATGTTGTCGATGAAAAACCATGAGTCATTCTGTGTAATGATTTAGTTGGGAAAACAAAACAAAACAAAAAAAACAATGGCATTTCAACAAGTCTGGCTCTGTAGGAATGTAAGATTAGCCTGTCTAGAGCGAATTGAGTGTTCAAACCAATTGGCAAGAAGTTTTGCCATCTCAATTTTTGTTGATTAGAGTAAATATTAAGTGGTGTGAGATGGATTCATTTATAACATTCCTCTTTCTATCATTCGATGGAAAACCAACTTACAAAATGGATTTTAAATTCCCTCTAGTACATGCTCATACCTAGAGTGTACACAGGGTTGTTCCACGAGGTACAATCCTCAAAATTTTAATACACTGTGAATTGATATTTGGAAGGATTTAATGAAAACATACATACAGACTTTGCCAGCTTGCTTTATTATGAAGTCATGAAGTTGTTGATAGCTAGTAGATAATTTCACGAGTGTATGAGTGCAGCATGTAATTTGGGTGATGTTCCTTCTCCTGAATGTTCAATAATCTGAAAATAGGATAAGGTCCATTATTATTTCAATTTTGGATTAATGTTCTCTTGGAATAACAAATTGAATGAACCTTTGGAATGACAAACCTTGTTTCATTTTTGGAGTTACAAACCTTCAGAATAACAAACCTTATTTCATATTTGGATTGACGAACCTTCCGAATAACAAACTGTAACTGTAATTTTCTTCATTTTAATCCTTTTATGGACCACCATTTCACATGCCACAGATAATTCATGCAAACAATTCAGGTGCCAATGGTTAAGCCAGCTATCTTCAAATAGGAGCTTACCAGCCTACGTACAACAGTCTATGCCTCTTGTCTCACACACAGTAGCAATACAGACTCACTCCTCGGCTACAGACTGTGAAAAGGGGATTGGGGGGAGGGAGGGGGAGATTGGAGTCTGATATGTTTTAGGGGGTAATTAAAGGTGACTGGAGTCACTGGAGGAGACGTCATGTGACGGACATGACTGCCTCCCTCCTTCCTCTCCCGGAACCTTCTCTCCCTTAGCGGTTTCCTTCTGGTCCCAGGAATCTTTGCCTTTGACAATTAAAGAGCCTTTCAAGAGCAGTCATGTGAAACATTGCTCTTCATTTTTTTTTATAATTCCTAGTTGTCTGTATTGGTATAGCCCGCCCATTTCTTACCTGAAGTAAGACAAAAAGGTCGTGAATGTGCTTTGCATTAGCACATAATGTCCTCAAACTGTATGTCGTCATAGTTCCGGGATAGGTAGTCTGCATAAGTTTCCCTGCTCTTACCCACTTTAGATAACTAGAGTAGCATACCTTGGTATTTGATTTGTTAAGACCCAAAACTATGCCAATCCTTGTATCTGCTAGAGCAATATTATTCATTTTCAAAACTCTTTCCTAGTCAACATAAATGAATCTGAAATGGCATAATTTACATTTGAGAAAAAGCAGGGCTTAAACTATCATGCCAACACAGCTTGAAGTCATGTTCCATCTCCAACTCCTACAGAAATAAGATTTAAAAGAGTTGATCAGGAGTGACTGCACGATTGATGCCTTATGAATGAATTTCTCATATAAGTCTTTGTTGGTAGTGAATGTTTTTGCATGCTTTAACATGCATGCACTCTGGCATGCGGACAGACAGACATTCACTGTGATGCATGCATACAGACAGAATTCTGTACATAAAAAAGTAAGATCCAAGGATCATCACGATCCCATAAATAGTGCACCCGATTTCCAAACTCTTTTTAGTCTGTATGTGTGGAGCTTTTCTCCCTGATTACAAAAGGTCACCAAGATGTCAGACTTCCACAACTCTTCTTATTTTTCTCTGTCTCCCTCTTCATGAAGAGCTATTCAGCATACACAAAAAATGTTGCATTTTGTACTCAGCCACTGATGTGGTTGTTTTTGAGCAGTATGACTTAAGATGAGAGCTGTCATTCTAGACTATTTGGGATAAGGGTACTTGAGTGAACATCCATGTCTCGAATCTTTGATTTACATGGAAAACTGAATATGCCACTGAGGAAATTGCTTACAAATTTATTAAAAGTGTGTGAGTATTCAACAACAAAAATCTGTGGTTTCTTTGTTCTCACTGTGCTTTGCATTCTGCTGTTTGCCTAGGTTCCGTCAAAGCCCTCATCAACAAGTTCCAGCAAACCCAGCTCAACGGCAACGACAACAGACACATCCAAACCGTCCACTAATCCCTCATCGTCATCGTCTTCAACGTCGACGCCCTCCTCCTCAACCACCACACCTCCGGTATCGTCCACCACCCCATCAGCGCCCTCGCCATCGCGCAAACCCCTGACCCCCAAGATTGACCGTTGTCTGGTGTGCCAGAAGGCAGTCTACCAGAACGAGATGAGCAAGTTGGAAGGACACGTGTTCCACCGGCGGTGCCAGAAGTGCAGCGAGTGCCAGCGAACTCTCACGCTCTGGAACGTCGACATCACGGGCGATAAGCTCTACTGCAAGCAGCACGGCAGCGTCGTCAAAAACAAACAACTCCAAGAGAGACTCGTTGCCGTCTAGCATTATTTAACTCGGTGTGTCTTAGAGGGACAACGGAAAGACTCACTTCTCTGGACATATATATGTGTGTACATTGTACTTAGAACAAGAGACTGAATGCTGTACAAAGTCAGTAGAATCATACTCCAATATAAATATAGTCTATGATTACTATCATGAGAATTCACCATACTTGCATATATGCTATACCATTTAGCGGAAGAGTCTAATGTGCTTTTATATATGATAAACATGATTATACTTTCTGTTAATGACATTTGATAATCTCTAACAGAGTAAGGATTACAGTTAATTAATATTCATATAATAATATGATAATATTTATATGATTACAAGGGATGCAAAAGTCACCTGTATGTGACTGTCTGTCAGTTGTGTCACCAAACAGGTTTTAATATGGGACTTTTCAGGATTGCTATTTGCTCTGCCGCTATAAAAATAAGCAACCAAAAAATGATCAAGAAAAATAGGAATATTGTGTGATTTTTTTTGTGGTAATTACCTGTTTTGGTTACTCAAAATTACACAATGTACCATCTGCACCTACGTAAGTATCGACAATCTCTTCGAGTGGTATTTAGGGGCAAAACAGAGACAAGCACTTAAAGCAAGGCAATGAAGATATGTCTGAAATAACTTTTTTATTTTTATTTCTGTGGCAGGATTCTGGAACTATAGCTTATGGTGTAAGGGTATGCTCTCCTGACAGAAGTGATACAATTTCAGTATTTACGTGAAAAGAAATCAAATATGGTGACTCATTGTACACCACGTATTATACAGACTTTTGCTTTTGTTTACTGGCCATGGCATGCACTACTTAAAACAATTGCACAGATCCATACAGCAGAATATTCCTTCAATTTTTTTTTCTCTGATTGGTGTACACTTTTGATAGAAGATTTTACTGATCCTGATCTACCAAAAGAAGGACAAGAAGGAATGCAGTGGAATGATATTCATGAATTAATCGGATGTTACTCGTATGACCTCAGCTGACCCCATCTCTGACCCTCGTCTGTATCTTTGGTGCATCCTGGGATGATTGGACACTGCGGCTTCCATGCACGTGGGTGTGAACTATACAGGAGTTGCCCTCATTTTTTGAAGTAACTCTCGTCTATTTTTTGAAGTAACTCTCGTCTAATGTCACAGGCGGGAGTCAGAGGAGGAACCGTCCATCAACATTTACCATTTGAGGTGCGTGTAGCTGCTGTGGCCTTCAGCGTCCTTCTAGCGTTGTCTGATGGCAGACAGAGTTTGAACAATATTGCTGTGTTCTTGATGACACGATGCAGTTTATTACTATCGTGTGAATGTTAACGTGATATCATACAACATCTGAGCAGGTACACGTATAGACTAGCTGGCATACGCGGAGAGGGACCCCAATGCATCTTTGGACCAATCGAACTCCCAAGGCTTTGCCACCTGTGTGGAGCGCAAGATTTAGCATGGCCGCTGACATGTGGAACCTTTCCACGCAAAAAAACAAAGCTTGCACAAGTTGCATCTCTGCCTGGTTTAGTAGGTGTGAGAGTAAGCACAGAGTAGACACAGTTTATACAAAAGTTTCAAGGGAGTTTTGGGGAAATTTATATATGCACTGGACAATGACTTGTGATCAAACTCCGCTATCACTGATTTCTGGCAGCTAATGAGGGAACTTGAGGAATCACAGTGTTCAGAGTATGGGTGACAATAAACATGTGGTGCAATCCTTGGGTCTATTTGTGCTGACTTTGTAACATGATAGTATAATTTTTTTTTATATGTACATATGAAAGTTTTGTAAATATATTGTATAATCGTGGCTAACAAAGAGATGATATAGCAAAAACATACGTTTATCTTTGTGTATGAAAAATGTAATCAGGACTTTGAATAGAACTATTATTGTTTGTGTAACGTGTCAAGTAATGGCATTATCCCCTGCTCCTAGTGGTAGGAAATGTGAATATTTTGCATTGAAAATCATACAATTATTCCCTGCCTGTACTTGGCATTCTTTTGAAAACAGTTTTGGGGAAAAGATCATTTCAAGTGTAATATTTGAGGTTATGATTATGACATGTTGTAATGTGTGTAGGCCTACAGTGAAGCATGCAATTTTAGGCAGAATTCTGGACAAATCTGTCACTCCTCGCTCTCTCTGTATCCTCATGTCGTTATGTGACTGTCAACAATTAGCAGCAGTTTGCAATTAGGTCTGGATCTTTATGACGATAGTTTGATGTCTGTAAGCACATGTTGTAGGATGGCATGTTTCGCTGATCCTATCCCTCTCTCTCTCTCTCTCTTTCTTTGTATCTATCTATCTATCTATCTATCTATCTATCTATCTATCTATCTATCTATCTCTTTCTCTTTCAGTTCTTGGTCTTCCATTATCCGAGAATTACTGGTAGTTGTAGAACAGAATATTCATGATGGACATACTGTGTTTACCTTTAAGTTGTAACTACGTTTTGCGTAGATTATGTGATAGCCTGCATACTCTCACAGAAGTACCAGATACATACTTTCTTTGAATTTATTTATTTTTTTACTTTTTCATTGCTTGTAATATGTTATGTAATATTGTGCACTATAATGCCAGTCAGATTTGATTGCCGCACAGCTTGCAGGAGAAAAATCTTAAAGGGCAGTTCAGTTTTTGTTCCAATGCTTTTCCTGGCATTATCAATGTATTCAAGTTGTTTGACATAGACCAGTGAAACTGTAGCAGTCACATGTTGAAATATGGGATTTGGTTTAGATCTTTTTTTTTTTCTATTCTCTATATTGAATTCATTATGTGTGTATAAGTGCATGTGTGTTTAGTGTGTGTGTGCGTGTGTGTGGTATTCACTATTTTGTGTATGGTGGTTCATGATGTATTCTTATTCCAGATTATTCCAGCTTGGATTTTTCAAGAGAAGTGTGTATTCTGTATTCTCACATTCCCTCAGTTTATTCATTTTAGTGGATAGAAAGAGACAGAGGTAGTTTGAAATGGCCAGTCCCAGTGTGACCAAAAAAAAAATTATAATGATACAATACAAATATTGTAAACTTTTGCAAAATTCTGCAGTCTCAAATGCAGATTACACAGTTTTGTAAGTTAAACAGATTCTTCATGATTGTTTTCCTTTGTGGCTTCATTTGTGTATTTGTGGGTTTGGTTGTTTGTGTGTTTTTTTTTTACCAAACATTGACTCTTCTTTGGATTCCAAATAATATGATTGTCCTAGCTCTTTCATCATTTTTTTTTTTACCAGCATGAGAGTTTCCATGATTTGATAAGGTATTTTTGTACCAAAATGAAGAAACTGTTGTGATAGACTGTTTTGTGTGTGTGTGTGTGTGTGTGTGTGTGTGTGTGTGTGTGTGTGTGTGTGTGTGTGTGTGTGTGAATGAGTGTTATGGTATTTTCAAGGGAAGATTAAGACAAATGGGATTTTAAGGGGATTGTTTGCAATCTTCAGCATCAATGCAATGACAGCATAATGAAATATGTTGGTTTTAACTCATTCCTTCTCACATTCTCTCTCCAATTTATGTTCAATGTTTTACAAATTTAGTGCCTCTTTCATTTCTATATTGCGAGCAGTGCCTTCACATCAAATCAAATCAAATCAAATTAACATGCCACCAAGGGATAGATAAATGGAACTTGTGGCTCTACAAGCAGTGAATTTGGGGAGAATTTGTTACTGTTTGTAATCAATACCTCATAAAATAGCATTCAACTGCATGATTGTATTCAAATCAATGAAATCGTTGTGTATAAGTGTATTTGATTGTTGATATGAGATGTGTTTTTCTCTTGTTGTGTTTCTATATATTCCATGTATATAGGCACGCAAGTCCAATAAAACCAGGTTGTATTCAAACAATAAATTGTAGAATTAGCACATGTTTTGATATCATTGAAAATTCATTGTGACTGCATGGATTAGAAATATGCAAGTACACTACTTTTTTTTTTCTTTGTTATTTCTTGAATATTTGTTTAAAGACTATATATAATGTAAGTGTCTCTGTTTCATGCTTTTATTTGCCAGTTTTCTTGGTGTATTCTGATGTACCATTGAACTGCTTGAAGTAGCAGTGAGAACTGCTTGAAGTAGCAGTATATATCAATATGACTTAGACAAAAGATGTGTGTGGAGTTGGCTGCAATCAAATCATTTCACAGAGCCCCAGTCAAGTTACACGAACAAAATAAGAAAATATACAATTAGAATGTTGAAATAGTTTTGTTCCTGATTTCTGGCTGAAAGGTGATGTATATTGACAAGAAATATTTGTATCTCATACGTTTCATATTTGTCATGGTTGCATTTGTTCAGTGTGTATTCATAATCGTTTCGATGTATAAAGGACTGCAGAATTATCGTATGCAATAGCAGTTTACTATGTCTCAGTAATCCTTGTTCATTGACAGATTCAGTGATAGACTTGTATGTTTTACAGTAGCAAATAGTAGCTGCTTTTTCATGTGCGAATGAGGATGATGTGTGTAATGTATGTTTACGTAAACTTGAATACAGTAACAACGTGTACACTTATTATATTGGTATGTAAATAGTTAATATATTTTTGTCTGTCGCAGTGATATGTAAGCATGAGTGTGTAACAAGATGAACTGGTACAGACAGTCATTTTTTTAATGTAACCTTACCACTATGTTACTGTGGATAGCATATCAACATTTATAGTAACATGGAAATACTGATGAGAAGATTTGAAAACTTACAATCTACTTCAGTTTTTTTTTCTTGATCTTTCTTGCTTCTCTACCTGTGTCATTTTGTATACCACACACATGCGGTGCTAGATCACAAATTTTCACATGATAAGAAATAAAGAGCAAGCTTGTATGATAAACAGATGTTGTATGGTGACCTTGTTTATGTTGTGGTGGATTGGTTGAATACATCTCAAAATGAGTGTTCCTCCCTTGGTAGAGAGATAAACTTGAAGAGTTTGTTTGCAAAAACCAATAAGTCCATATTTGCAAAATGGAGATATTTGCGATTAAAGGTCAGGAAAAATAAAGAGAATGATAAGAAAATTTTTGCTTCTTTTGACCATAACTTCAAAAATGTACTTCTATATGTAATGGCCAATATATCATTTAAAAGTCATTATTTTGTACTTTATGACAGAGACCGTACTGCAAAATCTTCAAAAATGGACTTATCGGTTTTTGCAACAAACTCTTCACTTGCTGATCACATCAGTCTTTGCACTGTTGTGTCACATGCAAACAAGATTTGTGCTGCCCAAAGTAAATTGATCTATTTAATGATAGCATGCTGAGCGTTGTGACTATCAGCTCGACCATGACCAGTAATTTTCGAGGAATCGGGACAATTTCCATGAAAGGTAACATCGTGCACGTACTTGGTGCTGTTCCAACAACAACAGAATTGATTTTGGATGCTTTTGAAGCTATGCAGTTTTGATGAGATGGATGTGTGTGCATGTTTTGAAAGAAGGAACATTTTCATGTTTACAATACATGTACTCTGTATATGAAGGCCTATTTGCTTAATCATTTGTTAGTCCCTCCATTAAGCGTTTGTGAATTTAATTCATATAGAAATCTTTCTCTTACAGTTCAGTGCCACTCCAATCCTGGCAAAGTTGACTTTGATAATTATATACTGGAATCAGACAAAGAAGATGGTAGAAATTTCCCAAATATTTACGCAAAATGATACAAAGGAATAGTTACAGAATTTCATGTGAAAGCAGGCATCACATGTTCTTTAAATAAAGAGTAATGGTGTTGGTCACATCTATTGCAAATGAGACAAAGCAATGATGTCATCTCTTCACAACACCCCCATTGGTTTATACACAAAAATACTCTGTCTTTGGTCTATGATATTGCAAGTATTACCTATACATCGTCATCACTGCCAGGTTTAATATTACATTGTTTGGTGCAGAAGTTGCAAGTTTTTCTCACTGAGTTCATGTCAAAAGGGTTAGATTAAGATTTGTGGACAGGTTAATACCAATGGGATACTTGTGAGGTGATAACAATTCAATCACGTATTCATGACCATTAGATTGCCACCAATACATGTATCACTCTTCACTTAATTGCAAAACTTTGATATTCCATGATTTTCCTATAGATTCAAGTCGATTTTTATGAAAAAAAAACAACAACAATATCTTATCTTGGTCGTGTGCTCTTTGCTATGAGCATCTCAAATATCGTGTGGAATTGCTCCGTAAGTGACTAATTTCAGTGATAAGATGTATATGGCAGACGACACATACACAGTGCCAGGAGACTGAAGGAAAACGACTTCCTAGCACCAAGTCCGCACAACCAGCGAGTGTTTAAGAGCCCCGATCTTCCCGTTTGACAAACAATTATCATTATCAGCCATCATTGTGTCAATTTACACGATTACGGGCGGGAAGCAGACGAGCCGTAGGTGTGGCCTTTGAAAACAAAAATAAGATCAAGGAGCACTGCTAATGTACATTACTGTACATGGGTGTATAAACGCACACGCACACGCACATACACACGCACACACACAATGACACACGCGCAAAGATTCAAGGTTTTAATTCGGGCACGTAACGGTTGCGACTGCACAGCAGCGCTTTTACACAAAGTGGTTTCAGGTCAAACCCCACCCCAAACTCACACACGCATACACACAAGAAGAAGAGGAAGAAAGGGGAAAAAAGGAGAAACCAGCTTTTGATAATTATGTTCTTGACAAAAGAGCCCTTGGATAACATTGATATAAGATAAGTTTTGTCCCTCGTCTTCAACATTCCCTACAATGAAAATGCTCAGTTAAGTGATGCTGTCCTGATGTAATTTATTTTTTTATTGTTCTTTCTGTGAGAGAGCAAGGCAAAGACAGAGTTATTTTTTTTTTTTTTTTTTTGGGGGGGGGGGGCTGTTTGTTTGTTTGTTGGGGGTTTTTTTTACATTATTTAGATCCCAGGATTTTTTTTTTCTTGCGCGTATTGTTTAGTGTTGGTATTCAGAGCTTTCAGTGTGCTCATTATGACGCCCCTCCCCCCCCTTTTTTTTAGCTTAAAGGAGTATAATATTTTTGCCCGTGCGTAAACAATAGATAGAGGGGATGTGGGGGGGGGGGGGGAGATTGATGTGTAAGACTTTAAAAACTTTTTTTTTTTGTAAAAACTTTGGTATTAAAAATTTTTCCGAAAGTCTCTTGATCACCTGAATAACGTCGAAATCTCGCCACTGTCGCATTTTTCTCTGGATTTTTTTCAACATTAAATGCGATTTGTCATATATAGCCACTCAAGAATCACTGGATTCCCCCATCCCAAAGAAAATGGCATTGACATTGTATGTGAACAGGTTCGTAATGGTAATAAATAGAGACAGAGGGAACTCCCTAACAAAACATTTTAACTTCACTCTCCAAAGAACATTCCGTAGCTGCGACAAATGGATGGACCAACGTCAACTGCAAACACTTATCAAGCAGATAAACAAATAGCAGAGTTCATTTGGCATCCCGGAAAAATATCGAGACTATATAATTGCAGCAGGTACACGTGTATAAAAAGGGGGCAAAAACCACTGAAAGGGGAAGAGACTAGTTGAAAGAATCGATTTCATGTTTTGGCATTAAATACCTGAAAGTCGACGTTTGTAATATTTTACCAAGAGTGAGAAGAGGAAATTCGGACAATATTATTTCCCCTTCATCCCTCCTTCACTCACTTATTTGATAACAAGTGATACTGTTGGAATAGTTGGAATAGCAACGAATGATATTGTTGGAATATAGTTTGGCATTTATTACGCGTTAGCGATTTAAATCACCTAGTTTGCTTCAGTCAAGTTTCACACCACACCCTCCTTGTGTGAAAGTTCGAATAATCGCTCATGTCAAAACTTGCCACAAGTTATTCTAGAATCGCTCAGCAATATTTGCGTGACCTAAAAACCAGCAATATTTGTATCTATTCTCATATGCATGTATATTCCATCTCACAATTAGAAATAAATGTAGATATCCGAGAACTACTTTTTGTTCAAGAACTAAATCATTACAATAAGAGAAGAATTCAGGTTTGTGTGTTTGTTTGTTTGTTTGGAACTTGCAATATTACTCGGACAACAGCCAAACAAAAAGTATTCGATTTTTTTTTTCAGTAAATATCTTTATTTATCGAGTTACGATTGTTATTCTTGATTTTTTTTTTTTGTGGGGGGGGGAGGGGAGGGGACACTGGAAACGTTAACAATTGACATTATAATGCCTTCTATTTGATATTTGCGACATAGAAGAAAAACAATGGCATGATGGAATAATATTTTATGGGAAGTTTATCTATCTCATTTATTAACAATCGCAAATTAGTAGTCTTCCCTATGTCTATTGATCTTGTCCGGAAAACACTAAATAGGCCTACTTTGAATAATAGATTCCATAAGAAGACAATACAAGTGTTATATTGACAGATGTCATGATTACACCACAGAGGAACTAAAGGCGCGTCTATTACCTCTTTGATTAACTACCTGACTAAGAAAGAGACGCTCCTTGCGGAAGTGCCCCACCCAACAACCTTTCATTTCCCCCCACCCCTTTGGTCCTCATACCGTGTCTACAGAGAACCGATCAACCTGCTGTACACACCCTTAACATGACATCGAGTCATACTTTGCAAACTTTATACCGCGCTGTATAACTACCCTCAAACTTTGGACTCTGTAAGTGTTCTTACAAAATAGTGGAATGAAAAGGGGAATCGAACATCCCTGAATCCATTATTGATGCTGTTAGTTTTGGTCTTGGTAATCGGGATTTGCCAGGCAATAGGCTCATTCTCAACTACATACACGTGTGGTATAGTTCAAATAATAGTGGAGATAGTCGCTCGCTTGGAGATTAAACCAATAATTGAGCCGACTGCGGCAATGCATCATGATAATGTATTATTATGCTATAAGCGTGCATTGCGGAAGTTGTAAACTATAAAGCATAAACCCATAAAAACTGACATCGTGCAGAAAAAAAAAAATCCCGGAGTACATATTTTCGTTAATGTTCATCACTAATTTATGTACCTCATCCCGACCAGTGCGTAATTAAGTATGATGTGACAACGAGGAATAATTAATCCGTAACTCTTTTCAGTTTCCTTCTTCGGCATGATCAGCAAAGTATTATTGCGTTTGATCATTGGTCGGGGCCCTGCCATGTCACGTGTGTGACACTGATGTAGCCAGCAGGTTGCCAGATTTTACTGAATATGGATTTAATTTCATTGCAGAAGTTCTGAATAGAATACTCAATCTGCGGATGTTGCATCGAGGTATTCATGCAGTCCTTGGAAACAACAATGGCTCAATGTTCAATTAATTTTGGGAGAGGTATTACGAGTACAAAATTTATCAATCAATGTAATGAATGGGATGTGATAATTTTGGTTCTATTTCTGTGCTATCATAATTATGATGATGCTTAATACTGTCAGATATTGCAAGATAATTGTGTACACAAGTTATGTATCTGATGAAGTCCACATTCCTCCACCTTATAACCCAGTGAAATGTAGATATTCTATGCCAAATCTAGCAGTCAAAAAGCCCATGCAAGAAGTGCTTATACGTAAGCCCAGAAATGTTTTCCTTTGTGTTTCATTATCATATTAATGATCGATTCTATGGGACAGTCGTCTGATCCGTGTTGCCCGTATTTTACTTTATTTACATG